>NW_027472016.1:0-620000 GCF_965638725.1 Aptenodytes patagonicus
CTGCCCATGCGAGGATCATGCACATTAGCCAAGGCTTGTGAGACCCTCAATATTGCTACCGATGTGCCCGCTGGGCACAGAGAACAAAGGAGACATCAACGCCTGAGTAAGGTATGGGACACAGAAGACATTACAAAAACTACACAATAACACAGACACAGGCTGGAACTGCCCTGCCCAGCAGACACTTGTGTTTTTTGCAGAAAGGACCCCGCACCCTCTCTCTGCCCAAATGTGTCTGATCTCAAACCGCCTTTTCCGCTACACTGACTTCAAAAGCCTTGCCTGTCCCACCTGCACTACCCCCACCCAACCGACCACCCACAAAGTTAGCATCCGCCCCTCACCTTGCCTTTTGGAGGGCTGGGGTCAGAAACCAACCTTTACAAAGACTACGTAGGCTACCTAGGATGTTGCTGTGATCACCCGGATCCTCTTCATCATCTGCAAACATGGATTGCCATCAGTCAGCATCACACAAATCTATGCTGACCTCTTCCACAACGATGCCCTCCTCAGAAGCGCCGTGGCCGCCTGCTTGCCCCCGGTCTAACACCAAATGCTGTGGCCAGCATCACCCATAGCAACTAGAAACCGAGAGATACAAAGCGACCATTGTGCATGGAAGTGGCCACCTGCTCACAAACAATTCTACACCTCAAAAATAACTGCTGCTATAGTTTGGCATTCATTGCTCACCTTGCACCACAAACTCAGGGGCAGACATCCTGCCTTGCATGTGGTTTTGTGAGTCGCTTTACACCTTCAAAACAGAGCTTTACCTAGTCACATAGGCACTAATAGCAGCGCGTACCCTCCGTGATCACACGCCAACCTACCTTCTCACAGCGCTCCACTCACCACCTCCCTTCGGTGCATCTGCAGCAACAATAAAAAAGTCAACTGGATGCTGACAAATACCCTAACAAACAGTGAACCTGCCCCATTCTGACTTCTTTCCTCCACTAACCTTGTCGATCCCTGCTTTGCGCTCCAATCTGCCATGCTGAGTCAGCAACATCAGCGAGTTCAACACCACCACAAACAGTAACACTAGTAAGAGTTATACACCCTTCCCTCTTCTTTTCCCTACCCCAATAGCCACATCCCAGATTCATCCTTTCCCCCAGCAGGCTAACATTGCTTTGCTCACCTCCCATGCTTCACTGCCAGGGTCAGTGGCCGCATCAGGCACCCGCTCTTATAGTCAGTCCATCTCCGATGACTTGGGAACCGTAACCTTCGATGCTGGGCCCACCTTGGGAAAATGCAGAGATGCACACATGTTATATACTGCTTTCCAAATGAGAGCCCACCATGCAAAACAGACTAACAAATCTCTGACTGACTTACGTACTCAGGCAACACAGAGAAATCACAAAAGCACAAAACCCAAATGATCTACCTCACCCCCCCCGTCACAGCCCATGAAACCGTCTGCTTCCTTTATGGATAAGTAACTCCTAAATGACTCCGTGAACCGCAGCATGCAGAACCCCTCGGTAGACAGCATGCTCAAATGAGAGGGCTGACATATATGGGACAGGAGACTGGGCTGCCAGAAACTGCTCACATAAAGAAGGCTACTATTAGATAACACTGCACTATAGAGTCTTAATGCAAAACTGCATAGTAGTTACAGGAGACCTGAGTGCAGACAGATGCTGAATATGACTTGATGGTCACAATACCTAATGGAGACCCCCTCAGACCCAAAGGCTTGAT
This sequence comes from Aptenodytes patagonicus, assembly GCF_965638725.1. Lineage (NCBI taxonomy): Eukaryota > Metazoa > Chordata > Aves > Sphenisciformes > Spheniscidae > Aptenodytes > Aptenodytes patagonicus. Next base: position 1,726 of record NW_027472016.1, read on the forward strand.
GAGAGACGCTTCTTGCCAAAATACAAGCTCGATAAGGAAAAGCCAAAGGTGATGCAGACCAAGCTATTAAAATCTCAGTACAGAAGTATGCATTGCTTCAGGTGATGGGATGGTTCTGCCAGGTCCGTCTGACCCAAGCACCTGGTTCTAATGCCTGTTCAGTGGTATCTGATACCTCTCAGTCTCCCATGTAATGGACAGCTCCCCTGTCCGGGACCATATTTTGCATACCCCAGCCCCTCCCCACCCCCATGATGAAAATCAAACAGTACAAATAAGGACTCTGCTTCATCACCTTGGCCTCCAGAAGAAGCTTCCTTCCTCTGCTGATGGTCAACGCTGATAACGTCATGCTGTTCCTTCAATGTGGGCTGACCATCGGATGCCTGTACTGCCAGTGGCTGATACTAGAGTAAACCTCATTGGACACTTAAGGAAAAAGGCAAAACTGGAATAATAGAAAAAAGCTCGCACGCCTGGGACAGTGATGGAAGAAAGACCCCTTGCTGGAGATAGTTACAAGCACAAATAATATGCATCCTCTTCTTCAAGAAATTCCAGAGAAGACAGTGACAAACCTGCACTGCAAATAAGTGCCTAGTCAATGCCTCTAAGTAACAATGACTGTGACATCTGGATGGATGGAAAAATTAAGTCAGGAATGAAGTAAGTAAAAGGCATAGAGAAGCAGAGACCTCAAGGTTCTGGAAAGTATATTTTAGTGCATCTAATGCTTTCCAAGATGAGACTTGTCTGACGTTCAGCCCTGCATACTGTGACGCAGAGACCTGAATCGTTTATGCTATGTCTCTGGTGACTTTGTGTACCTCCCCTCACCTGTAGGGAGACTAAAACAGAACAGACCTCATGGACACCAAAAGACAACTGCAAGACCCATCTGAGAAATGCTGATAAACTCTCCTCCCTTTCCCAACCACGCCCCAGTCCCAACACTTTTAGAACCTCTTCTCTTCTCCTGAACTGTCAGGGAAGAAACCCTACTCCTTCCTGACAGCTCCTTCCTTGTATTACCAGCCCCTGAACCCCATGCATCGGCTGCTCCTCAGGAGCTGCTCTTCTGAGCAGTGCCCTACTTATGTGGGCACCTCCTATCTTCTGTCTTCCCACATACTCTGGGCTCTGCCACAGGCCCACAAGATAAGTGAAATCCTGACACTTATAATCTATGAGGAGCCTGCTGCAAGCTGCAAAGATTCTAGGAACAATACAGTACTCTATATGTGATCTGAAAGGCAGTGAGCCATCCCACACCCTGAAAAACACTATGCCTTACAGCCCTACCGCTTTCTCAAGTAATGCTAAAGCTACATATACAGATACATACAAGATGCTCACCCTAACCTCTGCTAAAGAATCTCACCACCAGTCCTATTGAGAGAGATTATATCAGAAACTTACACAGTATACAACAAAATTGGTAAAAAGACAAGATTCCATCTTCAATAAAGTAAGTAATTACAGGAAAAGGCAATGCACCTAGAATTAAAAAGAAAAAACGTATACTATTAAACCATGTTGTTAACCTGAACACTCAAAACAAAACTGACATTAAAAAAAAACTAAGCAAAAAACCCCCAATAAACTGCATATAAGTATACTTTCCACCACACAAGCTACTTATGTTTAGCTGACCCTGAAGCTCTTACCTCAAACACATCTAACCAATTACCTTAACTAGCTCAAAAACTACAATTGATTGAAGGAGCAGCAGGGCACTGACCCCAGGGGAAACCCAGGAGCAGAATGAGGCCCCTGACCATGAGGCTAACACTTCATTTCTAGCAAGACCATACATGCTACCTAACTGCTACCAGAACTACTTTCTGGATGGGACTGAATGACAAAGCAGAACCAGATCCCGTAAGAATCCCTTTTCAAAAATATCTCTTGCTGCAAAGTAAGTTGTTTACTGTAAGTGACCGACGATTCAGAGTCGCCTCGATGGCCTCTCTGACTGACTCCCTTAACAGAACTGGATGAGTCCCAAAGGACAGAAAACACAAAAAAACCATAGAAATACAAGAAGCGTATCAGAAGCTGTATGAGGCAACGTAATTAACAGCTAAGTAGCTAGAACAAAAGTGAATTGCAAAACACAACAAACACCCCAGGAGCTGCGTTGAGAAAAAGAGATGAAGGCTATCGCCATCGCTGAAAAACTCAAGACACCATCTGAGCTGACGATAGATGTCTCTGGGTACCAGATACCAAACAGAAACAGACTATAAGACAGAAAACAGACTGCTGTGGAGCACAAAGGTGGCTTCGGAAAAGGTTGTGACAGAACAAGAGGCATCATCACCAGGATTAGAGAGGTCCCGAAGGGGCCGGAGAGACCAAAGAAGTCTCGGGGATGCAATGAGCTCAAAAGGGAATAGAACAAAGCACAGATGTCCTCAGGGGACCGAACAGAGTCGCACTGAGCATGTGAGAGAACAGAAAGACCAACCGGGGTAACAGATGTGGACTCAGGAAGGAGTCTGAGGGGAAAAGAGGGGTGCAAAGTGCCCTCCCGAGCTAGAACGGGTCTCTGGGACATAGGGGATGTCTCACGAGAGCTCGGCAATGGGAGCGGAGGAGTCCTGAGGGGGCCTGAGAGACCAAAGAAGCCTCACAGGTAACAGTGAGGAACTCTTCAGGGATTTCAACAAAGTACCGATGTCGTCACAGGGCTGGGGGGTGAACGAAGGCATCCTAAATGGCAAAGAGTAAGACAAAAGTGCTCTGAAGCATGCAAAAAAAAAAAAAAAAATCTAAAGGGACCTACAAGAGTGCTGTGGAGTACAAGAAAGGACTCAGATGACATTGTTATAGAGAGCAGAGGAATTAGGGGGGGGCAGGGTAAGAAAAGAAGGCTTGGAGATACAGCGAGGGCCTTGGAGTCTCGGGCGGGCATCTAAGCAAACTAGAGATGACCGAGTGAGAGAGGAACTGAACAGAGACACCCTCGATGGCAGAGAGAAAGATAAATGAGTGCTGCGTACTGAAGAAAGACGGCAGGCCCTGATAGAACAAGAGAGATGGAAAGGGAGATAAAGAGCTACAAGGTGCTGTGGAGAATGAGGAGGGTCTCGGGAGACATCGTGACTGTGAGGAGAGGGCTGACGAGGGAGGGGGGCTGATGGACAAAAGAAGGCTTAGGGATGACATGGAGGAACTCGGTGGTCATTTGAGCAGAGTACAGATGGTCTCGGGTGGCCGGGGACTGAACACAGGAATCCTAGATAGTGTAGAGGAATAAATGAGTGCTCTACAGCTCAAAGTGCTACAAGATGGATGCTGAGCACAAGGAAGGTCTTGGGAGGCATCATCACTGGGAGAAAAAAATGTCCCGAGGGAGCCAGAGAGACCGAAAAAGGACTGGGGACATGACGATGAAATCCAGAGGGGATGTGAACCGAGAAAACATGTCATCAGAGGGCCAGGGAACAAATAGAGGCATGGCTAGAGGGAAGAGAGGACTGAAAAACTGGGCTGGCTCACGGATATGGACTCAAGAAGTCTTCTGAGGGAACGAGAGGGGCGCGAGGTCTCCTACAAAGCTAAAAGCGTGCTAAGGGCAACGTCAAAGGCATCGATAGGCATCGTGACACCATTAGAGGGGTCCTGAATGTACCAGAGAGACCAAAGAAGGCTCAGGGACACAAAGAGGAAGTCTGGAGGAGATCTGAACAGAGTACAGATGTCCTCGGGAGGCCGGGGACCAAATGGAGGCGCTCTAGATGGCAGACAGGATGGTAAGAGCGCTCTGAATCACAAACCCGAGGATGGGGTTTGGAGGTAATGAGAGAGGATTGAATTCCGCTACAGAGCAAAAACAGGGCTGTGGGACACAAAGAAGGTCTCGGGAGGCACGGTGACTGGGAGCAGGGGGGTCACGAAAGGCTCGGAGGGATAAGAGAGATTGAAAGGAAAGTCAAGTGCTACCAAAATGCTGTGGAGCACAGAGAAGGTCTCAGGAGGCATCCCCTAGAAGGTATAGAGAAGAATAAGCATGCTCTTTTTTGGTAACGGAGGTCTTAGGAGAATTGCAATTGCAACAAAACAAGTCCAAAGGGGGCTTACGGAGCTAAAACTGTGCTGCGGGGAACATCCAAAACCTCAGGAGGCATGGTGAGAGTAGCAGACAGATTCTGAGAGGGACAGACAAAACAAGGCTTGAGGACACGATCAAGAAGTCCAGAAGAGATTTGAACACACTACAAATGTCCTCAGTGGACCGGGGACTGAAGGTATCCTAGCTAGCATAAAGGACACCATGAGCATTCTGGAGATAGATGGCATGAGGAAAGGTTTTCAGGGAGCAAGAAGCGTGCAAATTGCGCTACAGAGCCAAGAGGGCTGTAGGGCAGGAGGACGGCCTCGGGAGGCATGACGATGGAAGAAGGGTGCTGAGAGTGGAAGAGAGACAGAAGAAGGCTCTGGGTCGCAATGCAAAACTCAAGAAGGTGTCCCCCCAACAACGTACAAACTTCCTCAGGGGATGAGCAACTGAATGGAGACATCCTAGAAGGCAGTGAATAAGGTAAGAGAGCTCTGGGGCACAGAGAAAGCCTGAGGAAGGGTTCTATCTGAATAAGAGAGATGCAAAGAGGGCTGCAGAGCTCAAAGGGTGCTGTGGGGCACGAGGACAGTCTCGGGAGGCGTCGTGACAGGAACGAGAGTGCTCTGGGGGGTGGGGGGAAATGCGGACATAGAGACAAACAAAAGGTTGCTGACGCAATGAGGTGCTCGGGAGGGGATTTGAACAGAGTACAGATGTCCTCAGGAGACCGGATGAGGCACCCGACATGGCAGACGGAAGGCAAGAGTGCTCTGAGGCAAAATGGAAGCCTGGGGAAGAGTTGTCTCTGAATAAGGAAGATACAAATGCTGCTGCAGAACTAAAGGATGGCCACAGAACACAAGGACGCTTGGAGGAAGCATTGTGACAGAAATAGAGGGGTGCTGAGGTGGCCGGAGAGATAGAAGGCGGCTCGAGGGCACAAAGGTACTCGGGAGGGGATTTGAACAGAGTACAGATGTCGTGAGGGAGATGCTGACCCATTGGAGGCGAGCGAGATGGAGGCGAGGACAAAAAGACTGCTCTGAGGAAAAGGTGTGACCTGAGGAGATGTTTTGCCAAACCGAGAGGGGTACAAATTACACTCCAGAGATAAAAGCGTGCCGAGGAGACCCTCTAAAGCCTCGGAATGAACAGAGCAGGGTGCCACCAGTGGGGGTTTGGGCCCATTGCCTCGAGCTACCTACGACCAGACCCCGCCTGCTCCCAGCGCTGCTCTGTGCCAGCACAGCTCCGTCCTGCTCTATGCTATGGAAGTTGTAGAATTCCTCTCTGATCCAGGACTTTCCACCGACAACCAAAACCGTGGTGAAATTTTCCTCCATCTCAACCACTCGCTGGTGCCTCTTCCCCAGGGAAAGTCTTTCCGCTGTCACCCTGTGGGCATAGCTGGGCATAGGCAATGCAAGCCCCAAGCCTGTGCCGCAGTCCGAGGCCACCACACTCCTTTAGCCATGAGCAAGATCTCCAACTCCTTTTCAGCTGTAGGAGAAGGGTTGTCAATAGGCATGGATGCACGTGGCACGGTCTATTCCGGAATAGCCACAGTTGCTAAAAGCTTTCCGTGTCCCGCACTGGTGGTCTGCAGGACCAGCTCCTGGGTCCACTTGCACCGAGGCTAGCGATAGCTGTATTTTGGGTAGGTAATTCAGGTTTCGTCCTTTGTCCCCCGACCATCCCCACAGGCCCGGCAGCACAGAAAGTCACAGTGGGCTGCGTTTGGGCCACCTGCTCCACGGGGCTCGTGGCAAACCTTGTGTCTGCATCCCTGCTCTTCTCTTCTCCCTGTAGGCTCCTGGTTTAATCAAACAAGCTGTTTGCCCTGGAAACGACCATCGTGGCTAAAGACAGACCCCTCTTGGTGGACGCCAGCCAAGCTGGGGGAATGTCTCTGGCACACGTGCTGTGCCAGCTTCCAATCCCCAAGACGCTGGAATTAATTAATAAGGCAGGTCCAACCGGAAGAACATTTGCCATTTTTCATGGAAGAGGGAAGGAACCTCCAGCACTGAAGAGCCGTTCATATCCTGCTGAGAGTCACATGGAAATGAAACGTGTGGTGAGCCGAGGCAGGACTACTCGTGTCCATGGAGCAGCACACTTGGGCGTTAAGGCTTTATCCCACTTGGGTGTTAAGGCTTTATCCTTGGCATACATGGCTGGAGGAGTGCCAGAAGGGAGTCCTGCCCTGTTCCCCGTGACCTTCACCCACCGAGCGGCCAAGACAGCCAGGGACAAGTTTGTGTGCAAGGCCCTCCCCGTGGCAAAGAAAAGATCCAAAGTCAGCTTTTGATGTCGTGTGTCTGGTTTAACTGTTGATACTGAGCAATGCCTTGATTAAAATAGAAGCGGGTTTTTAAGAGAGTTAAAACCCTGCCCTTTTCAGGAAAAATGCAGGAAATCAGACATTTACAAAAGTACCTTTTGGCTATTTTACACTCCAGCGAGAAACACTGTGGGGTCCAGCGGTTAATGCTCTAAGGGAACTTTAGCACGTTGGGCAAAGGGATCTAAAACCACTCTTCTGGGCAGCAAGTCACACACACTGGGCTAGGCTGGGATTGGAGAGCCCGGGAGGCTCTCCAGGGTGCCAGCTTTCCCGCAGTGCTGGCTGCTGTGGCTGCTGCCTGTTCTTCCCTGCAATGCTGACTGCACCCACCTGGTGGGGCTGTCCTTGGGAAGGGCGCCAGAGCTGAGAAAGGCCCTGGGAGAGGGGGGGAGACAAGCTCTTCTCCACAGATTTGCCAGCAGCTCTCCAGAGCATCCCTTTTCCAGCCCACGAGATGCTCTGTGTGCCAAGGGAAGGTGCCCCTTGGTCCAATGGACGAGGCCCTGCAGGGCTCCCACGAGGGTCCTTTGACCTACCCATCCTCCAGCCACCACTCCAGGGGCTGGGGCTCTCCTGTAGGTCCCCAGACGATGCCTCAGGTACCCAGGGATATTGAAAACAGGGAAAGACTCATTTACATAAGTTGTTTATATTAATAGCATGTCCCTTCTCCCGGGGGAAGGTGTTACGCACCTGGGGATTGCCTGTAAATACTCACCAGCCGGGTTTGTCTTCACGATGGTCTTAATGCTCTTTTGAAACTACGCTGTTGTGATGTGTTGTGATGTGTTGTGATGTGTTGTGATGTCTTGTGGAACAGGTTTTTGGAAGCATGCCACATTTGCCTATTTAAAATCGACGGGCATTTTCTTCAAGAGCACCAGCTCGGCTTTTGGCAGCCCAACCTCATTGTGCTTTTCCGTTTGCCAGCCAGGAACAAGGTAACCCACTATCGAACAAGCCCTGTCTTCAAGGAGTGCCAGATTTAAAAGTTGTACATTCCTGTAGAGCCTTCAGAACAAGTCTGTTGTGCTTTGGCTGGCGGTGTGGGGTAGCTAGCAACTCTGTAATTGCTGTAGCTATCAACGCCTGCAACTGAAACAACGGCTGCTTTGTATGACAGTAACAGACACTTACAGGTTTTGTAGCAGGCACAAATCGGAAAGGCAAGGTAAACAAGGCCTGAACGCACACACCCCTAGCCTTGGGTTTTCTGCTTCTCAGGGGGTTATTAGCAACAGCATTTTCTCCTCCTCGTCACATGCAGTTCAGCATCTCGGTTTGGTTTAACCCGTGACTGACTACGGAAGCACTTCACGGCGCTAGCAAATGTTGGCATTCGTTCCCAGTTAAAAACAGCATTTCAGCATGTTCCAACATCCCACAGAACAGAGAAGCTTTCAAGGTCCATACGTCCTGTATCAGCCGGGTGCATCTCCCCTGAAGCAGCTGCACGTACTTACCTCACAGAAAAACCTACTTCCATAACCCAAGCGAGGGGAACAATTAATTGCACGGTGGGTGGCCGGGGCCAGTTCAGGTCAACTACCTACTGCTATCTAGCAGCTTTCTTGAGGACGTGGTCAGAAAAAGGTTTCAACAAAGATTTCCACAACCATTTCAACTCTCAACAGCCACGGAATCAGCAATACCCTGACTAGAATAAATACTGAACTGGAAAATACATCCAGGTCTTAATCACTTGAGTCTTTGTTTGGAAGGAGGCGAACAAATGATTTCTAAAACGAGAGCCAGTGCTGAGTCCGTCCTTCTGAGGCGCTAAGGGACGAAAGATGGGAACACCTATGTGAGGGGGTAGTAGAACAAATAAAGAAGAAAAGATAAAGCAAGCAGGCTACCATGTTTTCTTGTCTTTTTATCCCCCATTCCTGGTAGCTCTAGGAGTCTGGACGGTAGAGATTCCTCTCCACAGCCATTTTACACTTAGGAAATCCCCGCTCAGAAGTGGCCCGATCCAGTCAGCAGAGGTTAAGAGGTTATTCTCGTTACTTATTTTCAGCTGGCACATCCCCTTTCATCAGCAGGGTTTCCTAACAAACAGCAATGTGCTGTGAAAGATGGGGAGAAGGGGGAAGGACAAAGAGCACTTGCACCATGAAAAAAAGTTAAAAAGCCACCATCATTGTAAACGACAACAGAAAGTGAAGGATATCCGAGACCCAGGCAGTCTGCCTCCATGTGGGCAAGGGAGACATCCAGGACCAGAGTCACCAGCTTCATCGCATTTGTTTTACACAGGTAGCTCGAGGCAGTGAGCCCAAACCCCCACTGGTGGCACCCTGCTCTCTTACGTACTGCCTTGCATTGACGGTATCAGCTCCGCCACTAGAGACCAGGAAAAGGCGTCACAGAAACTACCCTCGACGGCAAAACAGCAGCACCCGTGTAGAAAGCCACACGTGGTATTCAAAAGACACTGAAGGAACTGAAGTGGATACTCCTGGTTGTTACGGATGCGGCAAAGCAGCGCATCCTCTCCGTCACAGCCTACCTTTGTGGTAGGTGATAAATGGTAGCACCTTCCTCACCTGGTTGCTGCACTAGCAATGAGCAATGTCCCCCATTACGTAGCTCTCCCCGCCAACACCTTCCCACCAAGACAAGGACTGTGGCAGATTCTTCCAACAGTTGTGCCTTGCGCCTCCTTCACACCTTTGTCAAGAGCTTTTTGTCAAAACCACCGGAGAGATCCCAAACCTCAGGGCACCAGGACACTCAGGGGCAAGTTGTCAGTGCACACATACCTCGAGCAGTGGCTGTGGCACTGCTGTGCCATTGCTGTGCTGAACACTGAGCATCCAGCCTGGCTGACACACAGCTGCCGTCTCCAGGTGTCCAGCTCAGTGCTCCGACGAGCTTCATGACCAGAATGGCCAAATTAACACCCTCTTAATGATGCGCTCTGGCACTTCTACACCAAACTGCAATCGCACAGCTCATGAGGTAACCTAGATGAAGGCTGGTGTCTCAAATTTCTTATTTGAGACGGAGGCCTTCCAAAAGTTTCCAAAAGAGGACCAGTGGGAGTTCTCCTTCTCGTTGCCATGTGAGGAAAGGCTGAGAGAGCTGGCACTCTTCAGCTGGGAGAAGGGAAGACTGGGCGGGGGGGTGGGGGGTGCTGTGTGTGTCTCCTCAATGTGTATACAAACCTGCTGAGAAGGAAAGAAGATGAGGGAGGCAGGCTCTTCTCAAGAACGTGCGCTGAGAGGACCAGAGGAAAGGGGCACAGATTAAAAGACACGATATTCCAGCTGCACATGAGAAAGCAGTATTTTACGGTTGGGGTGATCCATTTTACTGGCTCCAGGTGAGCCTGCTTGAGCAGAGGGCTTGGACCAGATGACCTCCACAGGTCTCTCCCAGCCTCAGCTGTTCTGTGTGATTCTGTGCTTTGGTTTGACTCCTAAAGCCTCTGAACTCAGCCCTGATGCCCGCTGGAAAGGATTCTGGGACAAGGGATGATCCCAATGTCCTCTGGTGCGATTCATCACAAAACAACCTCTACCTAGTCCAGAATATCGTACGGCAGACACAGTCAGAAGAGAGAAAATATCCTTTTATTGTGGACATCAAGTGCGGGAGGCCGGGAGTCACAGTGGGTCAGCCAGTAACAGGAAATCGGCACCTACAACGATAGAGTCAGAAAGCACTGAGAAGCCCACACAGGCAGGAGCAGGCATGAAGTGGTTCCCCTTTCTTTGGGGAACACAGCTGACGAGGAGTTGTTTATGGCCCAGAAGAGGGAGCTGGTGCTGGCATTGACTACGGGATGGCTCTGGCGCCTTATCCCCATGGGCAATACCCTCAGAGACCTGTGAGTGTACAGAGGTGCACTGTGCCCCTGTGCCAGGCAGCAGGGCTCCATGGGGAGCCCCTGGGGAGCTGCCGTGGAGTTATTTCCCAAACCTGCGCAGCACCATCCCTTGCCGTCCCTTGCCAGTGAGTTCGACTGACTTCGAGCAGCGTCAGAGTTGGGAAAGGTGGGCAGCAGAGCCCGGTACCCACCTGGGCTTCTTCACCTTCTGGACCTTCCTGCTTTTTTTCAGCCCCCATCTTTTTCTTTCTTCCTTCCTTCTTTTCTTTTCTTGTTGGCATTCCCTCTCCTCTGCCCAGGCCTCTTTTCTCTTTCTTTTTCTTCCGTCTTCATTTTCCTGGGGGGAGCCTGCAAACCTTTCCATCCCACCCCACAGTGTGATTAGATAGGTAAAGCCAGGACCAACTGGAATCAGTTCTTGATTTCACCAAAGCTAACTCATGTTACCTCCTTTCCTCCGAAAGGCTCTTTAGTTCTACGCGTACCAGGGAGGCTACCGTGGTCTCTGGGGTGCTTGGAGGCAAAGCAACGGGTGCCTAAAACAGAAACGTCGGCGTTAGCAGGTGGCAAGGGACGCCCCGGAGTAGGAAGCGACCGTTTGGCAAATTGCTACCTGAGCCCTACGGAGAAGATCCCTTTGGCTGGTTTGCATGAGCCCTTTCTTCCAAGGGCCTCACTTTGGAACACAGTGTTCACACGGGTGTGTGACACTCGGTTAATTTGGGGGGGGCATTCAGCAGGGAGCCTGCGGTCCCCCTCCGGGCAAGAAAAGGCTTGCCCACTTCATTCTGCCGGGGTTGCTGCTGCCCTCCCGAGACAGAGCTCTGCGGATATCCCTTTGGTGCAATACCACCTTCTGCGGTGGGAGGCTCTGCTTTTGAAATCTGTCTTTCCGCAGGGATTTGGTAGGCGTTTCCTTTGATTAAGCACATGCCTAAAGGCATTGCAGAAACAACCTCTCCACTTTTACTTACTATGTATCACACCAGGGGAAAAAAAACCCACACAAAGCCACAAAGCCACAAGAGATCGAATGCCAGGAAGAGGCACAGCAGCTACTTGGACTCATCAGGAACTACCCTCCTACATGAGGCCCGTTGTCCCAGTGTTTGGGGAGCCACCATACCCCTGCTGTTTCCGATCCCACCACCGTGTCTGCCCCTGCTGCTTTCGGGAGGACGAGCAGAGAGGGTGGTGCGTCCAGGAGGGCTTTTGCCTGGTGCTGCCTGTCTGCTTCGCCTGCAGGGCCACGTTGGTCTTCCAAAGGCAGCTCTGGAGAGCAAAAGCACGTGCAGCCAAGTGACTTCTTGGAAGTGGACAACAGCTAAAGCAAAACCCACCCGAAGCCCTACACCAGCTTCACCTGTCTGCTCAGGCTGTGACAACCCTCAGCCCCTCCTCATACCTGTGGATCTGCCCATGGGCGCCGGTGACTCCACAGCTGGGGGACTGGAAAGGCCAGCCATCTCCTCCCCAAAGATTTCACAGCAGTTTTCTGTCAGAAAGTCCACCAGCGCCTTCACCTGCACACATGAAAGCCTTGCTTTCAGCGCGGGTGCCTGAAAACATGACAAGCAGCCTTTCCCACTCCTGACCCTTCCCTCTGCGCAGAAGGCTGTGGCTGTGGGGCTGCTCTTCCCGGCAGCCACCCCACCAGCATTTGTTGGAGAGAGGGGGCAGCCAGGGACCTCCGAACAGCCAAGCTCTGACGGGCTGGGAAGGCTGCAGCCGGCTGGTCAATACAGCGTACCTTCTCAGCCACCTCCAGCATGGCCTCCAGAGGGAGCAGGTCCTCGTTGGCTGGGCTCAGCAGGTTAGGCCCAACGCAGATGGCCAGGTTGCTGCAGCTCATCCTGCTGGTGGACGCGCTGTGGCCGATGTGCTGGAGGAGGGACAGCAGCTGCTTGAGCAGGAGGAGGTTTGCTGCAGGCAACTTGTTGGCCACCCTGAGGGAACAGGAACACAAGGTTAAAAAAGAGATGTTGCCCACAGCCATCCCCGAAGCTTGCGCAACAACACAGGCGGGAGCCAGCGGCTGTGCTGCGCAGCTTTCCAGGTGCTCTCAGCCACCGGTCAGTGCTCCTGCACTTCAGGAAGGAAGCACGGCGTTGCTTCCCAGCTCCTGATTTCACCCAAGCCCACGCAAGGGAAGGCTCCCTGTCCATGCCCTTTCCCCTGAAATGCAACAGCGGGCGGCCAGAAAACACGGCTGTTTCAGGAGCCCATCCTTTTGCAGGCAAGTCCCAGGCCTCTACCAGTTGCTGCTCAAAAGGCAGGCTGCCAGCCACACTTACGCTTTCAGCTCTTCCACCTTTGCCTGCTTGCTTGGCTTCTCCATGGCTCGCATCCAATCCTCGTAAAGGTCGATGACGAGGAGCTTGGCGGGGATGCTTCGGAGGAAGTCCTGCAATGCCAAGGGCTCCAGGTGAGCCTCGGAACACTCCAGGCCAGCCGGGAGCCCTTCCAGCTGCCGGTCAGAAGCGCTCACCTTCAAGATGACGGCCAGCAGGAGCACAGGCTGGCTTCCTAGGTCGACGTCCGCACCGCTGTCAAGGGCTTCCTTGAGCTCCCGAGCTGCTGTCCCGCTGGCAGCTCTCTGGAATATCCCCTCTGTCGATGGCCCTTGTTGGTGCAGGATATTCAGGAGCTCCTGCAGGAGACGCAGGAGGACAGTTGCTTGGCTGAAGAGCTGCCTTCTGACAGCGGTGGCCATGGCCAGAGCTCTGCCCCAGACCTGGCTCCCTCCCTCCGCAAAGGGACTGGGATCAGGGTGTGAGCCAGGGGTGAAAAGCCCAGTTCCCCGTCCCCGGAGCCCCTGGGGACACTCCCTCTCCGGAGCAGCTGGAGGGCTGGGGACCCCCTGTCCAGGCTGGCTTACCTGGATGGGCTGGGGCAGCGTGCCGTCCTCCCCGCAGAGGGCTGCCAGGGGCTGTCCAAAGAGCACCCTGCTGCAGCCAGAGCCCGCCTGCCCTGGCGCCTGGGCAGCGGCTGGGGTCCACCACAGAGCAAAGGGCCAGGGCAGCCCCCTTCTCCTCCTCCTCCTGCTCCTTCCTGCTACAAAGGAAAACAGAGAAGAGCCCATCAATGGAGACCACCAGGCCAGCGCTCTCAAAGCCTGCCCTGCCCTGCCCTGCCCTGCCCTGCCCTGCCCTGCCCTGCCTGCAGCACGGTGCTGAGTGGTGCAGCAGGACAGGCAGGGAGTGGGCAGCTGGAACCACAGCTCCTGCGCAGTGGCTCCAGCTCGGAGGATCCTGAGAGCTGGCGTGACACCGTGACAGCCTGGCCTGGCCCTCGCCCTGTCCTCCTCCAAGCTGTGCACAGCAGCAGAGGCTCCGTGTCCTCGGAGAACCATGTTCAGTGGCAGCTGCTGCCCAGCGGGTGTCCTTCCTCGTCCAGGTGATGTCCTCCCTTGGGGTGCCAAACCTGCACGGCGACACTCAGGGGACAAGTGAGCAGAGCTCCTGCCGACTCCAGCCGAGGAGCAGGGACCCATCCGCCTGGCTCTGAGGATGGAGCAGAGGCAGGCACCACCTCGAGCGCTCGGCAATGTGCCCTTTGCCCCTGCGTGCAAGGGAGAAACGTTAGGTGGGAACGAAGGGACCCCGAGGGCTCAACGCTCTCCTGCTGCAGAGCGATGGGGAACGACTTGCTCGGGGCGAAGGACAGCCGCAGCAGCATCCCATCTTCTGCAGAAGTGCCGGTTGCAGGAGGAAAAGGAGGCTCTCCCTGCCTTTCTTTCCAAAACTCACCTGCCGAGTGGCAACGTCCCCCTCCATTGCCAGAAGGGACCGGCGGAGGCCCTTGCTTGGGATCATCCTGCAAGAACCAGGCTGTGCTTAGAGCAGCCCCACAGCCAAAAGGGCCACCGGTGAGCTGCCACCTGGCACTGGCAGCCTGAGTGTGGCAGACCTGGAACCGTCTGCCCTGCCGGGCTCTCTGCCCCACGCAGCAGGTTTCCTCCCAGTGCCACCAGCAAGGACACGCTGGTGTTCCTGGTGGCTCCCCAACCCTCTCAGCTCCCCGAGTGGCACCGCGGGACCCTCCCGCAGAAGGTCACCCCACTCGACAGAGATCCCTGGCACGCCGGCACAGTGAGAGGTGGGTCAAAGGCAGCCATTCTCACCTTTGCCTGGCCCTCGATCAGGGTCTCCAGGCTCCTGGCGCTTAATGTCCTCCACTGGGCAAGAGAGAAGGAGTGGAAGAAGGTGAGAAGCGATGCCTCTGCTGCTCAGCTGGAGGGCCAGTGCTCAGGGGACAGAGCTGAGACAAGAGAGGTACTCACGGCATGGCGGCGGCTCAGCTCCTTCTCCAGGAGTTTGACGGAGGGCAGTCGCGTCACCCGGGCTCTCTTCGCTCCTTCTGGTTGCCTGTGCACGGGAAAGGACAGAGAAAGAATGAGCCCCAAGCCACCTCTTCTCTCTCCAGCGAAAGGGATCCCAAACCCCCCCGGGTACCACCCCGGAGCCAAGCAGAGAGCAGAGCTGCCTGCAGAGCTCCTGCCTGCCACGTGCTCAGCCCTGCTTCCCCACCTGCCTCTCCCTGCTGCAGAGGAAGAAGAAGCTTTCCATCCACGCTCATCCCCCGTCTGCCCAAGAGCTGCCCACAGCCGTGGGGGCACCTCTCCCCAGCTGGAGAACTGTGTTCCCCCGTACGGCTGCGCCTAGAGCATCCCCCCGGCTTACCCCAGCAGTGTGCACACCCACAGCTCCTTCAGCGTCCGGGAGCTGCAGAAAGAGAGGAGAAACAGCGTCAGGCCCCGCTGCCCCCCAGCCCCTAGGCAGAGGCCGGTGCCTTCACAGCCCTGCCCCGCGGGGAAGGACACAGGGGCAGGACGAAGCCCCCTGGGGCAGGACAGAGGCGCTGCCAAAGCCCTGGCTCCCTCTGTCCTGCCAGAGGAGCTGCTTTCGGCCTTCCCTTCTGGGGACCAAAAGGTGTCCAGGGGATGCACGATGTAGAAATGTCCCCCATCCCTCTCGTTCCAGCTGCCTGCATGCCCACACCTCAGCCCCCTCCCGGCCAACCCGGCCTCCCTCCCTCCCTCCCTGCCGGCGTGCAGAGGGCAGAGGCCATTCACAGGATGGCGTGGGCATGGTTGGGCAACTCTCCTGCCCCTTGCCAGCCCTGACCACAGCTGCCAGACCCCAGAGAGGACGGGGGCCAGCACCGCACTGCCCGGCCCTGCCGTGAGACGTGGCACCACGACTCACTTGAAGGTGGCAACACAGGAGCCGGTGGGCCAGATGAGGATGATGGAGGTCCTGTCCTCATCGCTGCCTTCCTCCTCCTCCTCCTCTTCTTCCTCCCCCGCCGCCCCCTTGCCGCCGCTCACCACCCACAGCTGGTCCAGGGCCAGGCAGAGCTGTGGGCGCACGGTGGTGCCACTGTGTCTGCAGAGAAGAGAGGCAGCCCTGGTGAGAGAGGTGGCCTCCTTGGGTGGCCCCGGGCAGAGCCCTGTCCCCCGCCTGCCGTTGGGACGGACACGGGTGCATCCAGCACCAAGGTGCCGGGGCCTGGGGCTGGTGCCAGGGTGTCCCTGCCCTGGTCCCAGGGCCAGGGCTGGGGGAAAGGCAGCTGGGCTCTGAGGGTCTTACCGCAACTTGGCGATGACCAGTTCCTCCTGGAGGAGGAGAAGGTGCCTCTCGCTCCTCTTGCGGCCCCGGGTCAGCCGCACGTCTGCACTCAGCACTGCCTCGGCATCGCTAAGAGCCTCTCTGCAGAGCAGAGAGCGGCGGGAATGAGGAAGGCCGCTGCTGCGGCACCCGGCCATGCCCGCCTGTCCCCGACCCCCAGGGAGAGCCCACCTGGAGCCGCAGCAGCAGTTGGCCTGGCCCATCCTGCCCGGGACAGGAGGACCCTCGCCGTGCACCAAGGACGCTGCCCAGCCGGCGACAGCGAGGATGGGAAGCGGGGTGCTGGTGCCGGTGCCGGGGCAGCGCTGCTCGGCCAGACCCTGCCTCCTCCCAGCGCTGCTCTGTGCCAGCACAGCTCCGTCCTGCTCTCTCTGCTGGCTGTTGGCTCCAACTGACCAACATTCCGAGCCCAACGGAAAGTGGGAGGGGCCCTGGGGGGGCCCTGGGGTGGGGGTTCTCTCCACTATGGCCATGTCTGCCTTGCACTGGGGAGCCCAGAGCAGGACACAGCAGGGGGGAAGGACCACCTCCCGCCATCTGCTGCCAACGCTTTGCCTAGTGCAGCCCACAATGCAGGTAGCCTTCTTTGCCCCAGGGGCACTTTGCAGGCTCCAAATTGGTCAGCTTGGGGTCCACCATGACCCCAGGTGTCTGCACAGCTGCTTTCCAGCTGGGTGTCCCCCAGCATATACCCATGCAAGGGCTGGTTCCTCCCCATGTGCAGGACTTTGCTCTTCCCCTTGATGAACTGCAGGAGGTTCCTGCCAGCCCCTTCCTCCAGCCTGTCAAGGTCCCTCTGCTCGGCAGCAGGACCCTTTGGTGCACAAGCCTCCCTGTCATGTGCCATCGGCAAGCTGTCTGAGGGTACGCTCTGCCCCATCATCCAGATCACTGAATGGGAACAGGACCCGCAGAGTGCAGCGCAGGGCGTTGCAGACGTGCACTTGATATGACACAACTTGTCACGGAAGGCTCAGAAATTTACTTTATTTTATTATATTTTTTCATTTCATAT
Organism: Aptenodytes patagonicus; assembly: GCF_965638725.1. Lineage (NCBI taxonomy): Eukaryota > Metazoa > Chordata > Aves > Sphenisciformes > Spheniscidae > Aptenodytes > Aptenodytes patagonicus. The sequence continues at coordinate 18,619 of NW_027472016.1, forward strand.
ACAGCGCTTCCCCTTTTTATTCCTGCAAGCTATCAGAAGGTGTTCAAACTGTCTCATTTTTCATTTGAACGTCACATCTCTTCATTGTGCTGATGTTATGTGTACCATCGGATCGGGTTGTACTCTCGCACAGATCATTAGACAGTAGGTAGCCTAGACTATTGGACAGTAGAGAGCAGATTATCTGCATTAATTGTGCTAACACCAGTGACAGGAGGTTGCATCTAGCTCTTGAGCCAAAGGATAGAAATCAAAGGCGTCTGTTGAACTCAGCGGGCTATTGATCAGCAGATTGAATTCACCACGTTCAAAAAAGAAAAGGTAGGTGAGAAAGGCATATTCTGTCTTGACTGCTACAATGCATGTTTTAGGAGCTGTGAAGACAAAGCATCCATGCCCCTCCCCCTGCCCCCTTCCTTAGAAAAGAAAAAGGACTAGAGAAAAAAGATTCAACTTCTAGAGCAATGGGGCTTTCAAGAGCCGACTAACTTTCCCTGTATCGTTCCCATTCTATGAGCCACTTTGTCTGACATTCCGCCTCTCCTCGGGACCAACATGAGACTCTTCCAGGAAAAACTAAACCAAGGAAAACAACTTGCTGTACAGCCAGTACACCTGTGCTGTGCTGTGCTGTGGAAGCCACTCTCCATCATTTATCAGCAGTCCTGGTTAACGGGGGAGGTCTCGGGCGACTGGAGGCTTGCCAATGTGACGCCCACCTACAAGAAGGGCCGGAAGGAGGATCCGGGGAACTACAGGCCTGTCAGCCTGACCTCGGTGCCAGGGAAGATTCTGGAGCGGTTCATCTTGAGGGCGCTCACAAGGCATGGGCGGGACAACCAGGGGATCAGGCCCAGCCAGCACGGGTTCATGAGAGGCAGGTCCTGCTTGACCAACCTGATCTCCTTCTATGACCAGGTGACCCACCTAGTGGACGAGGGAAAGGCTGTGGATGTGGTCTGCCTGGACTTCAGTAAGGCCTTTGACACCGTCTCCCACAGCACTCTCCTAGAGAAGCTGGCGGCTCACGGCTTAGACAGGTGTACTCTGGGCTGGGTCAAAAACTGGCTGGACGGCCGGGCCCAGAGAGTTGTGGTGAATGGAGTTCAATCCAGTTGGCGGCCGGTCACAAGCGGTGTTCCCCAGGGCTCAGTTTTGGGGCCGGTCTTGTTCAATATCTTTATCGATGATCTGGATGAGGGGATCGAGTGCACCCTCAGTCAGTTTGCAGACGACACCAAGTTGGGCGGGAGTGTTGATCTGCTCGAGGGTAGGAAGGCTCTGCAGAGGGACCTGGACAGGCTGGATCGATGGGCCGAGGCCAACTGTATGAGGTTCAACAAGGCCAAGTGCCGGGTCCTGCATTTCGGCCACAACAACCCCATGCAGCACTACAGGCTTGGGGAAGAGTGGCTGGAAAGCTGCCCGGTGGAAAAGGACCTGGGGGTGCTGGTTGACAGCTGGCTGAACATGAGCCAGCAGTGTGCCCTGGCGGCCAAGAAGGCCAATGGCATCCTGGCCTGTATCAGAAAGAGTGTGGCCAGCAGGAGTAGGGAAGTGATCGTGCCCCTGTACTCGGCCCTGGTGAGGCCGCACCTCGAATACTGTGTTCAGTTTTGGGCCCCTCACTACAAGAAGGACGTCGAGGTGTTAGAGCGTGTCCAGAGAAGGGCAACGAGGCTGGTGAGGGGTCTGGAGAACAAGTCTGATGAGGAGCGGCTGAGGGAATGGGGGTTGTTTAGCCTGGAGAAAAGGAGGCTGAGGGGAGACCTCATCGCTCTCTACAACTACTTGTAGCGAGGGGGGTGTTGGTCTCTTCTCCCAAGTAACTAGCGATAGGACGAGAGGAAACGGCCTCAAGTTGCGCCAGGGGAGGTTTAGATTGGATGTAAGGAAAGATTTCTTTACTGAAAGAGTGGTTAAACATTGGAACAGGCTGCCCAGGGAAGTGGGTTGACGGTTGGACTCGATGATCTTAGAGGTCTTTTCCAACCTTAATGGTTCTATGATTCTCTCCCCTCCTTTTCCCTCCCACCCTTTCTGCTCTGTCCCTCTGTCCTGCTCCCTGTCCCACTCTCCTGGGGCCTTTTCTGCCTCTCTGCCCCCCTGGCCCGCTCCCTCACCCCACCTGTGTCAGTCCGTCCCTCTGTCCTCTTTCCTGCCCTTCTCCTTCTCTCTCTGTCCCTCTGTCCTGCTGCTTATCGCTATTTTTCTCCCTGCACCCCGCTGCCCCCCTTCCCCTCCAGCTCTTTCCCGCTCTGTCCCTCTGCCGGCTCCTCACCAGGATTTTTCCTTCCCCCGCTCCCTGCCCAGCTCCTCCTCCCCATTCTCTTCGTCCCTCTGCCCATCTCCCATCCCTCTGCCCGTCTCCCGTCCCTCTCCGGGCACCCCACCGCCCTGCCCCACCCCTCTCTGCCACTCTGTCCCTCTCTCCTCCTCCTCCCTGCTCCACCAGGGCTCCAGGACCGGGGCAGCCCCGGGGAGGCGGCCATGGGGCCTGCGGGGGGTGGGGCCCAGCCGGGGGACGGTGTCCCCGCAGGGTCAGACAGCAGGGAGGAGCACCCCGCGGCATGCTGGGAGCTGTAGTCCTGGGGCACAGGGCTGCCAGGCGGCCATGTTGGTCTCGGGAGGCGCAGTCCCTGCTCCAGCCGCGGCCCAGCTGAGGTGAGGGCTGGGGCTGCCCGTGAGGCGAGGGCAGGCAAGCGACTGGAGCTACAGAAGAGGAAGGGAGGAAAGGACAGACAGGCAGAGAAAGAAGTGCCTGAACTGAAAAATTTGCCAGGCGGTGCAGAGAGCGGGAGCTGCGGTGAGTCCCAGGCGCTTGGGGCCATGTCAGCCCTCTTCTGCCTCTCAGTCCCTCCCAGTCCCCAGCCCCCCCATCTCCCTCTGTGTCATGTTTTTGCTTCCCCATACCTCTCTTCTTCTGGTATTGTGTTCTGCTCCCCGTCCCTCTCTTCTCCAAGGCCCTCTTTCCCTGTCGCTCTACCCGTCCCTGTCTCTCTCTCGCTGTCCCTCTCTCCTGCTCCCTGTCTCTCTTTTTTCCTTCCTCTGTCTCTGTCCTGCAGCACATTGCTCTTGTTTTCTTCTCTGTCTCTTTGTCCTGATCTGCATCCTGCTCTGTTTTTCACAGTCTCTCTGGCCTGTTCCCTGTCCTTCTTTGTCTCTCTCTGCCTGTGTCCCGCTCCCTGTCCTTGTCTTCCCCTCTCCCTCCTTCCTTCTGCTTCTCTTTGTTTTTCTCGCTCTCGTGCTCTGTCCTGCTCACTGTCACTGTGTTTTTTCATGCCGTATCCCACTGTCCCTGTCCTTCCTGCCCATCTCTCCTCTCTCTGTCTCTCTCTGCTGCTCCCTTCCCCTTCCCCTCCCCGCTTCCTCCGTCTCTCTGCAGGGCTCCTGATGCCTCTCTTTCTTTCTCCATCCCTCTGTGCTTGCTCACCGTCCCTGTTCTTCTCTTTCTCTTTGCCGTTATTCTTGTCTGTCGCTCTGTCCTGCTCCCTACCCTATCGTTTCTCACTATATCCCTCTGTCCTGCTCCCTGCCCCTATTCTCTTTTACTCCCTCTCCGTCCTGCTGCCCACCCCAGACTTTCCCCAGACTTTTTTTGCAATCTCTATCCTGCCCCCAGTCCTTATTTTTCTCTCCCTCTCCTGCTCCCTCTCCCTCTTTCTGCCTCTCTTCCTCTTTCCCTGCTGCTTCTTTCTCCACCTCTGTCCTGCTCCCTGTCCCCATCTTCTCTGTCTTGATTTCTCCGTCTTGCTGCCTGTCCCATCATTTCTTGCTATACCCCTCCGTCCAGCTGGCTCTCCCTTTTATTTGTCCTCTCGTCCTCCTTCGTGCTTCTCAGCCCTCTTTTCCTCTTCCTCTGTCTCTGTCCTCCAGCCCATTGCTGGTTTTTTTCCCCCTTCTCGGTCTCTTTGTCAGGATCTGACCCTCGCTTTATTTCTCAGTCCCTTTGTTCTCTTCCCTGTCCTTCTTCTCTCTCCATCTGTATGTTCCTTTCCCTGTCCCTGTCTTTCCTTCTTCCTCTCCTTCCGTCCCCACCTCTCTGTCCTGCTCCTGGTCCCTGCTTTTTCTTCCTCCATCTCTCTGCAGGTCTCCTCGTCCCTGTTTCTCTCGATCTGTCCATCTTTCTTGCCTTATCCCTGGACCTTTCTTTCTCGGCTCCTCAGTCTTCTCCCTCGTCATATTTTTCTCTTTCTAGTCCTCTGTCCTTCTCCCCATTGGCTTAACTGAATGACCAGGTGTCCCTGTTCTCTGGTATTTCCTTAGCATTGCCCTAGGGAAGATCAGTGTTTTTAGGACTAGGGATCATTTAGGAGCTGGTCTCCTTATGGAGACGGTGGTGCTCAGTGTAGTTACAGGAGACGTTATCCTCAGCTGGTGCTCAATGCCTCTTGTTGAAAGAGCAGGCTGTGGGCCTTATTTTGAAGGAAGGTTTCTTGTTCTGCGCTTACTGCTCCTCGGGAGGCTGCACAGGAGTGTTGCGGGGGTCTGCGGGGATGGATGGGACCTGCTGTGATTCCTGGTAAATGTGAACTTGAACTTATCTGGACTTGAATGAAGCCAGGCTGACTGCATATGGTTTTCTTCCCAGCTCCAATTCCAACCTACGTGCTCTGCGCTAAAGAACAAGAGACCCCGAGCTGCAAATCAGCTGAGAACATCACTCACTTAGGGAATGGGGCAGCTGGTCTGTGAGCAGGGATGTGTACTTGCATGATGGGGCTTTCATGAACGTTCTCTGGTCTTGCCGTTTCACAGCTCTTCCTTTTCCTGGGATTTCTGAGACGGCATTTCTTATTGTGGGGTTCAGACTGGAGCTGGACTTAACGTTGAATGGCTGTTATAATGGGCTCTGACAAATGTGAGAGAACCCTGCTTTTTTGCTGTTGTTTTCTAACACTGTCTGAACTGTGGTAGGCGAAAGGAAGAGTGTTTGAAAGAGCCTGTTTTTTGAGAGTAATGTAGTCCTGTAGCGTGCCTGTCTTTGTATGGTGAAGGTTTCCTACCTGCAGTATGATTTTGCTGGGCTGTGAGGCTGTATTGGAGTAGCAGAGGTAAGAAGTGTTGTCTCTAAAGGTAATGAAGCTGTAGCAAAACTAGCAGGAAAAGAGCTTTTGGTATTGATTGATTTCTGGGAAGCAAGGCAGCAGTGAGGAAAGAAAACTGGGGCTTGTCTAAACGGCTTCTTCACCATAGGCAGGTTTTGAGCATTTGCGCTAGAACAGGCCTTTACTACGGTTTACGAACGCAGAAAATGAGCTGCCTGTAAGGAAAGTTTCAGCAGAAGTAAGGCTCAGTTTGCTAAACTGGGTCCTCTGTATGTGATACAAATAGATGACTTGTCAGTGTTTACATCTCAAGTGCGTGCCGGTGTGTTAATGCAGGCCGTTGAGGTCTTTTCAGGGGTACTTCCGGACTGCAGGTCGCGTGCCTGAGCGGTACCGAGTCCCAGGGTGAGCCAGCTCCTGCTGGCAGCTTTAGCTCAGAGGATGTGACAGAATGGAAACCATCATTGTGGTGGACCCCAAACGTGAAAGGTGCGGCTATGTTGCTGACGTCCCCCCGGCCGGGAGATGTGGGGAGTTCTGCCAACAGTCGGGTAAGGATTCAGTTTTCTGCTGGAATGGTTCTCCAGATGGATTTAACAAATGATTGCCTTTCTGCTTGCTGTGGCGACCTGCAGAAGGGCCCTGTTGTTCCTTTGGATTTACCAGTGTAAGGGCTTTGGAGGAGAACTAGCTAAACCACCTTTCCCTCTCTATGGAGATCACTAGCATTTGTGTAGAAAAGTAGAGGTTCAGTCAGTAAAGCTTATAGCGTAGTGCTGTGCTCAGAGCATGGGCATCCTGTTCATTTGGACTCGTTATTTTCTCAACTAAGACTTTCCGAGTCTTACAGACTTGAGCCCCTTGGGATTGTGACGTTGTAGTTCGCGTGCTCAAGTGGAAATGTTTGGTTTGCCGTCACAAATCATCCAAGTCCAGGCTGCCCCCAGGCCCTTCCCTTTGCAGCCCAGGTCAGGCCCGAGTTGGGAAGTGCCCCATCTTCCCAGAGGAGCAGAAACAAGAACCAGAGAAAGTCCTTGCTGCCTCCTTTCCTACTCACCTGCACTGCACAGTCTTCCCCAACCTTGGAAAAAAGGCTCCTCCTCCAGTTAGGGTAGGACTTTGCTAGCGGCTTGGTACAGCTGGAGCAAAGGACAGCACGGGCCATTTGCAGATGCAGACCTGGGTCGGTCCAGGACAAAGGAGTTCCTAACAGATAGGCGGGCAAGGCCAAAGGAAACATCCCGCCTGTGATTAGCCAAGGCTTGGTGGAGGGGAGGGAGACTGTAAAAGGAGAGGAGGGATGCTTTAGTCCTGGAGAGGTGGTTGTTGCAGGGGGGTAGGAGAAACGAATAAGCGGAGGTTTTCGACAGGGAAAACCAGAGCACAAGTGAAAGGTTTGTGTGGCAGGAAGCGGAGGTTTGGTCTGAAAAGAAAAAGACCTTCTTGGTTTAGGTTTGGTGGGTTTTTTTCCTCCTTTTCCCCAAAAGGCACATTATTTTTACAGCATGGGATGGCATGCATGTGAAACTCTGCCAGAGTGGCAAACAATTTTCAGCTTAATGCCGTTCAGGCATTTTCATTTTGACTCCTGGCCTGTTCTTCTTAATCACAAACTGCTTGTAGCTGCTGCTCATGTTTCTCCTGAGATATTTCACAACCTTCTCTGCAAGCGAAGCACCACTTCCTGCTGATTCAGGGCTTCTCCTTTAAGCTCTCTTGCCGCTACCTCTTTCAGGCCAATTCTCCCTTCTCCTGAGTATTTCACCCAAATACTCAGTCCCAGGGACAACAGGTAAAACGAGGATCGGAGGGGTGTGCGGCACATTGAGGACACCCGTGGTAAAATCAGCTACGAACCCGTTTCCCTTTACCCCACCCCTCCCTGCCCCCTTTTTCCTTATAAAGCTCTGCTTTGCCATGGCTGGGAGAGGGCCGCTTTTCTCACCAGTAAAAGCACGTGACTGTGCAGCATTTGCTGGTGATCCTCCCACCTGGGCTCCCGGGAAAGCAAAAAATCACACAAGAGTTCTTTACACGTGCTTCAAGTTAGCTTACCAGCTGCTTATAGGGCTAAAATACTTCATAATGACAGAATAGCAGTGATGTTACAAGTAATTAGCAAGTGCCTACATTGGTTTTGGTTTTTTTTCCCTTTCTCCATGGCTATGACTGGAACCGGGCTGGCAGGAGGTCCAGTTTATTTTTAAGATTACTTAGCAATGCAGTTGCACAACCATTTGTGCTTAGAGATTTGCTCTTGGGCACTACAAGGCACTGTACAGCTTGCCTTTATTACTCTTGGAGGAAAAAGTCCCCCAGGAAGGGAATTTCATGAGCTGGGCAGCTCAGTCTCCCCCAGTTACAAAGGAGCTTTGAAATACAGCTGCCTGCAGGTGTCCTTTCATATGCTGTTCTTCCTAGGTTACCTGAACCACAATCCCACCAAAGCCAAAGCCCCTGCTTATGCATGTAAAGGGGCAAAACCTCCCACAGAAGACAGCTGCTCTCCAGGTCCTCGTTATTGTGTGGAGCCCTCCATGACCGGGAATGGGAAGTATGTGGCTCCAGCCTATGCCATCTGTGGAGTTCCCAAGAGAAATACCAAGATCATGCCTGGACCAAGTGAGTGACATTTCTCCAGCCCTTTGTTCAGACGAGACAAGCAGGCTTTCATGTTTCCCTGCAAAAGTGGGGTACAAAAGACTCAGCTCACCCCTTGAAAGAGCTGTAGATGTTTTCAGGCTGTTCTGCAGCTCTTAGGGAGAGCACCTCCTGGTGAAGTTGCCTCCTTGGCTTGAGTAAAAGGCCAGAACTTCACTGCTTTTGTGCTGTTGTCCTCTGCCCTAGGTGATTACTTCCCTGAGAAGTCCAACAGTCACATCTATAAATGCCTGCCTGTGCAGTCCACGTCCTTCCAGCACAGGGCCGTCAAAACCGGCCTCCCTCCAGGTAAGTGACCTCTGGGAGATGCATACCCTTGCAGCGCAAATGTCCTCTAGTGACCATCTGCTGGTCACCTGTTTCACCAGGGCTAGTTCAAAGCCTACGCAGCAGGACGCAACTGTTTCCTGACAGGTTTCCTTTATGTGCATGGGAGCTCGGTGGTGATAACGCCGTTTCTAGCTTTGCTTGGGAGACAGGGGGACCAAAGCCCTTGTGTCACAGCTTGGCTTGGTCTTGGAAGGCAGAGTGAAATTGGCAGAGGTGCCTCCTCTCTGGCAGGAGGCTGCCCAGCTTTGGAGCAGGCATGCTCTGGTGGGGTCAGACCAGGGGTCTTTGCTGTCCCCAGGTCTTCACGTGGTTCTCTTGCTCGTGGACAGCCCCATCACTGTTGACAATCTTTCATAAATAGGGATTTCCAGACATGGAGGTTGTTTCTCCCTCCTGGTGAGAGCACGCACTGGGGCTCTGTTGCCAGAGAAGCCAGTGGGGAGTGCTCCTGGTTGGATGCAGCTCCCTTGGCCGATGCTTGTGCTCCTCTCTCGGCCCTGAGGTCTGATATGAGCCTTTCTGCCCACCCAAGCTGTGCTGCCGGCTTTTGGGAAATGGGGGTACCAAGGGTGGATGGTTTTACCACAGCCAGGAAGGTCCCGTCAACTTGTCAGGGATTTTTTCTTCCTGGTTCTTGCAGTTACAGGTTTTAAAAAACAGCCAAGCAAAGAAGTTTTCCAAGGAAATGTTACCAAGGGAAGTGCAGGTTTTAGCTCTGATTGCTCTCTGTGTGGGTTGTATCTGTCCTCAGCCAGACGCGCAGTAGCTTTCAGACGAGGAGTGGGACTATTCCAGGGCAAAGTGAGCAATCAGGATGCCAAGCCTGTTTTGTTTAAGGTGTCTTGGTTTCGGCAGGGATAGAGTTAATTTCCTTCCTAGTAGCTGGTACAGTGCTGTGTTTTGGATTTAGGATGAGAACTAAGTTGATAACACACCGATGTTTTAGTTGTTGCTAGGTAATGCTTACACGAGCCAAGGACTTCTTAGTTTCCCATGCTCTACCGACTAAGAAGGCTGGAGGTGCACAAGAAGCTGGGAGCGGGGCGCAGCCAAACTGGCCAAAGGGACATTCCATACCATGTGACGTCATGCTCAGTACGTAAACTGGGGAAAGCTGGCCGGGGTGTGGGGCCGCTGCTCGGGGACTGGCTGGGCATCGGTCGGCAGGTGGTGAGCAATTGCACTGTGCATCACTTGCTTTGTGTATTATTATTATTATTATTATTGTTATTATATTATTATTATTATCATTTTATTTCAATTATTAAACTGTTTTTATCTCAACCCACGAGTTTTTCTCACTTGTGCTCTTCCAATTCTCTCCCCCATCCCACTGGGGGCGGGGGAGTGAGCAAGCGGCTGCGTGGTGCTCAGTTGCCGACTGAGGTTAAACCACGACAAAGGCAATCAGGTGAAAATGTGCGGTGAGAGCTGTCTGCCTCACTTACCCTTTTGATTTCAGTGCTCTCCTCTAGTCCGAATCTTGCAGTGTTTTTACTGAGGCATAAAAATTAAATAGAGAAAGCAGATCCACCTCACCCACATGCACTCCCTCCTCACGGCTCAGGGTGAACAAACAAAATCTCGGGGGGGGTGCGTTGTTTTATGAAACGTGTATCAGACATCCAGTATCAGGGGAGCTGTGTCCCGCGAATGGTGGACTCCAAACGTGGCTGCAGGTGCCTGGAGCTTGATCAGCATCACCTGGAAGGAGACAAGGGAAAAAGGACCTCTCGTGCCACTGGCAGTCGTACTGGCTGACCCTGGGTTGTCCTGTCCTCTTGCAGGATGGTATGTGTTTGTCTAATGACAGGAGCCACAAGGGATTTCCATTTCCATTAAGTACATTATTTTCAGTTAGGTGATGTTCATTGCCCTATAATTCACCGATTCCCCTGTAATACTCACTTCTACTACTCGACTCCATCAGGTTTAAACCTCTGTAAGTTGAGGCTGCTCTCTGCAGCTGTCCATTTGTACTTGATTCTTCACAAACTTGAAAATTCAGATTGTACAGAGCTCAGCCTGTAGCCTGATGCGCTCAGGTTTCCTCCTGCTTTACAGCCAGTACCACTATCGATTTGATAGCTGGGAGTGATGTGTTACTTGCCGGAGGTCTTGTGCATACTCTGGTGAGCCTCTCTTTTCATCCCCCAAAGGACAAACTTGGTCACTATGCCTGCAGCCGAGCCATTTACGCCTTCTAATGTTTTGTGAACATCTTTTTTTCCCAGTCCAATCGTTCCTATTAACCCAGGATTTCCTAGCACAGCTCCTGTTTGGGTGCCCACATAATGCTCTAGGAGCTGGGTTACAAATTTATCCCTGTGGGCACATTATCAAGGGATCAGTCCCCCATTGCATAAGGATTATAGGCATGTCATCTTGGGAATGCTCACGGCTCGGCCAGATCCTGCCAACCGTGAAGCTGTTAAGGGATGTTGGTAGCAGCTGCCTCCTCCAGCAGCCCCATCCCGGGACCCCCCTGCCCGGCCGCTGGAGCCCAGCCCGCTGCCCAGGGACCGGGGGTCTCTGCCCCAGCTGAGGGACGCAGCTGCCGCTTTCCCCGTTGCAGGTTCAGTCAGCAGCAAAGCGGAGCTCGTGTCCGCGAGACACACGCACGCACAGGGCACACACAGGACACTGACACGGGCGGTCACACAGCCTACCGTGGACAAGGTGCTGCCTTCAACAGCCTTCCCCTTCCCCCCCCAGGATCCACATCACACACGCTGACTCCTCCTGCGTGTGCTGGATCTGGCGTGTTGGTGGCACGTCTTGAGTGTTACAGCTCAGGGTTATCCCTGTGTCTGTGATGGGAAGACCATGAGGTGCAGACACTTTGTTCTCCTGCAGAAGCACCTTCTGCTTCAGGAGCAGGTGATCAGCGTGTGAGCGCAGAATGGAGAAGAAACTCCTCCTGCACTCAGACCGACTCACCCTGGTGTGTGTTTTCAGACTGCTCACACGATGCCTGCTTGCAGTTCTTAGTTCAGACCCGGCCTGGGGCTCCCAACTGCCCCCCTTGGCGACCAGGACTCCATGTAGGAGAGCAAGAGGACATCTGGAGTCCCTGGAGGGATCCAGGGAGAGGCTGACTGAAGAAACATGGTCGGGCAAGGCGTCGTCAAAAAACCCCCCACGGTCAAACGTGCCAAAGGCACATGGCTGGTAAGGGAGACTGAGAGTTGGCTCATTGTTTGGAGATCTGGTGAGGAGAATATTAACTGATGATCTTGGTAAGAGTAGCTTTAATACAAGGCATGGGCAGCCTGGAGGGACGAACTGGATGGCTTGGTTCACGTGTGTGGATCTCAGGGAGCTGGGCAGGAGAGACTTGTAGGAAGCAATTCTAAACAGCACGTTGAATGGGAAATAGGGAGTACGGGGCAATTCATTCAGGAACAAAGTGAAATCTCTGGAATTTTCAAGGAGCAAAAAGCTAAAATATACTGGTATAATGAAAAGTATTCCAGAAAGAAGAGAGAAAAGTGTGTCAGTGTTGGTGTGAAGGAGATCGGTGGCACAAGTGGAAGGATGGGAGGAGCAGAACAGCAGAGAAATTAATGTCTTTGGGATAGGAGTGCTGGAGTTCCATGGAACAGGGATGGTGGCGGTCACAGACTCGTTTCTCCGTTCTCCCATGTATACTCTACGTATACCCCACGTATACCCCATGTAACTCATGCTGCATTCAGAAAGCAGTGCTACCCTTTTGGGGAAAACAAAAAAAAAAAAGAAAGAAGAGAGAAAGGTAGTTCTTTCCAAGGAGTAAAATGTAATCAGTTTTAGTGAGCAGGTAGGTGAACAGAGCATGTACATTCCTTACCTGGTGTGCAGCTACAGACATGAGAGGGTATTATTAAGAACCTGCTAGATAATGATACTCTGTTTTTTGCATTTTTACCATCTTTCCTGAAAAAACTTCAAGCTACTTTACAGAAGCTAGTGGCATAAACTGTATGCATTTGATCTCGTTTTCTCAGTGAGGAGGTTCAAACCTGTGACTTGCCCATTATGGCTCATGTAACCTGTGGCAGAGCTGAAACATGGAGCGAGATTACCATGCTTAGTCGTACCCCTCCAGAGTATTAAACACATTTCCTTGAAGTGCTTTCCCAAAAGAGCAAGACCTGACTTTCTGAAATAGCTCTTTTCCTAGGAGCTGCGTCTGAGCTAAGCCAGATGAGAGTCTTGCCTGCTGTGAGTCACTGAGGCTGACAACAGGTCACCCAGCAGTTTTGGCAAGGACAGAACAAGATCAATGCACGTGCTCCCCTGTGCTGATTGTAATTTCTGGAAGGTGTCTTGCATAAATTAGTCTGCAGGTTTTGCAGGTTGCAGGTTTGGCAGCACCTACTGTCTCATTAACGTGATGGTACTAGCAAAACCTGGAGGCATCCGTGTAGGGCATTTTGGATTTTGTATAATTTGCATGAGTACTTGAACAGTTTAATGTTCCATTGAGGCACGGTAGTTATAGTGTCACCAGAAGAAAGTCTTGGCAAAGAAGATGAAGATGGCAACGATCCTCAAAAGCATTATAATCTTTGAGAGCAGAAACGTGTCATGTACAGTTTATATGAACACCTTTCCTTCAACGTACTGTTCTTTTCAAAGATTTACAGAGGACGTTTTGCTATTCCCATATCGGAACTGAGTGATATGCTCTCCACTGAGATGTAAAAAAAATGACCAATGTGTCCTGGAAAGGAGTACAGACTCAATAGTATACCCCATGTAATCACTACATGTAATCACTAAACTGATTACATTTTACTCCTTGGAAAGAACTACCTTTCTCTCTTCTTTTTTTTTTTTGTTTTCCCCAAAAGGGTAGCACTGCTTTCTGAATGCAGCATGAGTTACATGGGGTATACGTACACAGACTCAATAGTCTTACTATTGTAGTTTTAATTTCTCCTTAAACAGCAGGTGTGTGTTTTTTCACTTGTGATTTAAAAAAAAAAGAAAAAACCTTGAAACTTCCTCTGAAATTAGAGGTGGGTGAGACACATCACCTTTTCTGCCTCTTCTGCTATCCTGCTTTCTCTTGAAACTGGCTTATATCATTATTCTAAATTCTTTGCTTTCACTAGAGCCAAGACAACCTAAGATACTTTTTTCAGGCCGGTCATCTCCTTTCAGGCAGAGATGTCCATGTAGACGTGCGGGGTCGCAGAGGCAAAAGGACTATGGGGTGGGTGCGTGGTTAGTGATGGTTCTCCCTTATCCACAGTGCTGTCAGTCACGTCAGGGAATGATGCTTTGGAGGGGTTTCAAATGGGTGGTAACTGCAGAAGAACAGTATGAATATTACGATGGTAGTCGGAGGGTATGAGGGAAACAAAGATTTGGGGAGGAGAGGATAATTTCAATTAGCTGTTAGATTTTTTACAACACAGCTTTTGTGGGTCAGTGACGACGATCATGGAGGGGGTGGCTGAGATTCTGTAACGGAAATTCTGTTGCTCTGGAATTGAAGCCCAAATCGCGCTCTGACAGTCTTAGACTACTGAATCTGGAAGCATATGGTTCTTTTCTCAAACCTGACGATAATTCAGTTAGAGGGAGAGCCTGTTTGGAAGTTGTAGCGGTTTGGGGGCAGAGGCCAGCTGGGGGCTGGGGCCCTCGGGGGTGGGGGCTGTTTCTGCCCTGTGCCCTTGGCCTGGCGCTCACAGCTGGGAACGGGCTTTCCAAAGTCCTGCTGGAAGGAGCCAGATGTGGCCACCCCTGGCACGGCCTCAGGGTCTGCTGCCAACCTGCCTTCACATGAGCTCTTCCCAGCTGGACACTGCCCAGGAGTAACGTTGAGTGTTGCTGTTCTCCTTCGGGAAGCATGGTACTCACCAAGCACACCAGAGCTGTGCCTGTGCCAGGAGAAGTCTTCAAGCACAGCCGGGGCTGACGGTGACAGTTCCCACCAGCTGTCCAGCTCAGGAAGATGCAGGTAAGGTGCCACAGAGGGGGCACCGACTGATTGTCACTTCTTTTGCAGGAACAGGATTTAACAGCAGAAGGGAGGCAGCCCTTTGAGATGAAAAGTGCATCAGAGAGCTGGCACAGTCACGATGAGAGCAGAGGGAGAAGAGAAAGAGATGCAGGCGACCTGGCTGAGACAATGCTTCCCAGGTAACATCTGCCACACAAACACAGAGACAGGCAGAGGCATTGGGAGGTCGTGGAGAGGGTGGGAAAGGTGCCTGGGAGCGAGGAGAGCACGGGGAGATGGGAGACAGAGATGGAGATGGAGGGGACAAAGCCAGGGTGTTGGAAGTGAGGACGCTTCTGCTGTGCAGGTGCTTGTGAGGTCACTGGTGTCGGAGGAGCTGGTGGGGCAGGAACGGGCAGGTGTGAGCAGCCACAAAGGCGGCTGGTTAGAAGGGGAAATGACTGAGCAGAAGAACGTTCCTGCGAGCCCAGGAGCTGTGAGTGTGGTGACCAGAATCGTCCTTGAAACATGCAGCTGGTCGCTTTGCAGCACAGCCAGGTACCGAGAATCCAGACGCCTCCAGGTCATCTCTGAAGTGAGACTCGGTTACTTTATTGGTCCCCTTTGGGCTCACTTTTGGAGTCGGTTAGGTTTATCCACCCACCTGTGGGATGGCTGGGTCCCCTCTGGGATCGGTTTGTCCTCCCCGCTGGGATGCTTTGGCCCTTTCTGAAATCTTTCTGATTCACTTTATACCAGTATTATATATCCATATAAGTAATCTATCATCAGGATATCTGCTGCTGTTTTGAGGATAAGTTCCCTGCCTAATGATAAGTTTGCAGTAACCTGCAGTAGTATACACCTAGTTGGTTATTGCTGTTCTGTTGATTATTGCGAAAAGATTGGTTGTTGCTATACGATTGATTGCTGCTGTTATTGACTGCTGCCATACTACTGATAGATACTCTGTCACTGACTGCTGATAGAAATGGGAAGCAGATCCATGCCCTGTACAGGCATCTGCCAAAGTGTTTTGTCCGGCTCTGGAGGGAGCTGAAGTCCTGGGTAGCAGCCCCAGACTCCACCAGGGGAGACAGGCGAAGAATTTGGTGTATGTTGGAGGCAGGTCCGTGCCCAACAGCACTCTGGAACTCCTCCCAGGAAGTTCCCGGACTCTTTGGGTTTCCTCCGGAGACGAGCGAATTCCCAGGCAGCAGCCCCAGAATCTTCTAAGGTAGCTACCCAAAGAGCATTGTGTATGTTGGCAGCGGGTCCATTCCTGGTTTTGCTTCAGGACTTTTCCTTTACAGACACCTAAAGTCCCAGGTAGCATCACCACAGTTTTCCGGGTTAGTTAGTTAGTTGAAGAGTTTTCTTTGTCTTGGAGGCAGGTCCATGCCCGGTAGCTCCTCAGGGATCCTCCAAGGGAGTCTCCAGAATGTTTTGACCGGGGAGACATCTGAATCTCGCAGGTAGCCACCCCAGACCTTTCCAAGTACTTACCCCAGGTGTTTTGTGTATGCTGGAGGCAGGTCCATGCCCAGTAGCTCCCCAGGACTCCTCTCAGACATCCCCAGGAGCATATTGGTTTCTCTGGAGAGAGCTGAATTCCCAGGTAGCAGCCCCAGACTATTCTATAGTAGCTACCTGAGGAGCTTTATGTAAGCTGGGTGCAGGTCCATGCCTGGTAGGTCCCTGGGAATTCTCCCAGTCATTCCAGGAGTGTGTTGGCCTCCCCTTGGGACACCTGAATGTCGCAGGTAGCAGACGCAGACCCTGCAAGGTTGTTAGTTGAAGAGTTTTCTTAAACTTGAAGGCAGGTCTATGGCCGGAAGCTTTCCCGGGACTGCCAAACAGCTCAAGAATGTTTTAGCCTCCCCTGCAGACAGCTGAATTTTGAAGGTAGCAGCCCCAGATTCCCACAAAGAAGCTAAGCAAAGAGTTTTGCGCATGTTGGAGGCAGTTCCATGGCCTGTAGCTCTCTGGGGCTCCTCCCAGGCAGCTTTGGAGTGTTTTGACTTTGCCTGGAGACAGCTGAAGACCTCGGTAACAGACGCAGCTTTGAGCTAGGTAGTTACCTGAAGAGTCTTGTTCATGTTGGAGGCAGGTCCATTCCCAGAAGCACCCCGGGACTCCTCCCAGGCATCTCCAGGAGTGTTTTGGCTTCCTCTGGAGACAGGTGAATTCCCAGTAGCAAGCAGCCCCAGACTCTTTGAAGGTAGCTATGCAAAGAGCGTAGTGTATTTTGGGGGAAGGTCTATGCTCTGTAGCTCCCCGGGAATTCTCCCAGGCATGTTCAGGATTGTCTTGGCCTTCCCTGGATATAGCTGAAGTCTCAGGAGCAGCCCCAGAGTCCTCCTAGTTCGTTACTGGAAGAGCTTTCTTCATATTGAAGGTAGGTCAGTGCCCAATATCTCCCTGGGACTCCTCTCGGGCATCTCCAGGAGTGTTGTGGCTTCATCTGGACAGAGCTGAAGTGGTGGGTAGTAGCCCCAAACTCCTCCTAGGTTGCTAATGTCCTTGTTTTGTCCATATTGGAGGCAGGTGCATGCCTGGCAGCTCCCCAGGATTCCTCCTAGGTGTCGTGGTTTAACCTCAGTCGGCAACTGAGCACCACGCAGCCGCTCGCTCACTCCTCCCCACACCCGGTGGGATGGGGGAGAGAATTGGAAGAGCACAAGTGAGAAAAACTCGTGGGTTGAGATAAAAACAGTTTAATAATTGAAATAAAATGATAATAATAATAATAATAATAATATAATAACAATAATAATAATAATACACAAAGCAAGTGATGCACAGTGCAATTGCTCACCACCCGCCAGCCGATGCCCAGCCAGTCCACGAGCAGCGCCCCCCCCCGGCCAGCTTTCCCCAGTTTATGTACTGAGCATGACGTCACATGCTATGGAATGTCCCTTTGGCCAGTTTGGCTGTGCCCCCTCCCAGCTTCTTGTGCACCTCCAGCCTTCTCAGTCGGTAGAGCATGGGAAACTAAAAAGTCCTTGGCTAGTGTAAGCATTACCTAGCAACAACTAAAACATCGGTGCGTTATCAACTTAGTTCTCATCCTAAATCCAAAACACAGCACTGTACCAGCTACTAGGAAGGAAATTAACTCTATCCCTGCCGAAACCAGGACACCCGGGTCCCAAACCCAACCCTGCGGAGCTTTCGCTGTGTCTGACGGGCAGGTATCCAAATTTCCGACCCAAATCCAAGCCTGCGGAGCTTTCGCTGCGTCTGACGGGCAGGTATCCAAATTTCCGAAAGAATGCCTTAATACTCACAAAACAATGTTCTTCGCTCAGGGCCTCTTCGGTCCGGGGATCGGGAAGAATCCTCTCCGAGAATCTCTCGGTGCCGGCTGAGGTTCCGCGATCCCTGGATCCGTCGAGGCTCAAGAGCAGTGTCCCATCTGGGGTGCCAAATCTGTTACCGTAAGTCGGCAGATGAAAAACTCTCTAAGACTCCATTTGGAGTTTTAGAAAGCAGGCACTCTTTATTGTGGCGCCGGGTGCACAGGGGTTCATTCCAACCTAATGTGCACGCCGAGTTGTTCAACTTCAGAAGTTATATACAATTAGAATATACATATTCATTAGATTTCCTAGTAATGATTAACATATTCATGTTACTTCAACATATGTAAAAGTCTTTAACGCATGCGCTCTTATGTTCATTGGTGGTCTCTCAGGGTCCTCTGGTGGTTGTCAATAGTCTTCCTCACTGTGTCCTTTTGCTCACCTCTTCAATTTGGCGTCCTTCAGTCTGAGTAAAGGTTAACTATTGATGTATGGTTTGCCCTTGTTCTCTCCTATGACTGGTACAAGGTGTTACATATACTTCTGAACACTGATGTTATCATTCCCTCCTATTCTTTGAGGATCTGGAGCTATGCTTCTAAGCACTGATGTTATCATTCCCTCCTATTCTTTGAGGATCTGGAGCTATGCTTCTAAGCACTGATGTTATCATTCCCTCCTATTCTTTTGAGAACCTGGAACTGTACTTCTGAGTGCTGACGTTATCATTTATATCTCAAGTGCGTGCCGGTGTGTTAATGCAGACCGTCGAGGTCTTTTCAGGGGTACTTCCGGACTGGCAGGTCGCGTGCCTGAGTGGTACTGAGTCCCAGGATGAGCCAGCTCCTGCCGACGGTTTTATCTCCTGGAGATACATTTCATTTGGACTCATTATTTTCTCAGCTCAGTCTATCTGAGTCTTAGAGACTTGAGCCCCTTGGGATCGTGACGTTGTAGTTCGAGTGCTCAAGTGGCAATGTTTGGTTTGCCATTGCTTTGCCAAGGCAAAGCCCCTTGCAGGATGATGGTCCCACAAAAAGCCTGGGACTGCAGTCTCCTCAGCAGTCTTCTGTAACCTTCATGCTGCCAGGGCGTTGATGCTGTTTCATCAGAAGTAAAATTCACCCTAATCCTGGGATGTCTTTCCTGCCCTCTGTGGATGGAGGAATCACTGGTCATTCCTTTACTGGTTATGCTCTACCTTCCACCTAGGCAGGTGTGGGGGTGAAAAGCAGCATGGACTCCGGCAGACACGGCAACCAAAGACCTTTATTGCTTTTTGTTAGCATCTTTTATAGCAAGCAGAAGTGTACACGCGCTACCTGCAGCTTGCAGATAGGTTATAGCCTTGTGTTCACGCGCATCTATGCTCTAGCAGATTGGCCCGTTCTTCCTGATCATGCGAAATGCCTTCATGGTCTTTATCTTGTTTTCCTCCTTCCAGCTGCACATTCCTTTCTCCGTTGTTTTCTGCTTAAGTGCCTTGTCATGCCAGGTGGTACAGTGTTTGCTCATTAAAATCAAACTCAGGAATGTCCGTTAGTGAGATTCCCATCCCCATAGGCAGGTTATTTTCCCTCATTCCCATCTTTTTCTGAAGTAAACGTCACAGTTGTTATAATCATGAAAAAGCTGATTTTTTTTTTTTTCCTTGTACACATATTACTTTATATAATAGCCTTCTCATTTCCCTGTTCCGTGTTGGTAGCTCTGAGCATTTAATCTGGTCTACCTGAGCCTCCTGAACCCCAAAGCAGTGTTCTGAAGGAGGCTGTCGTGGTTTAATTTCAGTCGGCAACTAAGTACCATGCAGCCGCTCGCTCACTCCCCCCCACCCGGTGGGATGGGGGAGAGAATTGGAAGAGCACAAGTGAGAAAAACTCGTGGGTTGAGATAAAAACAGTTTAATAATTGAAATAAAATGATAATAATAATATGATAATAATAATAATACACAAAGCGAGTGATGCACAGTACAATTGCTCACCACCCGCCGACCGATGCCCAGCCAGTCCCCGAGCAGCGGCACCCCCGGCCAGCTTTCCCCCGTTTATGTACTGAGCATGACGTCACATGCTATGGAATGTCCCTTTGGCCAGTCTGGCTGTGCCCCCTCCCAGCTTCTTGTGCACCTCCAGCCTTCTCAGTCGGTAGAGCATGGGAAGCTGAAAAGTCCTTGGCTAGTGTAAGCATTACCTAGCAACAACTAAAACATCGGTGCGTTATCAACTTTGTTCTCATCCTAAATCCAAAACACTGTACCAGCTACTAGGAAGGAAATTAACTCTATCCCTGCCGAAACCAGGACAATACCCACCCCTTATTCTATACCATCTGCGTCATGCTCAAGTCTCATATTTTCCAGTACATTTTCATTAATCACCACCCCTTTTTTTTTATATATATACACACACACACACACACACACAGAGATATCATTCCCTTCGTCTGTGGGCCATCCCTCTAAAATGTTCGGTGAGTTCATTTAGTCCATGACTTTGGGCTCCATCTGTCATAATAATCTTTCAGGGTAGGAAAAATGGAGATGGTATGTGGTGTTGGATTGTTTCATGTTGAAGTCAGTTCTGGTACCATCATCACTGTGCTTTGCTTGGTTTCACTGAAGTTATTCTTCATTAGTCTGGGTGATTCTTATTGTAATAACATTAGTATGGCATATAATAGTATTATTAGTATATCTGTGTATTATTAGTATAACTATTATAACTATAATTAGTATTTAACATTACATAATTCAGATCACTGGCTATTCTCACCCAAAATCAAATCCCCTTGAGGTACACATCGGACTTCCCCATCCTTCCGCATTATCCACCAAGTGCACCCAGGTCCTTGAGCAAAAGCAATCCCACGGATGGGTCTGCCTCTGCCCGAGGCAGGAATAACCCAGACTGTCTTCCCCAGCATATTTTTTATGTGCACTACAGGGACTTTATTCCCATCTACAGTACGTAAAAGTTCTGACTGGGCAGGGCCTGCTCGATTGGCAGATCCCCGAGTGTTGACTAACCAGGTGGCCTTTGCTAAATGCGTATCCCAATGTTTGAACGTCCCGCCACCCATTGCTCTCAGTGTAGTCTTTAACAGTCCATTGTATCGTTCAATTTTCCCAGAGGCTGGTGCACGATAGGGGATGTGATACACCCACTCAATGCCGTGCTCTTTGGCCCAGATGTCTATGAGGTTGTTTCGGAAATGAGTCCCGTTGTCTGACTCAATTCTTTCTGGGGTGCCATGTCGCCATAGGACTTGCTTTTCAAGGCCCAGAATAGTGTTCCGGGCAGTGGCATGGGGCACGGGATATGTTTCCAGCCACCCGCTGGTTGCCTCCACCATTGTAAGCACGTGGCGCTTGCCTTGGCGGGTTTGTGGGAGTGTGATCTAATCGATCTGCCAGGCCTCCCCATATTTATATTTCAGCCATCGACCTCCATACCAAAAAGGCTTTAACCGCTTGGCTTGCTTGATTGCAGCGCATGTTTCGCATTCATGGATAACCTGGGCTATAGTGTCCATGGTCAAGTCCACCCCTCGATCACGAGCCCATCTATATGTTGCATCTCTTCCTTGGTGGCCTGAGGTGTCATGGGCCCACCGAGCTAGAAATAATTCACCCTTATGTTGCCAGTCCAGATCCACCTGAGCCACTTCAATCTTAGCAGCCTGATCCACCTGCTGGTTATTTTGATGTTCTTCAGTGGCCCGACTCTTGGGTACGTGAGCATCTACGTGACGGACTTTTACAACCAGGTTCTCCACCCGGGCAGCAATATCTTGCCACAATGCGGCAGCCCAGATGGGTTTGCCTCTGCGCTGCCAGTTGCTCTGCTTCCATTGCTGCAACCACCCCCACAGGGCATTTGCCACCATCCATGAGTCAGTATAGAGATAGAGCACTGGCCACTTTTCTCGGTCAGCAATGTCTAAAGCCAGCTGGATGGCCTTTACTTCTGCAAATGGGCTCGATTCACCTTCTCCTTCAGCAGTTTCTACAACTTGTCGCATAGGACTCCATACAGCAGCTTTCCACCTCCGATGCTTTCCCACAAGACGACAGGACCCATCAGTGAACAGGGCATATTGCTTCTCATTTTCTGGTAGTTCATTATACATTGGGGCCTCTTCAGCACGCGTTACCTCCTCCTCTGGCAATATTCCAAAATCTTTGCCCTCTGGCCAATCCATGATCACTTCCAGGATTCCTGGGCGACTGGGGTTTCCTATTCGAGCCCGTTGTGTGATCAGTGCGACCCACTTACTCCATGTAGCATCAGTTGCATGATGTGTACAGGGGACCCTCCCTCTGAACATCCAGCCTAGCACCGGCAGTCGGGGTGCCAGGAGGAGCTGTGCTTCAGTGCCGATCACTTCTGAAGCAGCTCGAACCCCTTCATATGCTGCTAATATCTCTTTTTCAGTTGGAGTATAGCGGGCCTCGGATCCTCTGTATCCCCGACTCCAAAACCCTAGGGGTCGACCTCGAGTCTCCCCTGGTGCTTTCTGCCAGAGGCTCCAGGTAGGGCCATTCTCCCCGGCTGCAGTATAGAGCACATTTTTTACCTCTTGCCCTGCCCGGACTGGCCCCAGGGCTACTGCATGAACTATCTCCCGTTTAATTTGTTCAAAGGCTTGTCGTTGCTCAGGGCCCCATTTGAAATCGTTCTTCTTTCGGGTCACTTGATAGAGAGGGTTTACAATCAGACTGTAATTTGGAATGTGCATTCTCCAAAAACCCACGACGCCTAAGAAAGCTTGTGTTTCCTTTTCGCTAGTTGGTGGAGACATGGCTGTTATTTTGTTGATCACATCCATTGGGATCTGACGACGTCCATCTTGCCATTTTATTCCTAAAAATTGGATCTCCTGTGCAAGTCCCTTGACCTTACTTTGTTTTATGGCAAAACCGGCCTTCAGCAGGATTTGGACTATTTCCTTCCCTTTTTCAAAAACTTCTCCTGCTGTGTTGCCCCACACGATGATATCATCAATGTATTGCAGGTGTTCTGGAGCTCCACCCTGTTCTAGTGCAGTCTGGATTAGTCCATGGCAAATGGTAGGGCTGTGTTTCCACCCCTGGGGCAGTCGGTTCCAGGTGTACTGAACGCCCCTCCAAGTGAAAGCAAATTGTGGCCTGCACTCCGCTGCCAAAGGGATTGAGAAAAACGCATTGGCAATATCAACTGTGGCATACCACTTGGCTGCCTTTGATTCCAATTCGTATTGAAGTTCTAGCCTGTCTGGCACAGCAGCACTCAGCGGTGGCGTGACTTCATTTAGGCCACGATAGTCTACTGTTAGTCTCCACTCTCCATTAGACTTCCGCCCTGGCCATATGGGACTGTTAAAGGGTGAGCGGGTCTTGCTGATCACTCCTTGGCTCTCCAGTCGACGAATCAGCTCATGAATGGGAATCAGGGAGTCTCGGTTGGTGCGATATTGCCGCCGGTGCACCGTGGTGGTAGCAATTGGCACTTGTTGGTCTTTGACCTTCAGCAACCCCACAACAGAGGGGTCCTCCGAGAGACCAGGCAAGGTGGACAGCTGTTTAATTTCCTCCATCTCCAAGGCAGCTATACCAAAAGCCCACCGGTACCCTTTTGGATCCTTGAAATACCCTCTCCTGAGGTAGTCTATGCCAAGGATGCACGGAGCATCTGGGCCAGTCACAATGGGGTGCTTCTGCCACCCATTCCCAGTTAGACTCACTTCGGCTTCCAATACAGTTAGCTGTTGGGATCCCCCCGTCACCCCAGAAATACAGATGGGTTCTGTCCCTATATATCTTGATGGCATTAGGGCACACTGTGCACCGGTGTCTACCAGAGCCTTATACTTCCGTGGGTCTGACGTGCCAGGCCACCGAATCCACACAGTCCAGTAAACCCGGTTGTCCCTTTCCTCCCCCTGGCTGGAGGCAGGGCCCCTCTAATCCTCATCACAGTACTCATTTCTCATTTCTTGTACGTACGAGTCAGAAGTTTCTTCATTAAGATCAAGAGTAAGATCAGCCCTTCTACTCTCTCTGGGGAACTGCCCGCTGGAAACTGGAGCAGCAATTTTCCTGGAAGAACCTCTTTCTGTGATTGTTTTCCCTTGCAATTCGCGTACCCGTGCCCCTAGGGCTGCAGTAGGTTTCCCATCCCACTTCCTCATGTCCTCTCCGTGGTCACGCAGATAAAACCATAGGGTGCCTCGTGGTGTGTACCCTTTATATTCTCTCTCTTGAGCAAAAGAACGCTTACTTCTAATAGCCGAGATACTGGTCCGTACAGGTGAGGAGTAGGACCTATCCTCTCTGAGTTGCTGGATCTCCCGGGACAGTTTTTCGGACAGTTTCTCCACAGCCGAGACGATGGAGGAAGAAAGACTTTCCTCGTATTGCCGGAGTTGACTAGCCAGTTCACCCACTGTTTGTTCCTCTCCATCTTTCCAGGTTATCACTGCCAATGAATTGGCGTATGACGATGGTGAGCTCCTTATAAACTTCCACCACATGGGTCGTGTGCACTTGACTTCGTCTGGATCTTTGGATAGTTGTTCATTGTTCAGGTCACCTCCAGCACAGTAATTCTCTCAGAAACTGGATACCCTTCTCCATGGTGGCCCATTTGCTTGGGCGACATATGACATCTTCCTTAAAGGGATACCTTTCCTTCACGCTTGACAAGAGTCGCCTCCAAAGGCTGAGGACTCGTGTCCCTTTTCCAATTGCTTTGTCAATGCCCCCTTCCCTAGAAAGGGATCCCAGCTGCTTGGCTTCCCTACCCTCTAATTCCAGGCTACTGGCCCCATTATCCCAGCATCGGAGCAGCCAGGTGACAATATGCTCGCCTGGACGACGGCTGAAATCTTTTCGTATATCTCGCAGCTCACTCAGGGATAGAGATTGGGTGGTCACTGCCTCGTTTATGAGTTCTTCCTCTTCTTCCTCCCCAATCAGAGGCCGGCTCTCCTCCTCCCGTTCTCGTGATGGCCCTTCTCCAGGGTAGTCGTACAGTTCTTCCTCCGGTTCCCTTTTAGAAGAAGCTTCTTCTTCCCTTACTAAACGAGCCGACTTCCGCTTCCAAGATTTCTTCTTGTGTACAGGGGCGACTGATACCGGCACAGGCTGGTTCTTTGGTTCAGCCACAGGGCCTGTTGCCGGGGTTGGAGTGGCCGCAGTGCAAGTGCATGTCACCGGAGTCTGAGTGGCCACAGGGCCTGTTGCCGGGGTTCGAGTGGCTGCAGTGCAAGTGCATGTCACCGGAGTCTGAGTGGCCGCAGGGCCTGTTGCCGGGGTTGGGGTGGCCGCAGTGCCTGTCGCCGGGGTTGGAGTGACCACTGTGCAAGTGCATGTCACCGGAGTCTGAGTGGCCGCAGGGCCTGTTGCCGGGGTTGGAGTGGCCGCAGTGCATGTCGCCGGGGTTGGAGTGGCCGCAGTGCAAGTGCATGTCACCAGAGTCTGAGTGGCCGCAGGGCCTGTTGCCGGGGTTGGAGTGGCCGCAGTGCATGTCGCTGGGGTCTGAGTGGCCTCAGTGCATGTCGCCGGGGTCTGAGTGGCCGCAGACCCTGTCGCCGGGGTTGGAGTGGCCGTGGTGCGTGTTGCCCGGGTTGGAGTGGCCGCAGGGCCTGTTGCCGACGTCTGAGTAGCTGCAGTGCATGTTGCTGGGGTCGGAGTGGCCGCAGGGCGCGTTGCCTGGGTCTGAGTGGCCGCAGTGCGTGTCGTTTTACTGTCAGAGCCAGAGACCTTCTCTTCCCTTTGAGGGCACTGAATGGTGCTGAACAGGGCTCGGTAGGCATGGGCCAGGCCCCAGCACATTGCAATGAGCTGCATCTCTCTGGAGTTGCCAGGGTGACAGCATCCTTTGTCCAAGTATTCTACTAACTTTTCAGGATTCTGCACTTGCTCAGGGGTGAAGTTCCAAAACACTGGGGGTGCCCATTGGCCTAGGTACTTGCCCATCTTGTCCCACACACCCTGCCACTCATAATTATTCAGCCTTGGGGCAGATCTCTGGATGATATTCTTAAATTGCTTACCAACTTTAGACAAAACCGAAACAGTATTCCCAAGAAGTATTAATAGAAGTATCTTAACTGCCCAAGGATGTTCAAAATACTGAAAAATTACTGTAATGAAGGAGGAAACATCATAGAAGAAGGTAGTGACACTGCCATTCTGTATTTCCTCCGTAAAAAAACTCTCAGAAAAGTTACTGCAATTGCTAGTTGTCTCCACGAAATGGTCTCCGTGGTACAGTAACGGCTTCATTGCGAAGTTTACATACCACGCTAACGTCAAGGTCAATGTTCTAAAAACAAACCTCACAAGCGAGACATTGCTATTCACTGCAGACCACAGCAAACTGCAAAACCCAACACCAATCTTTAACATGTACAGCAGGAAAAAAGAGCGCGATGCAGATTATACAAATCAATATCGAGAACAGAGAAACCAACATTGTGACCCACAACTACTAACAGATATAAGTTCTTTAATACACTCCGGTTAACCTGTTATTATCTCAAACCCTTCGTGCCCCACGTTGGGCGCCAAAAAAAGGACTGTCGTGGTTTAATTTCAGTCGGCAACTAAGCACCACGCAGCCGCTCGCTCACTCCCCCCCACCCGGTGGGATGGGGGAGAGAATTGGAAGAGCACAAGTGAGAAAAACTCGTGGGTTGAGATAAAAACAGTTTAATAATTGAAATAAAATGATAATAATAATATGATAATAATAATAATACACAAAGTGAGTGATGCACAGTACAATTGCTCACCACCCGCCGAC
Organism: Aptenodytes patagonicus; assembly: GCF_965638725.1. Lineage (NCBI taxonomy): Eukaryota > Metazoa > Chordata > Aves > Sphenisciformes > Spheniscidae > Aptenodytes > Aptenodytes patagonicus. The sequence continues at coordinate 44,690 of NW_027472016.1, forward strand.
CGATGCCCAGCCAGTCCCCGAGCAGCGGCACCCCCGGCCAGCTTTCCCCCGTTTATGTACTGAGCATGACGTCACATGCTATGGAATGTCCCTTTGGCCAGTCTGGCTGTGCCCCCTCCCAGCTTCTTGTGCACCTCCAGCCTTCTCAGTCGGTAGAGCATGGGAAGCTGAAAAGTCCTTGGCTAGTGTAAGCATTACCTAGCAACAACTAAAACATCGGTGCGTTATCAACTTTGTTCTCATCCTAAATCCAAAACACTGTACCAGCTACTAGGAAGGAAATTAACTCTATCCCTGCCGAAACCAGGACAGAGGCCTTATTACGGATTTCTTCAACAGTGTTAAAATAAAAGCTGCTTGCTCTGCTTTAAATCGGGGTGATGGAAAAGGCCGCTCTGGTTTTTGAGTCCTTTTTTCCCTTCAATTTTTAGATTGGCAGAGGAAACTTCTGTCGGGCTTTCTCTTTGCGTATATCCTGGTGCTTCTCTCGCCAGCTTTCTTTGCCAAACATGGGCTATTGCTTAGAACTTCCATCAGAGGTGGATGCCTGTCACACGACAAGGCTTCTGTGGGTATCAGACGAGAAAACGGCAATGGTCTACTGACCGAGTCTGATCAACCTTATTATAATAATAGAAGTTGACAATCAATATAATTAAGCCTGAGTGGAGCGCAAGCAATCTAAGCGTGAGTGAAAGAGAGAAGGGGAAATCTCACTTGCTGTGTAGGCAAGGTACAACACCGTTAACCATTAATCTTACCCGCTGATGAGCAACCGTCGAGGAAATTGTCAACCTGTCGTGTTCTCCGTCATGACATAAGGACGTCTCCTTTGCCAGGCAGCACCCCTGGACCAGGCAACGAGAGCTACCCTGAGTTAGCATTGGGGCGCCTTATTTATGGGATTGCGCTTTCTCTGGTCAGTCCTATGACGGGCAGGTTGACGCAGACACGTCCTTTACGTATAAAGCTGGACATGTCTCAAAAGGGCTGGTGATCTGCAAGTAGTTATATGTGGTTGGTCACAGGTTTCTGTGTGTGAGTGGGTCCATGCGGCTGTGTGAGCAGTGCAAGCACGCTACGTAAGCGCTTCCCACTGTCCCGTGCCATACTCGAGGTCAGGAGCATCTCGCCACACTCCGCCCCTTATGGCATGGGTAATGGCGTGATCCACTGGTTGGGGTAACAGCCCTGCAGAGTGAGGGTGCGAGCCTCTCTTGCCTCTACGCATGTGGAATGGCTGGGCGTGAACAGAGAGATGGTGGAGGAGGAGGAGGACTTTCCCAAGCTGGGGGCAAAAGCGAGGTTAATCGCTATCGGTGTGTTTGATCGTTTGGGTCTATGACATATGGCAAAGCAAAGCTTAATCACAATCCAAACAAAAGTTATTAATGGGATAAAGAATATTACAATAATAAGACTTTTCATTAATATTTTTTGCAAATTTAAGGATGGTATCCACCTAAGCAGGTCAGAAAGTGAAAATCCACCAGGAGATACTGCGATTTGATCTAACGTTTGTAAATCTTTGGAAACGGCATGGACGTCGTGTTAGATTTGTCGATATTTGTTAACGTCGGTGCAACAGGTGGTATGAATCAATGCACAGACACCTCCTTGTTGCAGGGTAAGCATATCAAGTACTAGACGATTTTGTCCTACTATCAAAGCTAAAGAAGAAGAATTTTCCTGTTGCAAGGCTAAAGTGGCATCTACTGTGTGACTGTCTGTGGCTTCCATGGTAGCGGATGGATTTTTAAGAGTTCTTTCTAGTTCGTTTACCCTGAGTCTGGGAACCAAGGTTCTGGTTGAACGTCTCCATCCAGAATCATGGAGGGTTCCTCATACACTGGGGTGAAGAGATGGAGGGTCAGATCTACGTATGCGGCAGGGGTGCGTTAACCCCCTGTCGTGGTTTAATCTCAGTCGGCAACTGAGCACCACGCAGCCGCTCACTCACTCCCCCCCACCTGGTGGGATGGGGGAGAGAATTAGAAGAGCACAAGTGAGAAAAAACTTGTGGGTTGAGATAAAAACAGTTTAATAATTGAAATAAAATAATAATAATATGATAATAATAATAATACACAAAGCAAGTGATGCACAGTACAATTGCTCACCACCCGCCGACCGATGCCCAGCCAGTCCCCGAGCAGCGGCCCCCCCCCCAGCCAGCTTTCCCCCGTTTATGTACTGAGCATGACGTCACATGCTATGGAATGTCCCTTTGGCCAGTCTGGCTGTGCCCCCTCCCAGCTTCTTGTGCACCTCCAGCCTTCTCAGTCGGTAGAGCATGGGAAACTAAGAAGTCCTTGGCTCGTGTAAGCATTACCTAGCAACAACTAGCAGGCAGAGGCACTGTGAAATGAACATCAAACCTTTAATGAGATAAGAAAGAAGTAGAGCTATGGGAGAGGGCTGGGGCTGGAGTGGGCGGGTGCAGGTCGCATGTCGCAGGGATCCGTGCTCCACACCTTCTCTATCAACCTATCAACAGCGGTCAGGGGGGCATGGGACACTTTGTCCGCCGATGTCCCTCAGGGGTCTGGCTCGCTTGGTGGGCACGTTGTTGCCGTCGGATGCCCTCCGCTTGCTGCTGCCCGCTTGCTGCCTGCTGCTGCCTGCTGCCGCACCATCCCCGTCCGGCTTCCCCTCCCACAGGGTTTTCGAGCGTTTTACCACCCAGCACACCACCATCTTCTTCCTCTTCTTGGGTGGGATGTTGTCCCGCGGGGAGATCCGTTGCGTCTTGGAAGTGCTGGCTGGCGCAGGGCGCTTGGCCTGCTTGCCGCCCGCCTCTCCCGATCTGGGCACCACCCGGCAGGAGACAACGCCTGGCAGCTGCGGCAAGCGGGTCAAAACCACCCGGGGCTGCCTCCACAGCACCTCCTCCAGCAGTTGGGGCATGCGGGGTGGATGATGCTGGGGGACAGCCGTGGGGCTCAGCAGAGGACTCTCCAGAGGACCCTTCAGGGGATTCTCCGGAGAACCCTCTGGGCTACCCTTCAAGAGACTCTCCACGGGACTCTCTGGTAGGCAGGTGGGGAGGACCACTGCCACCCCACCCTGCTTCCCCTTGGGGTCCAGCAAGGGGGACGTCGCCACCCCTGAGAAGGGGTCAGCGTCCCCCAGCATCACCGCCACCATGCGGTCCTTGGGGCAGTCGTCCTCCACCCCGTACTCTGAGAAGTCGGGGGGCTGGTTGAGGAAGGCGGTGCTGGTGAGACTGTTGGAGATGTCGAGGACATGGGGGACAGTGTCCTCGCCGTCCCCCAGCCCCGCCACTGACGCTTGCTCCTTGGGGCAGCCGCCCTCTGCCACATACTCAGAGAGCTTGTTGAGGAAGGCGGTCAAGGTGGAGATGTTGGGGTCATCAGGGACGGTGTCCTCACTGTCCCCCGGCACCGTTGCTGCTGCTTGCTCCTTGGGGCAGCCACCCTCTGCCCTGTAGTCCGAGAGGTCAGGGAACTTGTTGAGGTAGGTGGTCAAGTAGGAGACGCTGGGGGCATCGGGGACAGTGTCCTCGCTGTCCCCCAGCCCCGCTGCTGCCGGCTTGCTCCTTGGGGCAGCTACCCTCCACCACGTACTCTGAGAAGCTAGGGAGCTTGTTGAGGAGGGTGGTCAAGCAGGGGCTGTTGGGAACTTTGGGGACATCGGGGATGGTGTCCTGCCCATCCATGGTGTCGAGCCAGGCGAGCGTATCGGTGATGTCCATGGTGAACGACTGATCGTCCTGAAACTGCAGGTTGTCCCCTGCCAGCTCAGGAAAGGCCTCGGCGAAGGCGTCTGGCCCCAGCTCGGGCAGGTCCAGGGGCTTCTCTGGGATGGTCACCCCTGCTGAAAAAGCAATCAAAACCAGCCCAACCCCGGGGCGATGCAAGCTTTCCTCAGCTTGGCCGCCCGCCTGCAGGTTCTGCCACCCCCCCAAACCTCACCTTTGGGCTTTGTCTTGGTTCTGCCGGTTGGCGGAGCCGGGCCGGGCTGGTGGGGGCTTGTGGCGAGGACGCTGTCCTCGATGACCACCACGTCATTGTCAGAGGCCTCCAATGGCTTCTGGGTGCTGCCGGGCAGGGTGTGGACCTCAGGGAGGCCCTGCACCCAGTACAGGGGCTCCCCATGGACCACGGCCCACGGCCCCAGCCCCCTTGGCTGGTGGGGCACCAGCGTCCCTGTCGCCACCTGCTGTCCCCAGCCATAGGCAGGGGGACAGGGAGCAGGCACACAGGGGAGCTGCACCCCGCCGGGGAGCTGCACCACCTGCACCAGGGCCCCCAGGGGCCCTGGCACCCCCTGCCAGATGGTGGCCTGTGCCGGCTGGTAGGTGACGGTGTGGACCTGGGCAGGCTCAGAGGACACCAGCAGCCCCGAGACAGGGGGCAGCACGCTGGCAGTGACCGGTGGTGGCATGGCCAGGGTGGTGAAGCTCATGCCGGGGACCTCCAATGCCATCAGCAGTCGGAGAGGAAACCTCTCTGTTGGGGGAAGCTAAGAGGGCTGATGGGGTGAGATGTTGGTGGGCAGAGCCGGTTAGGGGGTGTTGTGGTTTAACCTGGCAGGCAGCTAAACACCACACAGCCCTTCGCTCACTCCCCCCCCCACAGTGGGATGGGGGAGAGAATCGGGAACGACACCAGTCCCAAGGCCTTTCTCAACACTCCAAACCTCGCAAACTCGCTCAGCTGGAGTGCAGGCACGAGCCGGCTGGGTGAGACTCCGCGCCCAAATATAAGCAGCAAGGGACGCCTGGTCACAATCCATTGCTCGGGATGTCACAGTCCATTGCTAGGTTACGGCAGCGCCACTGCCCATTCCATCCCCCCATCTCATGTCTTGATCTCGGCATCAGTGTTTCATACCAGTCACCGAGGCCTGGGCCGTCTCTTCCCAGGACCCCGTCAGGTCATTCTGTCTGTGGCAGACGTCTCCAGGCACATATGGCAAGAGGGTTCACTCGGTAACACCTCGTGCCTCCTTGGGAGGCTGCAGGACAAAGTCCCACAGGCTCTCCCCACGCTCCAGCACTGATGGCCACTCCTCTGGGCTCCCCTGCCCAGAGCGGCAGCAGCAAGCTGCGGCGGGACACATGAGGAGGGATATGTGTGGACAAGTAGACGCTTGTCTGAACAGGGGACGTTCCCCAAGCAGCTGACCCAGGACCCACTGACTGGGAGAGACAGCAAGGGGCAGAGCCTGTGCCCAGCAGCGCGGGAGATTTAAGCATGCGAAAACAATCAGCCCAGCTGATGGCAACAGACACCGGAGCATATGTATGTCCTACTGGGCAGGCGCGCGGCAGCGGGCAGGTGCACGGCAGCGTGGTGAGCTCCCAGCAAAAATCAGCGTTCCCTGCTTCTCCTGAGCTTCTCGCACCTGGTAGAACCAATGCAGCCACATGGACAGAGCTCCTGCTCAAGCATGCGACCACCCAGTTTTCGGCTGTGGGATGAGTGAAGGGATATTCCTAGAGGTGGAAAGTGATTGCAAGCAAGACTGCAGGAGGTTTGACCACATTGATGAACTGCTCTGCTTGGTGGCTGAGCTGCAGGAGGAGGTGAGCAGACTGAGTAGTATTCGAGAGTCTTAGAGGGAGACGGATCAATGGAGCCATACTCTGCCACCTATGATGCATAGAAGCCAACTCAGCGTAGCCACTACAGAGGCAGGTCCTAGATTTGCTTTGTGCCAGGAGGAAGGCAGTGTCACAAGTGATAAGGAGGGGTGGAAGAAGGTTACAGCACGGAGCAGTAAGAGAAACCCCTCCTTACCCTCAAAGTTACCCTCTACCATACCCTTACAGAACAGGTATGAGGCCCTGGGTATGGTTGATGAAGCGCATAATGAGAAAGAGGAGGAACCTGTGCAAGCAGTCCTGCCAAGATCAGAGAGACCAACCCCTCGTAGCAAAACGTGCATTAAGACCAGTGCTGAGAAGAAACAACGGCGAGTTATGGTCATTGGCGATTGTCTCCTGTATGGAATGGAAGCACCCGTTTGCAGACCACACCCTCTTTTCAGGGAAGTTTGCTGCTTCCCTCGGGCCCGAATTAGGGACGTCACCACAAGACTGAAGAACTTAGTTCAAACTTCCGACTACTATCCATTTCTGCTCCTTCACGTGGGTATGAATGATGTCACAACAAAAAGTCTGAGGTCAATCAAAAGAGACTTCAGAGCCCTGGGAAGAAGTCTAAAAAAATCGGGAGGTAGTATTTTCCTCAGTCCTCCCAGTAATGGGGGGAGACTCTGGAAGAAAGAGGTGAGCTCAGGATATCGATACCTGGCTCCAGGACTGGTGCCTCCACCAAAACTTGGGCGTTTGAAACCATGGAAGAGCCTTTGAGAGACAAGGTCTGTTGGGGCCTGACAGGATCCACCTGTCCCGACGGGGAAAATGGGTCTTTGGGCATAAGCTGATGGGGCTGATCAAGAGCATTTTAAACTAGAATCGATGGGGGAAGGGGATACCAACAGGATTGCAGTAGGTAAGCCGAGGGTTGGCGTGGCATCGCCTGAGGGTGGCAGTGCTAGTGGGAACAGTTACACTGCTCCTGGGAGCACAGAGGGCGCAGGAGCAGATCTGAAATGCTTGTGCACCAAAGCAGGCAGTATAAGAAACAAACAGGATGAACGGGAAAGCCTTGGTCCGTTCCCAGAGCTACAATGTCATTGGTATTAGTGAGACTTGGTGGAACGAGTCCCATGCCTGGACTGCAGGGATTGAGGGCTACAGGCTGTTCAGGAGGTGTAGGCAGGGCAGGCGAGGTGGAGGTGTTGCACTGTACGTAAGGGAGAGGTTTGCTTGCACAGTCCTTACAGTTAGTGATGATGTGGTTGAGAGCCTCTGGGTGAGGATTAGGGGGATGGAAAACAAAGGAGATGTCGTAGTGGGTGTCTACTACCCATCACCCAGCCAGGATGTTAGCACTGATGAGTTATTCTACAGGCAATTAGGAGACATTTCTGGATGGGTAGCCCCTGTCCTTATGGGAGATTTCAACTTCCCAGACATACTGGGCATATCGTACTGCTGTGAGAAGCAGGTCTTGGAAATTCCTGTAGTTTGTAGGAGAGAACTTCTTGTCACAGGTACTCGGTGAGCCAACTAGGAAAGATGCCCTCCTAGACTTGCTATTTGTGAATAGAGAAGGACTCGTGGGGGATGTGATGGTAGGTGGCTGTCTTGGCCACAGTGATCACAAAATGGTTGAGTTCAAACTTGTCAGTGTAATGAGAGAAAAGGACAGCAGAGTTGCTACCTTGGGCTTCAGGAGAGCAAACTTTAAGCCATTCAGCAGAGTACCCTGGGATTCTGCTTCTGAGGGCTTAGGAGTCCACGAGTGCTGGTCAGTCTTTAAGAAGCACCTTTGAGAAGCACAGGAGCAGGCAATTCCACTGTGTCATAAGCCAAGCAAGCAGGGCAGAAGGCCAGCTTGGCTGAAGAGGGAACTCCTCGTGGAGCTCAAGAGGAAAAAGGAATTGTATGCTTTCTGGAAGCAAGGTCAGGCTTCGCAGGAAGATTACAGAGCCGTGGTTCATTTATGCAGGGAGAAGACATGAAAGGCCAAAGCTCAGTTAGAGTTGAAACTGGCCAGTGTTGTTTCAGATAACAAGAAGGGCTTTTTAAAGTATGTTAATGGCAAGAGGCGGTCTAAAGAAAACATTGGAGCAATACTTGTTGAAGACGGTCATCCGACTAATAGGGATGAAGAAGAAGCAGAGGTGTTCAATGCTTTTTTTGCCTCAGTCTTTAATAATATTGATAGACTTTGGGCTGCCCGGTCCCCTGAGTTGGAGGACCATGAGTATGGGAACAGGGACTTTCCTTTTGTGGACACTGCAATTGTCAGGGACCAGCTGTATCAGCTGAATGTTCACAAAACCATGGGGCCTGGTGGGATTCATCCCAGAGTTCTGAAGGAGCTAGCGGATGTTACAGCAGGACCCCTCTCTATCATCTACCAAAGGTCTTGGGAGTCTGGGGAGGTCCCTGCTGACTGGAAGCTAGCCAATGTTATTCCACTCTACAGAAAGGGCGTAAGGGAAGACCCAGGGAACTACAGACCTGTTAGTCTAATCTCAGTTCCTGAAATAATTATGGAGAAGATTATACTGGATGCTATTGAAAGGCATTTAAAGGGCAATGCAATCATCAGGGAGAGTCAACATGGGTTCACAAAAGGAAAGTCCTGTTTAACCAATTTGATATCCTTCTACGATAAGGCCACCCACCTCGTGGATGAAGGGAAGGTGATGGACGTAGTTTTTTCTGGATTTTTGGTAAGGCTTTTGATACTGTCCCTCACAGCATCCTTCTGGAGAAGTTGTCCAACTGTGGGATGAGCAGGTTCACAGTGCGCTGGGGGAAGAACTGGCTGGAGGGCAGGGCTCCAAGGGCTGCAGTGAATGGGGCTACATCTGGCTGGTGACCAGTCACCAGCGGTGTTCCTCAGGGCTCAACCCTAGGGCCAGTGCTGTTCACTATTTTGATCAATGATCTGGATGCAGGAGTTGAATGCACCATTAGCAAGCTTGCTGACGATACCAAACTGGGAGGTGCTGTTGACTCTCTTGAGGGACAAGAGGCCTTGCAGCGGGATCTAGATAGATGGGAGCATTGTGCAATCATCAACGGCATGAAATTGAACAAGTCCAAATGCCAGATTCTGCACCTGGGATGGAATAACGCCGGGCACAAGTCTAACCTGGGAGAGGAATGGCTGGAGAGCAGTCCTGCAGAAAGGGATCTGGGCATGCTGGTTGGCAGCAGGCTCAATAGGAGCCAGCAGTGTGCCCAGGCAGCCAAGAGGGCAAACTGCATCCTGGGGGGCATCAAACACAGCAAAACCAGGTGGTCAAGAGAGGGGATTGTCCCGCTGTATTCAGTGTTGGTGCGGCCTCACCTGGAGTTCTGTGTGCGGTTCTGGGCCCCACCATTTAAGAAGGACATTCAGGTCCTCGAATGAGTCCAGAGGAGGGCAACAAAGCTGGTGAAAGGGCTGGAAGGCATGTCCTCTGAGGAGCGGCTGAGGACTCTGGGTTTGTCTTGTTTGGAGAGAAGGAGGCTGAGGGGCGACCTCACTGCTCTCTACAGCTTCCTGAGGAGGGGACGTGGAGAGGGTGGTGCTGATCTCTCCTCCCTGGGATCCAGGGACGGGATGCCTGAGAAGGGGTCAAAGCTGAGCCAGGGGAGGTTCAGAGTTGACATGAGGAAGCATTTCTTTACCAAGAGGGTGTTCAAACCCCGCAGCACGCTTCCTGGACAGGTGGTCGATGCCCCAAGCCTGTCAGCGTTTAAGAGGCATTTGGACAATGCCCTTAATAACATGCTCTAGCTTTTGGTCAGCCCTAAAGTTTGTGTTCTGGGATTCTTCTTTTCTTTTGTTTTCCTCCTCCTCTCGAGCAGAATAACTCTCTGTGGGCCCCGAGAGCTGCAGGTGGTGGTGGTGCAGCTGCTCCAGGGGACGGGAGTTTTGGGGCAAGGACAATGCTCAGGGCAAGACGCTGAGCAGCAGCGGCACAGGGAGCTGTGCTGTGCCGTGCTGACGCAAATGGGACTGTGCCTGCCCAGGGTCCAGACCAGCTCCCACCGCCCCCGCAGCATCGCTGGACCTGCCCTAAGGCGGGGCTCAGCCCCCCCGACCTCCGGCGCTGGGGGATTGCCCCGCCGGGGACCTCACCCTGCACCTTCTGCAAGCCAGACCCAGAAAGGTGAGGCCACTTCCTGAAGACACCGTTGGCTACATCAGCCCCAAGTTGTGGAGCTCGGGTGGGAAATGGTCAATAGAGAGATGAGGTTTCTAGGCACTTTCTGCCCAGTGCAATGACTTTATTTTCAATTTTATTTCCCCCCGTCGGGGTCTTGCAGCTGCCCAGGGTGCAGCCAGGCAAGGGGAGCAGGGTCCCTGCCTGGCCTGCAGCTCCCACCCTTGGTATTATTGGGGTGATCTGGGGTTATTTTACTGTGCCAGTGAGGCAAAGCCAGGCTCTGGAGCTGAGCGCAGTGGGACCCGAGGAAGGGCGTGATTGTCTTGAGGCTTTTAAGGGCTTTGCACCGAGCCCTGTCCTTGCTGGAGGGGATGCTGGTTGTGTTCCAGATGAAGGCATTGCAGCCCTTGTTGTGGTGTGTGTCTGTCCTGCCTCTGGCCCCCCAGGTCTGTCCTTGTCCCAGGGGCTCAGTGCTGCTTTCTGTGTGGGGCTGTGTCCGTGAGTCCTGCAGGGCCCCATCTGTCCTGGCTCCACTGCCAAAGGGCTGCTTCCCCTGGGGAAGGGGACAGGGGAATCACCCCCCGCCATTGCCTGCCCCGCTGGCGGTGACTCAGCCCTGGGGGCAGCTCGGTGCCCTTCAGGGTTTGCCAGCTCTGATCTGGGGCTCAGAGGGGCTTTTGCACCCCTTGGGTGCTGTTTCCCAGTGCCCCCTGGCTGGAGCCACTGCTCTCCCCTGATGGTTGTAGGGTGTGAGGTGTCACAGTTGGCCCTGGGGGATCCCAGGGGCTGCCCAGGCCAGGGGGGGTACCGCAGCCCCCATGGCCCCACAGGGCAGAACCTGGCAGAGAAGCAGCGCGGTGGCCAAGCGTGCTGGTGGCTGGTGGAAGCGGGTTGGTGCTCGTCCACTGGATGCGGAAGACCTGGGAGTCGAAGAAGCAGCCGCATGGAGCCATCTGCAGACCTGCGTGGGTGAGTGGGAGTATGCTGTGCTGGGGAGACCCTCCAGGGGCACCTGCCAAGCTGGCCCTGATTGCTGACGTCCCCCAGATCTGCGCTAGGCACATGGGGACCTTGTGGCTGGGGCACTTCCCATGGTGTGAGCTGCTGTGCCAGTCGGACAGGGTTGCAGATCGGGGAGAAGACTCGCTCATAGGAGGTGAAATGGGACAGATGGCCATATCTGCTGGGGGTGCCATACCTGCTGGGGGTGCCTGGGGTGCCCAGGCTGCAGGGAAGGGCTGCTCCTGCCCACGCAGCCAGCACAGCTTGGCTGAGCCTGAAAGAGAGCCCGGCGCGATCGCCGGTGGTCACCTCCACTCCTTCCCCCAGGAGTGTCCCTGGGCTGCAGGGGTCAGGGTCAGTCCCTGCCTTGGTTTCGGGATGGACAAAAGGCTGAAGCAGCCAAGGCACCGGGGGAGCCCAGGAGTCATGCGGTGGGAGCTGCAGGGCTGGCAGCACCACGGTCCATTCTGTCTATTGGCTGCTAAGGACTCTCTGGGGTTGCCGGCTCTGGCCTTCTGTTTGGGCAACTCCCAGGAGGCAATGTGGGGGCTCCCTGTGTTCCGCCCCACCCCCAACAGCCTCCCCAGCTCCTTATGGGGATGGAAAAGGTTAACAAAAGAGGAACAGCCAGTGGCTCAGTGCCCAAGTGGAAACCAGCAAGGAGCGGTGTCCCTCAAGGGTCCATGCAGGGACCTATACAGTTTAATATCAATGGCATGGATAGTAGGATCGAGTGCACCCTCAGACAGGTTGCAGGTGACACCAAGCTGAGTGGCGCTGTCGATACACTTGAGGGAAGGGATGCCATCCAGAGGGACCTGCTTGCTTTTCTCCAAAACAGAGGCCTTTCACATCCCAGAGAGGGGAAAGAAACACCCAGACCAAAAAAACCCAACCTTTCTTGTAAGAAAGATCCAAAATGGAGCAGGAGGTACAGAGCATAACAGACCTTTCAGGAGGAGTTGTTTCAGGGAGAGTTTTCTGCTCACAAAGCCCCAGAGCCCCTGGGAAGAAAACTGATCATGACTACAGCCTCTGAAGACCATTTTCCCTTTCTCTGTTCTTACTCAGGGTTTACACCCACGGCTTGAACGTCCACATTCTGCAGCTGCTGTACACCCTTGCACAGATCCAACACAGCCTGACCCGCATCACTCCTCCCAAGCACGCTGATTGTCTGCGAGCAATGCAGTGAGCGTGGACTGACACTCCCAGACTCCAGCAGCCACCTGGATACGTACGATCCTTTCACCAGACCTGAAAAAATGGAGGATCCCTGGAGTTTCACACTAGATGCCAAACCTGGGAAATTCCTCTAGCACGACAGTAACAAACAAGCACAAATGGCCTTGGTTGTGAGAGCTACAGCATGATCCTTGTGCCACGCTGCCCTTCTATACTGGCACTACAGCTTCTGGTCTGTCCAGCATCTGCATGAACGTGTGCAGCATTACCTACAGAGATGACCGTGCCAATGTAAGAGGCAACTCCTGTTGCCTCTAATAGTAATAAAACAATTACTGGGCACTGTAAAGGCTGATGCAAAAGGTTGCATTCAGGCTTTACCTACAAGACACAGGCCTGATACTGCTGCAGTTCAAGCCAAATAACAGCCAAAACTCAGAACAGTTAGGCTGACCCTTACTTAGATATTTATTTTCTTTGTCTTCCTCGGACATGTCACTAAGCACATTCCCTCCTACCCACCGTCTTTCCTCCCAGCCTCACAGCTCGCTGAAAAATTGAAAAAGATTCGCAAAAAATGTAATTTGTGTGTCTCTGACACAAACACTTCCCGAGCTCCTTCCCTGCTTTCGCACCCAGCAACAAATGGACCACGATTCCTGCCGGTTTGTTTGCCGCTGACAGGAGCCAGGGACCCCCGTCGGTGTTGTTTCAGCAGAGAGGATTCCCCGTGCAGCTTCTCCAGTGCGTGCAGGGTCCCCACTCTAGACTGTCCCCACCCCACCCTCCTTCCACCCTCGCCTGCGTGCTCCCACCCTCCCCACTCCCCTCCCAGCTGGACCAGCTCCCTGCACCAGCTCCCTGCCTCCCCACGGGGCGCTCGCAGTTCCCAGGAGCACAAGCAGCCCCATCTGCCTGGTCCTGCCTCTCCTCCCATCCTGCTGGAACATGCATTTCTGCAGCGGCACCGCGAGCTGCAGGAGGTAACACACGGGTTAGGGGTAACGCTGGCTACCAAAACTACACCGCTGCTTGGGCCAGGTGAGTTTTAACCCCAATTAGAAGTCAAAGCTCCCCAGCCCCATCCAGCAGCGCGGCATGCACTGGAGCAAGCCAGCGGCACACGGAGAAGGTCTGTGAAGCAGCAGCGTTCGCTGAAGAGCGGCCAGGGAAAGGCTGTCATGAAAGCACAGTGTCATGAAAGCAAAGTGGAGAAGGACCAGCAAAGGGATCTACCTCGAGGTGCAGGAAAAGCAGCAGCCAAATCCGTCAGAAATGTCCTTGTTCTAATGAAAGAAACACATTTCTGTCAAAGTAATGCCTCATATTTATCTTGGATAATTTCCTGTAGTCAAAAAGTTTCTTAAGCCTCAGTAGACTTTTAAGAAGGTACTGCTAAAGATTGCAAAAACAATGAAAAGAATTTAAAGCAGGTCCTTTCATCCTCACAAGATGCATATCATTGAAGTATTTCTCATATTAAATTCTCTTCTCAACTCTAAAGGGTCCTCATTTTCTCTGCTCCTGTGATGGTGTGCTCCCTGCCCAACCTGACCTTTCTCTCCTGTAACCCTGCTCAAGCGATAACTACCAGGGGCGGTCGTTATGGATGCTGGTCGTGATAGCTGCGTCCATTCAAAGTAGATTCGAGAGCCAGATAACAACACAATAGCCAAGGGCTATTGTGAGAAATATGCCCACCTAACCACAATTATCGGTATGCAAATATGACTATGAGTCAATCATCTTACCCCTATAAATAGTGAGCAGTCCAGGAGCCCTTTGAGTTCTCCTGCACGGCAGCAGGCTGCACGCCAGGATCTCCCCTTGACGGGACGCCTCTCAAGGTTACTCCTCGAGGTTGAGAGATTCCTTGCCGCAACAGATACTCGGTAAGTGACTAATAGCATGCTAAACTTTGAAATCTAAGTGATATAAAGGATTAATTGCGCATATATAATCCTTTAGACATAAACCGTTGACCAAGTCTGGGACTAGGATTGGATCCAGCTGTACCTAGACTTCTCTCTGGGAAGGAGTCTAGAAAGCAAGGGGGTCCTTTCTGAACCGCATGGCTCAACGGGAGGGTCTCCCCGACAGTTTTGTCTGACCCTGTCCTCTATGCAGCAAAGACTCAAGTGTACCTTGCCATCGAATCTTGCTAAATCACTGTCGCATTTACCATTGAACTTCGTTAACTCACACTTTATACCAATAAAATTGTACTGTTGCTTCTCTCTTAGGAGTGAAGTGCAGTCTCACTCCATCCACGACAGCTCCCAAGGAAAAATCCAGAGCTATTTATGGGTTTTCAGGGAAAGGAACACATAGTTCAGTGCTCAGAGCTATGAATGGAGCATATTTACAGAACACTACAAAGACAAGTAAAGCAAAGAGCAAGCATTAATGGGAAAAACTGGGAGCAGAATGAGAAACACCACACAAGTCAAATTGTCCCAAGCACTTACGCCTCCATCAGGGACCACAGGCCCTGAGGCTGATGGTGGCTGTTGGATGGGTTTCCCTCCCCCAGATGGAAACACCTCTCAGTACGCTGTGCTCAGACCAAGGAAGGAAAAGGCAATACACCCCTACATCTAAAGGCATGCCACTCCATTCAAAGGTTATTTTTCATTTCTTTAGGTCAACTGCCTGGCCAGTTACAACACCTGCTTACACTGACTCCATCCACCCCTACCCACATGAAGTTGTGACATGCTGAGCAAGTGTGGAGAGTCAGCTGGACTTACACACACACACACTCTCACACACACACACACACTCACTCTCTCTGCTACCAGGGGACTGTTTTTTTAACCTATTCACATTTATCCATTGCTTTGAAGCTGCCCGAGGGTCAGCATGCCCTTGCTACTGGAGGTTCTTGCTCTGTGTAGGCACTAAGGAAGACATTTCTGGTGATACACTATTTTAAACAGGTAAAGCACAGCAGAACATACTGTTTATGAGCTGCTGAGAATCATCCGCCAGGCATATCAGGAACGAGGGCAAAGCTTGAATATTTAAGATGCATTTGAGTTACATTACCATTAAACATTCACCACTACCAGCCATTTCCCTAGACTGAAGGCTGACAGCAGTGTACAAGCACAGTCCTTTCTGGACACTCCTGGGTAGAAATCCTAGAGACTTCCTTTAAGGACAGAAATCCAAAGAGCTACAAAAAGCTTTTTAAATTAAGCATAGCAAATAAAAAGCAAGTAAACAAAAAAAGACAGGTAAATCCCTGAGGCATTACTGAGGAACAAAAAGTCTCCCGTCAAGTCCACGACCCCTCACAAAAGAGACAAGTGGCTTAAAGAGATTCCTGCAAAGAAACTGCAGATGGAAGACAACCCTGGTAACACCAGTACAAGCAACCAGCCAACGTGGAAACAGCAGTGCTGACCCTTCTCCTGCTCCTCCTACGAGCTCTTCACCAGTTACGTGAACAGGCAAAACCAAGGATGATTGAATCAGATCTGAGAAGAATTTGGCCCCCAAAAATTCAAAATGATCAAGAAGTCTATTTGAAATATGGATTCACATCCACTGTCATGGATGCTGAACCTTGCCCTAAGCACACGTCTTGCCTTGACATAGCAGCTAAGGACTGTACGAAGTCACCACCACGAGCAGACGTGCAAAACTGAAGCATCCAGAACACACAGACAAACCTCTACCATTTTTTTCAGCGATGTTTCAAGTCACGTGATACTCGGTCCAGGACTTTACAAAACGTCACTAAACTTAACGACAGCAGCCTCTTTGCAGGTTTCTGACTCAAAAGCAAAAACCAAAAAGCCACGTACCCTTGGGGAAACGCTTGTCCTTCCCTGCGGCTGATGTCTTCCCATGGCTCTTCCTCAAGGCAGGAGAAATGACCATGAATATGGGGAGTCCACACAAATTCAGAAGTACACTTAGTCCTCTGACAGTCATTACCTGCGGGCCAGAAGTCCTCCCACACCCCAGAAGTGCCCATCAGTCATCTGGCAGTCATTCTCCATGAACTGCAAGTCCACCATACCTAACCACCTACCTACTGACTCAGTGGAAATGAGTTGGACCGCAACAGAAGTGACGCTGCCCGGCCCGGTCAGACATATTAGACCACAAATGGTGGTTACAAGACAGAAAATGCAACACAATCCACCAGAAGAGCAAAAAAAAAACCAAGCAGAAGACACATCATACAAAAACCAAATGCCCCTATCCAAGCCCTAAAAAGGAAAACAAGCTAAAACAGGACTCTCCCCCAAAAAAAGACCACCCAGATCACGAGATAAGGCAAAAATAACCTAATCTCAGGAACCCAGGGCCAACAAACCCAGATCCTGTCCATAACAATAACACACTTTAATCCTAAATCGCTTAAACTCTGGCATCCATAACCCTAGAACCCCATAACCCTAGCTCATTGTAGCCCTAAGATATCAAAACATTGAACACAAACTCCCTGGAAATCTCCACCAGGGCCTTCAGGTGGCCCCAGAACTAACTCAGACATCACAATTTTGAAGTGGGAGTCGACAGAGCCACCAGGACATCACCAGCATCCATCTTCACATCATCCGTCACACCCTGAAAAAGTGCCCGGGTTAAACACTCCTGGGGAGAAAGGCCGAGGCACTTGGAGATTTTGAACCAGCCAGCCATGACCATGGGGCTTCAGCTCACCATTTCTGTGTCAGAGCCACCAGGCAGATGACCCCGTCCTCCCTGCGAGACACCTCAGGGCAGCCATACCCAGAGCCGGGTGGCTGGATACGGCCTCTGCTCTATGGGGAGGCACTTCCTGGGAGCAGGATCTCTCACGGGGGCACTTGGAAACCCTCCTCAGGCCTGGATACATGAGAAACATCTCTGCGCTGCTCCATATCTCAAAAAACCAGGGGCAGAGGAAGGCTGCTCTGGTGGCCTCCAAGAGAACCAGCTCACCTGGGCTGCTCTGCAGCCACCGGGCACCTTTGCTGTCAGGCGGGTCTCAGCGCTGCTCTGCAAACGGCTGTCACCTCCCTGCAGGACGTGCTCCAGCAAACGGTACATCTCCACTGGGTCTCCCTGGGGACAAAGATCGAAAAGGAGCAAGTTGGTTTGTTTTGTCCCCATTCCCAGAGTGCCGCAAGAGAGACCTGCCACCCCCAAACCAGCTGCGGGACATGGACATAACATACAAGCTGCAGACATGGGTCAGGACGGCTGTGGGGAGTGGGCAAGACATTCTGCGGTGCCCCTGGCCCTGGCAGAAAGCAGAGCTGGAGACAATGGGGGGAAGCCCGGGGCAGCCAGCAGCCGGTGGTGGGGCCCAGCAGGGTGCAGCACATGCAGAAATGCCTGGCTCCTTTCCTCCAGAAATGACCCTCAGCCCCAGGGCTGCAGCACAGGGACGGCACCAGCTGGGGCTTTGCTGGGAAAAAACAGGCAGGGCTGATCCTGACACCCCACACGTGTACCCAGCACTGGGATCTGGCAACCTGTCCCTCTGCCCATCGCTGCCATGGGATCCAGAAAGCAGCGCCACCAGCCCTGGCGTGGTCCTGAGCCATCTCTCGATGGAGAGAGGCCTAAAAAGAGGGAAAATTGCCCAGAATTAAGCTATTCTCAAGATTTTGCAGGCAGCACGTTTTTTTGAGCTGCCTGGTGGTGCTGTTCCTGGGGAGCGCTCAAGAAACAGGGCAGCTGCCTGTACCTGCAGGCAGGTGGTGGAGTGTGCGCAGTGGGAGCAAGCGGTGGTTTGTGCGGCTGTTGAATGGGTTTGGGCTTTAAATGTGTCCAGCCTGGTACGCCTGGTTCCTTTTTCCTTGCAGGTTGTATTTAGAGCTTAAACAGTATTTTTTTAAAATCTCCCGTCCCTCTGTCCATCTCCCGTCCCTCTCCTGCCACCCCACTGCCCTGCCCCACTCCTCTCTGCTGCTCTGTCCCTCTGACACCGAATATAAAGAAATACCACAGAGACATATGGTTCTCATTGTCAAAACAAAGTAGCTAAATGTTCCGTGGATAGATAGACTGGACATTCCGTAGATAAAAGGAATCCTTGAAGCTCTGTGTACAGGGGTGGAATAGATAAGGAAGTTATGCTGAAATCGGCGAGTTAGTGCAACTGAGCCAAAGCACAAACTGTGCAGGCGAAAAGACTGAGTTCAGATAGCGGACACAGTGAGGAAGACTGTCGATGACCACCAGAGGACCCTGAGAGACCACCAATGAACGTAAGAGTGCCTGCGTTAAAGACTTTTACATACGTTAATGAAATAACATGACTATGTTAATCATTTCTCGGAAATCTAATGAATACGTATATTCTGATTGTACATAACTCCTATAGTTGAGCAGCTCTGCGCACAACGAGGTGGAGCGATCCCCTGTGCGCCCGGCGCTGCAATAAAGAATGCCTGCTTTCTAAAACTCCAAATGGAGTCTTAGAGAGTTTTTAATCTGCCGACTTACGGTAACACCTCTCTCCTCCTCCTCCCTGCTCCACCAGGGCTCCAGGACCGGGGCAGCCCCGGGGAGGCGGCCATGGGGCCTGCGGGGGGCGGGGCCCAGCCGGGGGATGGTGTCCCCGCAGGGTGAGACAGCAGGGAGGAGCACCCCGCGGCATGCTGGGAGCTGTAGTCCTGGGGCACGGGGCTGCCAGGCGGCCATGTTGGTCTCAGGAGGCGCAGTCCCTGCTCCAGCCGCAGCCCGGCTGAGGTGAGGGCCGGGGCTGCCCGGGGTTGGTGGGGGAAGCTCCAAACCGGTCAGTGGGATGGGTTCCTGCTCAGCTGGAGCCGGGCCGAGCTGGGGCAGTGCCAGGAGTGACCCGAGAGGTGTGGAGAGGAAGGAGACACAGACAAACCCCCCAGGCACAGGCACTGGGCACCCCGACTCCCAGAGCCCCCTGAGCCGCCCCAGCTTTTTTAGTTACTGCAATAATAGGAGTAGTGTGTTTTGCTGTTAAGTCTCACAGGGCTTTCACTACAACTGCCCTGTTCAGGGACTGGAAATATTCAGCTGCCTTGGAAAATCGCCAGCCAGGTTATTATTGTTCAAGCCTTGTTTCCCTTGCTAGAAAACAGTTCATTGTTAAATACGTCCTTGCATCGGCAAGATCCAGGCAGTCGGGAGCGTCGCCTGTCGGGAGCCGCCTGAGGAATCCAGGCTGCTGCCGTTCGGTGGCAGAGCTGAACACTTCTCCCCGCAAGTGCTCGGACAGTGGTTTCGCAGGTGCAGTCAGCCCGACTGGGAGCTTGCTGTCCGTGCTGTGCCGCTGCTTTGGCAGTCACCTCGGGGTGAGAGGAGACAAATGTTCTGGCTTCCCGGCTGGAGCCTGGCAAGTTCACCGGGTGAGGTATGGACCGTAGTGTGTAATGCGAACCCGGTGTCCTTCAGGAGTGTAAAACAGAGTGTAGTATTTTCTGGGGATTTTTTTGTTTTTTGTTAGATCTCTGGGATTCATGTGACCTTTAATAGCCAGTTGGTGGGATTTAAGCATACATTTAAAGTTAAGCACGTGCTAGCTGCTGCCCTGAGGCGTAGCTGGAACCCACTTGTGAGCTCCTGTGCCCACCACACTGGAGAAAGCAAATCAACTCAGGGAGTTGCACTGAAATGCAGCACCGTTTTTAACCTCAGGTCTAAAGTGGCACCGGTCTTACTGCATAACGCATCCTTCCCCAGGCTTTCACAAAACGGAAAGGATACATCAACCCGACCCCACAAACATGTCCTGCGCTTTCTTTATCTTACCTGGAATGTTGGGACATGACCCTGCTGGGCCATCTCTGCCTCTCTACGTGGAACCAAGGTGGTGTCTGTACATTCCAGGATAAGGACTTAGCTTTTTTTTTTTTTTTTAAACTGACCTTCGAGGCGTCCTGAGGCTGGCTGTGTTAAGTTGGTTTACTGCACGGTTGGTGAAATGGAGGAAAACAGTAAGCTCCGCTGTTGCCTGTGGCGTTTTCTCGTTACTGTGTAGCTCGTTTAATTTATCTTCTCATGCCCTGGTGTCCTGGTTTCGGCAGGGATAGAGTTAATTTCCTTCCTAGTAGCTGGTACAGTGTTTTGGATTTAGGATGAGAACAAAGTTGATAACGCACCGATGTTTTAGTTGTTGCTAGGTAATGCTTACACTAGCCAAGGACTTTTCAGCTTCCCATGCTCTACCGACTGAGAAGGCTGGAGGTGCACAAGAAGCTGGGAGGGGGCACAGCCAGACTGGCCAAAGGGACATTCCATAGCATGTGACGTCATGCTCAGTACATAAACGGGGGACAGCTGGCCGGGGGTGCTGCTGCTCGGGGACTGGCTGGGCATCGGTCGGCGGGTGGTGAGCAATTGTACTGTGCATCACTTGCTTTGTGTATTATTATTATTATCATATTATTATTATCATCATTTTATTTCAATTATTAAACTGTTTTTATCTCAACCCACGAGTTTTTTCTAACTTGTGCTCTTCCAATTCTCTCCCCCATCCCACCGGGTGGGGGGGAGTGAGCGAGCGGCTGCGTGGTGCTTAGTTGCCGACTGAAATTAAACCACGACAGTCCTTTTTTTGGCGCCCAACGTGGGGCACGAAGGGTTTGAGATAATAACAGGTTAACCGGAGTGTATTAAGGAACTTATATCTGTTAGTGGTTGTGGGTCACAATGTTGGTTTCTCTGTTCTCGATATTGATTTGTATAATCTGCATCGCGCTCTTTTTTCCTGCTGTACATGTTAAAGATTGGTGTTGGGTTTTGCAGCTTGCTGTGGTCTGCAGTGAATAGCAATGTCTCGCTTGTGAGGTTTGTTTTTAGAACATTGACCTTGACGTTAGCGTGGTATGTAAACTTCGCAATGAAGCCGTTACTGTACCACGGAGACCATTTCGTGGAGACAACTAGCAATTGCAGTAACTTTTCTGAGAGTTTTTTTACGGAGGAAATACAGAATGGCAGTGTCACTACCTTCTTCTATGATGTTTCCTCCTTCATTACAGTAATTTTTCAGTATTTTGAACATCCTTGGGCAGTTAAGATACTTCTATTAATACTTCTTGGGAATACTGTTTCGGTTTTGTCTAAAGTTGGTAAGCAATTTAAGAATATCATCCAGAGATCTGCCCCAAGGCTGAATAATTATGAGTGGCAGGGTGTGTGGGACAAGATGGGCAAGTACCTAGGCCAATGGGCACCCCCAGTGTTTTGGAACTTCACCCCTGAGCAAGTGCAGAATCCTGAAAAGTTAGTAGAATACTTGGACAAAGGATGCTGTCACCCTGGCAACTCCAGAGAGATGCAGCTCATTGCAACGTGCTGGGGCCTGGCCCATGCCTACCGAGCCCTGTTCAGCACCATTCAGTGCCCTCAAAGGGAAGAGAAGGTCTCTGGCTCTGACAGTAAAACGACACGCACTGCGGCCACTCAGACCCAGGCAACGCGCCCTGCGGCCACTCCGACCCCAGCAACATGCACTGCAGCTACTCAGACGTCGGCAACAGGCCCTGCGGCCACTCCAACCCGGGCAACACGCACCACGGCCACTCCAACCCCGGCGACAGGGTCTGCGGCCACTCAGACCCCGGCGACATGCACTGAGGCCACTCAGACCCCGGCGACATGCACTGCGGCCACTCCAACCCCGGCAACAGGCCCTGCGGCCACTCAGACTCTGGTGACATGCACTTGCACTGCGGCCACTCCAACCCCGGCGACATGCACTGCGGCCACTCCAACCCCGGCAACAGGCCCTGCGGCCACTCAGACTCCGGTGACATGCACTTGCACAGTGGTCACTCCAACCCCGGCGACAGGCACTGCGGCCACCCCAACCCCGGCAACAGGCCCTGCGGCCACTCAGACTCCGGTGACATGCACTTGCACTGCAGCCACTCGAACCCCGGCAACAGGCCCTGTGGCCACTCAGACTCCGGTGACATGCACTTGCACTGCGGCCACTCCAACCCCGGCAACAGGCCCTGTGGCTGAACCAAAGAACCAGCCTGTGCCGGTATCAGTCGCCCCTGTACACAAGAAGAAATCTTGGAAGCGGAAGTCGGCTCGTTTAGTAAGGGAAGAAGAAGCTTCTTCTAAAAGGGAACCGGAGGAAGAACTGTACGACTACCCTGGAGAAGGGCCATCACGAGAACGGGAGGAGGAAAGCCGGCCTCTGACTGGGGAGGAGGAAGAGGAAGAACTCATAAACGAGGCAGTGACCACCCAATCTCTATCCCTGAGTGAGCTGCGAGATATACGAAAAGATTTCAGCCGTCGTCCAGGCGAGCATATTGTCACCTGGCTGCTCCGATGCTGGGATAATGGGGCCAGTAGCCTGGAATTAGAGGGTAGGGAAGCCAAGCAGCTGGGATCCCTTTCTAGGGAAGGGGGCATTGACAAAGCAATTGGAAAAGGGACACGAGTCCTCAGCCTTTGGAGGCGACTCTTGTCAAGCGTGAAGGAAAGGTATCCCTTTAAGGAAGATGTCATATGTCGCCCAAGCAAATGGGCCACCATGGAGAAGGGTATCCAGTTTCTGAGAGAATTACTGTGCTGGAGGTGACCTGAACAATGAACAACTATCCAAAGATCCAGACGAAGTCAAGTGCACACGACCCATGTGGTGGAAGTTTATAAGGAGCTCACCATCGTCATACGCCAATTCATTGGCAGTGATAACCTGGAAAGATGGAGAGGAACAAACAGTGGGTGAACTGGCTAGTCAACTCCGGCAATACGAGGAAAGTCTTTCTTCCTCCATCGTCTCGGCTGTGGAGAAACTGTCCGAAAAACTGTCCCGGGAGATCCAGCAACTCAGAGAGGATAGGTCCTACTCCTCACCTGTACGGACCAGTATCTCGGCTATTAGAAGTAAGCGTTCTTTTGCTCAAGAGAGAGAATATAAAGGGTACACACCACGAGGCACCCTATGGTTTTATCTGCGTGACCACGGAGAGGACATGAGGAAGTGGGATGGGAAACCTACTGCAGCCCTAGGGGCACGGGTACGCGAATTGCAAGGGAAATCAATCACAGAAAGAGGTTCTTCCAGGAAAATTGCTGCTCCAGTTTCCAGCGGGCAGTTCCCCAGAGAGAGTAGAAGGGCTGATCTTACTCTTGATCTTAATGAAGAAACTTCTGACTCGTACGTACAAGAAATGAGAAATGAGTACTGTGATGAGGATTAGAGGGGCCCTGCCTCCAGCCAGGGGGAGGAAAGGGACAACCGGGTTTACTGGACTGTGTGGATTCGGTGGCCTGGCACGTCAGACCCACGGAAGTATAAGGCTCTGGTAGACACCGGTGCACAGTGTACCCTAATGCCATCAAGATATATAGGGACAGAACCCATCTGTATTTCTGGGGTGACGGGGGGATCCCAACAGCTAACTGTATTGGAAGCCGAAGTGAGTCTAACTGGGAATGGGTGGCAGAAGCACCCCATTGTGACTGGCCCAGATGCTCCGTGCATCCTTGGCATAGACTACCTCAGGAGAGGGTATTTCAAGGATCCAAAAGGGTACCGGTGGGCTTTTGGTATAGCTGCCTTGGAGATGGAGGAAATTAAACAGCTGTCCACCTTGCCTGGTCTCTCGGAGGACCCCTCTGTTGTGGGGTTGCTGAAGGTCAAAGACCAACAAGTGCCAATTGCTACCACCACGGTGCACCGGCGGCAATATCGCACCAACCGAGACTCCCTGATTCCCATTCATGAGCTGATTCGTCGACTGGAGAGCCAAGGAGTGATCAGCAAGACCCGCTCACCCTTTAACAGTCCCATATGGCCAGGGCGGAAGTCTAATGGAGAGTGGAGACTAACAGTAGACTATCGTGGCCTAAATGAAGTCATGCCACCGCTGAGTGCTGCTGTGCCAGACAGGCTAGAACTTCAATACGAATTGGAATCAAAGGCAGCCAAGTGGTATGCCACAGTTGATATTGCCAATGCGTTTTTCTCAATCCCTTTGGCAGCGGAGTGCAGGCCACAATTTGCTTTCACTTGGAGGGGCGTTCAGTACACCTGGAACCGACTGCCCCAGGGGTGGAAACACAGCCCTACCATTTGCCATGGACTAATCCAGACTGCACTAGAACAGGGTGGAGCTCCAGAACACCTGCAATACATTGATGATATCATCGTGTGGGGCAACACAGCAGGAGAAGTTTTTGAAAAAGGGAAGGAAATAGTCCAAATCCTGCTGAAGGCCGGTTTTGCCATAAAACAAAGTAAGGTCAAGGGACTTGCACAGGAGATCCAATTTTTAGGAATAAAATGGCAAGATGGACGTCGTCAGATCCCAATGGATGTGATCAACAAAATAACAGCCATGTCTCCACCAACTAGCGAAAAGGAAACACAAGCTTTCTTAGGCGTCGTGGGTTTTTGGAGAATGCACATTCCAAATTACAGTCTGATTGTAAACCCTCTCTATCAAGTGACCCGAAAGAAGAACGATTTCAAATGGGGCCCTGAGCAACGACAAGCCTTTGAACAAATTAAACGGGAGATAGTTCATGCAGTAGCCCTGGGGCCAGTCCGGGCAGGGCAAGAGGTAAAAAATGTGCTCTATACTGCAGCCGGGGAGAATGGCCCTACCTGGAGCCTCTGGCAGAAAGCACCAGGGGAGACTCGAGGTCGACCCCTAGGGTTTTGGAGTCGGGGATACAGAGGATCCGAGGCCCGCTATACTCCAACTGAAAAAGAGATATTAGCAGCATATGAAGGGGTTCGAGCTGCTTCAGAAGTGATCGGCACTGAAGCACAGCTCCTCCTGGCACCCCGACTGCCGGTGCTAGGCTGGATGTTCAGAGGGAGGGTCCCCTGTACACATCATGCAACTGATGCTACATGGAGTAAGTGGGTCGCACTGATCACACAACGGGCTCGAATAGGAAACCCCAGTCGCCCAGGAATCCTGGAAGTGATCATGGATTGGCCAGAGGGCAAAGATTTTGGAATATTGCCAGAGGAGGAGGTAACGCGTGCTGAAGAGGCCCCAATGTATAATGAACTACCAGAAAATGAGAAGCAATATGCCCTGTTCACTGATGGGTCCTGTCGTCTTGTGGGAAAGCATCGGAGGTGGAAAGCTGCTGTATGGAGTCCTATGCGACAAGTTGTAGAAACTGCTGAAGGAGAAGGTGAATCGAGCCCATTTGCAGAAGTAAAGGCCATCCAGCTGGCTTTAGACATTGCTGACCGAGAAAAGTGGCCAGTGCTCTATCTCTATACTGACTCATGGATGGTGGCAAATGCCCTGTGGGGGTGGTTGCAGCAATGGAAGCAGAGCAACTGGCAGCGTAGAGGCAAACCCATCTGGGCTGCCGCATTGTGGCAAGATATTGCTGCCCGGGTGGAGAACCTGGTTGTAAAAGTCCGTCACGTAGATGCTCACGTACCCAAGAGTCGGGCCACTGAAGAACATCAAAATAACCAGCAGGTGGATCAGGCTGCTAAGATTGAAGTGGCTCAGGTGGATCTGGACTGGCAACATAAGGGTGAATTATTTCTAGCTCGGTGGGCCCATGACACCTCAGGCCACCAAGGAAGAGATGCAACATATAGATGGGCTCGTGATCGAGGGGTGGACTTGACCATGGACACTATAGCCCAGGTTATCCATGAATGCGAAACATGCGCTGCAATCAAGCAAGCCAAGCGGTTAAAGCCTTTTTGGTATGGAGGTCGATGGCTGAAATATAAATATGGGGAGGCCTGGCAGATCGATTAGATCACACTCCCACAAACCCGCCAAGGCAAGCGCCACGTGCTTACAATGGTGGAGGCAACCAGCGGGTGGCTGGAAACATATCCCGTGCCCCATGCCACTGCCCGGAACACTATTCTGGGCCTTGAAAAGCAAGTCCTATGGCGACATGGCACCCCAGAAAGAATTGAGTCAGACAACGGGACTCATTTCCGAAACAACCTCATAGACATCTGGGCCAAAGAGCACGGCATTGAGTGGGTGTATCACATCCCCTATCGTGCACCAGCCTCTGGGAAAATTGAACGATACAATGGACTGTTAAAGACTACACTGAGAGCAATGGGTGGCGGGACGTTCAAACATTGGGATACGCATTTAGCAAAGGCCACCTGGTTAGTCAACACTCGGGGATCTGCCAATCGAGCAGGCCCTGCCCAGTCAGAACTTTTACGTACTGTAGATGGGAATAAAGTCCCTGTAGTGCACATAAAAAATATGCTGGGGAAGACAGTCTGGGTTATTCCTGCCTCGGGCAGAGGCAGACCCATCCGTGGGATTGCTTTTGCTCAAGGACCTGGGTGCACTTGGTGGATAATGCGGAAGGATGGGGAAGTCCGATGTGTACCTCAAGGGGATTTGATTTTGGGTGAGAATAGCCAGTGATCTGAATTATGTAATGTTAAATACTAATTATAGTTATAATAGTTATACTAATAATACACAGATATACTAATAATACTATTATATGCCATACTAATGTTATTACAATAAGAATCACCCAGACTAATGAAGAATAACTTCAGTGAAACCAAGCAAAGCACAGTGATGATGGTACCAGAACTGACTTCAACATGAAACAATCCAACACCACATACCATCTCCATTTTTCCTACCCTGAAAGATTATTATGACAGATGGAGCCCAAAGTCATGGACTAAATGAACTCACCGAACATTTTAGAGGGATGGCCCACAGACGAAGGGAATGATATCTCTGTGTGTGTGTGTGTGTGTGTGTGTATATATAAAAAAAAAGGGGTGGTGATTAATGAAAATGTACTGGAAAATATGAGACTTGAGCATGACGCAGATGGTATAGAATAAGGGGTGGGTATTGTCCTGGTTTCGGCAGGGATAGAGTTAATTTCCTTCCTAGTAGCTGGTACAGTGTTTTGGATTTAGGATGAGAACAAAGTTGATAACGCACCGATGTTTTAGTTGTTGCTAGGTAATGCTTACACTAGCCAAGGACTTTTCAGCTTCCCATGCTCTACCGACTGAGAAGGCTGGAGGTGCACAAGAAGCTGGGAGGGGGCACAGCCAGACTGGCCAAAGGGACATTCCATAGCATGTGACGTCATGCTCAGTACATAAACGGGGGAAAGCTGGCCGGGGGTGCCGCTGCTCGGGGACTGGCTGGGCATCGGTCGGCGGGTGGTGAGCAATTGTACTGTGCATCACTCGCTTTGTGTATTATTATTATTATCATATTATTATTATCATTTTATTTCAATTATTAAACTGTTTTTATCTCAACCCACGAGTTTTTCTCACTTGTGCTCTTCCAATTCTCTCCCCCATCCCACCGGGTGGGGGGGAGTGAGCGAGCGGCTGCATGGTACTTAGTTGCCGACTGAAATTAAACCACGACAGCCTCCTTCAGAACACTGCTTTGGGGTTCAGGAGGCTCAGGTAGACCAGATTAAATGCTCAGAGCTACCAACACGGAACAGGGAAATGAGAAGGCTATTATATAAAGTAATATGTGTACAAGGAAAAAAAAAAAAATCAGCTTTTTCATGATTATAACAACTGTGACGTTTACTTCAGAAAAAGATGGGAATGAGGGAAAATAACCTGCCTATGGGGATGGGAATCTCACTAACGGACATTCCTGAGTTTGATTTTAATGAGCAAACACTGTACCACCTGGCATGACAAGGCACTTAAGCAGAAAACAACGGAGAAAGGAATGTGCAGCTGGAAGGAGGAAAACAAGATAAAGACCATGAAGGCATTTCGCATGATCAGGAAGAACGGGCCAATCTGCTAGAGCATAGATGCGCGTGAACACAAGGCTATAACCTATCTGCAAGCTGCAGGTAGCGCGTGTACACTTCTGCTTGCTATAAAAGATGCTAACAAAAAGCAATAAAGGTCTTTGGTTGCCGTGTCTGCCGGAGTCCATGCTGCTTTTCACCCCCACACCTGCCTAGGTGGAAGGTAGAGCATAACCAGTAAAGGAATGACCAGTGATTCCTCCATCCACAGAGGGCAGGAAAGACATCCCAGGATTAGGGTGAATTTTACTTCTGATGAAACAGCATCAACGCCCTGGCAGCATGAAGGTTACAGAAGACTGCTGAGGAGACTGCAGTCCCAGGCTTTTTGTGGGACCATCATCCTGCAAGGGGCTTTGCCTTGGCAAAGCAATGGCAAACCAAACATTGCCACTTGAGCACTCGAACTACAACGTCACGATCCCAAGGGGCTCAAGTCTCTAAGACTCAGATAGACTGAGCTGAGAAAATAATGAGTCCAAATGAAATGTATCTCCAGGAGATAAAACCGTCGGCAGGAGCTGGCTCATCCTGGGACTCAGTACCACTCAGGCACGCGACCTGCCAGTCCGGAAGTACCCCTGAAAAGACCTCGACGGTCTGCATTAACACACCGGCACGCACTTGAGATATAAATGATAACGTCAGCACTCAGAAGTACAGTTCCAGGTTCTCAAAAGAATAGGAGGGAATGATAACATCAGTGCTTAGAAGCATAGCTCCAGATCCTCAAAGAATAGGAGGGAATGATAACATCAGTGCTTAGAAGCATAGCTCCAGATCCTCAAAGAATAGGAGGGAATGATAACATCAGTGTTCAGAAGTATATGTAACACCTTGTACCAGTCATAGGAGAGAACAAGGGCAAACCATACATCAATAGTTAACCTTTACTCAGACTGAAGGACGCCAAATTGAAGAGGTGAGCAAAAGGACACAGTGAGGAAGACTATTGACAACCACCAGAGGACCCTGAGAGACCACCAATGAACATAAGAGCGCATGCGTTAAAGACTTTTACATATGTTGAAGTAACATGAATATGTTAATCATTACTAGGAAATCTAATGAATATGTATATTCTAATTGTATATAACTTCTGAAGTTGAACAACTCGGCGTGCACATTAGGTTGGAATGAACCCCTGTGCACCCGGCGCCACAATAAAGAGTGCCTGCTTTCTAAAACTCCAAATGGAGTCTTAGAGAGTTTTTCATCTGCCGACTTACGGTAACAGATTTGGCACCCCAGATGGGACACTGCTCTTGAGCCTCGACGGATCCAGGGATCGCGGAACCTCAGCCGGCACCGAGAGATTCTCGGAGAGGATTCTTCCCGATCCCCGGACCGAAGAGGCCCTGAGCGAAGAACATTGTTTTGTGAGTATTAAGGCATTCTTTCGGAAATTTGGATACCTGCCCGTCAGACGCAGCGAAAGCTCCGCAGGCTTGGATTTGCGTCGGAAATTTGGATACCTGCCCGTCAGACACAGCGAAAGCTCCGCAGGGTTGGGTTTGGGACCCGGGTGTCCTGGTTTCGGCAGGGATAGAGTTAATTTCCTTCCTAGTAGCTGGTACAGTGCTGTGTTTTGGATTTAGGATGAGAACTAAGTTGATAACGCACCGATGTTTTAGTTGTTGCTAGGTAATGCTTACACTAGCCAAGGACTTTTTAGTTTCCCATGCTCTACCGACTGAGAAGGCTGGAGGTGCACAAGAAGCTGGGAGGGGGCACAGCCAAACTGGCCAAAGGGACATTCCATAGCATGTGACGTCATGCTCAGTACATAAACTGGGGAAAGCTGGCCGGGGGGGGGCGCTGCTCGTGGACTGGCTGGGCATCGGCTGGCGGGTGGTGAGCAATTGCACTGTGCATCACTTGCTTTGTGTATTATTATTATTATTGTTATTATATTATTATTATTATTATTATTATCATTTTATTTCAATTATTAAACTGTTTTTATCTCAACCCACGAGTTTTTCTCACTTGTGCTCTTCCAATTCTCTCCCCCATCCCACCGGGTGTGGGGAGGAGTGAGCAAGCGGCTGCGTGGTGCTCAGTTGCCGACTGAGGTTAAACCACGACACCTAGGAGGAATCCTGGGGAGCTGCCAGGCATGCACCTGCCTCCAATATGGACAAAACAAGGACATTAGCAACCTAGGAGGAGTTTGGGGCTACTACCCACCACTTCAGCTCTGTCCAGATGAAGCCACAACACTCCTGGAGATGCCCGAGAGGAGTCCCAGGGAGATATTGGGCACTGACCTACCTTCAATATGAAGAAAGCTCTTCCAGTAACGAACTAGGAGGACTCTGGGGCTGCTCCTGAGACTTCAGCTATATCCAGGGAAGGCCAAGACAATCCTGAACATGCCTGGGAGAATTCCCGGGGAGCTACAGAGCATAGACCTTCCCCCAAAATACACTACGCTCTTTGCATAGCTACCTTCAAAGAGTCTGGGGCTGCTTGCTACTGGGAATTCACCTGTCTCCAGAGGAAGCCAAAACACTCCTGGAGATGCCTGGGAGGAGTCCCGGGGTGCTTCTGGGAATGGACCTGCCTCCAACATGAACAAGACTCTTCAGGTAACTACCTAGCTCAAAGCTGCGTCTGTTACCGAGGTCTTCAGCTGTCTCCAGGCAAAGTCAAAACACTCCAAAGCTGCCTGGGAGGAGCCCCAGAGAGCTACAGGCCATGGAACTGCCTCCAACATGCGCAAAACTCTTTGCTTAGCTTCTTTGTGGGAATCTGGGGCTGCTACCTTCAAAATTCAGCTGTCTGCAGGGGAGGCTAAAACATTCTTGAGCTGTTTGGCAGTCCCGGGAAAGCTTCCGGCCATAGACCTGCCTTCAAGTTTAAGAAAACTCTTCAACTAACAACCTTGCAGGGTCTGCGTCTGCTACCTGCGACATTCAGGTGTCCCAAGGGGAGGCCAACACACTCCTGGAATGACTGGGAGAATTCCCAGGGACCTACCAGGCATGGACCTGCACCCAGCTTACATAAAGCTCCTCAGGTAGCTACTATAGAATAGTCTGGGGCTGCTACCTGGGAATTCAGCTCTCTCCAGAGAAACCAATATGCTCCTGGGGATGTCTGAGAGGAGTCCTGGGGAGCTACTGGGCATGGACCTGCCTCCAGCATACACAAAACACCTGGGGTAAGTACTTGGAAAGGTCTGGGGTGGCTACCTGCGAGATTCAGATGTCTCCCCGGTCAAAACATTCTGGAGACTCCCTTGGAGGATCCCTGAGGAGCTACCGGGCATGGACCTGCCTCCAAGACAAAGAAAACTCTTCAACTAACTAACTAACCCGGAAAACTGTGGTGATGCTACCTGGGACTTTAGGTGTCTGTAAAGGAAAAGTCCTGAAGCAAAACCAGGAATGGACCCGCTGCCAACATACACAATGCTCTTTGGGTAGCTACCTTAGAAGATTCTGGGGCTGCTGCCTGGGAATTCGCTCGTCTCCGGAGGAAACCCAAAGAGTCCGGGAACTTCCTGGGAGGAGTTCCAGAGTGCTGTTGGGCACGGACCTGCCTCCAACATACACCAAATTCTTCGCCTGTCTCCCCTGGTGGAGTCTGGGGCTGCTACCCAGGACTTCAGCTCCCTCCAGAGCCGGACAAAACACTTTGGCAGATGCCTGTACAGGGCATGGATCTGCTTCCCATTTCTATCAGCAGTCAGTGACAGAGTATCTATCAGTAGTATGGCAGCAGTCAATAACAGCAGCAATCAATCGTATAGCAACAACCAATCTTTTCGCAATAATCAACAGAACAGCAATAACCAACTAGGTGTATACTACTGCAGGTTACTGCAAACTTATCATTAGGCAGGGAACTTATCCTCAAAACAGCAGCAGATATCCTGATGATAGATTACTTATATGGATATATAATACTGGTATAAAGTGAATCAGAAAGATTTCAGAAAGGGCCAAAGCATCCCAGCGGGGAGGACAAACCGATCCCAGAGGGGACCCAGCCATCCCACAGGTGGGCGGATAAACCTAACCGACTCCAAAAGTGAGCCCAAAGGGGACCAATAAAGTAACCGAGTCTCACTTCAGAGATGACCTGGAGGCGTCTGGATTCTCGGTACCAGGCTGTGCTGCAAAGCGACCAGCTGCATGTTTCAAGGACGATTCTGGTCACCACACTCACAGCTCCTGGGCTCGCAGGAACGTTCTTCTGCTCAGTCATTTCCCCTTCTAACCAGCCGCCTTTGTGGCTGCTCACACCTGCCCGTTCCTGCCCCACCAGCTCCTCCGACACCAGTGACCTCACAAGCACCTGCACAGCAGAAGCGTCCTCACTTCCAACACCCCGGCTTTGTCCCCTCCATCTCCATCTCTTGTGCATCACTTGTTTTGTGTATTATTATTATTATCATATTATTATTATCATCATTTTATTTCAATTATTAAACTGTTTTTATCTCAACCCACGAGTTTTTTCTCACTTGTGCTCTTCCAATTCTCTCCCCCATCCCACCGGGTGGGGGGGAGTGAGCGAGCGGCTGCGTGGTGCTTAGTTGCCGACTGAAATTAAACCACGACAGTCCTTTTTTTGGCGCCCAACGTGGGGCACGAAGGGTTTGAGATAATAACAGGTTAACCGGAGTGTATTAAGGAACTTATATCTGTTAGTGGTTGTGGGTCACAATGTTGGTTTCTCTGTTCTCGATATTGATTTGTATAATCTGCATCGCGCTCTTTTTTCCTGCTGTACATGTTAAAGATTGGTGTTGGGTTTTGCAGCTTGCTGTGGTCTGCAGTGAATAGCAATGTCTCGCTTGTGAGGTTTGTTTTTAGAACATTGACCTTGACGTTAGCGTGGTATGTAAACTTCGCAATGAAGCCGTTACTGTACCACGGAGACCATTTCGTGGAGACAACTAGCAATTGCAGTAACTTTTCTGAGAGTTTTTTTACGGAGGAAATACAGAATGGCAGTGTCACTACCTTCTTCTATGATGTTTCCTCCTTCATTACAGTAATTTTTCAGTATTTTGAACATCCTTGGGCAGTTAAGATACTTCTATTAATACTTCTTGGGAATACTGTTTCGGTTTTGTCTAAAGTTGGTAAGCAATTTAAGAATATCATCCAGAGATCTGCCCCAAGGCTGAATAATTATGAGTGGCAGGGTGTGTGGGACAAGATGGGCAAGTACCTAGGCCAATGGGCACCCCCAGTGTTTTGGAACTTCACCCCTGAGCAAGTGCAGAATCCTGAAAAGTTAGTAGAATACTTGGACAAAGGATGCTGTCACCCTGGCAACTCCAGAGAGCTGCAGCTCATTGCAACGTGCTGGGGCCTGGCCCATGCCTACCGAGCCCTGTTCAGCACCATTCAGTGCCCTCAAAGGGAAGAGAAGGTCTCTGGCTCTGACAGTAAAACGACACGCACTGCGGCCACTCAGACCCAGGCAACGCGCCCTGCGGCCACTCCGACCCCAGCAACATGCACTGCAGCTACTCAGACGTCGGCAACAGGCCCTGCGGCCACTCAGATCCCAGCAACAGGCCCTGTGGCCACTCAGACCCGGGCAACATGCACTGTGGCCACTCCAACCCCGGCGACAGGCCCTGCGGCCACTCAGACCCCGGCGACAGGCCCTGCAGCCACTCCAACCCCAGCGACATGCACTGCAGCCACTCAGACCCTGGTGACATGCACTGCAGCCACTCCAACCCCGGCGACAGGCCCTGCGGCCACTCAGACCCTGGCGACAGGCACTGCAGCCCCTCAGACCGTGGCGACATGCACTGCGGCCACTCCAACCCCGGTGACAGGCCCTGCGGCCACTCAGACCCCGGCGACAGGCCCTGCAGCCACTCCAACCCCAGCGACATGCACTGCAGCCACTCAGACCCTGGTGACATGCACTGCAGCCACTCCAACCCCGGCGACAGGGTCTGCGGCCACTCCGACCCCGGCGACAGGCCCTGCGGCCACTCAGACCCCAGCGACATGCACTGCGGCCACTCCAACCCCGGCAACAGGCCCTGCGGCCACTCAGACTCCGGTGACATGCACTTGCACAGTGGTCACTCCAACCCCGGCGACAGGCACTGCGGCCACCCCAACCCCGGCAACAGGCCCTGCGGCCACTCAGACTCCAGTGACATGCACTTGCACTGCAGCCACTCGAACCCCGGCAACAGGCCCTGTCGCCACTCAGACTCCGGTGACATGCACTGCGGCCACTCAGACCCCAGCGACACGCCCTGTGGCTGAACCAAAGAACCAGCCTGTGCCGGTATCAGTCGCCCCTGTACACAAGAAGAAATCTTGGAAGCGGAAGTCGGCTCGTTTAGTAAGGGAAGAAGAAGCTTCTTCTAAAAGGGAACCGGAGGAAGAACTGTACGACTACCCTGGAGAAGGGCCATCACGAGAACAGGAGGAGGAGAGCCGGCCTCTGATTGGGGAGGAGGAAGAGGAAGAACTCATAAATGAGGCAGTGACCACCCAATCTCTATCCCTGAGTGAGCTGCGAGATATACGAAAAGATTTCAGCCGTCGTCCAGGCGAGCATATTGTCACCTGGCTGCTCCGATGCTGGGATAATGGGGCCAGTAGCCTGGAATTAGAGGGTAGGGAAGCCAAGCAGCTGGGATCCCTTTCTAGGGAAGGGGGCATTGACAAAGCAATTGGAAAAGGGACACGAGTCCTTAGCCTTTGGAGGCGACTCTTGTCAAGCGTGAAGGAAAGGTATCCCTTTAAGGAATACGTCATATGTCGCCCAAGCAAATGGGCCACCATGGAGAAGGGTATCCAGTTTCTGAGAGAATTAGCTGTGCTGGAGGTGATTTATGATGACCTGAACAATGAACAACTATCCAAAGATCCAGATGAAGTCAAGTGCACACGACCCATGTGGTGGAAGTTTATAAGGAGCTCACCATCGTCATACGCCAATTCATTGGCAGTGTTAACCTGGAAAGATGGAGAGGAACAAACAGTGGATGAATTGGCTGGTCAACTCCGGCAATACGAGGAAAGTCTCTCTTCCTCCCTCGCCTCAGGAACAGCTAAAGAAGCAGCAGAGATACTGTGGGACCACTGCTGAATTTAGAAAGAGTAGGTGTAGGTAGATCTGCGATAGTCTATGTCCTTGTCGTGGTTTAATCTCAGTCGGCAACTGAGCACCACCCAGCCGCTCGCTCACTCCCCCCACCCGGTGGGATGGGGAAGAGAACTGGAAGAGCACAAGTGAGAAAAACTCGTGGGTTGAGATAAAAACAGTTTAATAATTGAAATAAAATGATAATAATAATAATAATAATATGATTATAATAATAATAATACACAAAGCAAGTGATGCACAGTACAATTGCTCACCACCCGCCGACCGATGCCCAGCCGGTCCCCGAGCAGCGCCCCCCCCCCGGCCAGCTTTCCCCAGCTTATGTACTGAGCATGACGTCACATGCTATGGAATGTCCCTTTGGCCAGTTTGGCTGTGCCCCCTCCCAGCTTCTTGTGCACCTCCAGCCTTCTCAGTCGGTAGAGCATGGGAAACTAAAAAGTCCTTGGCTAGTGTAAGCATTACCTAGCAACAACTAAAACATCGGTGCGTTATCAACTTTGTTCTCATCCTAAATCCAAAACACTGTACCAGCTACTAGGAAGGAAATTAACTCTATCCCTGCCGAAACCAGGACACATTATTATTATTATTGTTGTTGTTGTTATTATTTTATTGAAATTATTAAACTGTTTTTATCTCAACCCACGAGTTTTTCTCACTTGTGCTCTTCCAATTCTCTCCCCCATCCCACCAGGGGCGGGGGGGAATGAGTGAGCGGCTGTGTGGTGCTCAGTTGCCGACTGAGGTTAAACCACGACAGGCTGCTAACAGCTCCAGATCATTTCTAAGGCATTTCCGAGGAGACTTTCAAGGATGACATCAAAGCTGCATTTTCCTGAAAGGGAAGGAATCTGTGCTTTCAGTTTTCTACTCTTGGTGAGCTGGGTGGGCAGTGGGAATTTACTTCTCCACTCTGGAGAAGGCACTGAGGCTGCAGTTCTGGTTAGGACTTTTCTGAGCTGCTCCTTAGACCCTGCACACGGAGAGATGACCCTGTGCGGTGCCCTGCTGCCAAGAGGGGTCTACAGGGCAGAGCTAGGCACACAGCAGGTTGGATGGAGTCTGTGAGCACTGACAGGGAGGAGATGTGGGGACAGAGAAAGAGCTGCTGGCAGGGACAGCTCCAGGCAGCGTATATAGTCGGGGAGTGAGAGGAGAGCTGCTCCCAGAAATGCCAGGGGAAGGGGGATCTGGGCAGCTCCTTGCCATCCCCTGACATGCTGGACACCTTCCCCGGAGCAAGCCCCTGATCTCCCCTCCCACACAGCAGGACACTAGGAAAAATGAAGTAGATTTTGTTCAGAGTAGTCTAACCTAAACATTTTACTCTCTTCCTCCATGGACTGTGCTGATGCCCAACAGGACCAGATGTCCAACGGCAGCTCCACCACCGAGTTCCTCCTCCTGGCATTCACAGACACGCGGGAGCTGCAGCTCTTGACCTTCTGGCTCTTCCTGGGCATCCACCTGGCTGTCCTCCGGGGCAATGGCATCATCATCACCGCTGTAGTCTATGACCACCGACTCCATACCTCCATGTACTTCTGCCTCCTTAACCTCTCCCGCCGCGACCTGGGCTCCATCTCCACCACTCTCCCCAAAGCCATGGCCTATTCTCTGTGGGACACCAGGGCCATCTCCTACCCAGGATGTGCTGCCCAGCTCTTTCTGTTAGTCTTCTTTATCTCAGCAGACTGTTCTCTCCTCACTGTCATGGCCTATGACTGCTACGTTGCCATCTGTAAACCCCTGCACTACGGGACCCTGCTGGGCAGCAGAGCTTGTGTCCACGTGGCAGCAGCTGTCTGGGGCAGTGGGTTTTTGTATGCCATGCTTCACACTGCCAATACATTTTCACTACCACTCTGTCAAGGCAATGCCCTGGACCAGTTCTTCTGTGAAATCCCCCAGATCCTCAAGCTCTCCTGCTCAGAGTCAGACTACCTCAGGGAGGTTGGGCTTCTTGTGCTTAGTGCCTGTTTAGCATTTGGGTGTTTTGTTTTCATTGTGCTGTCCTACGTGCAGATCTTCAGGGCCGTGCTGAGGATCCCCTCCGAGCTGGGACAGCATAAAGCCTTTTCCACGTGCCCCCCTCACCTGGCTGTCGTCTCCCTGTTTTTCAGCACTGCAGTGTCTGCCTACCTGAAGCCCCCCTCCATTGCTTCCCCATCCCTGGACCTGGTGGTGTCATTTCTGTACTCGGTGGTGCCTCCAGCAGTGAACCCCCTCATCTACAGCATGAGGAATCAGGAGCTCAAGGACGCCCTATGGAAACTGGCACAATGGACACTGTTTCACTGGCAATACCCTGCCTCCCCTTCTCTGCACATTTCCCAGAATTTATCTTAGGCCAGGAGTCTGCTGTTCTCCCTTGTGATCATCCTACTTCTAGATAATTTTCTGGGTTTATACTGTTTCTCTTGAGGCTTGATCCTGTCGTGTC
Source organism: Aptenodytes patagonicus (assembly GCF_965638725.1). Classification (NCBI taxonomy): domain Eukaryota; kingdom Metazoa; phylum Chordata; class Aves; order Sphenisciformes; family Spheniscidae; genus Aptenodytes; species Aptenodytes patagonicus. Next base: position 81,867 of record NW_027472016.1, read on the forward strand.
TGACCCTTGGACAACACTGTGTCAGATGTGACCTGTCCACATGCAGCTCTTCAGTAAAAGGGTATCTCCCAGGTGATGTGCTTGCAGGCTGAGCTCTTTCTCCAAAGCTGCCGCCAAGAAAATGTCCAAGGAATTGGTCTTTTAAAGAGTCTTTTCTCCTTGTGTTCTCCCTAAGATTGGGGTTAAGCTTGTGGTATGATTGTGTTCCACTGGACCGAAAGTTCTGGTTTTCAAAGCTCTCTTCTTTGTGTCCGATGGCAGTGGAGATGGTGCATGGGCTCCCGGTTAATTCCACAGGCTGCTTCACATATGACAGGACAGATGGCATATAGTGGTCTCTCTGGAAACGAATTTGGAGGGCTCAGGAGAGGATGGGGACTCACCACGTGCCCTGGAGTGGGAGTGAATTGAGACACACAAGGTGAATCACCCTCAGAGGTGATGTCCCCCAGAAGCAGAACACTAAATTGAGGCATGCACAAAAAAAGACTCTGCCATGGGAGTCAGTAGGAACCCAGCAGGCACAGGGAAGGGAGACTGGAGAGATGCGGGAGCTGCCTCTTGTGCTGTCCTGGGGCGTGGGGCTGATGGGGGTAGAGAAGGAGACAAACGCAGTCAGAGTTGGGGATAACCTATAATATGAATGCAGCAGAGCTAGAGATTGAGTGGCCTCTCTTTCCTCATGCCCTTGGGGCCAGCATCAGCCCTGGGGCTGGTGGGGAGGCTGACCCCCCTCTCTGCCCCCCAGGAGCTGCTGTGCCCTTCAGAGGGCTGGGTGCCCAGAGCTTTGCAGCACCCTGCAGTGGACACTGCTGTGGGGTGAGGGAGGTGGAGAGATCTGGGGACGGGCTGGGCTGGGATGTAATTAATGGGATGAAATTTAACAATTTAACAATTTAACAATTTGAAATGACGGATTCTGCACCTGGGACGGAGTAACACTGGGCACAAGTCTAACCTGGGAGAGGAGTGGCTGGAGAGCAGTCCTGCAGAAAGGGGTCTGGGCGTGCTGGTCGACAGCAGACTCAATAGGAGCCAGCGGTGTGCCCAGGCAGCCAAGAGGGCAAACTGCATCCTGGGGGGCATCAAACACAGCAAAACCAGCTGGTCAAGAGAGGGGATTATCCTGCTGTATTCAGTGTTGGTGCGGCCTCGCCTTGAGTACTGTGTGCAGTTCTGCGCCCCACAATTTAAGAAGCATGTGAAGGTCCTTGAATGCGTCCAGAGGAGGGCAACAAAGACGGTGAAAGGGCTGGAAGGCATGTCCTGTGAGGAGCGGCTGAAGACTTTGGGCTTGTCTTATTTGGAGAAAAGGAGGCTGAGGGCGACCTCACTGCTCTCTACAGCTTCCTGAGGAGGGGACGTGGAGAGGGAGGTGCTGATCTCTTCTCCCTGGGATCCAGGGGCAGGACGCCTGGGAATGGGTCAAAGCTGTGCCAAAGGACCTTCAGACTAGATATTAGGAAACATTTCTTTACCGAGAGGGTGTTCAAACCCTGGAACAGGCTTCCTGGAGAGGTGGTTGATGCCCCAAGCCTGTCAGTGTTTAAGAGGCATTTGGACAATGCCCTTAAGAACATGCTTTAACTTCTGGTCAGCCCTGAAGTGGTCAGGCAGTTGGACTAGATCATCATTGTAGGTCCCTTCCAACTGAACTGTTCTGTTCTGGTTTGTGCTACGCTGTGCTCTGCTGTGCTATGCTCTGGTATTCTACTCATTTAATACAGAAAGAGCACAGTCCTGTGACAAGCAAATGGACCTACAGCTCTTCGTGGCAGTGCACATTTGAGCCGCAGCACCTCAGCTGTTGCAGCAGGATGGAGGACAGCCTTCTCACAGGGAAACCTGAGCAGTTAGTGCTGGGCTGTTCTGTGCTGCACCCCCAGTGTGGTCTTCACGCCTGTGCTGTGCTGCACAGATCCCTTGGCTGCAGGACAACCTCAGCAGCTCATTGTCACAGAGGAGCCTGCAAGGCAGCACCCACTCTGTGCTGGCCATTATGCCACCTGCCTGGCTTTGCCTGTACCTAACAGTGCAGCAAGAAGTTCTCATGAGAGACGTGTTTCTGTTTGACTGTAGAAAGGATAAATGGTGTTGTCTTCCTTGTAGAAAATCCTGTAGTAGCTTGAATGACCAAACCAGGAGACTCTTTCATGGATGGGGTCTGCACGGCATGCCGTGTGTGGGTCGGAAGCCCATTCAATGCTCTACCACCTGGGGCTCCCCCCATCTCGAGGGACATAAGATTAGCTATACGATTCTCTCCTTACAGTGTTAGCACTAATGAACAGCATTTTAAATGATACCCCACAGAGTCGGAGTGCCTTTCTTACTGGGATCATAACAGACCAGCACCTCCTGGTGAAAACCTCTCTCAGCACACGTGGATACAGCGCCTCCGGTCCCATGGACCGGTAAGGGTGTAGTTTGCTCAAGTAGCCCCTGGCTTGATCCCCATCCACCGCTGGTTTTTCCCATCCTGAGTCCTGCCTCAAAGCACAGAGGCCTGGGAGATCTCTCTGGTGGTAACTGAGGCAAAGAGGACATAGACTATCTCAGATCTACCTACACCTACTCTTTCTAAATTCAGCAGTGGTCCCACAGTAGCTCTGCTTCTTCTTTAGCTGTTCCTGAGGTACCTAAAGCTCATCTTGGTGCCTTTGAATTCCCTTTCAAGTTTCAATTGAATTTTGATATGGACCGTTGCTGTGCTTGTAGGATGTTGTCCTTGAAGACAAGATGTATGCAGGCACACTGTGAAAATGATTGGTGTGTTCCTTGACTGCATCACCAAAGGAGTGAGTAAAGACCCCAGTGTGACGTGCTGTCTGTTCACCCAGTGCCTGCAGCTATTGGGTAGAGAAGGGACAGACCTTGCCTCTCCGATGGCATCTGATGGCTGATGCCTCTGACTGATGGCATTGGTGTATGGCACACAGGCACCAAACCGCACTCTCTGCGATGCCGTCTGGGATGTCTGTCACACACTCACCCTGAATGGGAATTGCTTTCCTGTAGGTCCTGTGCTGTCCGTAACAGCCCTGGCTCCTCATGTGGCTCTATGGCCCTGCATTTGAACATGAAATTGAGCAGATACCCTGAATTCTGTAAGGCAATGTGGGGATGAACACGAGGCACCTGCCAATATCTCCACGTCAGTGGAGATCTAGTAAATACAGCAGCAGGAGAAGAGGGAGACTGAGCTCTCCCTGTGGCACATGACTCGAATCATTCCGATGAGTAACTCTATACCGAACTGAATGAGGAGGGACAGTTTTAAGGTCCAAAAGTGATTACAGAGCCCAAATTCTCTTCTTCAGGGCCCAAAGCCTCATTTTTAGGATCCAACCCCTCATTTTATGGTCCAAATGCTCATTTTAAGGCCCAAAGCCTCATTTTTAAGGTCCAAAGCCTCATCTTAGGATCCAAAGCCTCATTTTTAGGGCCCAAACTCACATTTTTATCGCCCAAAGCCTCACTTTTAGGGATCAAAGCTCATTTTAGGGTCCAAAATATCTTTCTAGGTTCCAAAACCTCATTTTTATGGTCCAAAGGCTCCGTTTCAGTTTGCAAAGTCTTCTTTTTAGAGTCCAAAGCCGCATTTTGAGTTGCCAAAGCCTCATCTTCAGGCTCCAAAGTGGCATTTTTAGGGTCCAGCCAGTCATTTGGAGGATCCAAGCCACATCTTGAGTGTCCAAACCCTTATTTTTATGGTCCAAACCCCTCTTTTAGGGCTCACAGCCTCATTTTTAGAGTACAAAGCTTTGATTCTAGGGTTGAAAGCCTCATTTTTAGGGACCAAACTCTCATTTACAATCTCCAAGCCCTGCTTTTAAGGTTCAAGGACTCATTTGAAGGGCCCAGAGCATCATTTTTAAGGCCTCAAGTCTGATTTTGAAGGTCCAAAGCCTCATTTTTGGAGTCTAAAGCCTTATTTATAGGGTCCAAACCTGTCTTTTATTAACAGTAGCCTATTTTTAGGACACACACTTTCATTTTTAGGGCCTAAACCCTCACTTTTATGGCAGAAAATCTCATTTTGGGATCCAAAGCCTCATTTTTATGGTCCAAAGGCTCCACTTCAGTTTGTAAAGTCTCCTTTTTAGAGTCCAAAGCCGCATTTTGAGTTGCCAAAGCCTCATTTTCAGGCTCCAAAGCCAGTCATTTTGAGGGTCCAAGCCACATCCTGAGTTTCCAAGCCCTCATTTTTAGGGTCCAACCCCTCTTTTAGGGCTCAAAGCTTCATTTTTAGGGTCCAAGGCTTTGATTCTAGCATTGAAAGCCTCCTTTTTATGGTCCAAACCCTCATTTTCATGATCAGTGGGTCCCACGCCCAGCTCCCTGCCTGCTGACGCCGCAGGCATTCACGTCCCTCTGTGCCTCGATAGGAAGTTCAGCCCAGAATTGGTGAATTCCTGAGTTTGCTGCTGTTACGACCTGGACAATTGTGCTATTGCTCTGTATTTATTGCTAGGCAAATATCAACAAATTCAAAGCAATAAATGGTGGACCCCTGAGGCTGTCCGTGGGGAGTCTGTCATCGCACCCCCAACACATACCCTGGTGGGGCCACCTCAAGCCCTTGCAGGAAGATCACGGCAATGGGCTTGGGGCACAGGGAGATGGTTTCAGTTCCTCCGGGGGCTGGAGGTCACTGGGCCGGACCCGCAACAGCCAGCTGGCTGAGTTGGACAGCCATGGGGCCGGGGTGGGGGTGAACGGGCCGGGCGACTTGTCCAGGCTCCGGGGACCAGTTCCCTGGTGCTCCGTGGCAGGAGGTCTGGTTTTCCAGGCACAGGCGGTGGCTGCTGGCATCGGGTCTGGCTCTCAGAGGTGCTGGGGCGTGCGGGACAGCTGTGCGGGTGCTAGGGGCAGCTGCTGGTGTCGGGCCTGGCTCCCGAAGCTGCGGAGAGGCGCCTGTGAAGAGAGAAGGCTGCTGAGGCCCCGCCATGGCTGTGGTGCTGGGCGGGTGCAAGGGTGTGGGACAGCGCTGGGTGCCCTGTGGGGTTCGGGCACGTGGCTTCACATGGGAGCTGCGGGCCCAGAGAGCTTTGTGCAGAAAACGGGGCACCCCGCACCCCTCGGCTGGGGCTCTGCTCGCCTGCCCATGGCCTGTCTCCTCTCAGCCCTGACCATCCTGACCTGCCTGCTCTGCATGTGCCGGGAAGGAGACCTGACCCTGGCAGACCGAGGGGACCAAAGCTGGGCACTGCACTGCAGGGCCAAGAGAGCCTCCTGTTCTCCTTTCTCAGCATGCCTGGCAGAGACCAGCACTCGGCTCCCCTGCCCATCCCTGACCAGACAAGGTGACAGCCTCGGCTCTCTGTTCGGTGAGGCGCTCTCCATCCTCTCTTCAGAATATGTATCCAAAGAGATACCGCCGCCTGTGCTGAGAACACGCACGCTGGCAGTGTTGGGGTGCAGATGGGACAGACCGACTCTCTTTCTCCAAAGCAAAGCTGATAGCTGGGAAGGTTCGTCACCACAGTCTGAGTTGCTGGGACACCTTGGCCAAGGTGAACATCTGGGATTTACGGCATGACCTAACAGGGTGATTTCTCCTGGTAAGTTCACTGGTAGGGAGATGTCACTCCCTGTCCTCAGTTTCTATGGCAACGTCATCCCTTGTTTTTACTTTCTGACCTTGCTCTGCCTATGTCTGTTGCTGGGTCTGCTCATGTCGAGGCAGGGTCACTTTTAACTAACACTTGCCACAGTACGAAGGGGTTTCAGAAAAGAATGCCCATGAATTGAGAGGCCAGTTAAAACATCTTACAGCAGAAATCCCAGTCGAGTCTGGCCAATAACTAACTCGGCAATCCAGAATACCCTACCTCTAAATGCTTCATGGCTAATGGCCGCCATCTCATACACAAGTTTGCAAAAAAACCTCCCAACAACTCACTGTTTTCTCTTCCTCCACAGACAGATCCCACAACACAATACCATCCCAAGCAGCATGGAGCCCAAGACCGCCACAGCGCCTTCTATGCAGTACTTCTGGAAATCTTTAGGATCCACAGCATTTGAGTTTCTCTTGCCATCCACTCCTGGAGGAACAATTCTGCACGTTAGTGTGTCCTGTGCACTACTGGTAATCTCACAGGAGGTCTGACATTGCCAGGAAATGTTCTTTCTCACTTTGTTTGCATCTCTGAACCACTGAACATCCCGGGGCTGCAACATTTCCTTGGTTTCAGTAGAAACAAAGGAAACTCCCAAAGCCGTTGCAAATCAAGGCACTCTGGAGCCTCTCTTTCTCCTCTCAGCTTTGCTTACACTCTGGGATGTCCACAATCCAGTTTTCCCAGTGTCATGGGTTCGCTCCCCCTTCTTGGCCACCCTTCACATTTGCACACAATTTCTTTTGCTAGTGCTTGCTTGCTAGTGCTGCTGCACGGAGGCTCTCTCTGACCCTTTGGGACAAGTTGTCCCACTGAACAGAACTCCTGAGGCCAGATGGAGAGCACGTGGGGGAGCGCAGCTCTTTGACCAATCGCTCCTTTGAGCAACACGGACAAAAACCATCCCTGCATCAGGGAGTGCCACCCCCAGCTCTCCGTCCTCAGCCCAGCACCCACCCCCTGAAGCGATGGAGTCAGGCCCTCTCAGGAGACGCCAGAACCTCGCTCTCCCCCTTTTCCTTTTCTCCAGCATGGGCACCACTTGCATGCCTCTGGTTTTCAGGACTTGTTTCCCACTTATGGCCCCCTGCAAGACTGCTCAGTACCTGGATTCTTGTGAAAAAATTCATATATCCCGGTGTGGTGGGCTTCCCCGGGGTTGGACGGCACTGCCAAGAAGCAGAGAAAGGTAAAGCCTCAGCATGGCTCAGGCACAGAGGATGCAGAAGGACGGTGCAGGTTCCCTCTAAGCCCGTGCCTGACCCGTCAGTGCATCCCTTTGGACCTCAGTTCACAGGAGGGCTCCCCCTCTGTTGTGCCTAGGGCCTCTAGGGACTCACAGCAAGCTCTGGGACGCAGGTACTGAGGGAGGTACATTCGATCAAGAGTCACATTTCCCAACGTCTACTGAACGTGGTTCAGATGGCCTCAGTCCCCAAATGGCAGAGTTCTGAAATTCCTGGGAACTGGGTGTAGTGGGAGGTGAGCACTTCACCACATCCACAGAGGGTTGCGACCATCTCTCTGGCACACTGCTGGCCATAACCTCCACACCCCAGAGACGACAGTCATCCTCAGAGAGCCGTTCCTGGCTTCTTTTAGAACACTTGCTCTGTACTAATAGTTTGGCTGCTGACACGATGTACAGTAGCGGGCAGCAGGGGAAGAGCCTGCCGACACCCAGTGATTTTTATTTATGGCACTGGATGACTGAGGGACAGCAATTACCTGGCATGCCTGTTGATTGAATTGCCCCTGTTTTTTCATCAGAGACCGGCACTGCGTGACTGCTTCCTTCCTGAAAGGCCTCCTTCTGCACAGTCTCACGGTCCGTCTCTTTAGAAAGAAAGAGGGTCAGTTTAATCAGAAGTAACTGTTCCTCGCCAGGAACACGGTATCTTCAGGAGGCAAAATACATTAATAACACTTAGAAAGAAAGCCTGGGCATTTGGGGGTGCACCTCATCACTAGTTCAAACAATGTGTGATTCATGGAGAAAAATCAAAGAGCTAGGCACTTTCCAGTTTACCAGTAGACAGCAAAACCTGACCTGCTGGGAAACCAGGAAATTGCATGTGATCTTCTTGTTGGCACTTAGTGCATTTTTGGCAAACGGCAAGATGATGGTAAATTACTTCCTTCAGAAAGGACAGGAAGAGGCTGCAGCCAATTCAGCTGGGGAAAGAGCACTTTGGAGAAGCACGTCCCATCATGCCAACTCCATCACACAGTAAGGGTAACAGACACACACACACACAGTGGACTGAACACCAAGCTCTTGCAACCATATTCTGGGCACTTCACAAAGGCAGCGAAGAGCCCACAGTCCCCCAAAACAAGAGGAAAACCACAGCCAGCTTATCTAAAACACAACTAGAAACAGAAAGCTAAACCACCCGAGACTGAATTCACAGCCCTTCATTTTAGCTGCCTTCAAGTTAGCTGTCCGGCCTCAAGCTGGGTGTCCAGCTTTCACCTGTCCCTGACCCCGAGGTGTCACCGAGAGTCCTCAAACATCAAGGAGAACAACAGGGCTGGACCAGGCTGTGAAGCTGGGGCTGCTCCGATCCTGGCCAGGGCATGCCTGCAGCCCTGGCAAAGTCTGCCAGTCTCAGCGACCCCAAGCTGCCTGCGCATCCTCTCTGCCGCCCAAGGGCACTCTCCCCTCTGGCGACTGTCAGCAAGGCACGAGCACCACCAGTCCCTGCCAGCTGGACACTGATGTCTGCCCAGAACAGCTCTGGCCAGTAATGGTATAACTGGGGCAGCAGCTGTCCCTGGGGCTCAGCTTGAACCACAAATGGCAGCAGAAACTATGGACTATCTCTGTGGCTCACCAGCACCTGCAAGGCGTGAAATCAAGTGTCAGTGCAGCGAGGCTCTGATCGATCCCTTTCTGCTTGTGTTGGCTACGGCTTGTCCATACATGTGTCTAAAATCTCAGCTTCCCAAGTCTTCTGGTTAAGAGGGATATATACCCACCATGGGCTGCTTTCTCCAAGTCTTTCAGGATTTCCTTTAGGACTTCTGATGACCGCTGGGAAGATTTCCCTATTTTGGCTTCATACTTTGCTCTTTGAGGACCTTCACAGAAAGTATTAAGTTAAATTTCTCACTCATAAAATACTGAAAACGAGTGCTTAGTCTGTGAAATCAGTCAAGACTGACTGCTCACCCCTGGGATGCCAGTTGAGCTCCAGTGCAGGATCCTTCCGAGGAGCTGGAGCTGGAGCCACATCTGCAACCAAACACCCATGAGAAATTTCCATCATACATTGTGATATACACTGCCATAACTGAATAGCAGAACATATGAGGGGATCACGTAACGACATGGCACACACAACACAGGTCTATATTCTCACACCCACAAGAGATGCCTCACTCCCATTTGGGCTTTGAGCTGGCAGCTCTCAAAGGAAGGAAAAAGCCATGACGTACCCATGCGATCTCCCTGCGCGTCAGCCCTGGAACCCATCTGGGAAGCTGGATACCCATCGCCTCCAGCCACGTCTGTAAACAAGCAGAACAGAGCAGCTCCCGTGAAATATTTCAACATACTTCTTCAGATCTGAACGGCAGTGAATGCATTTCAAACGCAGGATTGCTCCATGGCACTCGTCTCTCCCTTCCCCTCAGGAGCATCGTGCAGACAGTTACTAGGTGCCTGGACCATGCTGATCCAAAACAAACCACGCATGGAGCTGTCGGGAGAAAGGGCTCCCTGGGGCTCACACCGTCTCTAAACTCAAGCCCAACGAGCCTGCTGGCTTTGCAGCAGGCACTGGAATCAGCGCAGGCTCGGAGCGTCTGGCAAAGACAGCTTCGCAAGGCAAAGTGTCCCAGGGCACATTCACAGACACAGAGCCCGACCCATTCCCTCTCTGCTCTTCTGCATGCCTGAGCATTGGCCAAGAAAATATTACGTGAAATTTCATATGAACAGAATATTAAAACCTAAAAGCTCATTCATTCAAGTGACGTACCTGCGGGAACGCCCTGAGGCTCCTGGACAAGATCCGGCTGAGAGGTCGGGTAGCCATTGCCTACAGGCACAGCTGTAATCAAGCACGTTTCCATTAGATGTTGTGATCTACTTCTTTGTCAGTGACCTGCAGTGACTGGAGGGGGTCACGTCATGATGTGGGACCCAGACGCGGGTGGAGATTTCCAAAGCTGCAGAGGGGCCTTGGGTGACCTGTTGGCTGGCACCTGGCACCTGGAAGCTCTCAAAATACCGTTTTCCAGGCCATGTGCAACACCCCTCAGGGAGCGGATGGACAAACATACGGTCCTTGGGGGATTTCTTACTGGGAGATCTCTACTGTGCACAAAAGCAGCCCACATGAAAGCACTGGAGGAAAAAAAAAATGATCGTTTGTACATCTCGTGGAGAAGAGCCCGCTGGCCAGTGAGAGGCTGCACCAGCGCTGCCCCGCCTGTTCCCCTGGGCTGCGGGCTGGGGCTGTGTGTCGTGGACCTGGGTTTGCCCAAGGAGAGCACTGCAGGGCTAGAGCAAGAATGCTCCTGTCTTCCTGAGCGGACATCTCCCGAGGATGGATGTCCCCGAGGCTGAAAGCTGGGACCAAGCCGGGGAACGGCAGAGCCACAGCCCGAGGCATGGCCATGAGCAGCCCAGCGGGGGGAAGCGCTCCCGTGGGCTATTGCCTGGCCCTGCCGTGCAGCTCTGGCCCCGACCTGCATGCTGGGGGAAGGCTGCCCCGGGGCACAGCAGCACAGGGCTGGCTCTAGGGAGAGTTTCTCACCCTGCGGCACTGCTCCCGGCCCCATCGTTCACCTGGAAAATGCTCCCACAGTGCCCGTGGCCTTCTGTGCCTCCCCGTGGGGTGTCTGCCTCCTGCTTGCCCACGGAGCTGGTCACAGCTCACCCGGCTCAGCCCAGCCCTGCTGCTCTCCCGGCCCTGCCTCAGCATGACCCCAGCCCCGCTGCTACCCCAAGGTCTTGGCGCCGGCCCTCACCCGCCCACCTACCTGATCCCCACTCTTGCCACGGAGCAGCCGGGGCGTCCCGGGCTCGCAGGGCCAACAGGAGGAGGAGAATAAGGAGGCGGGTGGGGGCCACAGCCGCCCGTGCCTGCACCATGCTGCTGCCGCTGCTGGCACTGGCGGAGCGGTGCCCGTGGCACTGCACAGCACATCTCAGTGTGGCACAGCGGGGCTCTGTGACCTCACAGCCCAGCCTCCCCACTGCAGCCACGCCCCCGGGGTGCCGCCCCTCCCCCAAGCACCGCCCCCCATCATGCCCCACCCCCACATGTCACCTCGGGAGGGCGGGGCTCCTGGAGGGGAGGGAGACCGAGACTGCCCTAACTAGAACTTAATCTGGCTACTGTCGTAAAAGATGATAAAAAACGTTTCTATAAATACAGTAGCAACAAAATGAGGGCTAAGGAGAATCTCCATCCTTTCTTGGATGCAGGGGGAAACATAGTGACAAAGGATGAGGAAAAGGCTGAGGTACTTAATGCCTTCTTTGCCTCAGGCTTTAATAGTAAGACCAGTTGTTCTCGGGGTACCCAACCCCCTGAGCTGGAAGACAGGGACGGGGAGCAGAAGGAAGCCCCCATAATCCAAGGGGAAATGGTTAGCGACCTGCTACACCACTTAGACACACACACAAGTCTATGGGGCCGGATGGGATCCATCCAAGGGTACTGAGGGAGCTGGTGGAAGTGCTCACCAAGCCACTTTCCATCCTTTATCAGCAGTCCTGGCTAACCGGGGAGGTCCCAGTTGACTGGAGGTTAGCAAACGTGACGCCCATCTACAAGAAGAGCTGCAAGGAGGATCCGGGGAACTACAGACCTGTGAGTCTGACCTCGGTGCCAGGGAAGGTTATGGAGCAGATCATCTTGAGCGCCATCGCACAACACGAACAGGCCAACCAGGTGATCAGGACCAGTCAGCATGGGTTTATGAAAGGCAGGTCCTGCTTGACTAACCTGACCTCCTTCTATGACAAGGTGACCCACTTAGGGGATGGGGGAAAGGCTGTGGATGTTGTCCACTTAGACTTCAGTAAAGCCTTTGACACCGTTCCCCACAGCATTCTCCTGGAGAAACTGGGTGCTCATGGCTTGGACAGGTGTACTCTTCACTAGGTAAAAAACTGGCTGGAGAGCCAAGCCCGAAGAGTGGTGGTGAATGGAGTTCAATCCAGTTGGCGGACAGTCACAAGTGGTGTTCCCCAGGGCTCAGTTTTGGGGCCAGTTCTGTTTAATGTCTTTATCAATGATCTGGATGAGGGGATCGAGTGCACTCTCAGTAAGCTTGCAGATGGCACCAAGTTGAGCGAGAGTGTTGATGAGCTTGAGGGTAGGAAGGCTCTGCAGAGGGACCCGGACAAGCCTGTCAGTATTTAAGAGGCATTTGGACAATGCCCTTAATAACATGCTTTAACTTTTGGTCAGCCCTGAAGTTTGTGTTCTGGGATTCTTCTTCTCTTTTGTTTTCCTCCTTCTCTCAAGCAGAATAACTCTCTGCGGCCCCCGAGAGCTGCGGGGGGTGGCGGTGCAGCTGCTCCAGGGGACAGGAGTTTTGGGGCAGGGACAACGCTTGGGGCGAGACGCTGAGCAGCAGCGGCACAGGGAGCTGCACAGTGCCGTGCTGACGCAAACGGGACTGTGCCTGCCCGGCATCCAGACCAGCTCCCACCACCCCAGCAGCATCGCTAGGACTACCCTAAAGTGGGGCTCAGCCCCCCCCGACCCCTGGCACTGGGGACCTCACCCTGCACCTTCTGCAAGCCAGACCTGGAAAGGTGAGGCCGCTTCCTGAAGGTGCCGTTGGCTGCATTGGCCCCAAGTTGTGGAGCTCGGATGGGAAATGGTCCATGAAGAGAGATGAGGTTTCCAGGCACTTTCTGGCCAGTGCAATGATTTTATTTTCAATTGTATTTTCCCCCGTCCTGGTCTTGCAGCTGCCCAAGGTGCAGCCAGGCAAGGGGAGCAGGGTCCCTGCCTGGCCTGCAGCTCCCACCCTCGGCATTATTGGGGTGATTCGGGGTTATTTTACTGTGGCAGTGAAGCAAAGCCAGGCTCCGGAGCTGAGGGTGGTGGGACCCGAGGAAGGCTGTGATTGTTTTGAGGCTTTTAAGGGCTTTGCACTGGGCCCTGTCCCCACTGGAGGGGACACTGTTTGTGTTCAAGACGAAGGCATTGCAGCCCTTGTTGTCATGTGTGTCTGTCCCACCGCCAGCCCCCCAGGTCTGTCCTTGTCCCAGGGGCTCAGTGCTGCTTTCTGCGTGGGGCTGTGTCCGTGAGTCCTGCAGAGACCCATCTGTCCTGGCTCCCCCGCCAAAGGGCTGCTTCCTCTGGGGAAGGGGACAGGGGAGTCACCCCCCGCCATTGCCTGCCCTGCTGGCGGTGACTCAGCCCTGGGGGCGGCTCTGTGCCCTTCGGGGCTCACCAGCTCTGATTTGGGGCTCAGCGGGGCTTTTGCACCTCTTGGGTGCCATTTCCCAGTGCCCCCTGCGCTCCCTCCCCCTCCCACACAGGCACAGAGCAGTTCTGGAGAAATGGCTTTTAATGGGGAAAAAAAAAAGAGCAACTGTGTGATGAAAGCTATTATAACACACACCCCCCCCCACTACACCACCCCACACACACCCACCCCCCTCCAACTCACCCCCACCCCCCCATCTCCATCTCATCCCTGCTGTGGGTCTAATCCCACCCTCCCACCCCAGTGCTGGCTGCGAGAGCCCTGCGCTTGCTGGGTGGGTTTGGCCAGGTGCTCCTCTGCTTTTTCCCCTGCTTTTCTGACATGCCAGGCTGGGACATGCCAGGGTGGGGTGGTCGCAGGTCCCTCCAAGCTTCCCACCATGGTTCCTGGCGCTCCATCCCAACGGTAGTGAGTTGCTCTATGCTCAGGACTGCGTTGGTGGTCTCAGGGACGCTGTAGTCGGGGGTGAGCAGCCGATGTTGTAGTGGGGGACGGCTCCACCGGTGCCACCAGGGTCCCCAGGCATCTGGACGCTGCTGGGAGCGTCCTGGCTGACGAGGGAGCAACCCCGAAGCATCTCCTTGGGCAGTGCAATGTCACCTGCCGGGTCCCCAACGGCTTGGCTGTGGGGGCAGCACAGTGGCTGAGGAGGATGTTGCTGCCCAGGGGGACGTTGCTGCCTGGGGCTGCCCCCGCCGGGGTGGCCGTGCTGCAGAGACTGAGCCGTGCAAACTGCCTCTCCATGTGCTGGTAGCCAGGGAAGCACGGCGGCAGCACCGGGGGGGCTGGAGCCACTGCTCTCCCCTGATGGTTGTAGGGTGTGAGGTGTCACGGTTGGCCCTGGGGGGTCCCAGGGGCTGCCCAGGTCAGGGGGGTCCCGCAGCCCACGTGGCCCCACAGGGCAGAACCCGGCAGAGCAGCGGCACCGTGGCCAAGCGTGCCAGTGGCTGGTGGAGGCGGGTTGGTGCTCGTCCACTGGATGCAGAAGACCTGGGCATCGAAGCAGCAGCCGCATGGAGCCATCTGCAGACCTGCGTGGGTGAGTGGGAACCGTGCTGGGCCGGGGGGACCCTCCAGGGGCACCTGCCAAGCTGGCCCTGATTGCTGACGTCCCCCAGATCTGCGCTAGGCACATGGGGACCTTGTGGCTGGGGCACTTCCCATGGTGTGAGCTGCTGTGCCAGTCGGACAGGGTTGCAGATCGGGAAGGAGACTCGCTCATAGGAAGTGAAACGGGACAGATGGCCTTATCTGCTGGGGGTGCCATACCTGCTGGGGGTGCCTGGGGTGCCCAGGCTGCAGGAAGGGCTGCTCCTGCCCATGCAGTCGGCACAGCTTGGCTGAGCCTGAAAGAGAGCTGGGAGCGATCGCCAGCGGTCACCTCCGCTCCTTCCCCCAAGAGTGTCCCCGGGCTGCAGGGATTGGGGTCGGTCCCTGCCTTGGGGGTAGAAGGTTTCGGGATGGACAAAAGGCTGAAGCAGCCGGGGCGCCAGGGGGTCCCAGGGGCCGCGCGGTGGGAGCTGCAGAGCTGGCAGCACCACGGTCCGTTCTGTCTGTTGGCTGCTAAGGACTCTCTGGGGTTGCCGGCTCTGACCTTCTGTTTGGGCAACTCCCAGGAGGCAATGTGGGGGCTCCCTGTCTTCCGCCCCACCCCCAACAGCCTCCCCAGCTCCTCATGGGGACGGAAAAGGTTAACAAAAGAGGAACAGCCAGTGGCTCAGTGCCCAAGTGGAAACCAGCAAGGAGCGGTGTCTCTCAAGGGTCCATGCAGGGACCTATACAGTTTAATATCGATGGCGTGGATAGTAGGATCGAGTGCACCCTCAGACAGGTTGCAGGTGAAACAGCCAAACCAAAAAACCCCAACTTTTCTTGTAAGTAAGATCCAAAACGGAGCAGGAGGTAGAGAGCATAACAGACCTTTCAGGAGGAGGAGTTTCAGGGAGAGTTTTCTGCTCACAAAGCCCCAGAGCCCCTGGGAAGAAAACTGATCATGACTACAGCTTCTGAAGACCCTTTTTCCCCTCCTCTGTTCTTACTCAGGGTTTACACCCACGGCTTGAACGTCCACGTTCTGCAGCTGCTGTACACCCTTGCACAGATCCAACACAGCCTGACCCGCATCACTCCTCCCAAGCACGCTGATTGTCTGCGAGCAATGCAGTGAGCGTGGACTGACACTCCCAGACTCCAGCAGCCACCTGGATACGTACGATCCTTTCACCAGACCTGAAAAAATGGAGGATCCCTGGAGTTTCACACTAGATGCCAAACCTGGGAAATTCCTCTAGCACGACAGTAACAAACAAGCACAAATGGCCTTGGTTGCGAGAGCCACAGCATGATCCTCATGCCAAGCTGCCCTTCTATACTGGCACTACAGCTTCTGGTCTGTCCAGCATCTGCATGAACGTGTGCAGCATTACCTACAGAGATGACCGTGCCAATGTAAGAGGCAACTCCTGTTCACAACGCTTGTGCAAGAATAAAAGAGTTACTGGGCACTGTAAAGGCTGATGCAAAAGGCTGCATTCAGGCTTTACCTACAAGACACAGGCCTGATACTGCTGCAGTTCAGGTCAACATTTAAACAGCCAAAACTCAGAACAGTTAGGCTGACCCTTACTTAGATATTTATTTTCTTTGTCCTCCTTGGAAATGTCACTAAGCACATTCCCTCCTACCCACTGTCTTCCCTCCCAGCCTCACAGCTCGCTGAAAAATTGAAAAAGATGTGCAAAAAATGTAATTTATGTCTCTGACACAAACACTTCCCGCGCTCCTTCCCTGCTTTCGCACCCAGCAACAAATGGACCACGATTCCTGCCGGTTTGTTTGCCGCTGACAGGAGCCAGGGACCCCCGTTGGTGCTGTTTCGGCAGAGAGGATTCCCCGTGCGGCTCCCCCGATGCATGCAGGGTCCCCACCCCAGATTGCCACCACCCCGCCTCCTCTCACCCTCGCCTGCGTGCTCCCGTTCTCCCCACTCCCCTCCCAGCTGGACCAGCTCCCTGCACCAGCTCCCTGCCTCCCCACGGGGCGCTCGCAGTTCCCAGGAGCACAAGCAGCCCCGTCTGCCTGCTCCTGCCTCTCCCCCCGTCCTGCCGGAACATGCATTTCTGCAGCGGCACCGTGAGCTGCAGGAGGTAACACACGGGTTAGGGGTAACGCTGGCTACCAAAACTACACCGCTGCTTGGGCCAAGTGAGCTTTAACCCCAGTTAAAAGTCAAAGCTCCCCAGCCCCATCCAGCAGTGCAGCACGCACTGGAGCAAGCCAGCGGCACACGGAGAAGGTCTGTGAAGCAGCAGCGTTCACTGAAGAGCAGCCAGGGAAAGGCTGTCATGAAAGCACAGTGTCAGCTGCTCCTGGAGAAGGACCAGCAAAGGGATCTACCTCGAGATGCAGGAAAAGCAGCAGTGAAATACATCAGAAATTACCATGTTCTAATGAAAGAAACACACTTCTGTCAAAGTTAAGTCCTTATATTCATCCTGGATAATTTCCTGTAGTTAAATAGGTTTTCAAACTCTGGCCTAAGTGAACAAAATACGTTAAAGCTGACATCTACAATTCCTTATGAGTCTTTCTACATTCCCCCCCCAGACATTACCCAATCTCTCCCCTAAAACACACCGGACGACATAAATTCTCGTCCTCCCCCAAGAAACCACACGCGGTCCAAAACCACATTGGTGCTAAGCAGCAGGTAACCCGAGTCTGGGACACAACCCGGGGGCACCGGTGAGGCACAACCGGCCTGTGTTCCAGCAGTACAGAGCCCACGACTCTCAGCAAATACTCATCTTGGCAAATATTCACCTTCTGGCTAGCTGACACGTGAAGAGCAAGAAGTTGCACATCAAGCGAAACATTACTAAAAAAAGCTGTGAAAGAGTAACTTGTTCGGTTCAGAAAGAAGATTGGACAATGCCAAGTACAAACCACCACCCTACGCACAGGGAAAGCTCTACAAGTCAGATGCGGTACCCAAGAACGACAAAAAACGGCTGTCCACATCAGTTTTCTATAGGTTCAGGTCAGTACTTTTAGTCAAACACAGACATCGAAGTGATTTCTTCTTCTTTTGCTGAAGTAGGCGTTTAAGTAGGTATTATATAAAGACTGCAAAAACAACCAAAAAAGTTAAAGCAGGTACATTCAGCCTCAGAAGATGCATAACACTGAAGTGTTTCTCATATTAAATCCTCTCCTCAACTCTAAAGGGTCCCCCCTTTTCTCTGCTCCCAAGGTAAACTCCAGAGCTATTGATGGGTTTTCAGAGAAAGGAACATGTCGAGCAGGGCTCAGGGCTATAATGGAGAGAATTTACAAAACACTATGAAGGCAAATAAACCGGAGAGCAAACGTTAATGGGAAAACCTGGGAGCAGAATGAGAAACACCACACAAGTAAAATTGTCCCAAGCACTTACACCTCCATCAAGGACCACAAGCCCTGAGGCTGATGGTGGCTGTTGGATGGGTTTCCCTCCCCCAGATGGAAACGCCTCCCAGTTCTCTGTGCTCAGACCAAGGAAGGAAAAGGCAATACACCCCTACATCTAACGGCATGCCACTCCCTTCAAAGGTAATTTTTCATTTCTTTAGGTCAACTGCCTGGCCAGTTACAACACCTGCTTATACTGACTCCATCCACCCTTACCCACGTGAAGTTGTGACATGCTGAGTAAGCGTGGAGGGTCAGGTGGACTTTGACACACACACACACACACACACTGCTACCAGGGGACTGGTTTTTTAACCTATTCACATTTAGCCGTCGCTTTGAAGCCCAAGCGGGTCAGCATGCCCTTGCTACTGGAGGTTCTTGCTCCGTGCAGGCACTAGGGAAGACGTTTCTGGTGATACACTATTTTAAACGGGTAAAGCACAGCAGAACATGCTGTTCATGAGCTGCTGAGAATCATCCCCCAAAGCTTGTATATTTCAGATGCATTTGAGTTACGTGACTGGTAAACTTTCACCACCACCAGCCATTTCTCTAGACTGAAGGCTGACAGCGGTGTACAAGCACAGTATGTTCTGGACACTCCCGGGTAGAAATCCTAGAGGCTTCCTTTAAGGACAGAAATCCAAAGAGCTACAGTAAGCTTTTTAAATTAAGCATAGCAAATAAAAAGCAAGCAAACAAACAAACAAGAAGCAACAGGTAAATCCCTGAGGCACTAATGAGGAACAAAATGTCTTCCATTAAGTCCACTCCCCCTCACAAAACCGACAAGTGGCTTAAAGGCATTTCTGCAAAGAATCTCTGGATGGAAGATAACCCTGATAACTGCAGCACAAGTGACCAACATGGAAACAGCAGCACTGACCCTTCTCCTGCTCCTCCTACGAGCTCTTCACCAGTTACGTGAACAGGCAAAACCAAGGATGATTGAATCAGATCTGAGAAGAATTTGGCCCCCAAAAATTCAAAATGATCAAGAAGTCTATTTGAAATACGGATTCACATCCACTGTTGTGGATGACGAACCTCACCCTGAGCACATGTCGTGCCTTGACATAGGAGCTAAGGACAGTATGAAGTCACCACCATGAGCAGACGTTCAAATCTGAAGCATCCAGAACATGCAGACAAACCTCCACCATTTTTTCAGTGATGTTTCAAGTCACGCAATACTCAAGCCAGGACTTCACCAAATGCCACTAAACTTCATGGTAGCAGCCTCTTGACAGGTTTCTTACTCAAAAGCAAAAACCAAAAAGCCACGTACCCTTGGGGAAACGTTTGCCCTTCCGTGCAGCTGGTGTCTTCCCATGACTCTTCCTCGAGGCAGGAGAAAGCACCATGTATTTGGAAGTCTACACAAACTCAGGAGTACACTTAGCCCTCCGACAGGCGTTATCTGTGGGCCAGAAGTCCTCCCACACCCCAAAAGTGCCCGTTAGTCGTCTGGCAGTCGTTCTCCATGGACACCTATCTAAAACAGTCCGACACTCACCGGAAATGAGTTGGACCACAGCAGAAGTGACACTGGCCGACCTGGACAGCCTTACAAGACCAGAAATGATGGTTACAAGACAGAAAATGCAAAACAAACCACCAGAACAGCAAAAAACCAACAGGAAGACAGATCATACACAAACCAGAGCCCCCTGTCCAAACCCTAAAAAGAAAACAACCTAAAATAGGACTCTCCGAGAAACATCCAGAACATAAGCTAAGGCAAAAAACTCCAAACAACCCAGGAAGCCAGGACCAAAAAGCCCAGATCCTGTCCCTAAAAAGAACACGCTTTAATCCTATCCCACTTACACTCTGGCATTCCGTAACCCTACCACACTATAACCCTAGCACACTGTAAGCCTAGAACCCCGTAACCCTAGCACCCAGTAACACTAGCTCTCCCTAACACTAATATATGACAACCCTAGAAAACTGTTACCCTAGCACTGCATAACCCTAGAACCCCATAGACCTAGCACCCCGTAACCCTAGCACCCCGTAACCCTAGCACCCCGTAACCCTAGGACATTGTAGCCCTAAGATAGCAAAACATTGTACACAAACTCCCTGGAGATCTCCTCCAGGGCCCTCAGGCGGCCCCAGAACTAACTCAGACATCACAACTTTGAAGTGGGAGTTGACAGAGCCACCAGGACATCACCAGCATCCATCTCCACATCATCCGTCACACCCTGAAAAAGTGCCCGGGTTAAACGCTATCAGGGACAAAGGCCGAGGCACTCGGAGACTTTGAACTGGCCCGCCATGACCAGCTTCAGCTCATCATTTCTGTGTCAGAGCCACCAGGCAGATGACCCCGTCCTCCCTGCAAGACCCCTCAGGGCAGCCAGCACCCAGCGCTGGGTGGCTGGATACTGCCCTTGTTCAATGCTTGTCCCAGGTGCTTCCTGGGAGCAGGATCTCTCACGGGGGCACTTGGAAACCCTCCTCAGGCCTGGATACATGAGAAGTGCTGCTCCATATCTCACCAAAAACCAGGGGCGGAGGAAGGCTGCTCTGGTGGCCTCCAAGAGAACCAGCTCACCTGGGCTGCTCTGCAGCCACCGGGCACCTTTGCTGTCAGGCGGGTCTCAGCGCTGCTCTGCAAACGGCTGTCACCTCCCTGCAGGACACGCTCCAGCAAACGGTACGTCTCAACTGGGTTTCCCTGGGGACAAAGATCGAAAAGGAGCAATTTGTTTTGCTTTGTCCCCATTCCCAGAGTGCCGCGAGAGAGACCTGCCACCCCCAAACCAGCTGCGTGACGTGGACATAACATACAAGCTGCAGACATGGGTCAGGACAGCTGTGGGGAGCGGGCAAGACATTCTGCGGTGCCCCCGGCGTTAGCAGAAAGCAGAGCTGGAGACAACGGGGGGAAGCCCAGGGCAGCCGGCAGCCGGTGGTGGGGCCCGGCAGGGTGCAGCACCCGCAGAAATGCCTGGCTCCTTCAGCCTCGGCCCTGGGGCTGCAGCACAGGGCCGGCACCAGCTGGGGCTTCGCTGGGAAAAAACAGGCACAGGTGACCCTGTCAGCCTGCATGCGTACCCGGAACCATGATCTGGCAACCTGTCCCTCTGCCCATCGTTGCCGCGGGATCCAGAAAGCAGCGCCACCAGCCCTGGCGTGGTCCTGAGCCATCTCTCGATGGACGAATCTTTAACCAGCAGGCCTAAAAATTGCCCAGAATTAAGCAATTCTCCAGATTTTGCAGGCAGCACGTTTTTTTGAGCTGCCTGGTGGTGCTGTTCCTGGGGAGCACTCAAGAAACATGGCAGCTGCCTGTCCCCTCTTTCCTGCCTGTATCCCCTGCTCGGATGGCTGGGCCTTCTCCTCTCTGGGCCTCCGTCCTGCTCCCCATCCCCTTTTGCTCTTCCTCCGTCTCCACCCTGGAGGCCATTGCTGTTCTGTCCTTCTCCGCCTCCCTGTCCGGATCCACATCCCTCTGTTTCTCAGGCTCGCTGGAGTGTTTCCCGTCCTCCTCTTGCTCTGTGTCCCACTCTCCATCCCTGCCTCTCCCCTTCTCTCTCTCCTCCTTTTCCCTCCCACCATTTCACCCCATCCCTCTGTCCTGCTCCCTGTCCCATTTCTCTGTCACTCCACTCCCCTGGTGCCTTTTCTGCCTCTCTGCCCCCCTGGCCCGCTCCCTCACCCTGTGTCAGTCTGTGCCTCTGTCCTCCTTCCTGCCCTTCTCCTTCTCTCTCTGTCCCTCTGTCCTGCTGCTTATCACTATTTTTCTCCCTGCACCCCACTGCCCCCCTTCCCCTCCAGCTCTTTCCTGCTCTGTCCCTCTGCCGGCTCCTCACCAGGATTTTTCCTTCCCCCGCTCCCTGCCCAGCTCCTCCTCCCCATTCTCTTCGTCCCTCTGCCCATCTCCCATCCCTCTGCCCGTCTCCCGTCCCTCTCCGGGCACCCCACCGCCCTGCCCCACCCCTCTCTGCCGCTCTGTCCCTCTCTCCTCCTCCTCCCTGCTCCACCAGGGCTCCAGGACCGGGGCAGCCCCGGGGAGGCGGCCATGGGTCCTGCGGGGGGCGGGGCCCAGCCGGGGGACGGTGTCCCCGCAGGGTCAGACAGCAGGGAGGAGCACCCCGCGTCATGCCGGGAGCTGTAGTCCTGGGGCATGGGGCTGCAGGGCAGCCATGTTGGTCTCGGGAGGCGCAGTCTCTGCTCCAGCTGCGGCCTGGCTGAGGTGAGGGCCGGGACCGCCCGGGGTTGGTGGGGGAAGCTCCAAACTGCCCGGTGCGATGGGGTCCCGGTCAGCTGGAGCCGGGCTGAGCTGGGGCAGTGCCAGGAGTGACCCGAGAGCTGGGGAGGGGAAGGAGACACAGACAGACCCCCCCGGGCACAAGCACCGGGCACCCCGACTCCCAGAGCCCCCCTGAGCCGCCCCAGCATTTCTAGTTACTGCAATAATAGGAGTAGTGTGTTTTGCTGTTAAGTCTCACAGGGCTTTCACTACAACTGCCCTGTTCAGGGACTGGAAATATTCAGCTGCCTTGGAAAATCGCCAGCCAGGTTGTTATTGTTCAAGCCCTCTTTCCCTTGTTAAATATTGTTATATATTGTTAAATTGCTAAATTCATTGTTAAATATGAATATTTATTGTTGATTGTTAAATTAACAACATTGTTCTTAAATATGCCCTTGCATCGGCAAGATCCAGGCAGTCGGGAGCGTCTCCTGTCGGGAGCAGCCTGAGGAATCCAGGCTGCTGCCGTTCGGTGGCAGAGCTGAACACTTCTCCCCACAAGTGCTCGGACGGTGGTTTCGGAGGTACAGTCAGCCCGACTGGGAGCTTGCTGTCCTTGCTGTGCCGCTGCTTTGGCAGCCGCCTCGGGGTAGGAGGGGACAGATGTTCTGGCTTCCCGGCTGGAGCCTGGCAAGTTCACCGGGTGAGGTATGGACCGTAGTGTGTAATGCGAACCCGGTGTCCTTCAGGAGTGTAAACCAGAGTGTAGTATTTTCTGGGGATTTTTTTGTTTTTTGTTAGATCTCTGAGATTCATGTGACCCCTGCTAGCCATTTGGTGGGATTTAAGCATACATTTAAAGTTAAGCACGTGCTAGCTGCTGCCCTGAGGTGTAGCTGGAATCCACTTGTGAGCTCCTGTTCCCACCACACTGGAGAAAGCAAATCTTTTTTTATTTGGTGATTAAAACAACTCGGGGAGTTGCACTGAAGTGCAGCACCGTTTTTAACCTCAGGTCTAAAGTGGCACCGGTCTTACCGCATAACGCATCCTTCCCCAGGCTTTCACCAAATGGAAAGGATACATCAGCCTGACCCCACAAACATATCCTGCCCTTTCTTTATCTTACCTGGAGCGAGAGGACATGACCCTGCTGGGCCATCTCTGCCTCTCTGCGTGGAACCAAGGTGGTGTCTGTACATTCCAGGATAAGGACTTAGCTTTTTTTTTTTTTTTTAGTGACTTTACCAGACATCCTGAGGCTGGCTGTGTTAAGTTGGTTTACTGCATAGTTGGTCAAATGGAGGAAAACAGTAAGCTCCGCTATTGCCTTTGTTGTTTTCTCATTACTGTGTAGCTCATTTAAGTTATCTTCTCATGACCTTATCCACCCAAGAGTGCTGAGGGAGCTGGCGGAGGAGCTCGCCAAGCCACTCTCCATTATTTATCAGCAGTCCTGGTTAACGGGGGAGGTCCCGGATGACTGGAGGCTTGCCAATGTGACGCCCATCTACAAGAAGGGCCAGAAGGAGGATCCGGGGACCTACAGGCCTGTCAGCCTGACCTCGGTGCCGGGGAAGATTATGGGGCGGTTCATCTTGAGGGCGCTCACAAGGCATGAGCAGGACAACCAGGGGATCAGGCCCAGCCAGCACGGGTTCACGAGAAGCGGGTCCTGCTTGACCAACCAGATCTCCTTCTATGACCAGGTGACCCGCCTAGTGGATGAGGGAAAGGCTGTGGATGTGGTCTACCTGGACTTCAGTAAGGCCTTTGACACCGTCTCCCGCAGCATTCTCCTAGAGAAGCTGGCGGCTCATGGCTTAGACAGATGTACTCTGGGCTGGGTCAAAAACTGGCTGGACGGCCAGGCCCAGAGAGTTGTGGTGAATGGAGTTCAATCCAGTTGGCGGCCGGTCACAAGTGGTGTTCCCCAGGGCTCAGTTTTGGGGCCGGTCTTGTTCAATATCTTTATCGATGATCTGGATGAGGGGATCGAGTGCACCCTCAGTAAGTTTGCAGACGACACCAAGTTGGGCGGGAGTGTTGATCTGCTCGAGGGTAGGAAGGCTCTGCAGAGGGACCTGGACAGGCTGGATCGATGGGCCCAGGCCAACTGTATGAGGTTCAACAAGGCCAAGTGCCGGGTCCTGCACTTCGGCCACAACAACCCCATGCAGAGCTACAGGCTTGGGGAAAAGTGGCTGGAAAGCTGCCCGGCGGAAAAGGACCTGGGGGTGTTGGTTGACAGCCGGCTGAACATGAGCCGGCAGTGTGCCCTGGCGGCCAAGAAGGCCAATGGCATCCTGGCCTGTATCAGAAATAGTGTGGCCAGCAGGAGTAGGGAAGTGATCGTGCCCCTGTACTCGGCCCTGGTGAGGCCGCCACCTCGAATACTGTGTTCAGTTTTGGGCCCCTCACTACAAGAAGGACATTGAGGTGCTGGAGCGTGTCCAGAGAAGGGCAACGAGGCTGGTGAGGGGTCTGGAGAACAAGTCTTATGAGGAGCGGCTGAGGGAACGGGGGTTGTTTAGCCTGGAGAAAAGGAGGCTGAGGGGAGACCTCATCGCTCTCTACAACTACCTGAAAGGAGGTTGTAGCGAGGTGGGTGTCGGTCTCTTCTCCCAGGTAACCTGCGATAGGACGAGAGGAAATGGCCTCAAGTTGCGCCAGGGGAGGTTTAGATTGGACATGAGGAAAAATTTCTTTACTGAAAGAGTGGTGAAACATGGGAACAGGCTGCCCAGGGAAGTGGTTGAGTCACCATCCCTGGAAGTATTTAAAAGAGGAGTAGATGCGGCACTTAGGGACATGGTTTAGTGGGCATGGTGGTGTTGGGTCGACGGTTGGACTCGATGATCTTAGAGGTCTTTTCCAACCTTAATGATTCTATGATTCTATGATTCTGTGACCTGGCAAGCAGAAGCTTTCACTTCATTTTAGGCCTTGGTCTAATAGTCATGAATATCAATATTGAAAGTCTTTCTGAGGTTTGGATCAGGCCCCTATATGCATTCTATAAAACTGCTTCTTGGCCACTGTTTACCTTTTTACTTTTTTTTTTTTTGTTTATCTTGAGCGTTGAAACTCTGAAAGGGGCCAATGAGTTGCCCTCCCTCAGTTTGCTCCCTCCCCTTTGGGGAGTGCGGTTAATGTTCGCTTCTTGGCTTTGCAGAGGAAAAAATCCATTAATACACCACCTCACTTGAATTGCTCTTGTTGGAAACCGATTATAAAGCTTATTGCTGCCTCATCTCGCAACCGGCCTGCATTCTTGTTCTCATGTGATGGGCAACCTGTCGGCTTGTCGAATTACTCTGCAGAACAATTCAATTACTCAAAGCAGCGATGCTGATACGAAGAGCTTACGTACTTCATTGCTAGGGATTCTGTGCTTTCCACACTGCAGGCTGGAAACGTGATTCGTGAGTGGGCTGTGGCTTTAACAAGGGAAGGCAAAGCTGCTTCTCTGTGTGTTTCCTTTCCACCTCTTCCCTTATCCCCTCCCCTTCCTTTCCCTCTGTGAGGCTGTTTTTGTGGTGTACCTTCACTGGTGAAATGAGCTCCCCAACCAAACTGGGGGAGAGAGAAAAGGGGCAAGGTGAGAGGTGTCACAGTCCTCAGGTTGCAGATTTAATACGTATGCCCTCTTCAGAAAATACAGCGTGTGTGTGGGTCAGCAGTCCCTGCAGAGTTTTATTATTTATAGGCATTTCTAGAAATACAGGACTTCACACAGCAGGCTGACCCGGTGCAGTGCTTCTTGTGAACTGAATCGGTTTTATCCTTGCTACAGTCTGGAGGTAGCGAGTGCCAGCTGATAGATGAGGATGGAATGAAAGCAAGCGATACACATGCGATGGTGATCCTGCCACAAGGCGTGCTGTTCTTTGATCTGGGAAAACACTGCAGGGACTCTATTGGAGGACAAGGTTTTCAGTGCTATTTCTGTATTTGATACCCAAGGGATTTTTTCCCTCTGCCTGTGTTTCTGTGCAGGCATGTGCATGAAACAGAGGTGTTTCTGTGTGCCGTAACTGGGACCGATGAGAGCTGGGTGGGTGGGAAGATGTGCAATCCCGGAAGAAACTTCCTGCAGCTGCCCTGCCACGTACTTCAGGATAAAGCAGCTCTTTGCTGCAGGTCGTTTGCTGCCATCGAGAGCTACCGCGTGCATGGGAAGGTGTTGGGTTCCTCCTCCCTGCGGTCGACACTGGTCCTTACTGGGTAGCCTCCCACAGCAGCCAGTGGTGTACGCCCCTGTCAGTTGTTAGGCAAACATCTGCAGGTGGAATGCGTGGCATGTTCCTCCGATTTGTCCATTCTCCCCCTTACATAGCAACACATTTACAGTACTGAAATGTGCTCTTTTTATTGCTGTTAACGTTCAAAAATTTTGTTTTGGTCTGGTCTGCAAGGTATTTGGAAAACATCACTGTGGCATTTTGAGAATAAAATAGAACCATAGAATCATAGGATAGTTTGGGTTGGAAGGGACCTCTAAAGGCCATCTAGTCCAGCCCCCCTGCCATGGGCAGGGACATCTTCAACTAGATCAGGTTGCTCAGAGCCCCGTCCAACCTGACCTGGAATGTTTCCAGGGATGGGGCATCCACCACCTCTCTGGGAAACCTGTGCCAGTGTTTCACCACCCTCAGCGTAAAAAATTTCTTCCTTATATCTAGTATAAATCTATCCCCCTTTAGTTTAAAGCCATTCCCTCTTGTCCTGTCACAGCAGGCCTTGCTAAAAAGTTTGCCCCCATCTTTTTTATAAGCCCCCTTTAAGTACCGATAGACTGCAATAAGGTCTCCCCAAAGCCTTCTCTTCTCTAGGCTGAACAACCCCATCTCTCTCAGCCTTTCTTCAGAGGAGAGGTATTCCATCCCCCTGATTGTTTTTGTGACCCTCCTCTGGACCCACTCCAACAGGTCCGTGTCTTTCTTACGCTGAGGGCTCCAGAGCTGGATGCAGTACTCCAGGTGGGGTCTCACCAGAGCAGAGTAGAGGGGCAGAGTGACCTCCTTCCACCTGCTGGCCACGCTTCTTTGGATGCCACCCAGGATACGATTGGCCTTCTGGGCTGTGAGGGCACATTGCTGGCTCATGTCCAGCTTTTCATCCACCAGTACCCCAAGTCCTTCTCGGCAGGGCTGCTCTCCATCCCTTCATGCCCCAGCCTGTATGGATACCGGGGGTTGCCCCGACCCAGGTGCAGGACCTTGCACTTGGCCTTGTTAAACCTCATGAGGTTCACACAGGCCCACTTGTCCTGGTCCCTCTGGATGGCATCCCGCCCCTCTGGCGTGTCGACCACACCACTCAGCCTGGTGTCACCTGCAAACTTGCTGAGGGTGCACTTGATCCCACTGTCTATGTCATTGATGAAGATATTGAACAGTACCGGTCCCAATACGGACCCCTGCGGGATGCCACTCATCAGCAATCTCCATCTGGACATTGAGCCGTTGGCCACTACCCTCTGGACATGACCATCTAACCAGTTCCTCACCCACCGGACAGTCCGCCCATCAAATCCATAGCTCTCCAGTTTAGAGAGAAGGATGTTGTGGGGGACCGTGTCAAAGGCCTTACAGATGTCCAGACAGACGCCATCTGTAGCCCTTCCCGTGTCCACTGCTGTAGTCACTCCATCATAGAAGGCCACTAGGTTAGTCAGGCAGGACTTGCCCTTGGTGAAGCCACACTGGCTGTCTCGAATCACCTCCCTGTCCTCCATGTGCCTTAGCATAGCTTCCAGGAGGATCTGTTCCATGATCTTCCGAGGCACAGAGGTGAGACTGACTGGTCTGTAGTTCCCCGGGTCTTCCTTTTTTCCCGTTTTAAAAATGGGGGTTATGTTTCCCCATACCTAACCCAGGTTAGGTTCCCATCCTTCCCCCTACCCCCCAAACTGTGTAGGATCCAGACCTTTTCCCCCTACCCGGCTATGTGTAGCCTGGCTTCGTTCGTTTTGCTGCCTCATACCAGGAATATAGCAAACAACTGAGATGTGCGCTGTGTGCTCCAGGCCAAAGAAAGTTTTCAATGGTCCCACTTTGTTTTAGGCAGCCTTGCAGCATGGTCCATTTTGGAAGGAACACTGGGAAGATGCATCGGAAGTTACTGAAAATGAGGTGATGCTGGTAGTGGTTCATTTTCAGTGCCTGGTTTGGGAAAGAAGATACTCAAATATTCTAAGATACAGAACTATTAGAGAAAACGAGTGCAAGGTAAGGAGCATCATGCTGCATTTATTGCTAAATGTATGTTTTCATTTCATTCAAACTGGGAAGTAAGCAAAGATTGTACCTGCAAAAGAATTCGAATGGCCGTCTGTTTCCCAGAGTGAGCATACAAGCACTGGGGAGCAGATTGCAGGATCTTCAGCCCGCTCTGGGTGATAAACCATCAGGAAAGGAAAGAGAAACCCCACTTTTTTGAATACAGCTTTACTTCTCTTAATATTTCTTCTTGTTAGATTGTGTTGACGGTCAGACTCTAAGGACGTGATTAAACTGTTAAAAAATCAAGATATTGAAGGATTATTTACTGTATTAAATCCTCTTACAAGCAGTGCACTCTGTTGCCCTGTGGACAGTGACTGGCATGACTGGTAGTTTTCCTTTCCTTTTCTAGTACGAGGATGCATTTATGAAGGCAAATCCAGGGTACAAGTGGTGCCCCACAAGAAACCAACCTGTGAAAACCCGGACATCCGCTGTTACAAACAGGAAGAAGCTACGGGCCTTTGCTTCAGACTCTGCAAAAGATTTACCAAGCCCGAGGAAAGTGGCAAAAAGTGAAGAAATGCCACAGCGTAACTTTGGGATGGCAGGTGAGATTTCCATCCCTGTTCCTCAAACGTAGCAGCCTCGTTTTGTTTGAGGATGCGGCGTTGGAATCAAACCGCAAGACCAGTTTTCTTTACTGCACGTGGTACTGTAGTGCAAATGCCTTTCATGTCCCAAATTAAGTTGCCAAGACTCTAGTTAAACCTCTGCATAAGAACCTGAAATTTTCCTTAGCACATGATTGCTTTCAAGAGTCGAGTCCAGACGTGTGGCATGTCATAACCCGTACCCCATTTGGGGTCCAGATTTGATTGATTTTTAGTTAAGGCTCATCTGCTGTTAGAGATTTTCATTTTCTAGTCAAAAAGGAAAATGCTGCTTGTGTGCATTCTTTTTCTCTTTCATAGAGTGCTGTACTATCTTTAGTAATTTACTGTTTCCAAAAATAATTTATGGGTGTCTGTGAAGGTGGGGGTGTTAACATTCTTGTGGGTGAATATACCAGTGGAGCCAACGTTTTGTCTGTAAATCAAGAGAAGCATAGTTTAATTGCACTTAAAACGTGCTCTTTTGCCCATTATACCTTGCAGGGGCAGATTCTAACCTTTTAAACATTAAAAAAAGAAATAAAATCAGATCCGTGAGTAAGTTAGGTGGAGCGCCTGAACTGGTGAAAGGCAGATAATCTCTCACTGATATCCACAAGTAGCAGAACTGTTGCAATCCTGACCTTGAAATACATTAATGTTAAATACTGGCAGCTTAAGAACCTAACAGTCAAGGTAGAAATAATTTCCCCCACCACCCTTTTTTCTTTTTTTTTTCTTTTTAGCGTTTTAAAGTTTCTAATTTTATAAATACTGAAGTATTTGAAACTCTGTCATATCCTACCTAGTTTATGACAAGTGTGTGGCAGCTAGGACTTTTCTGCTTAGAGCGATCGTGAGCTGGAGAGCGGCAAATGGTTTTCTGGCACAAGTGTAAAAGGATCAAAAGGGATGAAAAGGCTTGTGTACCTTTTTGCCAGTTTGGTGGTATGAAAACTCCTGCAATGAAATTCCTTCTGGCTGTGAAGGAACTGTGAAATGTGATTGAAAGAAAGTTTTTCATGCTACATAGTTATGCTATGTGGGAGACCAGTTCTAAAAGTCTCAAGCCCCTTCATCCTGTTCTGTTTTTGCTATCAGAGGAGTAACTTTTATGCTCCTTCAGGTTGATTGACTTAATGGAAAGAACAAGTAGTAGGTCTTGGTCTACCTGGCTGCTGTCCCCCACCGCTCCTGCTGGGATATCCAGCTGTAGAGTTTCTGAGTTCAGAGAGATCTTGAATCAACACCTGTCGAAGCAGAGGACGGAGAACTTAAGAATTAACTAGAAACTAATCTAGTCAATTGTTTTACCTATAGAGCCATTCATTTCTGAAGAAGGCCCTCTTTTGTGCTACGTGTGATTTTTTTATTGTTATTATTGTTATTTGTTTATTTATTTTCTACAGACTGAGTCAGTGAGTATGGTAAATGACAGGGGTCTCACTCCAGTCCTCATGCCCATGAAGGCTGGCTGTTTCATGAGTATAACAGCAGCCCACAAAATAACGACAGCTTCTGACAAGAGATGTTAGCAGCATCTAAATCATGGCAAGCCTGCCATGCCGAATGGACTACTGTTTTGTCAAGTGTATAGCAGTTTGTGGTAAATACGTTTTGTTCTATTCTCCTCCCCTTGACTTCACGTGATAGTCCAACTCTGACTCTTCTATCGAGTACAACCTCTTTTAAAACCCAGGCTGCGTGTTAAACCGATGAACTAAAATGTAGGTGAGGAGCCGTAGAAATGCCACTGACTGTCCTGCATCTTCAAGGCAGGTAGCTTCCTTGGGACAGGGATGATATGATTCCAGAATAATTCCAGGAAATCTGTTTTACTTGTTGGTAGCTGTTAATCCTGTCTTGATTGCTTTTTACAGGTGACATTTCATTTTGGAAAATGTACTAGAGAGAGAGTAAGCTCTTCCTTTCTTTTTTTAAGTCCCACACAGGCCATCTCTCTCCTTTATTTTTGGCATTCCAGCAGTAACCACCCCGCTTTTAAGCTTCTCATGTGTCAAGAGCCTGAGGTGCGGCACCAGCACTGGGCTTCTGACCTGCAGACCCGCCAGTGGTGTCCTTGCTTGTGGGGGTGAAAAGTGGCACGGACTCCGGCAGACACGGCAACCAAAGACCTTTATTGCTCTTTGTTAGCATCTTTTATAGCAAGCAGAAGTGTACACGCGCCAACTGCAGCTTGCAGATAGGTTATAGCCTTGTGTTCACGCGCATCTATGCTCTAGCAGATTGGCCCGTTCTTCCTGATCATGCAAAATGCCTTCATGGTCTTTATCTTGTTTTTCTCCTTCTAGCTGCACATTCCTTTCTCCGTTGTTTTCTGCTTAAGTGCCTTGTCATGCCAGGTGGTACAGTGTTTGCTCATTAAAATCAAACTCAGGAATGTCCATTAGTGAGATTCCCATCCCCACATCTCCCCCTTTTTGTTTTACTAGAAACACTGCTGAAACAGATCTTTCAATCATTTTTCGCATACCTTGTAACAGACACGGCACACAAACCAGGATGCAAAGGAACATTACTAAGCATAGCCCTCCTAGCTTGGCTAGTCCTTTTAACCAGCCACTTAGACCCCATTTCCCGAATAATTTATCCAACCAGTCCCAGGGGTCTTCCACTCTTAGCTTCTGTACTCCTTCCTTCAACATCTGAATGCTGCGGTGAATTGATTCCGAATGATCAGATAGGTTCATACAACACATTCCCTCCAACTCTTCACACCCATGGCCTTGCGCTAAAAGCAAAAAATCTATCACTGCTCTATTTTGCAAAGTAGCATGTCGTATAGAATCTACATCCATTAATAATCCCGTTAGTGCTTCAGAGGTTGCATTTGATTGTTTCGCTAGCCAACATCCTAATTTATTTAATGTGACCAAACTCTTTGCTGCTGCGACACCTGGAGCCAAGATTGCAACTGCAGCTATAGTGTTCCGGTTCCATAGGTCGACAGCATCATCACATTGTGAAGTGTAGGCATGTGCTCTGCGCTTACTGCGCGTCTTAGGGGTGCTCCTTCTGTGGTCTAGGATCATAGATGTGTTTGGCATTAGTAGAGTTAATCTTCCCAACGAACACGGCCCACCTTTAATATGAGAGGGAATGCCAGGCCAGGCTCAGGAAACATTGGCCCCTGAATAATTGAAACACAAACACCAATCCATTTTTATGGACCCTAATAGCTCGAGTTCCTGAGGTTCTATTGACAAGTGATTAAGATGTGGTAGGCATCCATCCCAATTGTCAGTGGCGTGTCGTCCCCCCCCGCAGGCCTCCTTGAAAGGACTAATCAGGCCCAAGTCCCAATTATCTAAAGGAAGCCCCACTAGGCAGGTAGAAAAGGGGTTCCGGGGGAAGATATCGACAGGCAGATGGAATCCTGTCCTGTCTGATTGGCCAGAGTTACCCAAACATTTTCCTTCGGCTGTGAGGGTGCCCATAACGCAGCAACCGCACACAGTGATACTAGCCACAAGACACCCCCCCATGCTGGCGTCATGGTTTACGTTCTCTTTTTGTTCCGTTTCCACCCAAGTCGTTTGTCACACTGTCGTTTGGTACTTTCCCAGTCCGTTTCCCACACAGTCCACAGCTGGGGGACACAATGTGATCTCCCACACACTAGCTGTAGATTCTGTGGTTCGGCGTTCCCGGTGGTATTCCCTTTACACCTTGTGCACCTTCCCGCCTGGAACTGAGAGTGACAATACCGGTTTCTTTTGCAATTATCACATTTGCACAAAGTCCATGCGTGATGTGTTGATCCGGGACACTGGAGGCAGGGAATTCCTGTCACCTCTCGATTATCCAGTTGACTGTTCTCTGCCGCCTGGTGTTCCCAGTCCACGGCTAATGGCAACCCACTTGGTCCCCTATATACCCCGGCACGGCCTGGTCCACTAGGTGGTTCCCCAAATATCGAATGAGATACTTTGTGTAAGTCCCAGTAATCTACTTCAAACCGTTGATGCATCTGTGGGCTCCTTGGGCTCCTTGTCCAGATACAGTCGAACGCAGTGGGCAGGTATCCACCGGGGTCCACGATCTGTGGAAACACAAGCATATCCTCTCCCCCATGTTATAAGATCATAAGGGCCTTCCCATTGGCTATTTTCCAATGACTTGACCCACACCCGAGCCCTTTCTCCTACCGGAGAAGCTGAGTTACAAGATGTAAAGTGTCTCGCTATTACTGTGTTAGGGCTGCCAACGGCTGTCCTGTCTTCCCTTATTGTAAGATGATTTAAAACATATATTGCTTTATGGAGGCGGGCTTGCGGTGATTCCCCTAGCATTCCCCCTTTTTGTTTTTGTAGTAGCTGCTTGAGAGTGAGATGAGCCCGCTCAACGATACCCTGGCTCTGAGGGGAATAAGGGATACCAGTGATATGTCGAATGCCCCATTGTGCCAAAAAGGCCTGCGTTTTTGCGCTTATGTACCCGGGCCCATTGTCCGTTTTGATCTGGTGTGGAACCCCTAGAGCAGCAAAGGCCCCTTTCCAGTGCCGTAAAATATCTTTGCTTTTTTCTCCGGTCTCTGCGGTCGCCCATAGAGCTCCGGAGAATGTATCGATGGAAACATGCACATATTTTTGTTTGCCAAATTCTCCGATATGAGTAACATCAGATTACCAAATCTGTAGGGCCTTTTCTCCTCGGGGATTTACCCCTGTTTGGGGTATGGGAACTAATTGCTGACAGTCAGGACACATTTGTACGATACTTCGTGCCGTGTCCCAAGTCAACCCAAATTGTCAACGCAGCATTCGGGCAGATTGATGGAAAAACTCATGCGACAATCGGGCTTGTGTAGAAATGTCTGGTACAGGGATTGTCCATACGGGGGCAGCGACACGATCCGCTCGCGCATTCCCTTCTGATATAAACCCTGGGAGGGAGGTATGACTCCTCACGTGGAGCACGTAATACGGGTTTACGCGGCGATTCAACAAGTCCCATACCTGTTTGAACATTAAAAACACTGGTTCGTTATCAACTTCTTTGAGCCAAGCCTTTTCCAAGCGCCTGACAACGTTGGCGACGTACTGAGAATCAGTAACCAAATTTAATGGCATCTCCCATTGGCGAAAGACCTGAATTACTGCGTATATTTCCACCAGCTGAGGACTTCCTACAACATGGTGAACTTGATGTTTCCATTCCCCTTTTTCACACCACACTGTAACTGCCTTACCTGTTCGTCCTGATCCATCGGTGAATAAGGTGGGTCCTTCGACAGGTACCTCCTTACTCAACGATTCAGGAATTATACTAATTTCCTCATTAAGGGAGAATAATTTGTGAGATGGATAGTGAATTAGAATTTGTCCCTTAAAATTTTCCAGCGCTATCTGTAGTTCTAGGCTATTAGCCTCACACCAATTAAGGTGGTCTTTAGTCAGTGGGAGATAAATTGTTTTAAGATCTGTGCCCGTTAATTCCAAACATCGCACGCGTCCCTTTCGCACAAGCATCGAAAACATTTCCACCCTTGTCACTATCGTTTTTGGTGCTTGATGCAGCAGGAATACCCATTCAATGATGGCTAAGGGATCCTGGGTACCCTTGGTGTCCCATTGGCCTAAGAGGCCCACTGCTTGTCGGGACTGATTTAGGACATACAAGTTAACTCCCAATCCTTCAATTACGCATTGTGCTTGCCTTTCGGTAAGCGCCTGTGATATTTTTTGTAGCGCTTGTTTGGCCTCTGTCGTTAATTCTCGTGGAGATGTCAACTCAGGATTACCCTTTAACAACTTGAACAGTGGGTTTAACATGTCATTATCTATTCCCAGCAATGGGCACACCCAATTGATAGTCCCTACTAGTTTTTGCAAGTCATTCAGTGTTTTAATGTTAGATTGCAAGTTTATGGGTTGGGGCTGTATTGTATGTTCTAAAATCTTCCACCCCAAGTACTTCCACGGGGCTTGCACTTGCACCTTTTCAGGAGCTATTTGCAAGCCGTATGTCTTTAACCCCTGCAACATATCTTTCATAACTGTGACGAGTTCCTTTGGGTCTCGTCCGGCGATTAAAATATCGTCCATGTAGTGATAACAAATTAAGTCAGGATATTTGTTTCTTATGGGCGACAACGCACGCGCAACATACATTTGACATATTGTGGGACTGTTTTTCATGCCCTGGGGCAACACCGTCCAATGATATCGCAGCCTAGGCCCTTGATGGTTTACAACTGGGAGAGAGAAGGCAAATCTGGGAGCATCTTCCGGCGCTAAGGGAATCGTGAAAAAGCAGTCTTTCAAATCGATAATCACAATGTCGCATTGACGAGGTATCAATGTCAGTGAAGGCATACCTGGTTGCAATGTCCCCATATCTTGAATCACGGCATTTACTTGCCGTAAATCATGTAGAAGTCTCCATTTACCACTTTTCTTTTTTATAACAAACACTGGGGTGTTCCAGGCGCTGGTGGTGGGAACCAGATGTCCTTGACTCACTTGCTCGTCCACTAACGTTTGCAACGCGTCGGCCTTTTCCTGTGATAGGGGCCACTGATCCACCCACACTGGCTGGTCGGTGAGCCATGTGAGTCGAACGGTGGGCCGAGCGCCAGTGACCCCCGCTAAAAATGTTGATGCGGATCAGCAGTGCCAATCACTAGTCCCCAAGTGCTCAAGACATCTCGTCCCCACAGGTTTAACGGCACAGGAACCACAAAAGGTCGAATAGTTGCAACCTGTCCTTCCGGGCTTACAATCTGTATTAAGTTGGCACTCTGCCTGGACGTCGACAGGCCTCCGATTCCCACTAGCCCCGTGTTGACCGGGATGGTTTCCCATGATCCAGGCCACTTTGCAGTACTGATGATAGTAACGTCTGCCCCTGTATCTATCATTCCCTTCACTACCAGTTGTTCCGGTTTGCTGCCTTTATTCTTTAGAGTGCAGGTCAAAGTGGGCTGAGTTCTTTGGACAAGCTGAGTCCAAAAAATATTTGGTTCACCTGTGGACCCAAATCCACCAGCTCCCCGGGAAATAGGATCCTGATTACGAACCATACTCTTAAAAGGAACTAGCTGTGCAATCCTACTTCCAGCTGGAATAAATACTGGAGGAGAGGGGGTCCATAGCAACGCTTGCAGCTGTC
Organism: Aptenodytes patagonicus; assembly: GCF_965638725.1. Lineage (NCBI taxonomy): Eukaryota > Metazoa > Chordata > Aves > Sphenisciformes > Spheniscidae > Aptenodytes > Aptenodytes patagonicus. Next base: position 117,631 of record NW_027472016.1, read on the forward strand.
CCGTATAATCAGAGTCGATAACCCCAGGTAACACAAACAAACCCTGCATAGTAGCACTGGACCTCCCCACCAATAGGGCACTCAGCCCCTGGCCAAGGGGGCCTCTCACATTGAGGGGCACCCTGTGCACAGTCTGATCGTTTATAGAGAGATTGGTGGCTGTGGAGACATCCACTCCGGCACTCCCGATGGTTCTGGCCTTGAGGTGATCCAGGCCTGCTGAGACAGCGGTCTCATGGGGTTTTGGGGTTGGGGATTTTGGGGTGGCATTTGTGTCGGTGCGCGCCCCCACCTCGCGCTCGACTTCCCGTTTCCCGACAAGGGTCGACCGCGGAGATCGTATTTCGACCGGCATTGATTAACATAGTGCCTCCCCTTGCGGCAGCGTGGGCAAATACCAGGGGGCTGCTGAATTCCTTCTGATCCTCCCTTCTGTACAGGATTCTCAGGACATTGCCGTTTAAAATGCCCCGAGTTTCCACAGCGGAAACACGCTTTGTTACCGGGACGCAAGGCAGCAGCTAAACAGGCTGCAAAAACCTCATTCTTATCTGTAACTGAACCCACACGATTGCACGCGTCAAGCATGTCTATTATGGTCGGATTTCGCAATGTCTGTAAGACTCTTTTACAGTCCTCATTGGCATTTTCTATAGCCAATTTCATAAGCAATGCCTCTTTGGCTTCAGGATTTTGTATTTGTTTTTGAATAGCTTCTTGGAGCTTGTCGATAAAATCCATATAAGGTTCGCTGGTCCCTTGCTTAATGCTAGTAAAAGATTTTACCAGTCGTCCTGTATCAGGGACCTTTATCATTGCTTGAAACACAAGGTCTGCTGACTGTCTTAAAATTTCAGGCACCAGCCGTGCCTGCAGTTGCGGCGTATTGACAGGGTCCTCCCCCATTAACTGAGCAAGTCCCGTGCCCCGTAGCGGGTCTCCCGCTCGCCGTTAAAAGCAGTAGCCGAATCAAGGGGAATTCCCTTTCGTTTTAGCCATGAAAGCAATAGGCGGAGGGTATAATCATCATACTTAATTCCACACTTTTCTAACAGCTTCTTAATAGTACATAGTATAGATTCCTCCTCCTTAGTTAGTTGCGATCCCATTTTAAGTTTCCCAGCTGCTCACCTCTGCTCCAACGAGGCGATGATTCAAAGTTCCGGCTCCAGCTCTTTCCTGAGACTGCTCTGTCTCCCGCTGGCTATGACTCGTTCAGCTGGCTCCCCACCGGTGCTCTGTTCCAGCATTTTCGCCCCACGTTGGGCGCCATTTGTGGGGGTGAAAAGCGGCACGGACTCCGGCAGACACGGCAACCAAAGACCTTTATTGCTCTTTGTTAGCATCTTTTATAGCAAGCAGAAGTGTACACGCGCTACCTGCAGCTTGCAGATAGGTTATAGCCTTGTGTTCACGCGCATCTATGCTCTAGCAGATTGGCCTGTTCTTCCTGATCATGCGAAATGCCTTCATGGTCTTTATCTTGTTTTCCTCCTTCCAGCTGCACATTCCTTTCTCCGTTGTTTTCTGCTTAAGTGCCTTGTCATGCCAGGTGGTACAGTGTTTGCTCATTAAAATCAAACTCAGGAATGTCCATTAGTGAGATTCCCATCCCCACACTTGCTCATCCAGCTGGGAAGTTGTAATTGAGCATGTTTTTCTCATGACGTGGCTCACCTGTGAGAAGTTAGGGCATAAGGCAAAGACAACTGCTGTTCGCAGGTGAATGTGACCATTGCAGCATCTACCCTCACAGCTACAGAGCTAAGTGGGCAACAGCTTTCCTATACCAATGTGCAAGATTCCCAATACTTCCACATTTCTGCAGCAGGAGAAAGCCATCTGGGCCAAAAAGCTTTTTAGTGAGGTCAAAGGGTGGAAAAAAGACACTTCCTAGAATAGCCAATATCCCAACAGCGATGCAATTGTTGTTTTTAGAAAGAAGCTTCATTCTGCACCCAGGTGAAGGTTAGTTGAACCTGGTACCTGCTGGCCTTCTTCCTGCTTAGTTCTTCCTTGGTTCTGTCTTTCCTCTGATTGAAAAATTGCAGTGCTGAACAAGGCAGCCTGCTGAGTTTCTAACCAGACCAATAGTAACAAAGTGTGTCATTCCCAGACAGTGAGGTGGTTGTAAGCTTCATCAATAGTAAAAGCTCTTGAGAAAGCCACAAGTCATCTCCCATTCTTCAAGTCAAATTCTTGACTATTTTCTCACTACTGTTGTTTTAACTGTTTAGTTTAGCTTTAAAATCGCTCTTAAAAGTCGTAATTTTTCATACCAGTAAGTTCTTGGTGCCACAAGAGAAACGTTGTGCTGAGAAGGCACTGTAAACATATGGCAGTGCTTGTCTATATACATTTTGTCTTCCCTTAGCTGAAGTGATTTTGTAATTTGAAACCTTAGTGGAAGGATTTTTGGTTTTATCATGATCAGACCTCTAAGTGCCAGCCCTGTGCTACAGCTGCAGCCTAAGTGCCCAGGTTGTTTAAGCACCAACTTAAACTTTCACTTTCCACTTAGCTGTCTTTTTTTTTCCTTCCTCTTTAATTTTTATAGTTGAATAAACAGTTTAAGTGTTTGCTTACTCGGGGAGAAAACAGTGCTATCCTTGTCCTGTTATGATAAGCTACTTACTTGAAGGGCAGAAAGCTGAGACCACCAAGAAGATACTTAGAAGAGGGGGAAGAATTTTAGAGCCATGAGTTGGATGTTCTTTAGCTGGCCAAAACTGAGGAGAGGGAAGAAGACCTACAGGTAGCTAAAGGGAAGCCCAAGAGAGCAGCTGGGAGCCAACAGTGTGATGTGGGTGTAAGAAAGCGCTATACCGCAGTGTGTCAGGCCAAGTATTTTCAGGAACTGTAGAGGAGAGTTAATGCCATTGAACAGGGCACAGCTCATCTGACGTGGTTGTCCTGCTGGTCCTTCACGTACAAGGAAGATGAACTCCCCCTGCAATAACTGGAGAGGAGAGCTGCAGGGATTGCGGGGACATGGGAGATGGACATGCGTGACAATATCAGGAGTTCTTGATTTGCTTAGGCTAGAAGAGCAAGTGGAAGAAGAGTGGAGAGACTCCTGTAAATGCAGAAGAGGGAAATAGCACTTAGGGAGAACAGTTCCTGAGCTTGAAGGTGTGGGCACCAGAAGAAATGAGTACCACCTGGCCCTGAGTAAATTTAAGCTGAAAACTGGAAGCAAACTCTTACTGCTGAGAAGATTTGGGTTCTGCCACAGCCTTCCAATGGAAATAAAGGAAGTAGAAAGCAACCAGCCAACCCCTTCTTGCTTCATATGGAGTTCATCAAGTTTAGGATGGGCCTGGAGGTCTCTTCCAATCTCCCCTTCCTCCAAATGAACTGCCTCTTCAGGCATTGTCTTTCAAGATATGTGTTCCCTTTTCACTTTTGAATTGCTCTGATGTCGTCTTGTTTGAAGGACTGAAATGTTGCTGATCAAGTCTTTTGATGGCATGAAGTGCTATGCTGACAGGATCGCTTCGCTTGTGAATTGTGCTTAGGTACTTGCTGACCCTTCGCATTTTCCGTCTCCACTTCTTCAGTCACTTCTTGTTACTAGATCCTGCACTTCTGATAGTGCCTTGTCTCTTTGTAGACGCTTAATACCTTTCGTTCCCTTTTTAATGTAAAAATAAGACGTTTAAAAAGATAAAAAAACCCAGCCAAAAAACCGCTCCACACTCCCTACCTGTTCATCACAGTAACGGAAAAAATTAATTCCAGTTGAACACTGGGTTTGAAGCCAGATGCTCTTTAGGCTGTCTTCTTAAGATAATGAGCCACTCTTCTATCCTTGAGGTAGTGGATGAGCTTGGTTTCTTCACCCTGCTTTCCTCTGCTTCTGTTTACTGCTGTTCTAAGAGAGTATTAGAAAAACCTGCCCTGTGTATGTTAGCGTGAGGTGCTGTCTGAGGGAGAACTTTTGGCAGCATCTGTGGTATTGAATTAAACAGCACCAGTGAGTGTTCCCATGAACTGGACCTTGATCATCTGTAGTGCTAAATCCTTTGGAGGTTTACAGGTACAGGTTTGGCCCGTGTCAGCTGAAAAGCTCAACAAGTTCCTTGTCACTGCTCACGAGTGGGAATGGGCCAGGGGATTTCCCAGTGGGCATTTTGGATGCAGCTCTTCTGCATCCAAATTTTGCACAACAAAATGCAGCCAAACGGACAAGGGTAATTGTGGCAGTTGGCCTCCATTCCAGGGATGGGCACGTGTAATTTATTGTTGTGGAGAGAGGTTTTGTATAGTTTAGTGAAAGGAAATTGGAAAACGTGAGTGCACGCTTAGTGAGACCTGATGGAAGTTACTTCTCTTTGGTGTCTCATCGTTCCTGAGGTTGGTGTGTCAGCAATACAGCAAGGATAGTGCTTCCTTTTCTCTCACGCTGTGGCTGTTGTGCGAGACATTTGGGCCACAGGCTGTCTCCCTCTCTCCAGATGACACTGTTAAATTGGGCCCCTGCATTGCTTCCAAGGCACTCCCCCAAAACCAGACAATTAGTCTTGAGGATGATGAAGAGCAACCACTGTTCTGAGTGGAAGAGCCACTCCATGAGTAATGCAGTGCCAGCGTTCATTGCTTTCACTTCTTGTTGTTGTTTTCTGAGCTCCTGAGGTGCAAGAAGGCTGGAGGGGAGAAGCTGTCAGCATCAAATACGTGGAGAAAGAACATTTCTATCTCCATTTTACTTCCCTCAGTTGTGTATTGTATTGTCAGGGCAAGAAGTAGGCAGGCAGCTTGCCTGGCCAGTGCCTGCGCTGTTCTGGCGCAGAGGATCAAGCGCCTCACGCTTCAGAGCTGTCAGGCTGGCACTTTTCACCACTAAATGCAGCTCTAAATTAAAAGTAAATGAAAATGGAAATTTTGCGTCAGAGCTTGATCATGTCATTTTGTTCCATCCTTTTGCTGGTTCAGTGGCTACGGAGGGGAACCACTCCCTTGGTAGGAGCATCCATTGAGTGGCAAACGTGTGTGATATTAGAGCATCTTTGTGTACATTTTTGCATGAGATCATTGCAGTTGCTGTTTTAAAGATATCCATCTCTGTAGCACATAAAACCTTTGGCAGTAAAATTGTAAATCCACGCAGTGGGGTGTTAAGCGCACAAATCCAATTAAATCCTTCAAACTGCTTTGAAAGCCTCTCCCAGCGGGTCGGGAAATGGTTCTTTGTGATTCTCTTGATCTGCCTTTCCTGGCAGCTTGCTTAGAGTGTCTGTGGCAAGTAGTCTCTTGGGGGTTTAATGCTGCAAATGGTAGGTTCTTTAAACAAGGAAATGAATGAACTTAAGCCGTGGTGTTACTCTTTTAACAGATCCTACACAAATGGGAGCCTGAGTGTGCTGCTTTTAGCAGGGGAGCATGCCCTGACTGCTCAAGAGGTAAGGAACTCTCTTCTCTCCCCTACCGCGAGCCCTCAGTTTGAAGAGAGCTCTGAAGAGGAATATTTGACCAGTGGGAAATGAAATTTAAGACACATACGTCAGGTGGGACTGCCGTGTGAGCCCTGTGGTACGAGTCTTGTATCCCAGCGGTGAAGGTAGAGGTTGGGCCCAGTTTCTCTATCGGTTCAGTATTAACTCTGCTGACGGAATATTTGATCAGACCAGGCAAGTCTGCCCCCTGGGAGCATATTGTCACAGGTGGAAGGGTTGAAATGCAGTGACTGTGTTAACAAACAGGTGGTTTGCAAACTCTTTTGGGCAAGGATTTCATATGCTTGTGTAATGCCTCACACAACTGTGGCCTTGGCACTAGTAGCAAAATAAATACCTGATAATTTCCAGCCAGCCAGTGTCGTTATATATGCGTTCTGAAACCATGCAAGTGCTGACAAGCAATCCAAGCATTGCAGAATGTTCCTAGCCACTCAGTCTTTATGTCTAAAAAAGAAGCTTGTAGTTCAGTTGCCATCACAAACATTTTGTTTTAACGAAGGAGTCGAGTAAAAAGAAGTGTTCCTGCGTATCTCCAGTAGCGCAGAGACCTCTGGTCTTTCTTTAGACTAATTACTATTTATGATCTATTTTTTGGGCCGGCTTGTATGTTGGGTAAAAGAGGTAGTCACTGCCAAAAATCTCTAGCCTGGAAAGAAGAGCTGTGGAAGCGAGGAGGGTTTCTTTTTTCTTTTTCTGTTGTTATTGGGAGGAACAGCAATAGTTAACTATCTGTATGTGATACCCCCAAATGCAAAATGTGTAGTGCATTTGAGATGGATTGCTCCTGTACTGCCAAGACTGAGCCAAGGCTCCTCAACGCTTTGCACACTGGTTTGAGCAGTGGAAGTTTTTGTGCAGATGTGGGTACTGGCTTTCTGTGCTGCAGCTTGAAAATTAAGAAGCACTAGGGTAAGGTTGGCAGAGAGGTGAAAAGAAATGGAAATGGAAAAAAAAAAAAGAAAAGAAAAGAAATGGAAAAGAAGTGAAAAGAAATTTTGTGCTAAAATGAGAATGTCCTGTAGTTTTCAAACTTTGAATCTCTCGGCTTGGAACTTTAAAACTGTTTTTGCTCTGCTGTTATGTTTAAATGAGAGGGAAGGTGTATTGTAGTCACAAATGCTCCGTTCCATTAAGAAGGGTCTTTGCCTTCTGAGCTGAGCTTTCTTGGTTTTACATGAAAAGCGCCTCAAGTAGTACGATTTCAGATGGCAGTGAAGGAATGAAATCTACGTGTGGATTTAGAGACAAATCAAAAAGGATGTTGTGTGATTGGTTTAGTATACGAATTTTTTTTATCGGGATTTTCTTTTTTTTGAGCAAAAGACCCACTTCCCATGTGCCTACATAAACCCCATTTTCTCTGGTAGAAGTATGCAATGTGGCTTGTGATGTAATATTTACTTTATGTATAAGCTGTACTATGCTGTGCTCGTTTGGGCTTGCAGTATTCTTTTGAAACCTGGCCCTCTGCATCAAAGAGGCAAGCTGTGTAATCTGCTTTCCCCCCACATGTCGAGCAAAATAACTTGTCATAAATACAGTCTGAACAAGGCTAGTTGAGAGATTTGTTGGCGGTTGTTAGAATCATGATGGGCCAGAAATTAGCCCGTACTTACTAATGAGTTACTGTATTTTAATTGTCGTAAGCTACCTGAGAAGCAGGTAAGTGTCAGAGCACTTGCCCAGGCAATAGAACTGCACACCTCTGATTCTTTCAGAGGCCCCCCTGTGTCAAATGCATCCTCCCGAACAATGTGGGTGCTTGGTATTCTCCAAGGGACCCAAATGGATGAAGTTCAGTCCTCCTGACTGCGTGTCAGCAGGAATTACGTCTCCAGCTGTGCTTCTGTGCATTGAGAAACTTCCTCAGTGTCTTTGCTTGGCAGCCCTGGCGTGTCTTCCGTTCTCCTTTGCTTCCTTTTGATTCAGTGTTTCAGTGGTGGTTAGATACAGAGCAAATACTTCTTAGGCTTGTGTTTCCCCAAATGCAGGAAAGATCCTAAACCTATCTAGACTTGGGTAGCTGAACTGCACTTCTGTCTTCCCATCCTCGGGAGCGTGGACAGAGGAGACATAAGATGTTCATCTTGGCATGCCTATGGGGCAACCTGTGGTTGGATTTCCATGCTTATGTTTGAGAACTGTTTCACGCTCAAACCAGTGTTTGGGAGGTTAGCAGAACGTGCTAGGAGGTGGTCTGACAGGCTCAGTAAGAAAAGCTCAAGAATTAATAGCAGAATTGATAAGCTGCTTTCCTCTTCAGTGGTGGTTTCTTAGTTATGTTGCATTAGAGTTGGTATTGGCGGGGGGTACTCAGGTAATGGTTGAGGTATTTATTGTCAGTGAAGAGGTCCAGTAGTTGCTTCATTATGGAAAATACACAGACTGTTTTTATATGCTTGTCATTATATAAATATGTCATCTATCTAAACCCCTGGCATTTCTATTTAAACAAAGGACAGATGCAGTGTAATTTTTAAAAGAATGCTCTGAATGATCTCATGTAGTCTTCGTTATCATTAAAGAGTGTGCGTGTACGTGTAAGATACACGTGCATATATGTGGTTCTTAAACTGGGGGACCGCCAGAGTTAGTGAAGATTGCCTGTCAACGTGCAGTGTGACTGCTTGTGTGTATGTGTGATTATGCAGACTTGGGTGGCCTTGTAAGCACAGGTTTTAAATCCTATTATCATCTTAAAAACGGTTAAGGTAAAGGAAGGCAGCAGTGGCATAGTTTGCTCAGAACTTGGGAGAAGATGAGGGAAATGATGCTTAGAGGTCTGCTAATCCCACGTAAATGTATTCAACACCCACTGATTTTCTGTCAAGTGTATGTTGGATGGACGTACAGGGACTTTTCAAGTCCGTTGTTTAACCTTTGAGTTGTTGGAAGCCCAGATGTCAGGTAACAAAGAGAACAGGCGCCAGCGGGAGGACGGGAAGAGGCGCAACAGCGGTATTTACAAAATTGCCTTGGGGCTTCAGTCGCCATCTCTGTAGGTCACTGGTTATGTTGCTATTTTTGTAATTTTTTTTCAATAGACTAGAGAGTTTTCTTCTGATAACAGAATTCAGTATCGGTAGGTGATTGATTTCTAAGCAGCAGCTGGATAGGCAGACTAAACAGATAGGCAGGAGAAGTTACAGACCTTACCAGCAGTAAGCAAAGGACTTGGGTTTCCACCTGGCTTGTGGGTCCTTTCATCAGTTATGCAAGACTGTGGTGCGTATATGAGCATATTTTGTTGAATACCCGAGCAGAAACGCCAGATGGGTCTGCTCCAGCTACTGTTGTTGCAGTACCCGGCAAAGCCTGGTCCTCTCACTTTCTCACAGCGGGTTTATTAGCAGAAGGCCTGAAGCTGGGTGAGGAGCGCTCCTTGCTTGCCCGCTCACCTCCCTGCACATCTCCCTTACTTGCCCGTCAGGCCCTTTGCTTGCCTTTCAGCAGCACCGAGTGGCCTGTCTGTCGGTTACTGCCCAGCAATCCCGGGATTTGTTGTGTAGTCCAAAACCCGGCTCCTCTACCAGTTTCCCCCTCACCGCTGCTCTGCACATCAGGACGGCGTTAAAGCCTCGCATCAGTCAGTGCGGAAGGTGAGCCGGGGGCTGCCCTTCGCCCTCGTTCGGCGTGATCCGTTTTAGAGGAGGTTACGGTAACCTGCAAGGGAAAGGGAGGCTCCGGAGGCGGTATCCTTGTGGTTTCCTTCTCTTTGAGAACAAAAGGTTATCTTGCATGCGATGCCGGGTCTGCGCAGGGTGGTATTGCCCAGGGTGTAAATCAGAAGTGAAAAATCTCTCGGTGCAACTGAGCGTAAGCCGGGAGGAGGAAAGAGGAGAAGAAATGAGATGCCGAGGACGTTTTATTGTGGCAGGAAATGAGATGTATGCATGGCACTATCTGTGCATCCACTCTCCCCGGTAATTATTGTAATACTTTGATCAGGTTCAGCCTGGCAGAAGTTAGAAGTCCTGGAGATAATAAACTTCCCACAAGTTGGGAGTGTGGGGGGAGCAGCTGAGTAGAAGAACCAAGCTCGAATTAGTGCTTCTGTCAAGCAAAGGCAACAGCATTAACCTCTTAAAGCTAACGGAAATTGATAGGAAAGGTGATGGTTGTTCTAAGCACAAAATCACCTCTGAGTTACTTACTGGGCACCAAAAATCTGTCCTTTACAGACAAAGCAGTAAGCAACTGGGCTTCACACGTCCCACGGCTTGTGGTTCCTGTACCGCAAGGTGAACAGGCCCCAGCATGTGGCCTCAGAGGCAATGAGAAGGCTCGTCCTCCCTCTCTGTGCCCGCCCGGGGAGCGAGTGCCTTACAGCGCTGGTGTTGCAGAGGCTGAGCCATAATAGACCCTCTTGGGAGGGCTCTTCTGCTCCAGCACAGTGCTCCTGGGGTGGCGCGGGTCGATGGCTCCCAAATTGGAGCTGGTTTGTGCCGTGCCAGCTCGGGGGTGGGTCGACACGTCCATGTGGATGTGCCCCTAGGTAGGACAAGAAAGCTGTGAAGCCACGGTCTCCGTTACAGCGTGTGGGCAGAGTTCAGACGTGCGTGGCCCTGCAGTGCCTGCCTCAGGGAGCGGAGAGGTTTCACATCGTTCACATCGCTTCTCCTAAGCAAAATAGTGCCCTTTCGTATTGGCATATCGAGTAGGCGCCGCTTGCCAACAAACTGCTTCAATTGACACCACAAACTAAGGTCCGTAAGGCAGCTGGTCGAACTGTGGAAAGTTTAAGATATATTGGGAACTAAATCCCAATTTGGCTATTCCTGGGAGAACCCCAGCAGTGAAGTGGCCTGAAATAACCAAGTGAGCGCTCAGACATGCAAGCAGCATCCTTATATATTTCACAGCAGTGCAGAGACTGAGACCTTCAGAGGCGGGTCAGTCAACAGCAGCAAGATCGGTATGCGTCTCTGGTACAATCCACACTGCTGCTGAGGCACAGACACCTTAACCAACACAGAAACATGAGAAAAGCAGTAATAAACATTACGTCAGTGCAAACAGGGACACAAACCATTGAAAAAGCAAAAGACAGGCCTGAAAAATACGTTACTTGTAACCCTTTGGGTTGGTGTACTCCCATAGTACGCTGACAAAACCTCCTGCTCGGTGTTTAATAAATGTAATGGAAGCATAGATTGTAGGAGGCTCTTTTACTGCTTGGTTTTATGGCAGGGAAGAAACAAGATCAAGTGTGTACGTAAGCAAATAGTCGTGTGGTATAGTTCCTCTTGGCCTGTGGGTCACTACACTGGGATCTCGTGTTTTCAGGGGACTATGGGTAGCAGATTCCCGAAACAAAACACCACTGGGGCTATTGCAGTGCTTAAGCATCTCGGAGAAACAGCGGCAGGAGCAGCAGGACAAGCTGTGTGTGCTGGAGGCCTGCTTATTCTGTGGTGCTTTGTGCTTACGGGCAAGAGATGCAGTTGCTAGCTAAGTCTCATGTGTGCATTCACTAAGAAGTGCTATTGACATACTTGTTTTGGTAATAAATAAGGTAAAAACCACATTTGCATTGAAATGTTTTAAAGAAACTGAAATGTCATGAAAAATTAAAAATTGTTAGGGAAAAAAATTCCATCCTGTTACTTTTCCTAAAATCCCACAAAGCCTCCTTCCTTTCTTCAGTTTCCTATGAGCAATGTTACATACCTTCGTTTATACTAACAGTACCTCATGCTTCTAGGAGTTACACATGTGAACCTTTTGTACTCAAATGTGACATTTAATGAATGTATCATATTTGATACAATTCCTTTACAGGATGATGTTTGATTGACACATTTCTGGCTAATAAGAATGGTACAGCTAAGCTCTGTGTTAATTTGAATAAGGCTGTTGGTTTTGAGCAGTAATTTCTTTGTATTTTGATTTCAGAAGTTATGACTCTTTCTTGTCCTGCTTCTCATAAGCACCCCTAAACGGATGTTTAGGTACATTACTTGAGCAATTTTAGGCTACTGGTACCCTTAACTACTTATTGTTAGGTGATTGGGGATTACTATATTTTTCTAATAAGTATTTTGTCACTTAGCAACCCTCAGTGTCTTCAAAAACTTTTTTTTTTTTTAGCTTCTAAGTAATTTTCTTGTTCAGAGTGGTAGTATAAATTACAGATGTAGCAGTGTTGATAGCATCACTTATACAAGGTACCTGTGTATGTAGCTCAAAATCATCAGTTTAGTATTCTGTTGCATAAAACTCCTTTGCAAAGTTTGGAATAAAAAAAAAATCCTGGTAATTTTTGTGCTCTCTTCTTAGGTGATTGTCAAATACATTAAAATAGGCGCTGAACTCTGTTTTCACCTTTTAATTTGATTTAACCTGTCCCGGACTGTGAAGCATTAGATTGTCCATCTTCTCTTAAAGACTGCTTTGTCTTACTGCTGCCTGGTATTTTGTTTTGCTGGCTCTTGTTCTTGGCTTGGAAGAACTACCCTTGAGGTCTTACTCTCCACACTCCTTGTTTCAGGTTTCCTGGAGGACTTGCCAATCTGGTGCGACCAGTTCTAGGGAAGCTTGTCAGAAGTCATCATTGTTTCAGTTTGCAGAGGTGAGTTTCTTTAAAAAGGGTTGTCTTCCCCAGTGTTTCCTTTTAAGAAGCATCTGATGTTCAGCTGAAAGAGAAATCCAAGATTTTTAACTAAAATTCATGCTTTTATTTGTTCCTTCTTTTTGGTTTTATGGTACTGGATCATTTCTCAGCTAGATAGGTCAAACTTGAAGTGCAGGAGAGTGTGTTTAGGAACATGGTGGAAACCCTCGTGCAATAATGGAGCTGTGGTTTAAGCAGTGATTGAGAGATGTGTCATTCCTGCACTTCGTTTTTGACTGGAGTCTTAGTAACCAAAGTTTTCACAAGTATATTTGGATGTTACATTCTGTCCTTTATCTGTTGTGGCTGCTTCAGTCGTTGACTCCATCAAAAATAACTGTAGTTTGGGAATTTCCAAAATTTTCTTCTACTCTATAACCACCAAATAGCTCTATGCAACTATGCTTTAGTTTTGCAATGTACAACCTTTTTGTCAACTTATTTCCAGTAATTGGTAGAAGTGCAACTGTGGTGTTTGGTTTGTTTGTTAGGGTTTTTTTTTGAAGTAGACGCTGTTTCATCAAAGTCTTAATGGATTTCGTTGGCATAAGTCACAAGACAAGAATGAGGTTGCAAAGAATCCTGGCCCTCTGCAAGCGTCACTTGCCTGTTTATATCTTTCCGTGTTTTGAAATGGTCGTAACCAAGTGACATATAATATAAATATTTAGCTGTGTAAATATTGATTGTACAGGACGCTGGGTGGTGTTTGAGTAAGTGCCTATGGAAAGAAATGTTGTCATAGCAGGGGCTTCTTTTTATTACTCATTTTCACACCAGCCGTGAATCTGACTCCCATGTCTTTAATACTCATTGCTGTGTGCACCTTCATACTCCTCCCTAAATACCATCCCTTACGGGGCAGATACATTGCAATCCTAGCACACAGAAAATGTGATTTGTTTGTTTGCTTGAACATCAACCCACAAGACCTTGAGTTCCAGCTTCAGATCTGAGGCTTTCAAAACGTATGAGAAAGCCATTAAAGCACTGATCCTTTATTTCTGATTAAAGGTAATGGCCAGAGTGAAGTACATAACCTGTGATGAGGCTCTTAAACAGCCTGCTGGCTTTTCTTGTTAGGACAATAAAATGCGTGGTTTGCCAGCAATGCAAAGCAATGCTTACAGGCTTCTTAAAATGGGTTCATTCCAGTGTCACTTATGATACTTCTGTGGCAATAATTCAACATCCATCTCCCAGTATTTCTACGATGCTTTTGCATACTTCAGCTGTCAGTTACACAGTCAGTTGAGCAACGTAATACTTTGTATAGTTCCCCTTGATAACGGTCTGTTTCTTGAATTTCATTGCCACGTCCTTTAAAGAGTAAGACAAATACCAGCTCACCGAATGGTTTCCATTCATGTTACAGCGCCCGAGAAGGAAAGTGCCAGAGCCATGTGGTAGTAGGCAGGGATTGTGTTGTGTGCTGCAAGATGCGCTCTTGCTAAGGGCTTGTGACCGCTGGCTTTTCCCTGCCCATCGAAGAAGAACTTCCGTGGGTGCCAGGAAACAAGCTCATGTGCACCGCTAAAAGATGCGGTCTAGAAGCAGCTCCCTGATGATCAGTAATTAGAAATGCATATTAGCTAGTCTTATTTTTCAAGGGTGTTAAACAGCCTGTGGTGAGGCTGCACCTAAACAGTGCGTGGTAGGTATGTGTGTCAATGGCACAATAATTGGTACTGTGCCTAGGTCTAACATTAATCAGAGGTGTCATTTGCAACAAAAATAACTGACACAAGTTAAAGAGTACAAAATGCAGTTCCCTTGGTGTCTGGGGTGGATCTGGTATCTCTTCTTAAAGTACCTGCACGTGTTGTGTCCCTGTCCACACTTGTCTTCCGTGCTAAGGAGCAATTTGTGCTCTATCAGCACCACTGTTCTGCAGTCTCAGGTCTTTCACTGAACTGTGAAATACAATGTAGTGTTACGTTTTGTTGCCAACCCTCTTTTGACATACCAGTGGGCAAATAAAAGCCCTTCAAAAAAGTCTTAGCCTGTTCTGTTGATCCTAGGAAAGCCTTTTCTTGTGAAAAATTATTCAAGATCACTCTTTCACAGATCACCCATTCACATGTCTCCTGGGAAGGCAGCTACTGTTCATTGTACAGGCGTGCTGGGGCTCATCTGCATGTTCTTAGGTACCAGGAGTCTTTCTGCACGATGGATCAGAAATTTAGCATGTTGAAGTTAGATATTGAAACTGAAGAGTTAGGTAATACAAACGTAATTGTTTTCCTGACAGATGTCTTCAAGCGCATCACAGCCTGGAGTCCCAGGAGCTGTAAAACAAACCGAGGAGCCTGCATTGTTTGTTTGCTGAGGTATGATGGCTGAAATACGGTGGGGGAGGATGGGAGGAAGCAAGGAGCCAGTAAGAGTGGTCACTGGATGGCTAAGCACCCTGTCTTATAAGGGATTCCCACCAGTAGATGTTGACCTTCATGACAGCATTGTGTTAAGAAAATCGGGGAGGGAGGGGCAATAACCAGTGGTTGGACGAGATGTTGGCCAGTTCTACCAGCTGTAGCATACACAAAAGCTACTGGGCTTGTGAACATGAACCTGGGCTTCCATACCAAAGGACCACTGCAGAGGGTTTTATCCTAATGGCCTTTCAATTTACATCTAGGAAAACAACAAACAAAAGACATTCCGAAATGACACACTGCACTGCCTGTGGAAGAGGCTGCAGCAGTGCAAAATGGCAACTGCCCTAGAGGCAGGAATCCTTTGAAAAAGAAAGTTGCAGGTCAAAGGAAACTTATCACAACAGCTATGAGGATATGTAGCAGCATCATTAGGTGGTGACTTACAAAGCCTGTAAATTACCCTTAAGTATGTAAGTTCTCCTCCTTTCTCCCTGTCTTTGAAAACTGAAGTTCTTAAAGATTGCTTTTAAGAATTTCTTCTCCCATGTGTTTAGTGTGCCTCTATGAATTGATTTTCCACACCTATACTGTTCTTGCCCATTTGGGGGAGTCTGGTACTGCTTACAGAATCCCTTATGCTAACTGTATATTCAGGGTGTGTCTGAGAAGACGGGGATTGGAGCTGGTGCTATTGTGGAGGAGCATAACGAGGTGGGAAGATACCCAGTTCGTCATTCCATGTACTTACAGAGGTTTGACTACATACAACACGCTTCCTTCCGTTAAATGTTAAGTTAATTGTGTACTGTGTGTTTTTAGCTTGGCTAGGATGGGCCTTGATGTATTTCTTGGGAGGTTCAGTTAGGAACAAACCAATTTACTGATTCAGGTGCCATAGAATACCTGAATACAAACACCCCTATAAAAGAGACAATAGAGTTAATATCTCTAATCCTGGAGATGTTTGCATATGTGCCATCTTTTTTAAAAGTTCCAAGTTAAATTGGAAAGTTCTGAGAAAATCAGTGGAATTGAGCAGGGTGAGGCCGTGTGCTGAAGCAGTTACTTTTAAACCCAGTAAAAGACGTAAGCTGGAGAACATTCCCTGTGAATTTTATTGCAAAGCCTTGCACGAGTCAATCTGCTAACTTAGTTTCAAAGATCTTGGCCATCTTACATTTTAATTATACAGCAATTGTGGATATCTGCAGAGTTGAACAGGTTACGAATTGCCTTTCCTACAGCATTTTCACATCGTCTTTTAAAACCTGGCTTAGCCATACTTTCAAAATTTCACAGAACCTAAAATCAGTTCCTCTCCTAAATGAACAACCAGCAAAACAACAAACCTGAAAATTGTCATACGGCTGTGGCAGTGCACTGAGTTGCGTACCACTACGCTGAGCCAGCTCATCTGGCACACTGGAGTGCATGTATGAATCCTCAAATGTTAGGTGGAAGAGGTGCTTAGGAAGTTAATTAGAAAGTGGAGAGGACAGTTTTAAAGTCAGCGTTAATGCGATTTTTTCTTGTAAAAAATATTAACGTGTGTGCAGTCTGGAGAGGGTAGTATTTTTTGGTTGTTTTTTCAGTGTCTGGAAATAAGGGACAGAAATCGGGAAGGCTGCGCCTTGATTTCATTTAGGTTGTTCCAGGGGAAAGTACTGAGAATGCTACAGAGCCTCTTTAAGCTTTCCCCCTGTGCCCCTGTTCTTAAAGCTGCTTGTGCTCTTTCAAATATAAGGGCTTTCATTTGCACAGGGTGTCTTTGTCGAGTTTGGCAAAAATCCCGTTCCTCGCTGTGCCACTTCTTACTGGGTCCTGTCTCTATGAATGCATTACTGCATTTAGTAAGCTAAATTATGGTAAGCAATTTGCAGTAGGCTGCTGTCAGCCATGGACAGGGCTACAAAAGCAAAGAGGGAGGGAGGCAAAGTAGTTATTTAGCCAGTAGCCAAGTAGACCTGTGAAGCAATGTGGAGTGTGCTGTGGTCTGATGTGCCTGGAGACTTTTGGCAGCCGTCCCAGCTCAGTTTTGGGTGTTCTTCATATGTTCCCTTTCTCTTCGCCGCCTTTGCGGCAGGGTGAGTAAGAGTGCCTCTTTGTGAAGACAGCGATCCCATTGAGTAGATTTGTCATTTAAAACGGACACCTTTACCCCAGGAGTACGAGTCCCCTGTCACTCAGAAAGAGCTCGTTATATGTAGACGTAGCATGGGATTCTTTCTTCCTTACAGCCTCGGTTAGCCTTTCACCTGTTTGTCTGTCCCAAGTGCTATAGTCGTCAATTAAAGCTGTTGAGGCTATAGCTAAGGAGGCGTGCCCAGTGGCCTGCCGCAACAGATGATGAAAATCGCAGGAGTAAGACTTTGTTGGGTCCTGCCAGCGCGCAGGCCAGTGCACTGCTCTTCCAAGTTGACGTGACATCCTCATAAGAGGTTGGTTTGTTTTTTTAACTGGGGAGCGTTGCCAAGTTATGCTCTTGGCTTTCTCACTCTGCTCGGATCTTGCAGGGACTTGGTCCTCCTTTTGTCCTTCTCATTTGTACCTTTATGGAAAGCCATCATACAGGCCAGTGATTTCTGAGCAGCGGGCTGTGTTCCTTAGCGCGGTGGCTGTTTGCTCGCATGGGCTTGTTGCTGTCATCCTCCTTGCCATGTGAGGGAAACAGAGCAGATGGGACCCCTTGCTCTCTTGGTCTTACTGGATGTGTGTTTGGCCAATGCGAACAGATGGTGATGACTGCTTCGTTGAGAAGAAACAAGAGTACCTCTTAGATTGACTTAGCTAAACTCTCATCCGTTATTAAACAAAGAAAATGCTTCCAGAGAGGTTGAAGCAATAAAATTGCCAGTTTAACCATCTTAAAAACAAAACGAAGCCAGAAACCCCAAACTCTCCACTTTCATCTGTTTTTCTGAGGTTTTTCTCTAAGTGATTTAATGAAGAAATACTCAGATGCAGCATGCAACAAGGTAGGTTTTTCCTTGCTAGTCCAACAGGTTATTAGCATTTAAGAAAAATGCATGCTTGAGAATGGTTTTGCTGTGTTCTCACATACTCACTTGGAGCAGGCTTACGGGCAACCCTTTCTACTTGTTTCTGTGCTGAATAGAAGGTTTGAATCCAAAACTTTTGGTCAGAATGCCTTGAAATTGGGAGTGTGAGAGCTAGTCAGTATCTTCTCTTCCAGCCTTGCCTTCGGTAAAGCTGTCATCTTCCCAGGTGAAGCCTTTACGTAAAATAGATGAATAAGTTTGATGTTTGCCTACATACTGAAATTATTAAATATCTGTGTTGAAGTGAAATGCGTGTTCTGGGCGGGAGGAATGGAAAAGTACCATGGCACATGCTTCTTATGCAAACTAGAATGTAATATAGTAGATAAAATGCTGACCTGCATCGTAAAAAAGGTAGTAACTTGATCCTAATGATCTCCAAGTTAAACCTCTAGATAAGAAGGGGCTATTTGTGGCTGTGGTACTGCAGGCTATTGTTATTCTGATTAAAAGTAGAAGATGGTGTTGAGACAGGGAATGAGATCTGTAATCTCACTGAGAGCTGATTGATGAGCCATCCTCTTACTTCGGACATTTGACCGGCAACTTCGGCAGAATGAATTCTGAGTTTATATCTATCTCTTGCAGTTTGGGGTTTTTTTAATATGAAGAGGTTTTTTTTTTTCTGAAGTGAAATGTTGCCTTCCTCTCTTTCTATTAGTACTCCATGGATCTCGCTTGTGTTTTGTTAGGTGTGCCCATTCTCTCTTCAAAACTAGTTTTGGAATGTGAGGAAACGACACTTTCCTCACACTGTGCATCAGGAGGCAAGATATGCCTGCAAGAGACAATGGCATTGTCCTTAATGAGGAGCTGGATAGCAGGATTCAAAAAGGAACGCTTTGGTTATAGAGGACTGGAGGGTGCATTGCTGAATCGGGGACCAAGAATAAGAAGAGAAAAGAAGACTCTGAGGTCATCAGGAATCTGTATGAAGAGTTGGCAGTGAAAGTTGGAGTTATGTGGGTAGATATAGACTAGATATAAGGAAGAAATTTTTTACGCTGAGGGTGGTGAAACACTGGCACAGGTTTCCCAGAGAGGTGGTGGATGCCCCATCCCTGGAAACATTCCAGGTCAGGTTGGACGGGGCTCTGAGCAACCTGATCTAGTTGAAGATGTCCCTGCCCACGGCAGGGGGGCTGGACTAGATGGCCTTTAGAGGTCCCTTCCAACCCAAACTATTCTATGATTCTATGAAGTTGTGTATTAAGTTCTGAAATTGGCAGCTGTCAGCAGTAATCAGGAATACTAGGCCAGGTTTCCCAACAGTCCTAGAAATTCTCTGTGAGTCTTAAATATACAAATATGTATATATATGTTATTTGGCAGACACCTGTGCCATGCCACTGTAACTGCAAACCGCAGATGCTGTGCACCGGTGGGGACTGGACTGCTGTCTCCATGCTGCTGGCGCGGCAGGCGTCTGGCGCGTGGGAGCCTGTCCGCTTCAGCACACCGCACTGCTCTGCTCCTCCTTTGTCTCTCTGCTGTGTGGATTGACTAACGTCATCTTCTTTTTTTTTTTCCCCTTCCCTATGTCTTCCTTTTTGACATTTCACAGATGGTGACAAAATAAAATGCAGAAGTGGGTTAAATTTTTTTTTATAAAATGCTGAGAATTTCTGAGTTTCTAAAAATGGTTGGAGCAGCCGCTCTGCAGTCTGAAGCCTGGAGGCTGTTGCTGATCCGCTCTGCTGAGTCTCTTGCTGTGCCTGAATGCATGCTTTGTCTTTAGCCTTCGGTGCAGAGGCATGAGAGTGAAGGGAGGCAGTGGTGGGGTGCGCGCGTCACCTCCACAAGACAAGGAGGCCACTTCTGCCACAGAGGGCTAACAGGGCTTGGCTGTAAGCGGCGTTTGGAGACTTGAGCTGTAATGGTCAGAGCTTGGGAGATGCTGTGAAAAGCTGTAGCTTGCAGGAGACATAGAGATAGCATTGTTAACCTTTTTTGTTTCTTTCCTTTACGGCAATGATGGGTAGATTTCTGCAAAATCGATGTTGTAGGCCTGTGTTGGTTGAGAGCAACGAAAACTGAGTTTGGGGGGATAGGGGGAGCTAAAAGGTTGTAAACACTTGAGTTCCCCAGTCCCTAGAACTCCACCTCTTTCTAAGGAAGCAAGGATAAGAAACCTGCAAGCCTGGCCAGAGATTATGGGATATGTCCTTAAAAACAGAACATTTTCTTCTCCATACTAATGGCCAGTCCTGAGCCTGATGCTTTTAATTTGTTGAGGAAAAGATCATTTCTTTGCACCTAGCTCAAAACTGATACAAAACACTCTAAAGTACTCAAAAGGACCACGACCTGATACAGGAAAAAGATTCTGCAGAATAATCAGCTACCTGCTTGCCAGACAGCCTCCCGTACTCTGAGGAGCACTCAAGGTTACCAAAGGCTTGAGGGCTCCTACTTCACTTTGGTTTCATAGCATCTCTTTTATATGAGTCCTAGAGGACACCAACAGGCCGTGCTGTAGCCTGACGGGAGTAGCCTGCTTAAGCTCTGACAATGGAATGATGCTGCAATCAGATGTCCAACTAAGCTTTCAAAAACACCACCAGCTGGACTGCACGCTGGTGTAGATTGGTGCTAAGCCGCTGGAGTCTGTTGATGTGTGAGAGAGCATGTGCTTCAGTTCATCCTGCTCCACAAAGAGAGTCCTGACAAGAAGATCCCCAAATCTGGAAATAGCTTTTAGTGTCCAGTGGTATTATCCACCGGAGCAATGGTGGAGCAGGGTTTTATTTACAACAGCATGCACAGGTCTGTCCTTCTTTTTCACTATATAATGTTCTGAATGAATTTTGGGAAGAGGGAGGAAAGAATCCCTTCAACAGCTGTGTGGTAAACATAAAAGAATTGTGCTGGTAAAAGAATGTTTTTCTTTTTTCTCCCCCTCTGTTTTTTCTCTAGATTTCTTCAAGTACATCCCATTCAGGTCCTTCTGATTTAACAGAACAGTGTGGAACATCAGCATTGTTTCAGCTGGCAGAGGTACTATTAAAATACTGGTGACTAATTACCGCAGGTGCAGTGGGGCGGAGAAGTTAATGATGTTGATTGCCAAAGTCTGGAAGGAAGAACAGTGTATACAGTTATAATTACACTCTTGCTTATAGAAGCATAAACTATGGTGGCTTGGGTGCCACAAGTCAAGATTTCCCCAGACTAGCCATCAGCTTGGAGGTTTCTAAGCATCTGTGCTGCAGCCAAGAAGAACTACCAGTCCCTGGTGGCAAAGGGATTTTCCAGTCACCATTCAAATTGTTTCAATTCCTTGTTTTAGGGTTTGGGGTTTTGACGGTTTGGTTTGGCCGGGGGGGGCGTGAGGAGTTGAGAGAGGGCTGGATTAGTCTGTTACTCAGGTGAGGGCATTGCCATTACAAATACCTGTTGAAGGTCACTAGCCACTTCATTTATTTTTGCTTTTCGTGCCTACTGTTTTTGAAGTGGGGAATAAACAGGTCAATAACTTCTATAGAAACTCTGCCATGATACTGTCAGCAGGTCCTCCTCCTGGGAACGGTTAAAACCAACGGCCTCTTATTGAAATGTTGTATTTCTTTTGTTTCTGAGCTTTTTTTAAGCTTTCCCAATCTTAAAGACTGTGAATTGCAAGTTTATTTAGAGCTCACAAAACAGAAGCCACTTTTTTGTAGCCATATCCTTAGCCCTCTGTACTATTGGCTACTGCAGAAGCAGCAAAGGTTTAAAGAAAAAAACCAAATCCATTGGTGAGAGGTGTGTGTTTAATTGACAAAATATTATTACTGTCCAAGGAGTTGCGTTTTCAAGATTGATCTTTAGTTTTTGGAAATCACAGGCTGTGTTTACACTGCAGTGCAGTAAAAAAGTCACAGAAGTACCTTGGTACCAAGAACCCACCTCAGAGTAGTTGTGGGGTTCTCCTCTGCATAATTTAACCTGCTTCCTAACAGACACTGTGCTGCCCAAGCTCCGGTGTGTCCAGTGCTCAACCGAGCTTGACCTGAGCCAGATCAGGAGTTTCTACCCTGTGCAGCAAGAATTTCAGAAACTTACAACAAAGCATTCTATCACTGCAGTTAGGCTCGTACCTATATTGGTGTAAGAGGTATTTGTAGTTTGCAAGGAAAAAATGCCTTGCCGATTGGAGAAATCTAAAATTGTCCTAAAGAGAACGCAGCGATCTGGAGGATGCATCCATACTGACCACATGGCCCATGGACTGAGCTGCGGGATAGGGAAACTCCTGATGTCTGGTTCAAAGCAAGCCTCTTCCCTCGGGGTTTGCTGTAGGTGACTGTTTGGTTGACATTTGTTTTGAAAACAAAACAGCACTGGGAATTCAGCTTGGGGGCTTTGAGAGGGAGAGTGAGAAGAAGAAAGCATGTCTTCCCAAGGGCAACTGCTTGGTGCTGTGCAGGATGACCCCCTGTAGCAGTGTCAGCGTAGCTTACAGGTGATGCAAAACCGAGAGGATCTCCCAGGTCAGTGCTGCAGGAACGTGGCAGTTTGAGGACCTTGCTACAGCTCTTGTTTTGAATATCACTGTTGCTCAGACAGGATGAGAGTTTTGGTTTCCATTAATGTTATCTCCAGGAGGAGATAAGCATGGCAACCACTGCTGCTTTGCCGTTCTTTGCAAAAGAAGTCTGTGACACGAGAAGAGATTTGGGAGGCTTCTTTACTACCTTCCAAATGATTTTGCACATTCAAGTAAAAGAACATAATCTCGGTTCCTGAGATTCAGTTAACTTTTTTCTTTTCCCCTCCTTCAGGGCCATTTGGAAAATGGAGGAAAGCATTGTATATGGGGACATTTGGGAGTTGAGGGGGTATGGATGTGAGATTTCAAGTAACTTGTCCGTGGCAAGAGTGAGGGATCCTGTATTGTTCCGTTGCATTTAGGGTATTCTGAAAATCAGTCTAGCAGTGGGTTTCCAGGTTATATAAAAGGCACTGAAAGGATCCTGGGAACACCACTGAGATCAGTTGGAGTCTTGTTCTATTAGAGCAGTAGAACCCGCCAGCCTTATTCCAGCACTTAGCCATCGTCACGTCGCATCAGTTTCCGTAGGGCTTCAGCGCATTTTTCAGGGCTGTCCTTTAGCATGGTTTGCTTTCCTGAACTAAGATGCCGGGAAGATTCCCTGTGTAATGCTCCTGTTAATATAGGTAAGTCATGTTAAGAGTGATCACAGAGAGAAAATGAAGTATCATTCTGTGTAGCAAAGCTTTCAGAACGCAATTTGTTTGAAGTGCTGCTTCAGAGCACAGAGAGAAACGTCCTGTTTCTTGTGATGGTCCAGTGCGTAAGGGCCATCCCTCCCACAGTCATGCCAACTTTTGTCAAGTTCCGGTTTTCCGTAGCAAACAAGAATTTTTCATCAAGATTTAAACTCTCTATCATAAGTTTGGAGCAAAAATGTCCTGACGTGATAAAAAAGGGTTAGAGGACAGGAAAACCAGTTCCATACCCAGCTCCGTTGCTGAGGCTCTCGGAGGGGGAAACTCATGACACATTTGGCTGTTTTATATACAACCAACCTGTGACACAGGGGTGGTAGAGAAGTGAGAATATGGTAGGGAAAACTATTTTTAGACTGTGGCAGATATACTGATGCATACATACAGTACAGAAGCATCACAAAATGAAGGAAGGACGTACCAGTAATTCTACAAGACAAAAGGATGCTCCAAAGAATCCTCATTATGCACAGTTCACAATGGGAAGCTGGTTTCCTTTTCTGCTACGATGGTAGTTCCCCTGACTGATGGGTTCTCAGATCTAATGCGGCTGTTTTAGCCAGGTGACCCTGGATTAGATCTGTGCCTTTTGAATGCTTCACAAATAATAATTGCATTACAGTAAGCAGGATTGAGCAGCTGTTCTTTTCTAGTGCATGCCAATTTTGGTATTGACTTTTGTATTTCTATAATTAGATGAGGAACAGTCACTTTTGCAAAATTAGACTTGTGCTAATACCAAGTGAGTTCTGACTTCAAATGCCTTTCATTGTTTTATGCTCTATAGTTGGCAGAACTTCTTCAATGAGCATGAATGAATTGCTTTACAGTATGATAATATGGTGGTTAGCGAAGCAACGTCCTTTGGGAACAAGATCTCCTCGTCTACCGTGATCTGGCAGATGAAGTTGTAATAGCAGCTCCTTGGATTTCTCGCTAGAGTATTTACCTGTTCAAGCGTCTGTAGGTCTACAAATGTTGCAGGCCCTACGTTGTTTGGGAATGGCAAGCTAGGATGCGACCTCAAGTCAGGTAGCCCAGAACTGCATTCTGCTTTTGGCTAGGTTCATACGCGGGAGCTTACTTTTTATCCTTGTTTGCCTCACTTAAAAAGCTTTGGAGCGTATTTGGCCATGTCTCAAGGGAAGGTCAGAGACATAACTGCAGGCAGGTTAGAAGCCTGATAGAAGTAGTTTGGGCACAGCCCCGGGGAGGAGGCCATGGACCGTTTGCCTCTGGCTGACAATCCGGGCTCTTTAAATGAAGCCAGCCGACTGCACTGAAGCAGATGGTGAACAGTCACACAAACTTTTCCACCAGCTGAGCTGTGGGGTTGCAACAAGCAGCCCCAGGGCAGGGATATCCGATAGTGACACTGCTGTTTCTGTAGCAAACATCTAACCGCAGCCCCAAACTAAGTCCAGACGGAGCTAGTGATACCTGCTCCTAATTTCAGCAAATGTTGAATTCACTCAAGTCAGCTGGGCAAGCTGTCAACATGTGTCAGTCCTTCCAGCTCCCTGGAGAGTGAGGTTCAGCTCTCAAGAGGTAGCTGAAAAACTTCTTGACAAACCATTCTTCTTTTGGAAAAGAAAGATTGCTAAAGAGTAAATACTCCATGGCAATGGGTCGATTTTAATTTGTTTTATTTTGTTAGGATGCTTAAAATTAGGATGTGAGTTGTGGATTTGAAACAACCTGAACCAAACTGCATACAAGCAAGCTTACTAGCTTAGCAGGGAGACGGTTCCAGCTGAGCCAAGCATTCATTAAGCTGAATCCTCAGTTTAATGTGTGGTGTACTGACAGGCCATTCAGCCTCGTCATGCTGTTGGCTTGCCTGTGAACTGTGACGAGTCCAAAGACAGTTAGAGAATACTGACCTCCAAAGGTGTTAAGCCTAAGGTCTGCAAACTAGGTGCCTGCAAGTATTGCAGGAAATGAGAATGGCATGTTGTGCAAAATGATAGAGCTTGGTTTGGAATGGTTCTGGGTTTTTTGAATTATCATGGTTTTTTACACCATCAGAATTAAACAAAAGTAACATCTTATTCTTGCAATGTGATGAGCGTGAACCGTGAAGGGTCAATGCAGTCTTATGGGTGTGGCTGTGTTGGGATGTAGGAGACCTTAACTTTGCTCTGCTGTGCTCTGCGTTACCGTGTTGTGTGGAGTTGTTTCTGCTGCTTTGCTCTTCCTTGGGGTTGTCTCTGTCTGTAAGGTAATTAGAAGAGATGGCCAGCACAAGTGGTGCCTGCTAGTGGTGGGGGCCTCTGGATGTTTCCAAACAACAGGTAATAATAATCACCAGGGGTGGGTTTTGCAAACACTCTTTAAAAGCATTCCCTGCTTTTTCTGCATGAGCATGTGCAGGATCATAAACGTCCCAGGCGTTCTCAGCTCTCAGACAAGTACTTCACTTTTCCAGTCTACAGGTCAGTGCCTACTAAATTACATTGAAACGTTGGAAAATAGGTTGGGGTGCTGCACGCTAAAACTTCCCCAAGATGTTAGGTGAATAAAACTGGAGAAATGTTTTTGTTTGTTGGTTTTGGGGGTTCCCCCCCCCCAACTAGGGCTGTATGCTTTAATATGTTTTATTTTGGAGTAAACGACGCCAGGTTGATTTTGTGTTAAATGTCATTAACCTATACCTACAAGAGGCCTGATCTGCTACCTAACCCAAACGCCAGGATTGTCAGGATGTTTTCCATCTCCTAAGTGGAAAATCAGTGGGTCAGTGCCCACTGACTCCTTCCATTGTGCTTGTCATGTCCAGTCCTCACTTCAGCCAGTTCTTTTTGTATAAAAACACCTGAAGAACCCTGGAACGTGAGAGCTGTTTCAAATCCACATGTATAATAAGGGAAAAGTTGAACTTTCTTAAATGAGAGGCATTTTTTTCCCCAAAGCTTTCCAAATTGTCCAGATTCTCCTCCCGCTGAAATTAATGGGGATCTGTCTTCAGTGGGAGCAGAACTGAAAAAGCCGTAACACTTTGGCAAATTCTACCCCAAGCATTTTGAACTGGGAGTGTGCATATGGAATAATAATGTCACAAACTGGCTGACCAATACAGCTACACTGAGTCTGTGCAGATGGCCTGCTCCGACATTTGCTGGAGCTGTGGCTGATCCTTTTTTTTCTTCTTTCCAATGGCAAACGTGCCGAAACATCCCACCACACAGAAGTCAGCAGTCTGCAGTGAGTCACGAATCCGCTTGTATGGAAAAAGGAGCAACAGGCATAGCCATTATGTCTGCCCTGTGCTGTGAGGAATGCTCATGTATACAGTAAGCACTTCACTGAAGCTTTTGTTTTGGGAAGGCAAGGAGAGGAAAGCATAGTGTGCTTTTATTTGGGAAAGGGATTGTCTACAATTTTTTTTTGTCTGTGGCCTCTAGGACTAGAAATAAAACATCAGCTTAAAACAGATGCTTCTTTGTGGCATTCCTCTCGGTCTTAGCTCAGGGGCTTTTTTGGCTCAGTTCGAAGCGTTCAGATGCCTGGAGGTTGCATGCCGTAATGTTGCAAAGATCGTGACCTAAAAATACAGCATCTTCCTCCTGAGAGATACAGAAACGCACAGACGAATCTGTTTGTCCTGGTTTTCCTACGATAATGTTGAAGTGTCCTCTATTTGATCAGGCCCTTTAAAATAAGGAACGTTGTGAGAGCAGAGGGAGCAGATGCCCAGAAATGTAGAGGAAATGGAGTTATGGTTCGTTATGTATGGTGGGTTCATTTTCTTGCCTGCTGCTTCCCCAGGCAGTTGCTGTTGGCCACACCGAGTATTCCCAGGAGGAAATCCCTGCTGCCCTCAGTGAGCACAGTGGACGAGCCGGGGATTAGCAGGTGGTTACACCGTGTGGCAACTGCTGCAGTGCTGGGAAAAGGAAGAGCAAAGTAGCACACAGCCAATAGAGAAAGGTGAGCGGGAGAAAAGGACTGACTTTACGCTTATAGATGGCTGTATAACAGTAGCAAATAAGCTGTAACAGTAGTTTTCAGCTTTCTCTAGGAAATCACATCCAAGGTCTGCTGCCCAACAGCAAGCCTTTGGATTTTCTCTGGACTGAATGTTGACAAGTGGCTTTGGTTTGAAATCTCGGAGTCCTTGCCTGCTGTCCCCATGAAACAGGGGTAGCCCAGCCAGCCCTCCTGTCAGGTCCTGCATGGGCGAGGGTGCCTGAGCCATGGCCCTGATGAGCGTATACACCAGCCTCAACGCTAGCTGATGGGTGAAGGAGCCCCGTCTCCTGTGGCTGGCAGAGCTAACTGCCTGCTGCTGATCCTCCCTCAGCTCTCCCACACACACGTCAGCCTGTACAGCCTTAGCACATATGTTTGAGACAGAACAGAGAGTGCAGAAAATTAGCAGAATGAGCTTTGGTTTTTTTTCCTGCTGTGAAAGCCCTGTTGTGTGGGGCCTGCAGCCCAGAGGGAGCCAGCCAGCAGCTCTGTGCCACTGTGCCTTTGGCATCCCTCCAGGCTGGAAGAGGGCCGGGTCAGCACAGGCTCATGCAGCAGAGCTTCCCATCCAGGCAGCCGTTCCGTACACCTGGCTCGACCATCTGCTGCCTTGTCAGCCGGCTGTCGCTCTGTTAGTTCCCAGCACAGCTCCCTGTGCTGCCTGACCCCACAAGCGGTATTGCAGCAGCATCCTCTTGTCAGAAGAGCTGGAACTTCCACCAGGGTGTAGGTCAGAGTGTGCTTGGCGTCACTTCCTTGGTGAAGTGGTTCCCCAGGCACTGGTGACTTGAAGCTTTGCTCTGCCTTGCTAGGCTTCCCTTTTTTAACTTAATAAAGGACATTAAACCACTACAGCCCACCTTTCCTTCTTGATACCAGCACGCTTGGACCCACGGGGCGTTTGTTCTCCACTAGACGTGGTTAAACTCCTGCGGCTCTCTCTGGTAACAAGCATCGCTGAAGAAACTGTTTTAAATGTCTTCTGTCTTGCTGAGGTTCGACCTAAAGCACTTTTCCTCTTCTGTGGTGCGCTGTGTCTGTCCAATCGACTTCATTTTTCTTGTTCACAAAGGCAGGTGATAGCTGTTCAGTCTTGAGTGACACCAGTAGCTAATGCAGTGGGGTCTTGAATTCAGCATTTTCAACATGATTTGAGTGCGTTTCCCAAAGGGAGTTCTGTCTTGCCCCATCCTTGTTCGGCATGGGATAATGTCGCTATGTAATGCACATTATTGCTGTTCCCGAGAGCACCTTGGCTGGTTTTGCTTTAATTGCATACTAAGTATTACACTGCAGCCTTAAAATCAGGGCTAGCAAGAATGTTCCAATCTCCAGCCGCAAGCTTTGCACAAATACTGACAACTGATAAAAACGAGCAATATCAGGACAGTGAGTCAGGTCTTTGAAATCCTGGCTTTCTCTCTTTGTTGGGCTTTTTTTTTTTTTCTTTTAATCCGTTTCAGACTTGAGTTACAGCTAAGCCAGTTTCTCATCTGCTCTGTCAGACTTGTGTTCTGTTACATGGCATCTTGCGCCCTACGCTTGGTTCCTTCTTGCATTGTAGATGGGGGGAAATAAGACTACATGTGCTCTGCAGGCCTGCAGAGTAGGGTAAACTGTCTGGGTGAGCCGGCACAGGCAGGACGCAGGAACAACCACAAAACCACGGCTGAAATGCAAAGGGTAAATTTATTTTCGTTACCTCGCCAATGGGGGTATCCCCGAAGCAGCACCCGGGCAGAGGCACACAAGCGGGGACGCAGGCACCGCGGAGCTCGGTCCATGCTAGAGGATGGCCGAACCTGCTGTTTTCGCCTGTTTACCAGGGATTCGCGCAGGCGTAGTTTACCACTGCGCTTTGATCTTTCCCGTAGCAGGGCAGGAATCTCAAGCATGTTCGCTAGGGTGCCTCTAAGTCCATCACAGGCTTATGTTATCTAAACACAGGTGTTCTACTTGTCCAACACACAAGGCTAAACAACAATTAGTGTGGTATATGTGTTTTTCTACACCCCAGCTGCAAGTCACTTGAGCGTGTTTACAGTCCTCTTCGCCAATCTTCCGTTATTTTCCCACAATGGGGTCAACAGAAACATCTTGGGTTTATACGAAATACTAAAAACTGTGAACTGTCATTATAATTATTAATATGTGTATTAAACAAAACCAAACAAACCCCCCACACTTTAGACCAAGACCTAAGTTAGCTTTAAGAATAAAGCTCCTTGTGTCTCCAATGCGAGAAGCACCTGAGGCTGCAGTGCTTTTACAGTGAGAGAGAGAGAGAGAGAGAGAGGACTTGTAAAGAGAGACGCAAGGCTTCCACCCTCCCTGTGGCTACCCACAGCCCAAATCAGGTACAGTCAGAGCACGCAAGAAGGGAATGGTTTTGCTTTGTCTTTCATTTACTTTAATTAGTTCTAACTAACACTAAGGCTTCCCTCCCACTGCAGGATTTTTCCTTTTTTGTTTGTTTTTTTTTTTTTAGACATCTGTGTTAGCTTGTGGTAAGATGCTACTTAGAAATGCCATACAGACATGCCCGGGAACACACAAGGCTAAAAGAATGTTAACGTTATTTATGAACATGTGATTTGTGTTTATACACATGCTTGTAAACAAAGAGAAAAATAGCCACGCAACTGCCCATGTTCCAGAAATGCTTCTATTTCAGCTGTCGCACCCCCCCCTGAAATGTCCATAACTTACAGCCAATTAAATTCTTCTGTGAAAATTGTCTTAGTTTCCAACACAAAATTAATGAAACATATGAAAAAGGGTAAACAGCTTCTGAATGCTTCTTCTTTGCGTCTTGAAGATGAGTAATCCTGCAACATTACGTTGAGGCTGATCAGGTACTCCCCTTCTAGCTTCCCACGCTGGCAAATCCTCTTTACAGGATAGTATCAAAATATTCTCACCCTTTTAAGAGGAAGATGTTTTAACACTGTCTGTCTTGGGCTACTCCTCCTTCACTTTTTTCACAGGAGGTTCCTTTCGAGGAGATTTTTCACGATTGGCGTCCACCTTCTCTTGGGAAGCTTTAGCTGGTTCTCTTATATCATCTTCCTTAGGAGGAACAGCCACTTCCACTTTCTGCTTTGTCTTGTCAATTTTTGCTTTTGGCTTATCCTTCTCTTTTTTCTCCTCTTCAGACACCGGTTTGAAAGCAATAGAATCTGCTTCCATAGGCTCATCCCTCACAGGGGTGGCATCATCTCTGCTTGGGAGCATGAACAGAGAGTCCGTTTTAACATCTTCTGCTGTAACTGGCTCTCCTGGTTTTCTCGCACCTTCTAACAACCCAGCGCTGGGAAATCCTTCATTCTCATCCCCTTTTCTTCTCTTCCGGTGTCTTTTATGTTTATTTCCTTTGTCATCTCCCAGTGGATTTTCCACCTCCTTCTCTTTTGTTTTTGTAGGGTCTTTGATGCCACTTCCAGAAGGTTTTTCAGGGTAATTTCCAGCTATATTACGATTTTGGTGGCTCTGCCTACCAGGATAATCCTCCCTACGTCCCCGAGCATGTGGCGACTTCTCTCATCTGGTCCCAGGTGGACCAAACCTCTCTGGAAAAGAGTTCTCTGTTTACTGGAGGTCGAGGTTGAGCGCCAACAGCATAGCCCTTGTAGAACTTTTCATACCATTCTCTATAGTTCCGTTCCCATTCTCTATATCTGTCCTTTTCAAATGGATCTCTCAAGTCAACAGATCTGCCATAGTTAGTTTTCATATCATACGGTGGAACTTCTGCGTGTCTGTTAAAATACTCCCTTTCTCCTTCCCCTTGAGGTGTAGTCCGTTTAGTGGGAGACTGGCCTCTAAATACTGGAGACCTTGACCGTGAATGGTATCTTCTGTGTGGTGGTGACCTTGACCTTGAATGGTGATAACCACGTGACCTTGACCTAGAACGATAGTATAGTCGGACTATTTAATCAAGACTTCTAGCCAGCTGTCCTAGCAGAAGTTTGCATGTACCTCTAGCTCTAACCAAGGATAGTGACCGCATTTCAAGAAAAGTCATACCTAAAAGCTTCTAAACTCAGCCTCTAGTAATATGACTCAATGCCATTACTCCAGGAAAGATACTGACAGCATTACTACTAGAGAGCTATTCAGACGCCTGACCAAGTGATTTTTGGTCAGCTCAGCTACCCTGAGTTTTTTCTCCACAAGTTTTTCTTTGGTTAGTTTTTAAAGAACCATTTCACATTAGTCTGCATATGTTCATTAGCATCATTCCTCCTCTCAAAATCCTTCACCGATTTAAGATTTCCTTACAAACAAGTCTGATCTTTTAATTGCTAAGACAAATTCAACAATCTCAACAACATCCTAGCGAAAGCCACCAGTTTGCAGTCCAGGTTAAAATCTCTCCTTGTATCCACATGAGAGAAACAACAGAGGAAAAGACGACAATTTCTCTCACATATCTTCTCCGAGGTGCTTTGAGGTAATGGTTACAATCAGAATAGGGAGACGCAGAAAATCCAGCAACTACGCCTGCTCAGTTTCTAGCCTCAGTCAACTGTAATCTCCGCCATATTTGAGCTAGTAACCTACATGTGAAACTCCCATCGCTGCTAATCCCTTGAATCCCCCAGTCCACCTAACGATAGAGAGGTGGAGTGGAACTCCTCCTGATTCTTCGAGGCAATCTGCTTCTCCGTTACGGACATGTAAAGCAGTTACCTGGAAAACGAACGCCTACGCTCCTTTTGAATCTTCTTATATTCCACCAGTTTCTTAGCAAAATCATTTGTAAACTCATCAAGTTTGGACTTTTTCTTTTCCCTGTTAAAATAAGTTTGACCTTTATTACAATTATAGTTTGGCCTTTATTACAAAAAGACACCAAGAAACAAAACATGGCCAATACGAGAAAATGGATACTGCGTGCAAATGCAAAAGGTGAACATCCTATTTAAGCAAAACCAGTTTAGAATTCCGACAAGTTTTAGGGAAAGTTTGAGAATCACATTTGTCTTGTTTTAGTTTGGGATGCTTACCCTCCGCAAGGAAAAAGTAGATTGGAAGAAACACTGTGTCATTTTTGCTTATGTCAGATGCACTTTAGCGTAACTGCAGTCCGATACGCTACCGAAATACAAAACTGAAACACAACGCAACTTCACTGAGCCAAATACTTACTCCTCTCTAAGTCTCCGTTGTTCTCTGTAAAACTCCTCCCTAGATAAGGGAGGCCAATAGCATCCTGGCTTGTGTCAGAAATAGTGTGACCAGCAGGACTAGGGAAGTGATCGTCCCCCTGTACTCTGCACTGGTGAGGCCGCACCTCGAATACTGTGTGCAGTTTTGGGCCCCTCACTACAAGAAAGACATTGAGGTGCTGGAGCGCGTCCAAAGGAGAGCAACGGAGCTGGTGAAGGGTCTAGAGAGCAAGTCCTGTGAGGAGCGGCTGAGGGAACTGGGCTTGTTTATCCTGGAGAAAAGGAGGCTCAGGGGGAGACCTCATCGCCCTCTAGAACTCCCTGAAAGGAGGCTGTAGCGAGGTGGGTGTCGGTCTCTTCTCCCAAGTAACTAGCGATAGGACGAGAGGAAATGGCCTCAAGTTGCACCAGGGGAGGTTTAGATTGGACATGAGGAAAAATTTCTTTACTGAAAGAGCGGTTAAACACTGGAACAGGCTGCCCAGGGAAGTGGTTGAGTCACCATCCCTGGAAATATTTAAAAGACGTGTAGATGAGGCATTTAGGGACATGGTTTAGTGGGTATGGTGGTGTTGGGTCGACGGTTGGACTCGATGATCTTAGAGGTCTTTTCCAACCTTAATGATTCTATGATTCTATGATTTTATGATCACCTTTACAGCCTCATCAGGGTTGAGCTGATGATCCCATCATAGCCTGTACACACAGAGATGCCCCTGGGCAGTGCCCTGCTGCTGGGAGGTGTCTGCAGGGCAGAGGTGAGCACACGGCCGGTGGGATGGGGTCTGTGAGCACTGGCAGGGAGGAGGCTTGGGGACAGGGAAACAGCTCCTGGCAGGGACAGCTCCAGGCAGCAGAGACATGGGCAGGGGCTGAGGCAGAACTGCTACCAGAATCACCATGGGAGGGGAATTCAGGCACCTCCCTGCCATCCCTTGCAGTGCAGATGCCTTCCCCAGAGCAGCCCCTGGTCTCCTCTTCCACCCAGTAGAGCTTCTGCCCTCAAGGCTGTAGGGTCTTGGGTTGAGTCACCTCCTTAGCAGCTAAATCCTAAGAAGGAGAAACTCCCAAGTGCCATTTGTCTGTCCCTGTCCTCCCTCAGCAGCAGCACTGGGGCATTTCTCCATCTTTCCCTCCTGCCCATGCTGCCTTTGTTCTGCCCCTCACACTCTCTGGAAGCAAGGGGGGTGCCGATGCAGCTCACACACCAATGCAGCAGGTCTTGCCACGCAATTGTGTCCACGGGAGCAAAGTCCATCAGTCTGTCTGACCCTGTGGGTCCCTGGACAGTGCCGTGTGTGGGGCTGAGGAGTAAGCTGTCTCTGCTCAGGTCACTACAGTTTTAGCACGTCCAGGAGTTTCCCTGGGGTTCTCCTGCTGGAAGATGCTGAGCAGCTCCTCTTCATTACAAGTGGATAACACGTGAGGTAAACAGTGAATTTCAGAAGCTGTCACTCCCTTTCCCAGGTGCCCGCTGCTGTAGAGCTGGGATGACTCCTTGGGAGCTCATGGGCAGAGCCCTGCTCCTAACGGCACATTTGGCTAGTAAAAGCAGAACACCAGCCAGGGAGATGTATGAAGGTCCTGAAAGGAAAGGGAGAGACAATATGTGTTTGGGGGGCAGGGAAGGGAAAGAGATTTTCGCAGAGCAGTCCTAACTTGTGAGTGCGATTTCCTCCTTTGGCAGTACCTCCTGAACAAAGGGATCAGATGTCCAACAGCAGCTCCATCACCGAGTTCCTCCTCCTGGCATTTGCAGACACAGGGGAGTTGCAGCTTTTACACTTCTGGCTCTTCCTGGGCATCTACCTGGCTGCATTCCTGGGCAATGGCCTCATCATCATAGCCATAGCCTGTGACCACCACCTCCACACCCCCATGTACTTCTTCTTCCTCAACCTCTCCTTCGTTGACCTGGGCTCCATCTCCACCACTCTCCCCAAAGCCATGGCCAATTCCCTCTGGGAGAATGGGGCCATTTCCTACCCAGGGTGTGTGGCCCAGCTCTTTTTCTTTTTCTTTTTTATATCAGCTGAGTATTTTCTTCTTACTGTCATGGCCTACGACCACTATGTTGTCATCTGCAAACCCCTGCACTATGGGACCCTCCTGCGCAGCAGAGCTTGTGTCCATGTGGCAGCAGCTGTCTGGGGCAGTGGGTTTCTCAATGCTGTGCTACAAACTGCCAATACATTTTCACTACCATTCTGCCGAGGCAATGCCCTGGACCAGTTCTTCTGTGAAATCCCCCAGATCCTCAAGCTCTCCTGCTCAGAGTCAGACTACCTCAGGGAGGTTGGGCTTCTCGTGCTTAGTGCCTGTTTAACTTTGGAGTGTTTTGTTTTCATTGTGCTGTCCTACGTGCAGATCTTCAGAGCCGTGCTGAGGATCCCCTCCGAGCTGGGACAGCATAAAGCCTTTTCCACGTGCCCCCCTCACCTGGCTGTCGTCTCCCTGTTTTTCAGCACTGCAGTGTCTGCCTACCTGAAGCCCCCCTCCATTGCTTCCCCATCCCTGGACCTGGTGGTGTCATTTCTGTACTCGGTGGTGCCTCCAGCAGTGAACTCCCTCATTTACAGCATGAGGAATCAGGAGCTCAAGGACGCCCTATGGAAACTGGCACAATGGACACTGTTTCACTGGCAATACCCTGCCTCCCCTTCTCTGCACATTTCCCAGAATTTATCTTAGGCCAGGAGTCTGCTGTTCTCCCTTGTGATCGTCCTACTTATACATAATTTTCTGGGTTTATACTGTTTCTCTTGAGGCTTGATCCTGTTGCATCTGACCCTTGCACAACACTGTGTCAAATGTGACCTGTCCAAATGCAGCTCTTCAAGAAAAAGGCATGTCCCAGGTGCAGTGCCTGAAGGCTGAGCTCTTTCTCCAAAGCTGCCGCCAAGAAAATGTCCAAGAAATTGGTCTTTTAAAGAGTCTTTTCCTGAGAGGCACGGCAGAGGTGGGAAATGGGGGGGTTCCGTCAGTACATAACAGTTCATCTCTGTCACTCCTTCCTCCCCATACTTCTCCCCTGCTCCAGCGTGGCTCCTCTCTACAGGATCCCCCTGTATTGGCAGTCAAGGCTGTGTCGTTCACTTCTTTCTGTCTGACTTTTCTCCTTTATACTCACAGAATCACAGAAATGTTGAAGTTGGAAGGGACCTCTGGACTTTCCCTTTCCCTTTGTGAACCCATCTTAAAGAAAAGTCCTGTTGAACTAATTTGATATCCTTCTATGATAAGGTCCCCTGCCCTGTGGATGAAGGGAAGGTGGTGGATGTACTTTTTCTGGATTTTCATAAGGCTTTTGATACTGTCCCTCACAGCATCCTTCTGGAGAAGTTGTCCAACTGTGGGATGAGCAGGTTCACGGTGCGCTGGGTGAAAAACCGGCTGGAGGGCAGGGCTCCAAGGGGCTACAGTGAATGGGGCTACATCTGGCTGGCGACCGGTCACCAGCGGTGTTCCTCGGGGCTCAATCCTAGGGCCAGTTCTGTTCAATATATTTGTCAATGATCCGGATGCAGGAGTTGAATGCACCATTAGCACGTTTGCTGATGATACCAATCTGGGAAGTGCTGTCGACTCTCTCAAGGGACGAGAGGTCTTGCAGAGGGGTCTAGATGCATTGGAATATTGGGCCCCATCGCAGCACAAGCTTGATCCCCTCCCGGTACAGACTTAGCCCCCTCCCAGTGCAAACTGGATCCATTTATCCCCTCCCAGTACAGACTGGGCCCTTTCCCAGTGCAAACTGGATCCATTTAACCTTTCCCAGTACAGATTGGGCCCCGTTCCATTACAAACTGGATCCCCTGGCCCCTTCCCAGTACAGGCTGGGCTCCATCCCACTCCAAACTCTGTTCCCTGATCCCCTCCCAGTATACACTGGCCACATTCTCAGTACAAGCTGGATCCCCCACCCCCAAAAAACAGAGTGGTCCCCATCCCAGTCAAAAGTGCATCCAGTGGTCCGTCCCAGTATAGACTGTTCCCCGTCCCAGTACAAACTGGGTCCCTTTAACCCCTCCCAGTAGACACTGGGCCCCATCCCACTCCAAACTGGATGCCCTGATCCCCTCCCAGTGCAAACAGGGCCCCGTCCCAGAAGAAACTGGATCCCCTGGCACCAACCCAGTACAGACCGGGCCCTCTCCCAGTACAATCTGGATCCCTTTACCCACTCCCAGTACAGTCTGGGACCTGTCTCAGTACAAACTGGATCCCCTGATTCCCTCCCAGTATAGACTGGGCCCCGTTCAAGTACAAACTGGATCTCCGGATTCCCTCCCAGTACAGACAGGGCCCCATCCCGGTACAAACTGCATCCCTTGAACTCCTCCCAGTACAGACTGGGATCCCTGCCAGTACAAACTGGATCCCTTTAACCTCTCACAGTACAGACTGGGCCCCGTCCCATTAGAAGCTGGATTCATTTAACCCCTCCCAGTACAGACTTGCCCCCTCCCAGAACAAACTGGGTCCCTTGAACCTCTCCCATTACACACTGGGCCCCGTCCCAGTACAGACTGCATCCACTGATCCCCACCCAGTACAGACTGGGCTCTGTCCCAGTAGAAATTCGATCCCCCGGCCCCCTCCCAGTACAGACTGAGCCCCGCTCAGGTACAAACTTGATCCCCTGGTGCCCTCCCAGAACAGACTGGGCCCCCTCTCAGAACAAACTGGATCTTCTGATCTCCTCCCACTACAAACTGGGCCCTCTCTCAGTACAAACTGTATGCCTTTAAACCCTCTCATTGCGGACTGAGCCCCTCCCATTAGAAACGGGATTACCTGGCCCTCTCACAGTACAGACTGGGCCCCGTCCCAGGACAGACTGGATCCACTGATCCCCACTCAGTACTGACTGGGCCCCTTCCCAGTACAAACTGGATCACCTGCCTCCCTCCCAGTACAGACTGGGCCCTGTCCCAGCATAAAATGGATCCCTTTTACCCCTCCAAGTAGAGAATGGGCCCCGTCCCAGCACAAACTGGATACCATTAACCACTCCTGGTGCAGACTGGGCCCCATCCCTTTACAGATTGTATTCCCCGATCCCCTCCCAATACAGAATGGTCCCCGTTCCCGTTCAAACTGGATTCCCTGATCTCCTCCCAGTACAGACTGGGACTCCTCCCAGTTCAAACAGGATCTCTTTTACCTCTCTCAGTACAGACTGGACCCCGTCCCAGTTTAAACTGGATCCCTTTAAGCCCTCCTAGAACGGACTTGGCCCCCTCTCCGTACAAACCGGATCTTCTGATCCCCTCCAGGAACAGACTGGCCATCATTCCAGTAAAAACTGGATCCTTGGGCCCCTCCCAGTACAGACTGGATTCCATCCCAGTACAGACCCCTAACTGCCCTTTTAGACCCCTAAGTTCCCCCAGGGCCCTAAGTGCCCCCCTGCACCCCTAAGTGCAACCTTGCAACCCCTAGGTGCTCCACAGACCCCTACATGTCCCCCTGGATCCCTAAGCACAACCTTGGGACCCCCTAAGTGTGTCCATCATCCAGACCCCTCCCTCCCCACCCTCTCCTCCCCCACGCCACGCCCCACGTGTCCTCTGGCCCCAGCTGCAGCCCCACTTCTGGACCTTCACCTTCCTGTGGGGCAGCCCCACCTCCCCCAGCACCTTCAGCCCTTAGCTGAGACCCCCCTTCACCTCATCCAGCCTTCCTTGGTGGGAAGCCTCTGCCCAAGTCTTCTCCAGAGCTTGGGTGGGCTCAAAGCTTGTCCTCCTCAGATGGTTCCAGGTGGCCTTTAGATCTTTAGAAGGTCTCAAGCTCAACCTTGGGTGTTGACTGAGAAGAAAACCACTCTGGTGGAGACATCCGGAGTCCTGAGATAGTTTCAAGGTCAAATCCAAGAGGAGAAGAGGAAGAAGAGAGGTTGAAGGTGCTGGAGAACATCTGGTCAAAGCCCACCTTAGAATGGAGACCACCCCTGGCGATACCCAACGTTCCTGGAGTGGCCCAAGCACCCCAAGAAAGTCTTTTGCTCTCCAGTGTCTTCTCCCCTGGCTGGCTGGCCTGGTGACCATGGTTGGGATCATGGTGGTCGCTCAGAACAACCCTGCCCTGGAGACTGTCCATCTTCTCACTGGCAAACTGGTAACAACGGCTGAGGAGAAGGCTGAGGTTCTCAAGGACTTTTTTGCCTCAGCCTTCACTGGCAACCTCTCTTCCCACACCTCTCCAGTGGCTGGACCTCAAGGCAGGAACTGAGGGAGCAAAGTCCCTCCCACTGTAGGAGAAGATCCTTCCTCTCTAAATTGGAGACATATGGATTTGACGGGTGGACTGTCCGGTGGGTGAGGAATTGGTTGGATGGTCACATCCAGAGAGTAGTGGTCAACAGCTCAATGTCCGGATGGAGATCAGTGATGAGTGGTGTCCCTCAGGGATCCGTATTGGGACCAGTACTGTTTAATATCTTCATCAATGCCATAGACAGTGGGATTGAGTGCATCCTCAGCAAGTTTGCAGATGCCACCAGGCTGAGTGGTGCGGTTGACACGCCCAAGGGACGGGGTGCTATTCAGAGGGACCCGGACAAGCTCGAGAAGTGGGCCCATGTGAACCTCATGAGGTTCCAGAAGGCCAAGTGCAAGGTCCTGCACCTGGGTCGGGGCAACCCCCGGTATCCATACAGGCTAGGGCATGAAGGGATAGAGAGCAGCCCTGTGGAGGACGACTTGGGGTACTGGTGGATGAAAAGCTGGACGTGAGCTGACAATGTGTGCTCACAGCCCAGAAGGCCAATCGTATCCTGGGCTGCATCCAACGAAGAGTGGCCAGTAGGTCGAGGGAGGTGATTCTGCCTCTCTACTCCACTCTGGTGAGACCCCACCTGGCGTACTGCGTCCAGCTCTGGAGTCCTCAGCACAGGAACGACATGGACCTGTTGGAGTGGGTCCAGAAGAGGGCCACAAAAATGATCAGAGGGATGGAACACCTGTCCTCTGAAGAAAGGCTGAGAGAGTTGGGGTTGTTCAGCCTGGAGAAGACAAGGTGTTGTGGTTTAACCTCAGTCGGCAACTGAGTACCACACAGCCGCTCGCTCGCTCCTCCCCCACCCCCCAGTGGGATAGGGAGAGAATTGGAAGAGTAGAAGTGAGAAAAACTCGTGGGTTGAGATAAAAACAGTTTAATAAGTGAAATAAAATAATAACAACACCAATAACTATTATTATTATTACAATAATAATAATAATAATAATAATAATAATAATAGTAGTACAGAAAGCAAGTGATGCACGGGGCAACTGCTCATCACCTGCCGACCGATGCCCAGCCAGTCCCCGAGCAGCGGCCCCCCCTGGCCAGCTTTCCCCAGTTTATGTACTGAGCATGACGTCACATGGTATGGAATGTCCCTTTGGCCAGTTTGGCTCATCCATGTAGATGTGGCGCTTAGGGACATGGTTTAGTGGGCATGGTGGTGTTGGGTTGACAGTTGGACTCGATGATCTTAGAGGTCTTTTCCAACCTTAATGATTCTATGATTCTATGATTCTATGAAAGGAAAATAGAGAAGAGCCCGTCAGTGGAGACCACCGGGCAGCGCTCTTGGAGCCTGCCCTGCCTGCCCTGCCTGCAGCGCAGTGCTGAGTGGTGCAGCAGGACGGGCAGGGAGCCAGCAGCTGGAACCGTGGCTCCTGCTCAGCAGCTCCAGCTCGGAGGCTCCTGAGAGCTGGCATGCCACTGTGACAGCCTGGCCTGGCCCTCACCCTGCCCTCCTCCAAGCTGTGCACAGCAGCAGAGGCTCCGTGTCCTCAGAGGACCACGTTCAGCGGCTGCTGCCCAGCAAGTGTCCTTCCTCGTCCAGGTGACGTCCTCCCTTGGGGTGTCTAACCTGCATGGCGATGATGTAAGTTTGCAGGACGTTGCCTGTCATGGTTTAACCTGTCGGCAACCAAGTACCACACAGCCACTCGCTCACTCCCCCCCCGTCCCACGGTGGGATGGGGGAGAGAATTGGAAGAGCACAAGTGAGAAAAACTCGTGGGTTGAGATAAAAACAGCTTAATAATTGAAATAAAATTATAATAATAACAACAACAACAACAACAATAATAAATACAGAAAGCAAGTGATGCACAGTGCAATTGCTCACCACCCGCTGACCGATGCCCAGCCAGTCCCCAAGCAACGGCCCCCCCGGCCAGCTTTCCCCAGTTCATGTACTGAGCATGACGTCACATGGCATGGAATGTCCCTTTGGCCAGTTTGGCTGTGCCCCCCTCCCAGCTTCTTGTGCACCTCCAGCCTTCTCAGTCGGTAGAGCATGGGAAGCTGAAAAGTCCTTGGCTAGTGTAAGCACTACCTAGCAACAACTAAAACATGGGTGCGTTATCAACATTGTTCTCATCCTACATCCAAAACACAGCACTGTACCAGCTACCAGGAAGGAAATTAACTCTGTCCCTGCCGAAACCAGGACACTGCCATTGATTAATGTTGCAATCATTTTCTCCAGTGCTTTGTTAACTCTTCAAGGTTGGGGAGGTTCGAAGTAAATACTTGGCATGGCATCTAATCCCAAGGAAGATCAATCAGAAACATCCTGGACAAACCGGGCATCCTGGCTTTTTC
This sequence comes from Aptenodytes patagonicus, assembly GCF_965638725.1. Classification (NCBI taxonomy): domain Eukaryota; kingdom Metazoa; phylum Chordata; class Aves; order Sphenisciformes; family Spheniscidae; genus Aptenodytes; species Aptenodytes patagonicus. The sequence continues at coordinate 158,122 of NW_027472016.1, forward strand.
GTGGTTTAATCTCAGTCGGCAACTAAGCACTATGCAGCCGCTCGCTCACTCCCCCCCAGTGGGATGGGGGAGAGAATCGGAAGGGTAAAAGTGAGAAAAACTTGTGGGTTGAGATAAAGACTGTTTAATAGGTAAAGCAAAAGCCACGCATGCAAGCAAAGCAAAACAAGGAATTCATTCACTACATCCCATCGGCAGGCAGGTGTTCAGCCATCTCCAGGAAAGCAGGGCTCCATCACGCGTAACGGTTAGTTGGGAAGACAAACGCCATCACTCCAAACGTCCCCCCCTTTCCTTCTTCTTCCCCCAGCTTTATATACTGAGCATGACGTCACATGGTATGGAATATCCCTTTGGCCAGTTTGGGTCAGCTGTCCTGGCTGTGCCCCCTCCCAGCTTCTTGTGCACCTCCAGCCTTCTCAGTTGGTAAAGCATGGGAAGCTGAAAAGTCCTTGACTAGTGTGAACACTACCTAGCAACAACTAAAACATCGGTGTGTTATCAACATTGTTCTCACACTAAATCCAAAACACAGCACTGTACCAGCTACTAGGAAGGAAATTAACTCTATCCCTGCCGAAACCAGGACAGGCTTGTATAAATCAGGCTGTTAGGAGATATCTTGTTTTATCAACAAAACCACAGGAATTTGGCTGCAACAGCTGAAGCGTGAAACTAAAGGTGAAGGAGAGTTAATTCCAACAAGGGGAGATCACGACCACTGACTCACGGTCCACCGACTCAAGAAACCTTCCGACCCAAAAGAAGAGAAAGACTGAGCATGCGGACTAATTAGCATAAGAGGCGAGAGAATCGTTTGACCAGTCGGAGATAGAATATAAATAGTGTGAAGTTTTGTTAATCAGGGAGCTAGTCTTTTGTGGGCTACCACCTAGCTCCCTCCTTTGCGCCAACTAGACTAAGAGAAATGGAAATACCTCGCCTCGGTGTGTAAATTTGTGTTGCGCACTGGGTGATGAGCCAGTGTGAGGACGACAGAACATCTCTCCAGCCTGCCCAGGTGACTCGGGATGGCAGCACGGCCCCCTGGCCTAAGCGCCACTCCTCCCAGTCTGGTGTCATCAGCCAACTTGCTGAGGGTTCACTCTGCCCCATCATCCAGGCCATTAATTAAGGAAGATGTTAAACAGGATCGGACCCAGTACTGACCCCTGGGCGACACCGCTAGTTACTTGCCTCGCGCTAGACTTGGTGCCACTGAGCAGCACCCTCCGGGCCCGGCCGTTCAGCCCGTTTCAGTCCCGCTCGCTGTCGGCTCATCCAGCCCATTTCTGTTCGAGTGACTTGAACTCCGTATTTAAAAAGAAGAGATTGCAAGATGGGCATACGCAAGCACACAGCTTTCAAAATCCCGAGACATAAACCTCCCACACTGGGTATTTCCCAACACCTACAGAGAAGAATGAATGATATACGCAAGACCAACAAGTGTTTTTAATTCTGGCTTTGGCTTTTCTGCCTGTTGGTACCAAATGTGTGTTGTTTTTGCAAGGCGATCCCAACAGCTGAACAGGGATGAAAGCTCTTCCTCGAGGGGCCTGTGGGCAGACGGGCTAGCCGGCAGAGCTGTCCAAGTCTCTGGAAGGTCCCTCTGAGCTCTTCCTGGCCAGAGGCAGTACTGGGAGGAGGGACAGGGTGCGCTGCTGGTGCCCTTTGTGCAGCTTGGTCCCTGCTGGGGGCAGTTTTGGTGCTTCCTGGATTCTTCGTCCTCCTCCTCTCCGGCACTGCAGGAGTCAGATGCTGTGCCCCTCCCCCATCCAGGGTCACAATCTGCCCCCATCACCACCGCAGCGCCCTGAGTATTTGTCCGACGTGCATCTCTGGGGCGCCGAAACCCTCCTCCTCCTCCTCCCTGCTGAGGGGTCATAGTCTGTGGTGTCCACAAACCGGCTGCAGAAATCATGGCCCCGTCGCGGGGATCTGCTCCGCTCTCTCTGCCTCGGCAGAGTTTGCTCCTGAGCAGCCCTGCGTGTGGGAGCCCACTTGGAGCTGCCGTTGGAGGGCCCTGGACCTCCGTCATCCCTTGAGGCTCCGTCACGGCGTGGAGGACTTGCTCTCCACCTCCTCCTCCTCCTTGCTGAGCGGTGGCAGTCTGTGACCTCCACAAAGCGGCTGCGGAGATCGTAGCCCTGCCGCAGGGATCTGCTCCGCTCTCTCTGCATTGGCAGGGTTGGCTCCCGAGCAGCACTGGGCGTGGGAGCCAACTGGGAGCTGCCGTTGGAGGGCCCTGGAGCTCCGTCATCCCTTGGGGCTCCGTCACGACGTGGAGGACTTGCTCTCCACCTCCTCCTCCTCCTTGCTGAGCGGTGGTAGTCCGTGATCTCCACAAAGCGGCTGCGGAGATCGTAGCCCTGCCGCAGGGATCTGCTCCGCTCTCTCTGCATTGGCAGGGTTGGCTCCCGAGCAGCACTGGGTGTGGGAGCCGACTGGGAGCTGCCGTTGGAGGGCCCTGGAGCTGCGTCATCCCTGGGAGCGCTGTCACAACTTGGAGGACCAGTTCTCCTCCTCCCTGCTGCGTGGTCATAGTCCGTGGCGTCCACGAACCAGCTGCGGAGATCATTGCGCCACTGCGGGGATCTGCTCCGGGCCCTCTCCCTGGCACCGTTCCTCTGGCAGCGGGAAGAAGGGCTGAGTCCATGCTCGTCTTTATTGCTGTCTTCTCGCATGGTGTGCAGCACATGGTCAAATGGTTGACAGCAGACCCGGCACGCAGCTTTCCTTCTGGACACCAGCCTCATACAGCCGCAGAAGAAGCGGTGCAAGCAGAAGCCAATGTAGGAGGCGATGTTGAGCCTGCCTGGCCAGGTGGGGCACGGCCAGCCTGCAGATGCCTCCCGTGCACCTGCCCGGGTTAGCTGGCTGGTGCTGGCTGTTGCGGAGGAGGCGCTGTCCTCTGGAGAGCCCTCCATGCCCACTGCCATGTCCTGCAAAGAGAGAGTGAAAAGGTCCTGCCCTTTGCTCCTGAAAGGACCAGAAAAGTGGGGAACCCCCAGGAGCTGTGTGAGGGGACAGCTAAGGGCCTCCCAAAGGCTCTCCCAGAGGGCTGCAAAGGCAGAAGGGCCAAAGGCAGACAAACGGGGTGGATCTAGGCGGGATGCTTTGAGAGGGAGCCGCGTTGTGGCTGTGAAGAAAGCTGCAGCGTGGGAGGGAAAAGAGAGTAATGCCAAGATCCCAGAAAGAAATCCACTGTCCACATCTGGTGCCCTGACCCACCTCCCCAGAGTTACCTTAGTCCTGCGAGGCAGGCCCTGTGGTCCCACAGAACCCGCCTGCTCGCTGTCAGCCCCCCACTGACTGAGGAAGGAACGGGCATATGATGGTGCCGGTGAGGAAGAAGCCCTTTCTCCTGTTTTCAAATCAGAGCGCCTGGAGAAAAAAAGAGTGGTCTCCGTTTAAGGCTGTTCTTGCAGCCTCCCCTGGCGTTCAGTCATCTTCTTGGAGCGGTTTCTATGGCAGAGAGAAGACGCTACCAAGACTACCAATGGGAAATTCGACTGGGGTCTTCCCACCAGGTCTACCCCTGTCAGAGCAAGTCCTCGTCTTTACACCCCCTACGGCCTCCATTTCATAGAATCGTAGAATCATAAAACGGCTTGGGTCCGAAGGGACCTTAAAGATCATCTAGTTCCAACTCCTCTGCCATGGGCAGGGATACCTTCCACTAGATCAGGTTGCTCAAAGCCCCATCCAACCCGGCCTTGACCACTTCCAGGGAGGGGGCATCCACAACTTCTCTGGGCAACCTCTTCCAGTGTCTCACCACCCTCACCGTAAACAATTTCTTCCTAATATCTAATCTACATCTTCCCTCTTTCAGTTCAAAACCGTTACCCCTCGTCCTATCACTACACTCCCTGATAAATAGTCCCTCCCCATCTTTCCTGTCGGAATTGCCTCTAAGTATTCTTCTCTACATTAGCCAGCTTCAGAGAGCAGGCAAGTAGCAGTTCACAGCAGGGCAGGAGCCTAAAGCCCAGCTAGGAGAGAGAAAGACTGACGGGGGGTAGTTCACATTTGACAGCACCGAATAATGCAGGTAGTAACTGTCTCCTGTGACAGAAAGAGAAACACTCCGGAGGATGAGAAGAAGAACAGCAAAGCCGGGAAAAGGAAACGTATTCTGAACACATTTTAAATCTTGTTATTACCTGACATAAAACAGCAAATAGGCTTGCTGCCTGAGAACTGTATCGATGCCACGACCATCCACAGACGAATCGTTCATCTCGTACCACAGTCCATTGCTGGCCTGTAAAAAAGGGCAACGATATCTGGAGATGAACTGCATGGTTTCTCAACGATAACCCAGGCAGAAAGCAACAGAACCAAGAGTACGCTAAAACAAATCCAATGCAGCTGGTAAGGAGACCTTCTCCCCCAAAGCCTTGGCTGCCAGTAACACTGCTGTGAAAGCGTGTCTTCCCCAGCACACGTTTTTCCCCTGCTAGGAAGGAAGTTGCTCTTTACCTTTGTGTAGCAGAAATAGTGTCCTGCATCACAGCTGCCACCGCTATGCACCAGGACAGCATACAAGGCGTAGAGGAGCGGTTCTCCAGCTGCCTGAGATGTGTATGGCCGAAGATCCAAGTACTCGGGATACTCCACCACCTACGGAGAGACCAAGAGGGCTCAGAAATCATCCTGAAATACTACATGAAATAGCCTTCAACATGTAATGGTTTGGGTGGCAGGAAACTGTTCCCGACCAAAGCAGCTCTGTCGGAGCGGAGTACATGCTTGTCTTCCCACGGGACCTCTCCTCTCCCCTCCCCAGAAGGGAACACGAAAAACTCAACCTGAACAGCTTGTGAAAGAGCGTACTGCTTTGGGAAATCTCCTGCTCCGGGAAGAGAAAGTTGCGCTCCACTGGCGTACACACCTTGCTGATCTTCCTGCCGGTGAACTCTTCAAACCTTTTCAGACACACCGTGAGAACCTTGGGCACACGGTGGATTGTAAACCTCTTGGAGGCGGCAACCATCTTGTCACACCTTGAAACCAAGCACAGAGCCAAGTGCTGAAATGCACCCTTTTTCCCACCCAGAAAGCCAGACAAGCTTTCATGTCTCGCACATCCTTACCCTATTTTAAGGCTCTTCAGTTGCATAAGGACATATTAAACAAAACAGCTGCGTGTCATGATCGTGCGTTGAACATACGTGAAAAGATGACTTATGCTCGATGACATGCAGCACCTTCACGCAGGATCTAATATTAATATGTCGATGGCAATCATCTTACTTGCTACATTTAAAGCAGTTTTCGCCGTCCAGCTGCTCGGGTTTCACAAAGTCCTCCAGAGCTGCGGTGACAGATGAGGCTGCCTGGAGGAGTGAGAAAGGAGAGCAGTGAGCTCGGGGAAACGCCCTCGCGCAAACACTTCCTAGGAGCTGACAAGGCAGCCCAGGTACCTGAGGCTGAGGAGACCCACTGTGAACCCGCCAGCAGTGTCCAGAAGGAGGCAGAAAGCGGGTATTATGCTGAACATTTCCCTCCTTTCCCAGGGATTCCTGGGGCACTCAAGAGCTACCTCCCTGTGGCACCGCACAGTTCAGCTACCGATGGTGTGCAGGGTCATCAATAATGAAACCAATACAACCCATCAGCCTGGGAGCCAGACGGGTGTTGAGGCAGGGCAGAGGGAAGAAGGATGAGAGTACGTCAAGGGTGCGGAGAGGATAATGCGTGCTTGTCCAGCTTAAAGCCAGCACCTACAGGGGGACCGCTGCCACGGCCTCCCCAGAAGGACACAGTCCGTTCCACCTCCCACCCGCCACTCAGCTCTCTTTTGTTCATAGCCTGTGTTTTTCCGCCCCCTGTGTTTATTCTGGGAAGCTACAGGGGCCTTGGGACGTCTTGAATCACAGCTACAAACCCTCTTACTTTTATATCCAAAGGGACATCCAGGAAGGCCTCGTAGGAATCGGAAACCGCTTTGCAGCTCAAGCATGTGACTGGAAGGCAAATGGAAATGCTCAGCGATAAGGGAAGTGGACTGGCTGTGCCGGTTTACGTCCTCCATACCTACTACGCCAGTCACACGACCAGCTGTTTATCACAGGCAGACAGAAGGGCACAGACAATTCCAAGGAGAGCAATAGTCATGGGAAAGTACCTCTGGATCTCAGAAAGCCCCCAAATATTTGATGGACGATGGTAGTTGCTTGAGAAGAGATGTCCCAGCTGGAAACAAATGGTAGTTGGAGCTCAGAAGTAGGGCAGAGAGTTATCTCCCCCAAGAGTTTTGCTTTGTCTGAAAACCCTGGGTGTAGGGTTTCCTTGATGGGAGTACATCAAGGAGTCCACAGGGCTCAGGAACATTGAAAAGGTAATTTGCTCGTGCTTACTTGCTGCTTCCACTCAGACAAGCTCTCTGCATGGCATCGACAGTATAGCGTAAGAACTCATGGGCGTCTTCCTGCATGCCATGCCGGAAATGTTCTCCTATTCCTAAGAAAGAAGAGGTTAATAGCTCTCCCCTCCAAGAAGGGAAGAAAACCTGTGAAAGCACCTGAAATGACTTACGTGTGAGGACACGGACGACAGGCCAAGGCTGGATGGCACTGGCTGAGAAATGCAGGACCTTGTTAACGTGCGCCTCCATTACGCACATCATGCAGAAGCCTTGCTGACGACCTAAAGAGGGAGGGAGGGAGGGAGGGAGGGAAGGAAGCCTCTCAGGTGAGCAAAATATCCCTAGCCATGGGAAACCTTGTGGAGGTCTTGACGTTATAAGAACAGTCTCCACTCCTCTTCTCCCAAGGTGCCAGCATCCCAACAAGCCCGGGACATTTTAGTGCATAGAAAACTTTCTTCAGAGAGATGCTAAACTGACAGAAGTTTTCTGTGCAACGAGCAAAGAGAGTTGAACTTGCGGGAGTAGGGACCGAGACCCGGGGCTAGAAAGAGGTGCCTTTCTGAAGATGAGCACACCTAGACACGACAAGCGTCTCCTAGGCTTGAGTGTTCAAAGAACACCAACTCGGGGGGGGTTGGAAAGAAGGGCTGCTTTTCTCCTTAAATCAAATTCCAGATGCTGGGAATCCTTGGGATCAGTGCCCAGCTGATGTGCAAGGAGACGTTCCTAAAAGGACTCACAGGACCGGCTGTGCTCCCGAGAGAGCAGGTAGTTGGCCAGAGGGGGTGTGTACGTCAGGCACTGCAGGACGGAGTTGAGGAAGCACGTATTGCCCAGGTTGTGGAGTCCCGCTCCAGGTCTCTGTCTTTGCTGCCAGGCCATGCAAATCTTCTCCGGGGGAAAGAGGATCCTTTGTGGCGGAGCCATTCCCTCGGCAAGGACTGCAGGGAAATGACATTTGAAAAGAGAGGAGACGATATTGTTGCACGAAAGCGTATTTAAAAGTCAAGTTGTCTACAGGAGCGCGCAGAAGAACCAGCTCCAACCTCCAACACAGAACCATTGGAGGAAGCCTATCACTGCCGTTGACAATTACTGGTCAAGAAGCGGTTTTGGAAAATACTCTGTTCCCCCGCTGCCTTTGCCGAAAGGCCAATGAACCCACGCTGATTTCTGTGCCTTGGGCTACCTTCCTTTCCCCCTAGAGTCATGAATTGGATTATCAGGTCAAGCCTTCCCTTTTCCTGACTGTAACCTGGTGAAAACAAGCAAGTACCTAGCACAGAAAGTAACCCTACTGATGTCAGAACTTTCTACGAGCAACGTCATCTTTCAAAGTCTTGTACATAGTGGCAGAGGAGTGATAAAATGCGTTTTCCTGTGTCTAATCGAAAACACCTGGGTAAGTCTGGCTGCTACCAGGAAACGCCCCAGAATTCACTCGAGGCTGCCAGCACATCAACGTTCAGGGATGGAGCACCAGCCACGTCCGTTGCCTTTGGGGATTCACAAAGTCCAAGCCTGCTGGTGAAGTCGTTACTCACAGGAGTCGTTCCCCATTGCGGCCATCGCTCCTCTCACGAACAGAGGGGACAGCTTTGGATGACAAAGGATGTCAGGACGCACTCCAGAAAGAGATCAGTGCCAATCCCGTCACCTGATGGCAAAGAAATAACTGTAGCTCAACAAAAGGATTAAAAAAAACCCCCAAACACAACCCACAGAACAGCATCCACCATCAAAAGTGTTTCAGTGGTACTGAAACTGGAGCGGAAGTGCTGCAGAGCTGCAGGCTGATGGGCCTAGTGTCCCTGTCACAGGACTCCGATTGACCAAGGCCCTTTTGAAAGACTGCATTGCGTGTCACCTTCTCCGAAGAGGACCTGCTGCTGATCTGTGGCTAGCGTTAGCGGCAGAGCCCTCTGGCTCTCCAGCTCACGTCTTCCCACCTTGTATGCAGGGGTGACCAGCTTTCGGCCGCTACTTTAACGGCTGCCTTTGCTGTGCTCCTTTTCTGTCTCCCTTCCTACCACGTCAGTCAGGGTGGGCTTCTTGGCATTCTAGGCTGAGCCCAAGGCCTCAGACTGCACTACCACCCCCGCTACTTACCTATCCTAGCATACGGTAAAGAAATAAGAATTAGCAAATAGGAACTCTACCCACAGCACATATCTGGCCAGCCTACAGAGGTGTAAATAGCTCAGCCTAGAGCTCTAGAAGGTATAGACCAGCCTATACTTTTATCCCAGTCTACCTACTCTACGATCTGTCCCAAAAGTCAACTCAGAATTACCTTTGAAAGAGGATGGAAGGTGAGGAGAAGTGGGCAGTAAATGAGGAATGCTTGGAAAAAAGTAGGCACGCAAGTAGCAAGGGAAGGAGCCGAGTTATCCCGAAGGCCGGCTCAGCCCAACTACCTTTCGCTGGCCCGCTTTTCGGGATCCCAAGCCCTGGCCAGGTGAGGTCACAAGCGCCGGGCGGGTGCCACTTCACTGCCCCTTTGTGACACGGGCCTGCACGGGGATGTGTCCCCTTGAGGCCACACGGCTGCCACGGCCCGGGCACCTCCCAGACCCCAGCAGCTGGCAAAGGGCTCTTTGTCCGCTGGCAGAGCTCCCACTTCTTCCCGGAGCCGCACCAGCCAGATGAATAAAACCTGCCCAGGGCTGTAAGCGTGCCTGTTCACAGCTTTGGCTGGCACATTTGGGTTGCTGAGGGTTGCTTTTCCACTTTTTCCAGGTCCAGGACTGCGTCCATGAGACTCGTGTAGCAAAGCACCTGGTCTCCTACAGGTTCATATTCCATACCCCATGGTGTCACGCTCAGCAATAAAAGCTGGGGGAAGAAGGAAAAGAAAGGGGAGACGTTCGGAGTGATGGCGTTTTGTCTTCCCAAGTCACCGTTAGGCGTGATGGAGCCCTGCTTTCCTGGAGATGGCTGAACACCTGCCTGCCAATGGGAAGTGGTGAATGAATTCCCTATTTTGCTTGGCTTGCGTGCGCGGCTTTTGCTTTAATTATTAAACCGTCTTTATCTCAACCCATGCGTTTCCTCACTTTTACCCTCCTGATTCTCTCCCCTATCCCATCGGTGCGGGGGGGAGTGAGTGAGCGTCTGTGTGGTGCTGAGCTGCCTCCTGGGGTTAAACCACGACACGGGGTCAGGGCTCAGGAGCTGGCAGCGCCCCATGCTACCCAGGGAAGCAGAGGATCCTGGCAGCTGGATGTCGAGCAGGGTGTGCCTTCGCTGCCCGCTCCTCACTCACACACTTCAGCTACAGCTCTTGTGCTTGGGCAGCGTGACGTTCATTGCCCTTCACAAAATGCCACAGCAGGCGGGCTTGGTCAGGTGAACGTGGCTGAAGAATGCCTGAGCCCCGAGGGGCTCCTTTTATGGAAGGCATCTTATCCATCAGGTGACCTGGCCAGAGTTTTTTCTTATTTCACTTTTTACTATTATTCCTATGAAGGTGCCTGGTGGAAAAAAAAAAAAAAAAAAAAAAAAGAAAAAAAAAAAAAGAAAGATTAAAAAAAATATATGTATTTCGTTGCTATTATTAGTAAAGGCAACGAGGAGCCTGACCAGAACCAGGTGCCAGGGCTTCCAGGCTCTAGGAAGCTATGTCAGGCCTGTGCAGACTGTGTCTGTCCTCATTAGACATTATGGACATCGGAAACGCCAACTTAGGAAGCTGTCTTCAGACTTGATACGTTGCCCATCACTGTGGCATCTGACAATGCTTTAACTGAGAGAAACAAAAACGGAAATGCTCTAACTTTGCCATCGTTTTCCACTCCAAAAGCTGTTGCAGCGATCCAAACTTGATGCTTTGGGATCGTCTCTCTTCTACAAGGATCAATACTCTCTAGGTGGATTTCAAACACGCGTTGGGTCACCTGAGGAGGGTCTTCCTGGCCAAGAAGTTTTGTCACCTCTGTAGCTCTCTGCAAGTTCAGAGCACAGAAGGAGACCCAAGTAGTCTGTGATGCTCGTGCCAGGCACCGCAAACTGTTCCCTGGCACCGCTGGAAACCAACGACTTTGCTAAACACAGGAGTGACTGTGCAGCCGAGGAGAGGATCTGCCTCTTGGCCGTCACTGCCTGCTCCTTTGCAGCACCCTAACGTTTCACTCCAGCACCTCAGCACCGCCTCCGATGCCGTGGGGACCGAGCACAGAGGAGCGATCCACAACAGGGCAGCAGGAGGGGGCTGCTCTGCAGCCCTCTTTCAGCCCGCTTTGAAGCCCTCCTGCTTAAACTCTCAAGGATGTTTACACAAAAGCGTCTTTGAAAACCAAAAACTACGTAAAAAGAAAGCCACCTGAGGTGACTTACACTCTGCCCCATCATCCAGGCCATTAATTAAGGAAGATGTTAAACAGGATCGGACCCAGTACTGACCCCTGGGCGACACCGCTAGTTACTTGCCTCGCGCTAGACTTGGTGCCACTGAGCAGCACCCTCCGGGCCCGGCCGTTCAGCCCGTTTCAGTCCCGCTCGCTGTCGGCTCATCCAGCCCATTTCTGTTCGAGTGACTTGAACTCCGTATTTAAAAAGAAGAGATTGCAAGATGGGCATACGCAAGCACACAGCTTTCAAAATCCCGAGACATAAACCTCCCACACTGGGTATTTCCCAACACCTACAGAGAAGAATGAATGATATACGCAAGACCAACAAGTGTTTTTAATTCTGGCTTTGGCTTTTCTGCCTGTTGGTACCAAATGTGTGTTGTTTTTGCAAGGCGATCCCAACAGCTGAACAGGGATGAAAGCTCTTCCTCGAGGGGCCTGTGGGCAGACGGGCTAGCCGGCAGAGCTGTCCAAGTCTCTGGAAGGTCCCTCTGAGCTCTTCCTGGCCAGAGGCAGTACTGGGAGGAGGGACAGGGTGCGCTGCTGGTGCCCTTTGTGCAGCTTGGTCCCTGCTGGGGGCAGTTTTGGTGCTTCCTGGATTCTTCGTCCTCCTCCTCTCCGGCACTGCAGGAGTCAGATGCTGTGCCCCTCCCCCATCCAGGGTCACAATCTGCCCCCATCACCACCGCAGCGCCCTGAGTATTTGTCCAACGTGCATCTCTGGGGCGCCGAAACCCTCCTCCTCCTCCTCCCTGCTGAGGGGTCATAGTCTGTGGTGTCCACAAACCGGCTGCAGAAATCATGGCCCCGTCGCGGGGATCTGCTCCGCTCTCTCTGCCTCGGCAGAGTTTGCTCCTGAGCAGCCCTGCGTGTGGGAGCCCACTTGGAGCTGCCGTTGGAGGGCCCTGGACCTCCGTCATCCCTTGAGGCTCCGTCACGGCGTGGAGGACTTGCTCTCCACCTCCTCCTCCTCCTTGCTGAGCGGTGGCAGTCTGTGACCTCCACAAAGCGGCTGCGGAGATCGTAGCCCTGCCGCAGGGATCTGCTCCGCTCTCTCTGCATTGGCAGGGTTGGCTCCCGAGCAGCACTGGGCGTGGGAGCCAACTGGGAGCTGCCGTTGGAGGGCCCTGGAGCTCCGTCATCCCTTGGGGCTCTGTCACGACGTGGAGGACTTGCTCTCCACCTCCTCCTCCTCCTTGCTGAGCGGTGGTAGTCCGTGATCTCCACAAAGCGGCTGCGGAGATCGTAGCCCTGCCGCAGGGATCTGCTCCGCTCTCTCTGCATTGGCAGGGTTGGCTCCCGAGCAGCACTGGGTGTGGGAGCCGACTGGGAGCTGCCGTTGGAGGGCCCTGGAGCTGCGTCATCCCTGGGAGCGCTGTCACAACTTGGAGGACCAGTTCTCCTCCTCCCTGCTGCGTGGTCATAGTCCGTGGCGTCCACGAACCAGCTGCGGAGATCATTGCGCCACTGCGGGGATCTGCTCCGGGCCCTCTCCCTGGCACCGTTCCTCTGGCAGCGGGAAGAAGGGCTGAGTCCATGCTCGTCTTTATTGCTGTCTTCTCGCATGGTGTGCAGCACATGGTCAAATGGTTGACAGCAGACCCGGCACGCAGCTTTCCTTCTGGACACCAGCCTCATACAGCCGCAGAAGAAGCGGTGCAAGCAGAAGCCAATGTAGGAGGCGATGTTGAGCCTGCCTGGCCAGGTGGGGCACGGCCAGCCTGCAGATGCCTCCCGTGCACCTGCCCGGGTTAGCTGGCTGGTGCTGGCTGTTGCGGAGGAGGCGCTGTCCTCTGGAGAGCCCTCCATGCCCACTGCCATGTCCTGCAAAGAGAGAGTGAAAAGGTCCTGCCCTTTGCTCCTGAAAGGACCAGAAAAGTGGGGAACCCCCAGGAGCTGTGTGAGGGGACAGCTAAGGGCCTCCCAAAGGCTCTCCCAGAGGGCTGCAAAGGCAGAAGGGCCAAAGGCAGACAAACGGGGTGGATCTAGGCGGGATGCTTTGAGAGGGAGCCGCGTTGTGGCTGTGAAGAAAGCTGCAGCGTGGGAGGGAAAAGAGAGTAATGCCAAGATCCCAGAAAGAAATCCACTGTCCACATCTGGTGCCCTGACCCACCTCCCCAGAGTTACCTTAGTCCTGCGAGGCAGGCCCTGTGGTCCCACAGAACCCGCCTGCTCGCTGTCAGCCCCCCACTGACTGAGGAAGGAACGGGCATATGATGGTGCCGGTGAGGAAGAAGCCCTTTCTCCTGTTTTCAAATCAGAGCGCCTGGAGAAAAAAAGAGTGGTCTCCGTTTAAGGCTGTTCTTGCAGCCTCCCCTGGCGTTCAGTCATCTTCTTGGAGCGGTTTCTATGGCAGAGAGAAGACGCTACCAAGACTACCAATGGGAAATTCGACTGGGGTCTTCCCACCAGGTCTACCCCTGTCAGAGCAAGTCCTCGTCTTTACACCCCCTACGGCCTCCATTTCATAGAATCGTAGAATCATAAAACGGCTTGGGTCCGAAGGGACCTTAAAGATCATCTAGTTCCAACTCCTCTGCCATGGGCAGGGATACCTTCCACTAGATCAGGTTGCTCAAAGCCCCATCCAACCTGGCCTTGACCACTTCCAGGGAGGGGGCATCCACAACTTCTCTGGGCAACCTCTTCCAGTGTCTCACCACCCTCACCGTAAACAATTTCTTCCTAATATCTAATCTACATCTTCCCTCTTTCAGTTCAAAACCGTTACCCCTCGTCCTATCACTACACTCCCTGATAAATAGTCCCTCCCCATCTTTCCTGTCGGAATTGCCTCTAAGTATTCTTCTCTACATTAGCCAGCTTCAGAGAGCAGGCAAGTAGCAGTTCACAGCAGGGCAGGAGCCTAAAGCCCAGCTAGGAGAGAGAAAGACTGACGGGGGGTAGTTCACATTTGACAGCACCGAATAATGCAGGTAGTAACTGTCTCCTGTGACAGAAAGAGAAACACTCCGGAGGATGAGAAGAAGAACAGCAAAGCCGGGAAAAGGAAACGTATTCTGAACACATTTTAAATCTTGTTATTACCTGACATAAAACAGCAAATAGGCTTGCTGCCTGAGAACTGTATCGATGCCACGACCATCCACAGACGAATCGTTCATCTCGTACCACAGTCCATTGCTGGCCTGTAAAAAAGGGCAACGATATCTGGAGATGAACTGCATGGTTTCTCAACGATAACCCAGGCAGAAAGCAACAGAACCAAGAGTACGCTAAAACAAATCCAATGCAGCTGGTAAGGAGACCTTCTCCCCCAAAGCCTTGGCTGCCAGTAACACTGCTGTGAAAGCGTGTCTTCCCCAGCACACGTTTTTCCCCTGCTAGGAAGGAAGTTGCTCTTTACCTTTGTGTAGCAGAAATAGTGTCCTGCATCACAGCTGCCACCGCTATGCACCAGGACAGCATACAAGGCGTAGAGGAGCGGTTCTCCAGCTGCCTGAGATGTGTATGGCCGAAGATCCAAGTACTCGGGATACTCCACCACCTACGGAGAGACCAAGAGGGCTCAGAAATCATCCTGAAATACTACATGAAATAGCCTTCAACATGTAATGGTTTGGGTGGCAGGAAACTGTTCCCGACCAAAGCAGCTCTGTCGGAGCGGAGTACATGCTTGTCTTCCCACGGGACCTCTCCTCTCCCCTCCCCAGAAGGGAACACGAAAAACTCAACCTGAACAGCTTGTGAAAGAGCGTACTGCTTTGGGAAATCTCCTGCTCCGGGAAGAGAAAGTTGCGCTCCACTGGCGTACACACCTTGCTGATCTTCCTGCCGGTGAACTCTTCAAACCTTTTCAGACACACCGTGAGAACCTTGGGCACACGGTGGATTGTAAACCTCTTGGAGGCGGCAACCATCTTGTCACACCTTGAAACCAAGCACAGAGCCAAGTGCTGAAATGCACCCTTTTTCCCACCCAGAAAGCCAGACAAGCTTTCATGTCTCGCACATCCTTACCCTATTTTAAGGCTCTTCAGTTGCATAAGGACATATTAAACAAAACAGCTGCGTGTCATGATCGTGCGTTGAACATACGTGAAAAGATGACTTATGCTCGATGACATGCAGCACCTTCACGCAGGATCTAATATTAATATGTCGATGGCAATCATCTTACTTGCTACATTTAAAGCAGTTTTCGCCGTCCAGCTGCTCGGGTTTCACAAAGTCCTCCAGAGCTGCGGTGACAGATGAGGCTGCCTGGAGGAGTGAGAAAGGAGAGCAGTGAGCTCGGGGAAACGCCCTCGCGCAAACACTTCCTAGGAGCTGACAAGGCAGCCCAGGTACCTGAGGCTGAGGAGACCCACTGTGAACCCGCCAGCAGTGTCCAGAAGGAGGCAGAAAGCGGGTATTATGCTGAACATTTCCCTCCTTTCCCAGGGATTCCTGGGGCACTCAAGAGCTACCTCCCTGTGGCACCGCACAGTTCAGCTACCGATGGTGTGCAGGGTCATCAATAATGAAACCAATACAACCCATCAGCCTGGGAGCCAGACGGGTGTTGAGGCAGGGCAGAGGGAAGAAGGATGAGAGTACGTCAAGGGTGCGGAGAGGATAATGCGTGCTTGTCCAGCTTAAAGCCAGCACCTACAGGGGGACCGCTGCCACGGCCTCCCCAGAAGGACACAGTCCGTTCCACCTCCCACCCGCCACTCAGCTCTCTTTTGTTCACAGCCTGTGTTTTTCCGCCCCCTGTGTTTATTCTGGGAAGCTACAGGGGCCTTGGGACGTCTTGAATCACAGCTACAAACCCTCTTACTTTTATATCCAAAGGGACATCCAGGAAGGCCTCGTAGGAATCGGAAACCGCTTTGCAGCTCAAGCATGTGACTGGAAGGCAAATGGAAATGCTCAGCGATAAGGGAAGTGGACTGGCTGTGCCGGTTTACGTCCTCCATACCTACTACGCCAGTCACACGACCAGCTGTTTATCACAGGCAGACAGAAGGGCACAGACAATTCCAAGGAGAGCAATAGTCATGGGAAAGTACCTCTGGATCTCAGAAAGCCCCCAAATATTTGATGGACGATGGTAGTTGCTTGAGAAGAGATGTCCCAGCTGGAAACAAATGGTAGTTGGAGCTCAGAAGTAGGGCAGAGAGTTATCTCCCCCAAGAGTTTTGCTTTGTCTGAAAACCCTGGGTGTAGGGTTTCCTTGATGGGAGTACATCAAGGAGTCCACAGGGCTCAGGAACATTGAAAAGGTAATTTGCTCGTGCTTACTTGCTGCTTCCACTCAGACAAGCTCTCTGCATGGCATCGACAGTATAGCGTAAGAACTCATGGGCGTCTTCCTGCATGCCATGCCGGAAATGTTCTCCTATTCCTAAGAAAGAAGAGGTTAATAGCTCTCCCCTCCAAGAAGGGAAGAAAACCTGTGAAAGCACCTGAAATGACTTACGTGTGAGGACACGGACGACAGGCCAAGGCTGGATGGCACTGGCTGAGAAATGCAGGACCTTGTTAACGTGCGCCTCCATTACGCACATCATGCAGAAGCCTTGCTGACGACCTAAAGAGGGAGGGAGGGAGGGAGGGAGGGAGGGAGGGAAGGAAGCCTCTCAGGTGAGCAAAATATCCCTAGCCATGGGAAACCTTGTGGAGGTCTTGACGTTATAAGAACAGTCTCCACTCCTCTTCTCCCAAGGTGCCAGCATCCCAACAAGCCCGGGACATTTTAGTGCATAGAAAACTTTCTTCAGAGAGATGCTAAACTGACAGAAGTTTTCTGTGCAACGAGCAAAGAGAGTTGAACTTGCGGGAGTAGGGACCGAGACCCGGGGCTAGAAAGAGGTGCCTTTCTGAAGATGAGCACACCTAGACACGACAAGCGTCTCCTAGGCTTGAGTGTTCAAAGAACACCAACTCGGGGGGGGTTGGAAAGAAGGGCTGCTTTTCTCCTTAAATCAAATTCCAGATGCTGGGAATCCTTGGGATCAGTGCCCAGCTGATGTGCAAGGAGACGTTCCTAAAAGGACTCACAGGACCGGCTGTGCTCCCGAGAGAGCAGGTAGTTGGCCAGAGGGGGTGTGTACGTCAGGCACTGCAGGACGGAGTTGAGGAAGCACGTATTGCCCAGGTTGTGGAGTCCCGCTCCAGGTCTCTGTCTTTGCTGCCAGGCCATGCAAATCTTCTCCGGGGGAAAGAGGATCCTTTGTGGCGGAGCCATTCCCTCGGCAAGGACTGCAGGGAAATGACATTTGAAAAGAGAGGAGACGATATTGTTGCACGAAAGCGTATTTAAAAGTCAAGTTGTCTACAGGAGCGCGCAGAAGAACCAGCTCCAACCTCCAACACAGAACCATTGGAGGAAGCCTATCACTGCCGTTGACAATTACTGGTCAAGAAGCGGTTTTGGAAAATACTCTGTTCCCCCGCTGCCTTTGCCGAAAGGCCAATGAACCCACGCTGATTTCTGTGCCTTGGGCTACCTTCCTTTCCCCCTAGAGTCATGAATTGGATTATCAGGTCAAGCCTTCCCTTTTCCTGACTGTAACCTGGTGAAAACAAGCAAGTACCTAGCACAGAAAGTAACCCTACTGATGTCAGAACTTTCTACGAGCAACGTCATCTTTCAAAGTCTTGTACATAGTGGCAGAGGAGTGATAAAATGCGTTTTCCTGTGTCTAATCGAAAACACCTGGGTAAGTCTGGCTGCTACCAGGAAACGCCCCAGAATTCACTCGAGGCTGCCAGCACATCAACGTTCAGGGATGGAGCACCAGCCACGTCCGTTGCCTTTGGGGATTCACAAAGTCCAAGCCTGCTGGTGAAGTCGTTACTCACAGGAGTCGTTCCCCATTGCGGCCATCGCTCCTCTCACGAACAGAGGGGACAGCTTTGGATGACAAAGGATGTCAGGACGCACTCCAGAAAGAGATCAGTGCCAATCCCGTCACCTGATGGCAAAGAAATAACTGTAGCTCAACAAAAGGATTAAAAAAAACCCCCAAACACAACCCACAGAACAGCATCCACCATCAAAAGTGTTTCAGTGGTACTGAAACTGGAGCGGAAGTGCTGCAGAGCTGCAGGCTGATGGGCCTAGTGTCCCTGTCACAGGACTCCGATTGACCAAGGCCCTTTTGAAAGACTGCATTGCGTGTCACCTTCTCCGAAGAGGACCTGCTGCTGATCTGTGGCTAGCGTTAGCGGCAGAGCCCTCTGGCTCTCCAGCTCACGTCTTCCCACCTTGTATGCAGGGGTGACCAGCTTTCGGCCGCTACTTTAACGGCTGCCTTTGCTGTGCTCCTTTTCTGTCTCCCTTCCTACCACGTCAGTCAGGGTGGGCTTCTTGGCATTCTAGGCTGAGCCCAAGGCCTCAGACTGCACTACCACCCCCGCTACTTACCTATCCTAGCATACGGTAAAGAAATAAGAATTAGCAAATAGGAACTCTACCCACAGCACATATCTGGCCAGCCTACAGAGGTGTAAATAGCTCAGCCTAGAGCTCTAGAAGGTATAGACCAGCCTATACTTTTATCCCAGTCTACCTACTCTACGATCTGTCCCAAAAGTCAACTCAGAATTACCTTTGAAAGAGGATGGAAGGTGAGGAGAAGTGGGCAGTAAATGAGGAATGCTTGGAAAAAAGTAGGCACGCAAGTAGCAAGGGAAGGAGCCGAGTTATCCCGAAGGCCGGCTCAGCCCAACTACCTTTCGCTGGCCCGCTTTTCGGGATCCCAAGCCCTGGCCAGGTGAGGTCACAAGCGCCGGGCGGGTGCCACTTCACTGCCCCTTTGTGACACGGGCCTGCACGGGGATGTGTCCCCTTGAGGCCACACGGCTGCCACGGCCCGGGCACCTCCCAGACCCCAGCAGCTGGCAAAGGGCTCTTTGTCCGCTGGCAGAGCTCCCACTTCTTCCCGGAGCCGCACCAGCCAGATGAATAAAACCTGCCCAGGGCTGTAAGCGTGCCTGTTCACAGCTTTGGCTGGCACATTTGGGTTGCTGAGGGTTGCTTTTCCACTTTTTCCAGGTCCAGGACTGCGTCCATGAGACTCGTGTAGCAAAGCACCTGGTCTCCTACAGGTTCATATTCCATACCCCATGGTGTCACGCTCAGCAATAAAAGCTGGGGGAAGAAGGAAAAGAAAGGGGAGACGTTCGGAGTGATGGCGTTTTGTCTTCCCAAGTCACCGTTAGGCGTGATGGAGCCCTGCTTTCCTGGAGATGGCTGAACACCTGCCTGCCAATGGGAAGTGGTGAATGAATTCCCTATTTTGCTTGGCTTGCGTGCGCGGCTTTTGCTTTAATTATTAAACCGTCTTTATCTCAACCCATGCGTTTCCTCACTTTTACCCTCCTGATTCTCTCCCCTATCCCATCGGTGCGGGGGGGAGTGAGTGAGCGTCTGTGTGGTGCTGAGCTGCCTCCTGGGGTTAAACCACGACACGGGGTCAGGGCTCAGGAGCTGGCAGCGCCCCATGCTACCCAGGGAAGCAGAGGATCCTGGCAGCTGGATGTCGAGCAGGGTGTGCCTTCGCTGCCCGCTCCTCACTCACACACTTCAGCTACAGCTCTTGTGCTTGGGCAGCGTGACGTTCATTGCCCTTCACAAAATGCCACAGCAGGCGGGCTTGGTCAGGTGAACGTGGCTGAAGAATGCCTGAGCCCCGAGGGGCTCCTTTTATGGAAGGCATCTTATCCATCAGGTGACCTGGCCAGAGTTTTTTCTTATTTCACTTTTTACTATTATTCCTATGAAGGTGCCTGGTGGAAAAAAAAAAAAAAAAAAAAAAAAGAAAAAAAAAAAAGAAAGATTAAAAAAAATATATGTATTTCGTTGCTATTATTAGTAAAGGCAACGAGGAGCCTGACCAGAACCAGGTGCCAGGGCTTCCAGGCTCTAGGAAGCTATGTCAGGCCTGTGCAGACTGTGTCTGTCCTCATTAGACATTATGGACATCGGAAACGCCAACTTAGGAAGCTGTCTTCAGACTTGATACGTTGCCCATCACTGTGGCATCTGACAATGCTTTAACTGAGAGAAACAAAAACGGAAATGCTCTAACTTTGCCATCGTTTTCCACTCCAAAAGCTGTTGCAGCGATCCAAACTTGATGCTTTGGGATCGTCTCTCTTCTACAAGGATCAATACTCTCTAGGTGGATTTCAAACACGCGTTGGGTCACCTGAGGAGGGTCTTCCTGGCCAAGAAGTTTTGTCACCTCTGTAGCTCTCTGCAAGTTCAGAGCACAGAAGGAGACCCAAGTAGTCTGTGATGCTCGTGCCAGGCACCGCAAACTGTTCCCTGGCACCGCTGGAAACCAACGACTTTGCTAAACACAGGAGTGACTGTGCAGCCGAGGAGAGGATCTGCCTCTTGGCCGTCACTGCCTGCTCCTTTGCAGCACCCTAACGTTTCACTCCAGCACCTCAGCACCGCCTCCGATGCCGTGGGGACCGAGCACAGAGGAGCGATCCACAACAGGGCAGCAGGAGGGGGCTGCTCTGCAGCCCTCTTTCAGCCCGCTTTGAAGCCCTCCTGCTTAAACTCTCAAGGATGTTTACACAAAAGCGTCTTTGAAAACCAAAAACTACGTAAAAAGAAAGCCACCTGAGGTGACTTACACTCTGCCCCATCATCCAGGCCATTAATTAAGGAAGATGTTAAACAGGATCGGACCCAGTACTGACCCCTGGGCGACACCGCTAGTTACTTGCCTCGCGCTAGACTTGGTGCCACTGAGCAGCACCCTCCGGGCCCGGCCGTTCAGCCCGTTTCAGTCCCGCTCGCTGTCGGCTCATCCAGCCCATTTCTGTTCGAGTGACTTGAACTCCGTATTTAAAAAGAAGAGATTGCAAGATGGGCATACGCAAGCACACAGCTTTCAAAATCCCGAGACATAAACCTCCCACACTGGGTATTTCCCAACACCTACAGAGAAGAATGAATGATATACGCAAGGCCAACAAGTGTTTTTAATTCTGGCTTTGGCTTTTCTGCCTGTTGGTACCAAATGTGTGTTGTTTTTGCAAGGCGATCCCAACAGCTGAACAGGGATGAAAGCTCTTCCTCGAGGGGCCTGTGGGCAGACGGGCTAGCCGGCAGAGCTGTCCAAGTCTCTGGAAGGTCCCTCTGAGCTCTTCCTGGCCAGAGGCAGTACTGGGAGGAGGGACAGGGTGCGCTGCTGGTGCCCTTTGTGCAGCTTGGTCCCTGCTGGGGGCAGTTTTGGTGCTTCCTGGATTCTTCGTCCTCCTCCTCTCCGGCACTGCAGGAGTCAGATGCTGTGCCCCTCCCCCATCCAGGGTCACAATCTGCCCCCATCACCACCGCAGCGCCCTGAGTATTTGTCCAACGTGCATCTCTGGGGCGCCGAAACCCTCCTCCTCCTCCTCCCTGCTGAGGGGTCATAGTCTGTGGTGTCCACAAACCGGCTGCAGAAATCATGGCCCCGTCGCGGGGATCTGCTCCGCTCTCTCTGCCTCGGCAGAGTTTGCTCCTGAGCAGCCCTGCGTGTGGGAGCCCACTTGGAGCTGCCGTTGGAGGGCCCTGGACCTCCGTCATCCCTTGAGGCTCCGTCACGGCGTGGAGGACTTGCTCTCCACCTCCTCCTCCTCCTTGCTGAGCGGTGGCAGTCTGTGACCTCCACAAAGCGGCTGCGGAGATCGTAGCCCTGCCGCAGGGATCTGCTCCGCTCTCTCTGCATTGGCAGGGTTGGCTCCCGAGCAGCACTGGGCGTGGGAGCCAACTGGGAGCTGCCGTTGGAGGGCCCTGGAGCTCCGTCATCCCTTGGGGCTCCGTCACGACGTGGAGGACTTGCTCTCCACCTCCTCCTCCTCCTTGCTGAGCGGTGGTAGTCCGTGATCTCCACAAAGCGGCTGCGGAGATCGTAGCCCTGCTGCAGGGATCTGCTCCGCTCTCTCTGCATTGGCAGGGTTGGCTCCCGAGCAGCACTGGGTGTGGGAGCCGACTGGGAGCTGCCGTTGGAGGGCCCTGGAGCTGCGTCATCCCTGGGAGCGCTGTCACAACTTGGAGGACCAGTTCTCCTCCTCCCTGCTGCGTGGTCATAGTCCGTGGCGTCCACGAACCAGCTGCGGAGATCATTGTGCCACTGCGGGGATCTGCTCCGGGCCCTCTCCCTGGCACCGTTCCTCTGGCAGCGGGAAGAAGGGCTGAGTCCATGCTCGTCTTTATTGCTGTCTTCTCGCATGGTGTGCAGCACATGGTCAAATGGTTGACAGCAGACCCGGCACGCAGCTTTCCTTCTGGACACCAGCCTCATACAGCCGCAGAAGAAGCGGTGCAAGCAGAAGCCAATGTAGGAGGCGATGTTGAGCCTGCCTGGCCAGGTGGGGCACGGCCAGCCTGCAGATGCCTCCCGTGCACCTGCCCGGGTTAGCTGGCTGGTGCTGGCTGTTGCGGAGGAGGCGCTGTCCTCTGGAGAGCCCTCCATGCCCACTGCCATGTCCTGCAAAGAGAGAGTGAAAAGGTCCTGCCCTTTGCTCCTGAAAGGACCAGAAAAGTGGGGAACCCCCAGGAGCTGTGTGAGGGGACAGCTAAGGGCCTCCCAAAGGCTCTCCCAGAGGGCTGCAAAGGCAGAAGGGCCAAAGGCAGACAAACGGGGTGGATCTAGGCGGGATGCTTTGAGAGGGAGCCGCGTTGTGGCTGTGAAGAAAGCTGCAGCGTGGGAGGGAAAAGAGAGTAATGCCAAGATCCCAGAAAGAAATCCACTGTCCACATCTGGTGCCCTGACCCACCTCCCCAGAGTTACCTTAGTCCTGCGAGGCAGGCCCTGTGGTCCCACAGAACCCGCCTGCTCGCTGTCAGCCCCCCACTGACTGAGGAAGGAACGGGCATATGATGGTGCCGGTGAGGAAGAAGCCCTTTCTCCTGTTTTCAAATCAGAGCGCCTGGAGAAAAAAAGAGTGGTCTCCGTTTAAGGCTGTTCTTGCAGCCTCCCCTGGCGTTCAGTCATCTTCTTGGAGCGGTTTCTATGGCAGAGAGAAGACGCTACCAAGACTACCAATGGGAAATTCGACTGGGGTCTTCCCACCAGGTCTACCCCTGTCAGAGCAAGTCCTCGTCTTTACACCCCCTACGGCCTCCATTTCATAGAATCGTAGAATCATAAAACGGCTTGGGTCCGAAGGGACCTTAAAGATCATCTAGTTCCAACTCCTCTGCCATGGGCAGGGATACCTTCCACTAGATCAGGTTGCTCAAAGCCCCATCCAACCCGGCCTTGACCACTTCCAGGGAGGGGGCATCCACAACTTCTCTGGGCAACCTCTTCCAGTGTCTCACCACCCTCACCGTAAACAATTTCTTCCTAATATCTAATCTACATCTTCCCTCTTTCAGTTCAAAACCGTTACCCCTCGTCCTATCACTACACTCCCTGATAAATAGTCCCTCCCCATCTTTCCTGTCGGAATTGCCTCTAAGTATTCTTCTCTACATTAGCCAGCTTCAGAGAGCAGGCAAGTAGCAGTTCACAGCAGGGCAGGAGCCTAAAGCCCAGCTAGGAGAGAGAAAGACTGACGGGGGGTAGTTCACATTTGACAGCACCGAATAATGCAGGTAGTAACTGTCTCCTGTGACAGAAAGAGAAACACTCCGGAGGATGAGAAGAAGAACAGCAAAGCCGGGAAAAGGAAACGTATTCTGAACACATTTTAAATCTTGTTATTACCTGACATAAAACAGCAAATAGGCTTGCTGCCTGAGAACTGTATCGATGCCACGACCATCCACAGACGAATCGTTCATCTCGTACCACAGTCCATTGCTGGCCTGTAAAAAAGGGCAACGATATCTGGAGATGAACTGCATGGTTTCTCAACGATAACCCAGGCAGAAAGCAACAGAACCAAGAGTACGCTAAAACAAATCCAATGCAGCTGGTAAGGAGACCTTCTCCCCCAAAGCCTTGGCTGCCAGTAACACTGCTGTGAAAGCGTGTCTTCCCCAGCACACGTTTTTCCCCTGCTAGGAAGGAAGTTGCTCTTTACCTTTGTGTAGCAGAAATAGTGTCCTGCATCACAGCTGCCACCGCTATGCACCAGGACAGCATACAAGGCGTAGAGGAGCGGTTCTCCAGCTGCCTGAGATGTGTATGGCCGAAGATCCAAGTACTCGGGATACTCCACCACCTACGGAGAGACCAAGAGGGCTCAGAAATCATCCTGAAATACTACATGAAATAGCCTTCAACATGTAATGGTTTGGGTGGCAGGAAACTGTTCCCGACCAAAGCAGCTCTGTCGGAGCGGAGTACATGCTTGTCTTCCCACGGGACCTCTCCTCTCCCCTCCCCAGAAGGGAACACGAAAAACTCAACCTGAACAGCTTGTGAAAGAGCGTACTGCTTTGGGAAATCTCCTGCTCCGGGAAGAGAAAGTTGCGCTCCACTGGCGTACACACCTTGCTGATCTTCCTGCCGGTGAACTCTTCAAACCTTTTCAGACACACCGTGAGAACCTTGGGCACACGGTGGATTGTAAACCTCTTGGAGGCGGCAACCATCTTGTCACACCTTGAAACCAAGCACAGAGCCAAGTGCTGAAATGCACCCTTTTTCCCACCCAGAAAGCCAGACAAGCTTTCATGTCTCGCACATCCTTACCCTATTTTAAGGCTCTTCAGTTGCATAAGGACATATTAAACAAAACAGCTGCGTGTCATGATCGTGCGTTGAACATACGTGAAAAGATGACTTATGCTCGATGACATGCAGCACCTTCACGCAGGATCTAATATTAATATGTCGATGGCAATCATCTTACTTGCTACATTTAAAGCAGTTTTCGCCGTCCAGCTGCTCGGGTTTCACAAAGTCCTCCAGAGCTGCGGTGACAGATGAGGCTGCCTGGAGGAGTGAGAAAGGAGAGCAGTGAGCTCGGGGAAACGCCCTCGCCCAAACACTTCCTAGGAGCTGACAAGGCAGCCCAGGTACCTGAGGCTGAGGAGACCCACTGTGAACCCGCCAGCAGTGTCCAGAAGGAGGCAGAAAGCGGGTATTATGCTGAACATTTCCCTCCTTTCCCAGGGATTCCTGGGGCACTCAAGAGCTACCTCCCTGTGGCACCGCACAGTTCAGCTACCGATGGTGTGCAGGGTCATCAATAATGAAACCAATACAACCCATCAGCCTGGGAGCCAGACGGGTGTTGAGGCAGGGCAGAGGGAAGAAGGATGAGAGTACGTCAAGGGTGCGGAGAGGATAATGCGTGCTTGTCCAGCTTAAAGCCAGCACCTACAGGGGGACCGCTGCCACGGCCTCCCCAGAAGGACACAGTCCGTTCCACCTCCCACCCGCCACTCAGCTCTCTTTTGTTCACAGCCTGTGTTTTTCCGCCCCCTGTGTTTATTCTGGGAAGCTACAGGGGCCTTGGGACGTCTTGAATCACAGCTACAAACCCTCTTACTTTTATATCCAAAGGGACATCCAGGAAGGCCTCGTAGGAATCGGAAACCGCTTTGCAGCTCAAGCATGTGACTGGAAGGCCAATGGAAATGCTCAGCGATAAGGGAAGTGGACTGGCTGTGCCGGTTTACGTCCTCCATACCTACTACGCCAGTCACACGACCAGCTGTTTATCACAGGCAGACAGAAGGGCACAGACAATTCCAAGGAGAGCAATAGTCATGGGAAAGTACCTCTGGATCTCAGAAAGCCCCCAAATATTTGATGGACGATGGTAGTTGCTTGAGAAGAGATGTCCCAGCTGGAAACAAATGGTAGTTGGAGCTCAGAAGTAGGGCAGAGAGTTATCTCCCCCAAGAGTTTTGCTTTGTCTGAAAACCCTGGGTGTAGGGTTTCCTTGATGGGAGTACATCAAGGAGTCCACAGGGCTCAGGAACATTGAAAAGGTAATTTGCTCGTGCTTACTTGCTGCTTCCACTCAGACAAGCTCTCTGCATGGCATCGACAGTATAGCGTAAGAACTCATGGGCGTCTTCCTGCATGCCATGCCGGAAATGTTCTCCTATTCCTAAGAAAGAAGAGGTTAATAGCTCTCCCCTCCAAGAAGGGAAGAAAACCTGTGAAAGCACCTGAAATGACTTACGTGTGAGGACACGGACGACAGGCCAAGGCTGGATGGCACTGGCTGAGAAATGCAGGACCTTGTTAACGTGCGCCTCCATTACGCACATCATGCAGAAGCCTTGCTGACGACCTAAAGAGGGAGGGAGGGAGGGAGGGAGGGAAGGAAGCTTCTCAGGTGAGCAAAATATCCTTAGCCATGGGAAACCTTGTGGAGGTCTTGACGTTATAAGAACAGTCTCCACTCCTCTTCTCCCAAGGTGCCAGCATCCCAACAAGCCCGGGACATTTTAGTGCATAGAAAACTTTCTTCAGAGAGATGCTAAACTGACAGAAGTTTTCTGTGCAACGAGCAAAGAGAGTTGAACTTGCGGGAGTAGGGACCGAGACCCGGGGCTAGAAAGAGGTGCCTTTCTGAAGATGAGCACACCTAGACACGACAAGCGTCTCCTAGGCTTGAGTGTTCAAAGAACACCAACTCGGGGGGGGTTGGAAAGAAGGGCTGCTTTTCTCCTTAAATCAAATTCCAGATGCTGGGAATCCTTGGGATCAGTGCCCAGCTGATGTGCAAGGAGACGTTCCTAAAAGGACTCACAGGACCGGCTGTGCTCCCGAGAGAGCAGGTAGTTGGCCAGAGGGGGTGTGTACGTCAGGCACTGCAGGACGGAGTTGAGGAAGCACGTATTGCCCAGGTTGTGGAGTCCCGCTCCAGGTCTCTGTCTTTGCTGCCAGGCCATGCAAATCTTCTCCGGGGGAAAGAGGATCCTTTGTGGCGGAGCCATTCCCTTGGCAAGGACTGCAGGGAAATGACATTTGAAAAGAGAGGAGACGATATTGTTGCACGAAAGCGTATTTAAAAGTCAAGTTGTCTACAGGAGCGCGCAGAAGAACCAGCTCCAACCTCCAACACAGAACCATTGGAGGAAGCCTATCACTGCCGTTGACAATTACTGGTCAAGAAGCGGTTTTGGAAAATACTCTGTTCCCCCGCTGCCTTTGCCGAAAGGCCAATGAACCCACGCTGATTTCTGTGCCTTGGGCTACCTTCCTTTCCCCCTAGAGTCATGAATTGGATTATCAGGTCAAGCCTTCCCTTTTCCTGACTGTAACCTGGTGAAAACAAGCAAGTACCTAGCACAGAAAGTAACCCTACTGATGTCAGAACTTTCTACGAGCAACGTCATCTTTCAAAGTCTTGTACATAGTGGCAGAGGAGTGATAAAATGCGTTTTCCTGTGTCTAATCGAAAACACCTGGGTAAGTCTGGCTGCTACCAGGAAACGCCCCAGAATTCACTCGAGGCTGCCAGCACATCAACGTTCAGGGATGGAGCACCAGCCACGTCCGTTGCCTTTGGGGATTCACAAAGTCCAAGCCTGCTGGTGAAGTCGTTACTCACAGGAGTCGTTCCCCATTGCGGCCATCGCTCCTCTCACGAACAGAGGGGACAGCTTTGGATGACAAAGGATGTCAGGACGCACTCCAGAAAGAGATCAGTGCCAATCCCGTCACCTGATGGCAAAGAAATAACTGTAGCTCAACAAAAGGATTAAAAAAAAACCCCAAACACAACCCACAGAACAGCATCCACCATCAAAAGTGTTTCAGTGGTACTGAAACTGGAGCGGAAGTGCTGCAGAGCTGCAGGCTGATGGGCCTAGTGTCCCTGTCACAGGACTCCGATTGACCAAGGCCCTTTTGAAAGACTGCATTGCGTGTCACCTTCTCCGAAGAGGACCTGCTGCTGATCTGTGGCTAGTGTTAGCGGCAGAGCCCTCTGGCTCTCCAGCTCACGTCTTCCCACCTTGTATGCAGGGGTGACCAGCTTTCGGCCGCTACTTTAACGGCTGCCTTTGCTGTGCTCCTTTTCTGTCTCCCTTCCTACCACGTCAGTCAGGGTGGGCTTCTTGGCATTCTAGGCTGAGCCCAAGGCCTCAGACTGCACTACCACCCCCGCTACTTACCTATCCTAGCATACGGTAAAGAAATAAGAATTAGCAAATAGGAACTCTACCCACAGCGCATATCTGGCCAGCCTACAGAGGTGTAAATAGCTCAGCCTAGAGCTCTAGAAGGTATAGACCAGCCTATACTTTTATCCCAGTCTACCTACTCTACGATCTGTCCCAAAAGTCAACTCAGAATTACCTTTGAAAGAGGATGGAAGGTGAGGAGAAGTGGGCAGTAAATGAGGAATGCTTGGAAAAAAGTAGGCACGCAAGTAGCAAGGGAAGGAGCCGAGTTATCCCGAAGGCCGGCTCAGCCCAACTACCTTTCGCTGGCCCGCTTTTCGGGATCCCAAGCCCTGGCCAGGTGAGGTCACAAGCGCCGGGCGGGTGCCACTTCACTGCCCCTTTGTGACACGGGCCTGCACGGGGATGTGTCCCCTTGAGGCCACACGGCTGCCACGGCCCGGGCACCTCCCAGACCCCAGCAGCTGGCAAAGGGCTCTTTGTCCGCCGGCAGAGCTCCCACTTCTTCCCGGAGCCGCACCAGCCAGATGAATAAAACCTGCCCAGGGCTGTAAGCGTGCCTGTTCACAGCTTTGGCTGGCACATTTGGGTTGCTGAGGGTTGCTTTTCCACTTTTTCCAGGTCCAGGACTGCGTCCATGAGACTCGTGTAGCAAAGCACCTGGTCTCCTACAGGTTCATATTCCATACCCCATGGTGTCACGCTCAGCAATAAAAGCTGGGGGAAGAAGGAAAAGAAAGGGGAGACGTTCGGAGTGATGGCGTTTTGTCTTCCCAAGTCACCGTTAGGCGTGATGGAGCCCTGCTTTCCTGGAGATGGCTGAACACCTGCCTGCCAATGGGAAGTGGTGAATGAATTCCCTATTTTGCTTGGCTTGCGTGCGCGGCTTTTGCTTTAATTATTAAACCGTCTTTATCTCAACCCATGCGTTTCCTCACTTTTACCCTCCTGATTCTCTCCCCTATCCCATCGGTGCGGGGGGGAGTGAGTGAGCGTCTGTGTGGTGCTGAGCTGCCTCCTGGGGTTAAACCACGACACGGGGTCAGGGCTCAGGAGCTGGCAGCGCCCCATGCTACCCAGGGAAGCAGAGGATCCTGGCAGCTGGATGTCGAGCAGGGTGTGCCTTCGCTGCCCGCTCCTCACTCACACACTTCAGCTACAGCTCTTGTGCTTGGGCAGCGTGACGTTCATTGCCCTTCACAAAATGCCACAGCAAGGCGGGCTTGGTCAGGTGAACGTGGCTGAAGAATGCCTGAGCCCCGAGGGGCTCCTTTTATGGAAGGCATCTTATCCATCAGGTGACCTGGCCAGAGTTTTTTCTTATTTCACTTTTTACTATTATTCCTATGAAGGTGCCTGGTGGAAAAAAAAAAAAAAAAAAAAAGAAAAAAAAAAAAGAAAGATTAAAAAAAATATATGTATTTCGTTGCTATTATTAGTAAAGGCAACGAGGAGCCTGACCAGAACCAGCTGCCAGGGCTTCCAGGCTCTAGGAAGCTATGTCAGGCCTGTGCAGACTGTGTCTGTCCTCATTAGACATTATGGACATCGGAAACGCCAACTTAGGAAGCTGTCTTCAGACTTGATACGTTGCCCATCACTGTGGCATCTGACAATGCTTTAACTGAGAGAAACAAAAACGGAAATGCTCTAACTTTGCCATCGTTTTCCACTCCAAAAGCTGTTGCAGCGATCCAAACTTGATGCTTTGGGATCGTCTCTCTTCTACAAGGATCAATACTCTCTAGGTGGATTTCAAACACGCGTTGGGTCACCTGAGGAGGGTCTTCCTGGCCAAGAAGTTTTGTCACCTCTGTAGCTCTCTGCAAGTTCAGAGCACAGAAGGAGACCCAAGTAGTCTGTGATGCTCGTGCCAGGCACCGCAAACTGTTCCCTGGCACCGCTGGAAACCAACGACTTTGCTAAACACAGGAGTGACTGTGCAGCCGAGGAGAGGATCTGCCTCTTGGCCGTCACTGCCTGCTCCTTTGCAGCACCCTAACGTTTCACTCCAGCACCTCAGCACCGCCTCCGATGCCGTGGGGACCGAGCACAGAGGAGCGATCCACAACAGGGCAGCAGGAGGGGGCTGCTCTGCAGCCCTCTTTCAGCCCGCTTTGAAGCCCTCCTGCTTAAACTCTCAAGGATGTTTACACAAAAGCGTCTTTGAAAACCAAAAACTACGTAAAAAGAAAGCCACCTGAGGTGACTTACACTCTGCCCCATCATCCAGGCCATTAATTAAGGAAGATGTTAAACAGGATCGGACCCAGTACTGACCCCTGGGCGACACCGCTAGTTACTTGCCTCGCGCTAGACTTGGTGCCACTGAGCAGCACCCTCCGGGCCCGGCCGTTCAGCCCGTTTCAGTCCCGCTCGCTGTCGGCTCATCCAGCCCATTTCTGTTCGAGTGACTTGAACTCCGTATTTAAAAAGAAGAGATTGCAAGATGGGCATACGCAAGCACACAGCTTTCAAAATCCCGAGACATAAACCTCCCACACTGGGTATTTCCCAACACCTACAGAGAAGAATGAATGATATACGCAAGACCAACAAGTGTTTTTAATTCTGGCTTTGGCTTTTCTGCCTGTTGGTACCAAATGTGTGTTGTTTTTG
This sequence comes from Aptenodytes patagonicus, assembly GCF_965638725.1. Taxonomy (NCBI): domain Eukaryota; kingdom Metazoa; phylum Chordata; class Aves; order Sphenisciformes; family Spheniscidae; genus Aptenodytes; species Aptenodytes patagonicus. The sequence goes on from NW_027472016.1 coordinate 188,465, forward strand.
CAAGGCGATCCCAACAGCTGAACAGGGATGAAAGCTCTTCCTCGAGGGGCCTGTGGGCAGACGGGCTAGCCGGCAGAGCTGTCCAAGTCTCTGGAAGGTCCCTCTGAGCTCTTCCTGGCCAGAGGCAGTACTGGGAGGAGGGACAGGGTGCGCTGCTGGTGCCCTTTGTGCAGCTTGGTCCCTGCTGGGGGCAGTTTTGGTGCTTCCTGGATTCTTCGTCCTCCTCCTCTCCGGCACTGCAGGAGTCAGATGCTGTGCCCCTCCCCCATCCAGGGTCACAATCTGCCCCCGTCACCACCGCAGCGCCCTGAGTATTTGTCCAACGTGCATCTCTGGGGCGCCGAAACCCTCCTCCTCCTCCTCCCTGCTGAGGGGTCATAGTCTGTGGTGTCCACAAACCGGCTGCAGAAATCATGGCCCCGTCGCGGGGATCTGCTCCGCTCTCTCTGCCTCGGCAGAGTTTGCTCCTGAGCAGCCCTGCGTGTGGGAGCCCACTTGGAGCTGCCGTTGGAGGGCCCTGGACCTCCGTCATCCCTTGAGGCTCCGTCACGGCGTGGAGGACTTGCTCTCCACCTCCTCCTCCTCCTTGCTGAGCGGTGGTAGTCCGTGATCTCCACAAAGCGGCTGCGGAGATCGTAGCCCTGCCGCAGGGATCTGCTCCGCTCTCTCTGCATTGGCAGGGTTGGCTCCCGAGCAGCACTGGGTTTGGGAGCTGACTGGGAGCTGCCGTTGGAGGGCCCTGGAGCTGCGTCATCCCTGGGAGCGCTGTCACAACTTGGAGGACCAGTTCTCCTCCTCCCTGCTGCGTGGTCATAGTCCGTGGCGTCCACGAACCAGCTGCGGAGATCATTGCGCCACTGCGGGGATCTGCTCCGGGCCCTCTCCCTGGCACCGTTCCTCTGGCAGCGGGAAGAAGGGCTGAGTCCATGCTCGTCTTTATTGCTGTCTTCTCGCATGGTGTGCAGCACATGGTCAAATGGTTGACAGCAGACCCGGCACGCAGCTTTCCTTCTGGACACCAGCCTCATACAGCCGCAGAAGAAGCGGTGCAAGCAGAAGCCAATGTAGGAGGCGATGTTGAGCGTGCCTGGCCAGGTGGGGCACGGCCAGCCTGCAGATGCCTCCCGTGCACCTGCCCGGGTTAGCTGGCTGGTGCTGGCTGTTGCGGAGGAGGCGCTGTCCTCTGGAGAGCCCTCCATGCCCACTGCCATGTCCTGCAAAGAGAGAGTGAAAAGGTCCTGCCCTTTGCTCCTGAAAGGACCAGAAAAGTGGGGAACCCCCAGGAGCTGTGTGAGGGGACAGCTAAGGGCCTCCCAAAGGCTCTCCCAGAGGGCTGCAAAGGCAGAAGGGCCAAAGGCAGACAAACGGGGTGGATCTAGGCGGGATGCTTTGAGAGGGAGCCGCGTTGTGGCTGTGAAGAAAGCTGCAGCGTGGGAGGGAAAAGAGAGTAATGCCAAGATCCCAGAAAGAAATCCACTGTCCACATCTGGTGCCCTGACCCACCTCCCCAGAGTTACCTTAGTCCTGCGAGGCAGGCCCTGTGGTCCCACAGAACCCGCCTGCTCGCTGTCAGCCCCCCACTGACTGAGGAAGGAACGGGCATATGATGGTGCCGGTGAGGAAGAAGCCCTTTCTCCTGTTTTCAAATCAGAGCGCCTGGAGAAAAAAAGAGTGGTCTCCGTTTAAGGCTGTTCTTGCAGCCTCCCCTGGCGTTCAGTCATCTTCTTGGAGCGGTTTCTATGGCAGAGAGAAGACGCTACCAAGACTACCAATGGGAAATTCGACTGGGGTCTTCCCACCAGGTCTACCCCTGTCAGAGCAAGTCCTCGTCTTTACACCCCCTACGGCCTCCATTTCATAGAATCGTAGAATCATAAAATGGCTTGGGTCCGAAGGGACCTTAAAGATCATCTAGTTCCAACTCCTCTGCCATGGGCAGGGATACCTTCCACTAGATCAGGTTGCTCAAAGCCCCATCCAACCCGGCCTTGACCACTTCCAGGGAGGGGGCATCCACAACTTCTCTGGGCAACCTCTTCCAGTGTCTCACCACCCTCACCGTAAACAATTTCTTCCTAATATCTAATCTACATCTTCCCTCTTTCAGTTCAAAACCGTTACCCCTCGTCCTATCACTACACTCCCTGATAAATAGTCCCTCCCCATCTTTCCTGTCGGAATTGCCTCTAAGTATTCTTCTCTACATTAGCCAGCTTCAGAGAGCAGGCAAGTAGCAGTTCACAGCAGGGCAGGAGCCTAAAGCCCAGCTAGGAGAGAGAAAGACTGACGGGGGGTAGTTCACATTTGACAGCACCGAATAATGCAGGTAGTAACTGTCTCCTGTGACAGAAAGAGAAACACTCCGGAGGATGAGAAGAAGAACAGCAAAGCCGGGAAAAGGAAACGTATTCTGAACACATTTTAAATCTTGTTATTACCTGACATAAAACAGCAAATAGGCTTGCTGCCTGAGAACTGTATCGATGCCACGACCATCCACAGACGAATCGTTCATCTCGTACCACAGTCCATTGCTGGCCTGTAAAAAAGGGCAACGATATCTGGAGATGAACTGCATGGTTTCTCAACGATAACCCAGGCAGAAAGCAACAGAACCAAGAGTACGCTAAAACAAATCCAATGCAGCTGGTAAGGAGACCTTCTCCCCCAAAGCCTTGGCTGCCAGTAACACTGCTGTGAAAGCGTGTCTTCCCCAGCACACGTTTTTCCCCTGCTAGGAAGGAAGTTGCTCTTTACCTTTGTGTAGCAGAAATAGTGTCCTGCATCACAGCTGCCACCGCTATGCACCAGGACAGCATACAAGGCGTAGAGGAGCGGTTCTCCAGCTGCCTGAGATGTGTATGGCCGAAGATCCAAGTACTCGGGATACTCCACCACCTACGGAGAGACCAAGAGGGCTCAGAAATCATCCTGAAATACTACATGAAATAGCCTTCAACATGTAATGGTTTGGGTGGCAGGAAACTGTTCCCGACCAAAGCAGCTCTGTCGGAGCGGAGTACATGCTTGTCTTCCCACGGGACCTCTCCTCTCCCCTCCCCAGAAGGGAACACGAAAAACTCAACCTGAACAGCTTGTGAAAGAGCGTACTGCTTTGGGAAATCTCCTGCTCCGGGAAGAGAAAGTTGCGCTCCACTGGCGTACACACCTTGCTGATCTTCCTGCCGGTGAAGTCTTCAAACCTTTTCAGACACACCGTGAGAACCTTGGGCACACGGTGGATTGTAAACCTCTTGGAGGCGGCAACCATCTTGTCACACCTTGAAACCAAGCACAGAGCCAAGTGCTGAAATGCACCCTTTTTCCCACCCAGAAAGCCAGACAAGCTTTCATGTCTCGCACATCCTTACCCTATTTTAAGGCTCTTCAGTTGCATAAGGACATATTAAACAAAACAGCTGCGTGTCATGATCGTGCGTTGAACATACGTGAAAAGATGACTTATGCTCGATGACATGCAGCACCTTCACGCAGGATCTAATATTAATATGTCGATGGCAATCATCTTACTTGCTACATTTAAAGCAGTTTTCTCCGTCCAGCTGCTCGGGTTTCACAAAGTCCTCCAGAGCTGCGGTGACAGATGAGGCTGCCTGGAGGAGTGAGAAAGGAGAGCAGTGAGCTCGGGGAAACGCCCTCGCGCAAACACTTCCTAGGAGCTGACAAGGCAGCCCAGGTACCTGAGGCTGAGGAGACCCACTGTGAACCCGCCAGCAGTGTCCAGAAGGAGGCAGAAAGCGGGTATTATGCTGAACATTTCCCTCCTTTCCCAGGGATTCCTGGGGCACTCAAGAGCTACCTCCCTGTGGCACCGCACAGTTCAGCTACCGATGGTGTGCAGGGTCATCAATAATGAAACCAATACAACCCATCAGCCTGGGAGCCAGACGGGTGTTGAGGCAGGGCAGAGGGAAGAAGGATGAGAGTACGTCAAGGGTGCGGAGAGGATAATGCGTGCTTGTCCAGCTTAAAGCCAGCACCTACAGGGGGACCGCTGCCACGGCCTCCCCAGAAGGACACAGTCCGTTCCACCTCCCACCCGCCACTCAGCTCTCTTTTGTTCACAGCCTGTGTTTTTCCGCCCCCTGTGTTTATTCTGGGAAGCTACAGGGGCCTTGGGACGTCTTGAATCACAGCTACAAACCCTCTTACTTTTATATCCAAAGGGACATCCAGGAAGGCCTCGTAGGAATCGGAAACCGCTTTGCAGCTCAAGCATGTGACTGGAAGGCCAATGGAAATGCTCAGCGATAAGGGAAGTGGACTGGCTGTGCCGGTTTACGTCCTCCATACCTACTACGCCAGTCACACGACCAGCTGTTTATCACAGGCAGACAGAAGGGCACAGACAATTCCAAGGAGAGCAATAGTCATGGGAAAGTACCTCTGGATCTCAGAAAGCCCCCAAATATTTGATGGACGATGGTAGTTGCTTGAGAAGAGATGTCCCAGCTGGAAACAAATGGTAGTTGGAGCTCAGAAGTAGGGCAGAGAGTTATCTCCCCCAAGAGTTTTGCTTTGTCTGAAAACCCTGGGTGTAGGGTTTCCTTGATGGGAGTACATCAAGGAGTCCACAGGGCTCAGGAACATTGAAAAGGTAATTTGCTCGTGCTTACTTGCTGCTTCCACTCAGACAAGCTCTCTGCATGGCATCGACAGTATAGCGTAAGAACTCATGGGCGTCTTCCTGCATGCCATGCCGGAAATGTTCTCCTATTCCTAAGAAAGAAGAGGTTAATAGCTCTCCCCTCCAAGAAGGGAAGAAAACCTGTGAAAGCACCTGAAATGACTTACGTGTGAGGACACGGACGACAGGCCAAGGCTGGATGGCACTGGCTGAGAAATGCAGGACCTTGTTAACATGCGCCTCCATTACGCACATCATGCAGAAGCCTTGCTGACGACCTAAAGAGGGAGGGAGGGAGGGAGGGAGGGAGGGAGGGAAGGAAGCTTCTCAGGTGAGCAAAATATCCCTAGCCATGGGAAACCTCGTGGAGGTCTTGACGTTATAAGAACAGTCTCCACTCCTCTTCTCCCAAGGTGCCAGCATCCCAACAAGCCCGGGACATTTTAGTGCATAGAAAACTTTCTTCAGAGAGATGCTAAACTGACAGAAGTTTTCTGTGCAACGAGCAAAGAGAGTTGAACTTGCGGGAGTAGGGACCGAGACCCGGGGCTAGAAAGAGGTGCCTTTCTGAAGATGAGCACACCTAGACACGACAAGCGTCTCCTAGGCTTGAGTGTTCAAAGAACACCAACTCGGGGGGGGTTGGAAAGAAGGGCTGCTTTTCTCCTTAAATCAAATTCCAGATGCTGGGAATCCTTGGGATCAGTGCCCAGCTGATGTGCAAGGAGACGTTCCTAAAAGGACTCACAGGACCGGCTGTGCTCCCGAGAGAGCAGGTAGTTGGCCAGAGGGGGTGTGTACGTCAGGCACTGCAGGACGGAGTTGAGGAAGCACGTATTGCCCAGGTTGTGGAGTCCCGCTCCAGGTCTCTGTCTTTGCTGCCAGGCCATGCAAATCTTCTCCGGGGGAAAGAGGATCCTTTGTGGCGGAGCCATTCCCTCGGCAAGGACTGCAGGGAAATGACATTTGAAAAGAGAGGAGACGATATTGTTGCACGAAAGCGTATTTAAAAGTCAAGTTGTCTACAGGAGCGCGCAGAAGAACCAGCTCCAACCTCCAACACAGAACCATTGGAGGAAGCCTATCACTGCCGTTGACAATTACTGGTCAAGAAGCGGTTTTGGAAAATACTCTGTTCCCCCGCTGCCTTTGCCGAAAGGCCAATGAACCCACGCTGATTTCTGTGCCTTGGGCTACCTTCCTTTCCCCCTAGAGTCATGAATTGGATTATCAGGTCAAGCCTTCCCTTTTCCTGACTGTAACCTGATGAAAACAAGCAAGTACCTAGCACAGAAAGTAACCCTACTGATGTCAGAACTTTCTACGAGCAACGTCATCTTTCAAAGTCTTGTACATAGTGGCAGAGGAGTGATAAAATGCGTTTTCCTGTGTCTAATCGAAAACACCTGGGTAAGTCTGGCTGCTACCAGGAAACGCCCCAGAATTCACTCGAGGCTGCCAGCACATCAACGTTCAGGGATGGAGCACCAGCCACGTCCGTTGCCTTTGGGGATTCACAAAGTCCAAGCCTGCTGGTGAAGTCGTTACTCACAGGAGTCGTTCCCCATTGCGGCCATCGCTCCTCTCACGAACAGAGGGGACAGCTTTGGATGACAAAGGATGTCAGGACGCACTCCAGAAAGAGATCAGTGCCAATCCCGTCACCTGATGGCAAAGAAATAACTGTAGCTCAACAAAAGGATTAAAAAAAACCCCCAAACACAACCCACAGAACAGCATCCACCATCAAAAGTGTTTCAGTGGTACTGAAACTGGAGCGGAAGTGCTGCAGAGCTGCAGGCTGATGGGCCTAGTGTCCCTGTCACAGGACTCCGATTGACCAAGGCCCTTTTGAAAGACTGCATTGCGTGTCACCTTCTCCGAAGAGGACCTGCTGCTGATCTGTGGCTAGCGTTAGCGGCAGAGCCCTCTGGCTCTCCAGCTCACGTCTTCCCACCTTGTATGCAGGGGTGACCAGCTTTCGGCCGCTACTTTAACGGCTGCCTTTGCTGTGCTCCTTTTCTGTCTCCCTTCCTACCACGTCAGTCAGGGTGGGCTTCTTGGCATTCTAGGCTGAGCCCAAGGCCTCAGACTGCACTACCACCCCCGCTACTTACCTATCCTAGCATACGGTAAAGAAATAAGAATTAGCAAATAGGAACTCTACCCACAGCGCATATCTGGCCAGCCTACAGAGGTGTAAATAGCTCAGCCTAGAGCTCTAGAAGGTATAGACCAGCCTATACTTTTATCCCAGTCTACCTACTCTACGATCTGTCCCAAAAGTCAACTCAGAATTACCTTTGAAAGAGGATGGAAGGTGAGGAGAAGTGGGCAGTAAATGAGGAATGCTTGGAAAAAAGTAGGCACGCAAGTAGCAAGGGAAGGAGCCGAGTTATCCCGAAGGCCGGCTCAGCCCAACTACCTTTCGCTGGCCCGCTTTTCGGGATCCCAAGCCCTGGCCAGGTGAGGTCACAAGCGCCGGGCGGGTGCCACTTCACTGCCCCTTTGTGACACGGGCCTGCACGGGGATGTGTCCCCTTGAGGCCACACGGCTGCCACGGCCCGGGCACCTCCCAGACCCCAGCAGCTGGCAAAGGGCTCTTTGTCCGCCGGCAGAGCTCCCACTTCTTCCCGGAGCCGCACCAGCCAGATGAATAAAACCTGCCCAGGGCTGTAAGCGTGCCTGTTCACAGCTTTGGCTGGCACATTTGGGTTGCTGAGGGTTGCTTTTCCACTTTTTCCAGGTCCAGGACTGCGTCCATGAGACTCGTGTAGCAAAGCACCTGGTCTCCTACAGGTTCATATTCCATACCCCATGGTGTCACGCTCAGCAATAAAAGCTGGGGGAAGAAGGAAAAGAAAGGGGAGACGTTCGGAGTGATGGCGTTTTGTCTTCCCAAGTCACCGTTAGGCGTGATGGAGCCCTGCTTTCCTGGAGATGGCTGAACACCTGCCTGCCAATGGGAAGTGGTGAATGAATTCCCTATTTTGCTTGGCTTGCGTGCGCGGCTTTTGCTTTAATTATTAAACCGTCTTTATCTCAACCCATGAGTTTCCTCACTTTTACCCTCCTGATTCTCTCCCCTATCCCATCGGTGCGGGGGGGAGTGAGTGAGCGTCTGTGTGGTGCTGAGCTGCCTCCTGGGGTTAAACCACGACACGGGGTCAGGGCTCAGGAGCTGGCAGCGCCCCATGCTACCCAGGGAAGCAGAGGATCCTGGCAGCTGGATGTCGAGCAGGGTGTGCCTTCGCTGCCCGCTCCTCACTCACACACTTCAGCTACAGCTCTTGTGCTTGGGCAGCGTGACGTTCATTGCCCTTCACAAAATGCCACAGCAGGCGGGCTTGGTCAGGTGAACGTGGCTGAAGAATGCCTGAGCCCCGAGGGGCTCCTTTTATGGAAGGCATCTTATCCATCAGGTGACCTGGCCAGAGTTTTTTCTTATTTCACTTTTTACTATTATTCCTATGAAGGTGCCTGGTGGAAAAAAAAAAAAAAAAAAAAAAAAAAAGAAAAAAAAAAAAGAAAGATTAAAAAAAATATATGTATTTCGTTGCTATTATTAGTAAAGGCAACGAGGAGCCTGACCAGAACCAGGTGCCAGGGCTTCCAGGCTCTAGGAAGCTATGTCAGGCCTGTGCAGACTGTGTCTGTCCTCATTAGACATTATGGACATCGGAAACGCCAACTTAGGAAGCTGTCTTCAGACTTGATACGTTGCCCATCACTGTGGCATCTGACAATGCTTTAACTGAGAGAAACAAAAACGGAAATGCTCTAACTTTGCCATCGTTTTCCACTCCAAAAGCTGTTGCAGCGATCCAAACTTGATGCTTTGGGATCGTCTCTCTTCTACAAGGATCAATACTCTCTAGGTGGATTTCAAACACGCGTTGGGTCACCTGAGGAGGGTCTTCCTGGCCAAGAAGTTTTGTCACCTCTGTAGCTCTCTGCAAGTTCAGAGCACAGAAGGAGACCCAAGTAGTCTGTGATGCTCGTGCCAGGCACCGCAAACTGTTCCCTGGCACCGCTGGAAACCAACGACTTTGCTAAACACAGGAGTGACTGTGCAGCCGAGGAGAGGATCTGCCTCTTGGCCGTCACTGCCTGCTCCTTTGCAGCACCCTAACGTTTCACTCCAGCACCTCAGCACCGCCTCCGATGCCGTGGGGACCGAGCACAGAGGAGCGATCCACAACAGGGCAGCAGGAGGGGGCTGCTCTGCAGCCCTCTTTCAGCCCGCTTTGAAGCCCTCCTGCTTAAACTCTCAAGGATGTTTACACAAAAGCGTCTTTGAAAACCAAAAACTACGTAAAAAGAAAGCCACCTGAGGTGACTTACACTCTGCCCCATCATCCAGGCCATTAATTAAGGAAGATGTTAAACAGGATCGGACCCAGTACTGACCCCTGGGCGACACCGCTAGTTACTTGCCTCGCGCTAGACTTGGTGCCACTGAGCAGCACCCTCCGGGCCCGGCCGTTCAGCCCGTTTCAGTCCCGCTCGCTGTCGGCTCATCCAGCCCATTTCTGTTCGAGTGACTTGAACTCCGTATTTAAAAAGAAGAGATTGCAAGATGGGCATACGCAAGCACACAGCTTTCAAAATCCCGAGACATAAACCTCCCACACTGGGTATTTCCCAACACCTACAGAGAAGAAAACACCCCATGAATGATATACGCAAGGCCAACAAGTGTTTTTAATTCTGGCTTTGGCTTTTCTGCCTGTTGGTACCAAATGTGTGTTGTTTTTGCAAGGCGATCCCAACAGCTGAACAGGGATGAAAGCTCTTCCTCGAGGGGCCTGTGGGCAGACGGGCTAGCCGGCAGAGCTGTCCAAGTCTCTGGAAGGTCCCTCTGAGCTCTTCCTGGCCAGAGGCAGTACTGGGAGGAGGGACAGGGTGCGCTGCTGGTGCCCTTTGTGCAGCTTGGTCCCTGCTGGGGGCAGTTTTGGTGCTTCCTGGATTCTTCGTCCTCCTCCTCTCCGGCACTGCAGGAGTCAGATGCTGTGCCCCTCCCCCATCCAGGGTCACAATCTGCCCCCATCACCACCGCAGCGCCCTGAGTATTTGTCCGACGTGCATCTCTGGGGCGCCGAAACCCTCCTCCTCCTCCTCCCTGCTGAGGGGTCATAGTCTGTGGTGTCCACAAACCGGCTGCAGAAATCATGGCCCCGTCGCGGGGATCTGCTCCGCTCTCTCTGCCTCGGCAGAGTTTGCTCCTGAGCAGCCCTGCGTGTGGGAGCCCACTTGGAGCTGCCGTTGGAGGGCCCTGGACCTCCGTCATCCCTTGAGGCTCCGTCACGGCGTGGAGGACTTGCTCTCCACCTCCTCCTCCTCCTTGCTGAGCGGTGGCAGTCTGTGACCTCCACAAAGCGGCTGCGGAGATCGTAGCCCTGCCGCAGGGATCTGCTCCGCTCTCTCTGCATTGGCAGGGTTGGCTCCCGAGCAGCACTGGGCGTGGGAGCCAACTGGGAGCTGCCGTTGGAGGGCCCTGGAGCTCCGTCATCCCTTGGGGCTCCGTCACGACGTGGAGGACTTGCTCTCCACCTCCTCCTCCTCCTTGCTGAGCGGTGGTAGTCCGTGATCTCCACAAAGCGGCTGCGGAGATCGTAGCCCTGCCGCAGGGATCTGCTCCGCTCTCTCTGCATTGGCAGGGTTGGCTCCCGAGCAGCACTGGGTGTGGGAGCCGACTGGGAGCTGCCGTTGGAGGGCCCTGGAGCTGCGTCATCCCTGGGAGCGCTGTCACAACTTGGAGGACCAGTTCTCCTCCTCCCTGCTGCGTGGTCATAGTCCGTGGCGTCCACGAACCAGCTGCGGAGATCATTGCGCCACTGCGGGGATCTGCTCCGGGCCCTCTCCCTGGCACCGTTCCTCTGGCAGCGGGAAGAAGGGCTGAGTCCATGCTCGTCTTTATTGCTGTCTTCTCGCATGGTGTGCAGCACATGGTCAAATGGTTGACAGCAGACCCGGCACGCAGCTTTCCTTCTGGACACCAGCCTCATACAGCCGCAGAAGAAGCGGTGCAAGCAGAAGCCAATGTAGGAGGCGATGTTGAGCGTGCCTGGCCAGGTGGGGCACGGCCAGCCTGCAGATGCCTCCCGTGCACCTGCCCGGGTTAGCTGGCTGGTGCTGGCTGTTGCGGAGGAGGCGCTGTCCTCTGGAGAGCCCTCCATGCCCACTGCCATGTCCTGCAAAGAGAGAGTGAAAAGGTCCTGCCCTTTGCTCCTGAAAGGACCAGAAAAGTGGGGAACCCCCAGGAGCTGTGTGAGGGGACAGCTAAGGGCCTCCCAAAGGCTCTCCCGGAGGGCTGCAAAGGCAGAAGGGCCAAAGGCAGACAAACGGGGTGGATCTAGGCGGGATGCTTTGAGAGGGAGCCGCGTTGTGGCTGTGAAGAAAGCTGCAGCGTGGGAGGGAAAAGAGAGTAATGCCAAGATCCCAGAAAGAAATCCACTGTCCACATCTGGTGCCCTGACCCACCTCCCCAGAGTTACCTTAGTCCTGCGAGGCAGGCCCTGTGGTCCCACAGAACCCGCCTGCTCGCTGTCAGCCCCCCACTGACTGAGGAAGGAATGGGCATATGATGGTGCCGGTGAGGAAGAAGCCCTTTCTCCTGTTTTCAAATCAGAGCGCCTGGAGAAAAAAAGAGTGGTCTCCGTTTAAGGCTGTTCTTGCAGCCTCCCCTGGCGTTCAGTCATCTTCTTGGAGCGGTTTCTATGGCAGAGAGAAGACGCTACCAAGACTACCAATGGGAAATTCGACTGGGGTCTTCCCACCAGGTCTACCCCTGTCAGAGCAAGTCCTCGTCTTTACACCCCCTACGGCCTCCATTTCATAGAATCGTAGAATCATAAAATGGCTTGGGTCCGAAGGGACCTTAAAGATCATCTAGTTCCAACTCCTCTGCCATGGGCAGGGATACCTTCCACTAGATCAGGTTGCTCAAAGCCCCATCCAACCCGGCCTTGACCACTTCCAGGGAGGGGGCATCCACAACTTCTCTGGGCAACCTCTTCCAGTGTCTCACCACCCTCACCGTAAACAATTTCTTCCTAATATCTAATCTACATCTTCCCTCTTTCAGTTCAAAACCGTTACCCCTCGTCCTATCACTACACTCCCTGATAAATAGTCCCTCCCCATCTTTCCTGTCGGAATTGCCTCTAAGTATTCTTCTCTACATTAGCCAGCTTCAGAGAGCAGGCAAGTAGCAGTTCACAGCAGGGCAGGAGCCTAAAGCCCAGCTAGGAGAGAGAAAGACTGACGGGGGGTAGTTCACATTTGACAGCACCGAATAATGCAGGTAGTAACTGTCTCCTGTGACAGAAAGAGAAACACTCCGGAGGATGAGAAGAAGAACAGCAAAGCCGGGAAAAGGAAACGTATTCTGAACACATTTTAAATCTTGTTATTACCTGACATAAAACAGCAAATAGGCTTGCTGCCTGAGAACTGTATCGATGCCACGACCATCCACAGACGAATCGTTCATCTCGTACCACAGTCCATTGCTGGCCTGTAAAAAAGGGCAACGATATCTGGAGATGAACTGCATGGTTTCTCAACGATAACCCAGGCAGAAAGCAACAGAACCAAGAGTACGCTAAAACAAATCCAATGCAGCTGGTAAGGAGACCTTCTCCCCCAAAGCCTTGGCTGCCAGTAACACTGCTGTGAAAGCGTGTCTTCCCCAGCACACGTTTTTCCCCTGCTAGGAAGGAAGTTGCTCTTTACCTTTGTGTAGCAGAAATAGTGTCCTGCATCACAGCTGCCACCGCTATGCACCAGGACAGCATACAAGGCGTAGAGGAGCGGTTCTCCAGCTGCCTGAGATGTGTATGGCCGAAGATCCAAGTACTCGGGATACTCCACCACCTACGGAGAGACCAAGAGGGCTCAGAAATCATCCTGAAATACTACATGAAATAGCCTTCAACATGTAATGGTTTGGGTGGCAGGAAACTGTTCCCGACCAAAGCAGCTCTGTCGGAGCGGAGTACATGCTTGTCTTCCCACGGGACCTCTCCTCTCCCCTCCCCAGAAGGGAACACGAAAAACTCAACCTGAACAGCTTGTGAAAGAGCGTACTGCTTTGGGAAATCTCCTGCTCCGGGAAGAGAAAGTTGCGCTCCACTGGCGTACACACCTTGCTGATCTTCCTGCCGGTGAAGTCTTCAAACCTTTTCAGACACACCGTGAGAACCTTGGGCACACGGTGGATTGTAAACCTCTTGGAGGCGGCAACCATCTTGTCACACCTTGAAACCAAGCACAGAGCCAAGTGCTGAAATGCACCCTTTTTCCCACCCAGAAAGCCAGACAAGCTTTCATGTCTCGCACATCCTTACCCTATTTTAAGGCTCTTCAGTTGCATAAGGACATATTAAACCAAACAGCTGCGTGTCATGATCGTGCGTTGAACATACGTGAAAAGATGACTTATGCTCGATGACATGCAGCACCTTCACGCAGGATCTAATATTAATATGTCGATGGCAATCATCTTACTTGCTACATTTAAAGCAGTTTTCGCCGTCCAGCTGCTCGGGTTTCACAAAGTCCTCCAGAGCTGCGGTGACAGATGAGGCTGCCTGGAGGAGTGAGAAAGGAGAGCAGTGAGCTCGGGGAAACGCCCTCGCGCAAACACTTCCTAGGAGCTGACAAGGCAGCCCAGGTACCTGAGGCTGAGGAGACCCACTGTGAACCCGCCAGCAGTGTCCAGAAGGAGGCAGAAAGCGGGTATTATGCTGAACATTTCCCTCCTTTCCCAGGGATTCCTGGGGCACTCAAGAGCTACCTCCCTGTGGCACCGCACAGTTCAGCTACCGATGGTGTGCAGGGTCATCAATAATGAAACCAATACAACCCATCAGCCTGGGAGCCAGACGGGTGTTGAGGCAGGGCAGAGGGAAGAAGGATGAGAGTACGTCAAGGGTGCGGAGAGGATAATGCGTGCTTGTCCAGCTTAAAGCCAGCACCTACAGGGGGACCGCTGCCACGGCCTCCCCAGAAGGACACAGTCCGTTCCACCTCCCACCCGCCACTCAGCTCTCTTTTGTTCACAGCCTGTGTTTTTCCGCCCCCTGTGTTTATTCTGGGAAGCTACAGGGGCCTTGGGACGTCTTGAATCACAGCTACAAACCCTCTTACTTTTATATCCAAAGGGACATCCAGGAAGGCCTCGTAGGAATCGGAAACCGCTTTGCAGCTCAAGCATGTGACTGGAAGGCAAATGGAAATGCTCAGCGATAAGGGAAGTGGACTGGCTGTGCCGGTTTACGTCCTCCATACCTACTACGCCAGTCACACGACCAGCTGTTTATCACAGGCAGACAGAAGGGCACAGACAATTCCAAGGAGAGCAATAGTCATGGGAAAGTACCTCTGGATCTCAGAAAGCCCCCAAATATTTGATGGACGATGGTAGTTGCTTGAGAAGAGATGTCCCAGCTGGAAACAAATGGTAGTTGGAGCTCAGAAGTAGGGCAGAGAGTTATCTCCCCCAAGAGTTTTGCTTTGTCTGAAAACCCTGGGTGTAGGGTTTCCTTGATGGGAGTACATCAAGGAGTCCACAGGGCTCAGGAACATTGAAAAGGTAATTTGCTCGTGCTTACTTGCTGCTTCCACTCAGACAAGCTCTCTGCATGGCATCGACAGTATAGCGTAAGAACTCATGGGCGTCTTCCTGCATGCCATGCCGGAAATGTTCTCCTATTCCTAAGAAAGAAGAGGTTAATAGCTCTCCCCTCCAAGAAGGGAAGAAAACCTGTGAAAGCACCTGAAATGACTTACGTGTGAGGACACGGACGACAGGCCAAGGCTGGATGGCACTGGCTGAGAAATGCAGGACCTTGTTAACGTGCGCCTCCATTACGCACATCATGCAGAAGCCTTGCTGACGACCTAAAGAGGGAGGGAGGGAGGGAGGGAGGGAGGGAGGGAAGGAAGCTTCTCAGGTGAGCAAAATATCCCTAGCCATGGGAAACCTTGTGGAGGTCTTGACGTTATAAGAACAGTCTCCACTCCTCTTCTCCCAAGGTGCCAGCATCCCAACAAGCCCGGGACATTTTAGTGCATAGAAAACTTTCTTCAGAGAGATGCTAAACTGACAGAAGTTTTCTGTGCAACGAGCAAAGAGAGTTGAACTTGCGGGAGTAGGGACCGAGACCCGGGGCTAGAAAGAGGTGCCTTTCTGAAGATGAGCACACCTAGACACGACAAGCGTCTCCTAGGCTTGAGTGTTCAAAGAACACCAACTCGGGGGGGGTTGGAAAGAAGGGCTGCTTTTCTCCTTAAATCAAATTCCAGATGCTGGGAATCCTTGGGATCAGTGCCCAGCTGATGTGCAAGGAGACGTTCCTAAAAGGACTCACAGGACCGGCTGTGCTCCCGAGAGAGCAGGTAGTTGGCCAGAGGGGGTGTGTACGTCAGGCACTGCAGGACGGAGTTGAGGAAGCACGTATTGCCCAGGTTGTGGAGTCCCGCTCCAGGTCTCTGTCTTTGCTGCCAGGCCATGCAAATCTTCTCCGGGGGAAAGAGGATCCTTTGTGGCGGAGCCATTCCCTCGGCAAGGACTGCAGGGAAATGACATTTGAAAAGAGAGGAGACGATATTGTTGCACGAAAGCGTATTTAAAAGTCAAGTTGTCTACAGGAGCGCGCAGAAGAACCAGCTCCAACCTCCAACACAGAACCATTGGAGGAAGCCTATCACTGCCGTTGACAATTACTGGTCAAGAAGCGGTTTTGGAAAATACTCTGTTCCCCCGCTGCCTTTGCCGAAAGGCCAATGAACCCACGCTGATTTCTGTGCCTTGGGCTACCTTCCTTTCCCCCTAGAGTCATGAATTGGATTATCAGGTCAAGCCTTCCCTTTTCCTGACTGTAACCTGATGAAAACAAGCAAGTACCTAGCACAGAAAGTAACCCTACTGATGTCAGAACTTTCTACGAGCAACGTCATCTTTCAAAGTCTTGTACATAGTGGCAGAGGAGTGATAAAATGCGTTTTCCTGTGTCTAATCGAAAACACCTGGGTAAGTCTGGCTGCTACCAGGAAACGCCCCAGAATTCACTCGAGGCTGCCAGCACATCAACGTTCAGGGATGGAGCACCAGCCACGTCCGTTGCCTTTGGGGATTCACAAAGTCCAAGCCTGCTGGTGAAGTCGTTACTCACAGGAGTCGTTCCCCATTGCGGCCATCGCTCCTCTCACGAACAGAGGGGACAGCTTTGGATGACAAAGGATGTCAGGACGCACTCCAGAAAGAGATCAGTGCCAATCCCGTCACCTGATGGCAAAGAAATAACTGTAGCTCAACAAAAGGATTAAAAAAAACCCCCAAACACAACCCACAGAACAGCATCCACCATCAAAAGTGTTTCAGTGGTACTGAAACTGGAGCGGAAGTGCTGCAGAGCTGCAGGCTGATGGGCCTAGTGTCCCTGTCACAGGACTCCGATTGACCAAGGCCCTTTTGAAAGACTGCATTGCGTGTCACCTTCTCCGAAGAGGACCTGCTGCTGATCTGTGGCTAGCGTTAGCGGCAGAGCCCTCTGGCTCTCCAGCTCACGTCTTCCCACCTTGTATGCAGGGGTGACCAGCTTTCGGCCGCTACTTTAACGGCTGCCTTTGCTGTGCTCCTTTTCTGTCTCCCTTCCTACCACGTCAGTCAGGGTGGGCTTCTTGGCATTCTAGGCTGAGCCCAAGGCCTCAGACTGCACTACCACCCCCGCTACTTACCTATCCTAGCATACGGTAAAGAAATAAGAATTAGCAAATAGGAACTCTACCCACAGCGCATATCTGGCCAGCCTACAGAGGTGTAAATAGCTCAGCCTAGAGCTCTAGAAGGTATAGACCAGCCTATACTTTTATCCCAGTCTACCTACTCTACGATCTGTCCCAAAAGTCAACTCAGAATTACCTTTGAAAGAGGATGGAAGGTGAGGAGAAGTGGGCAGTAAATGAGGAATGCTTGGAAAAAAGTAGGCACGCAAGTAGCAAGGGAAGGAGCCGAGTTATCCCGAAGGCCGGCTCAGCCCAACTACCTTTCGCTGGCCCGCTTTTCGGGATCCCAAGCCCTGGCCAGGTGAGGTCACAAGCGCCGGGCGGGTGCCACTTCACTGCCCCTTTGTGACACGGGCCTGCACGGGGATGTGTCCCCTTGAGGCCACACGGCTGCCACGGCCCGGGCACCTCCCAGACCCCAGCAGCTGGCAAAGGGCTCTTTGTCCGCCGGCAGAGCTCCCACTTCTTCCCGGAGCCGCACCAGCCAGATGAATAAAACCTGCCCAGGGCTGTAAGCGTGCCTGTTCACAGCTTTGGCTGGCACATTTGGGTTGCTGAGGGTTGCTTTTCCACTTTTTCCAGGTCCAGGACTGCGTCCATGAGACTCGTGTAGCAAAGCACCTGGTCTCCTACAGGTTCATATTCCATACCCCATGGTGTCACGCTCAGCAATAAAAGCTGGGGGAAGAAGGAAAAGAAAGGGGAGACGTTCGGAGTGATGGCGTTTTGTCTTCCCAAGTCACCGTTAGGCGTGATGGAGCCCTGCTTTCCTGGAGATGGCTGAACACCTGCCTGCCAATGGGAAGTGGTGAATGAATTCCCTATTTTGCTTGGCTTGCGTGCGCGGCTTTTGCTTTAATTATTAAACCGTCTTTATCTCAACCCATGAGTTTCCTCACTTTTACCCTCCTGATTCTCTCCCCTATCCCATCGGTGCGGGGGGGAGTGAGTGAGCGTCTGTGTGGTGCTGAGCTGCCTCCTGGGGTTAAACCACGACACGGGGTCAGGGCTCAGGAGCTGGCAGCGCCCCATGCTACCCAGGGAAGCAGAGGATCCTGGCAGCTGGATGTCGAGCAGGGTGTGCCTTCGCTGCCCGCTCCTCACTCACACACTTCAGCTACAGCTCTTGTGCTTGGGCAGCGTGACGTTCATTGCCCTTCACAAAATGCCACAGCAAGGCGGGCTTGGTCAGGTGAACGTGGCTGAAGAATGCCTGAGCCCCGAGGGGCTCCTTTTATGGAAGGCATCTTATCCATCAGGTGACCTGGCCAGAGTTTTTTCTTATTTCACTTTTTACTATTATTCCTATGAAGGTGCCTGGTGGGAAAAAAAAAAAAAAAAAAAAGAAAAAAAAAAAAGAAAGATTAAAAAAAATATATGTATTTCGTTGCTATTATTAGTAAAGGCAACGAGGAGCCTGACCAGAACCAGGTGCCAGGGCTTCCAGGCTCTAGGAAGCTATGTCAGGCCTGTGCAGACTGTGTCTGTCCTCATTAGACATTATGGACATCGGAAACGCCAACTTAGGAAGCTGTCTTCAGACTTGATACGTTGCCCATCACTGTGGCATCTGACAATGCTTTAACTGAGAGAAACAAAAACGGAAATGCTCTAACTTTGCCATCGTTTTCCACTCCAAAAGCTGTTGCAGCGATCCAAACTTGATGCTTTGGGATCGTCTCTCTTCTACAAGGATCAATACTCTCTAGGTGGATTTCAAACACGCGTTGGGTCACCTGAGGAGGGTCTTCCTGGCCAAGAAGTTTTGTCACCTCTGTAGCTCTCTGCAAGTTCAGAGCACAGAAGGAGACCCAAGTAGTCTGTGATGCTCGTGCCAGGCACCGCAAACTGTTCCCTGGCACCGCTGGAAACCAACGACTTTGCTAAACACAGGAGTGACTGTGCAGCCGAGGAGAGGATCTGCCTCTTGGCCGTCACTGCCTGCTCCTTTGCAGCACCCTAACGTTTCACTCCAGCACCTCAGCACCGCCTCCGATGCCGTGGGGACCGAGCACAGAGGAGCGATCCACAACAGGGCAGCAGGAGGGGGCTGCTCTGCAGCCCTCTTTCAGCCCGCTTTGAAGCCCTCCTGCTTAAACTCTCAAGGATGTTTACACAAAAGCGTCTTTGAAAACCAAAAACTACGTAAAAAGAAAGCCACCTGAGGTGACTTACACTCTGCCCCATCATCCAGGCCATTAATTAAGGAAGATGTTAAACAGGATCGGACCCAGTACTGACCCCTGGGCGACACCGCTAGTTACTTGCCTCGCGCTAGACTTGGTGCCACTGAGCAGCACCCTCCGGGCCCGGCCGTTCAGCCCGTTTCAGTCCCGCTCGCTGTCGGCTCATCCAGCCCATTTCTGTTCGAGTGACTTGAACTCCGTATTTAAAAAGAAGAGATTGCAAGATGGGCATACGCAAGCACACAGCTTTCAAAATCCCGAGACATAAACCTCCCACACTGGGTATTTCCCAACACCTACAGAGAAGAATGAATGATATACGCAAGACCAACAAGTGTTTTTAATTCTGGCTTTGGCTTTTCTGCCTGTTGGTACCAAATGTGTGTTGTTTTTGCAAGGCGATCCCAACAGCTGAACAGGGATGAAAGCTCTTCCTCGAGGGGCCTGTGGGCAGACGGGCTAGCCGGCAGAGCTGTCCAAGTCTCTGGAAGGTCCCTCTGAGCTCTTCCTGGCCAGAGGCAGTACTGGGAGGAGGGACAGGGTGCGCTGCTGGTGCCCTTTGTGCAGCTTGGTCCCTGCTGGGGGCAGTTTTGGTGCTTCCTGGATTCTTCGTCCTCCTCCTCTCCGGCACTGCAGGAGTCAGATGCTGTGCCCCTCCCCCATCCAGGGTCACAATCTGCCCCCATCACCACCGCAGCGCCCTGAGTATTTGTCCGACGTGCATCTCTGGGGCGCCGAAACCCTCCTCCTCCTCCTCCCTGCTGAGGGGTCATAGTCTGTGGTGTCCACAAACCGGCTGCAGAAATCATGGCCCCGTCGCGGGGATCTGCTCCGCTCTCTCTGCCTCGGCAGAGTTTGCTCCTGAGCAGCCCTGCGTGTGGGAGCCCACTTGGAGCTGCCGTTGGAGGGCCCTGGACCTCCGTCATCCCTTGAGGCTCCGTCACGGCGTGGAGGACTTGCTCTCCACCTCCTCCTCCTCCTTGCTGAGCGGTGGCAGTCTGTGACCTCCACAAAGCGGCTGCGGAGATCGTAGCCCTGCCGCAGGGATCTGCTCCGCTCTCTCTGCATTGGCAGGGTTGGCTCCCGAGCAGCACTGGGCGTGGGAGCCAACTGGGAGCTGCCGTTGGAGGGCCCTGGAGCTCCGTCATCCCTTGGGGCTCCGTCACGACGTGGAGGACTTGCTCTCCACCTCCTCCTCCTCCTTGCTGAGCGGTGATAGTCCGTGATCTCCACAAAGCGGCTGCGGAGATCGTAGCCCTGCCGCAGGGATCTGCTCCGCTCTCTCTGCATTGGCAGGGTTGGCTCCCGAGCAGCACTGGGTGTGGGAGCCGACTGGGAGCTGCCGTTGGAGGGCCCTGGAGCTGCGTCATCCCTGGGAGCGCTGTCACAACTTGGAGGACCAGTTCTCCTCCTCCCTGCTGCGTGGTCATAGTCCGTGGCGTCCACGAACCAGCTGCGGAGATCATTGCGCCACTGCGGGGATCTGCTCCGGGCCCTCTCCCTGGCACCGTTCCTCTGGCAGCGGGAAGAAGGGCTGAGTCCATGCTCGTCTTTATTGCTGTCTTCTCGCATGGTGTGCAGCACATGGTCAAATGGTTGACAGCAGACCCGGCACGCAGCTTTCCTTCTGGACACCAGCCTCATACAGCCGCAGAAGAAGCGGTGCAAGCAGAAGCCAATGTAGGAGGCGATGTTGAGCGTGCCTGGCCAGGTGGGGCACGGCCAGCCTGCAGATGCCTCCCGTGCACCTGCCCGGGTTAGCTGGCTGGTGCTGGCTGTTGCGGAGGAGGCGCTGTCCTCTGGAGAGCCCTCCATGCCCACTGCCATGTCCTGCAAAGAGAGAGTGAAAAGGTCCTGCCCTTTGCTCCTGAAAGGACCAGAAAAGTGGGGAACCCCCAGGAGCTGTGTGAGGGGACAGCTAAGGGCCTCCCAAAGGCTCTCCCAGAGGGCTGCAAAGGCAGAAGGGCCAAAGGCAGACAAACGGGGTGGATCTAGGCGGGATGCTTTGAGAGGGAGCCGCGTTGTGGCTGTGAAGAAAGCTGCAGCGTGGGAGGGAAAAGAGAGTAATGCCAAGATCCCAGAAAGAAATCCACTGTCCACATCTGGTGCCCTGACCCACCTCCCCAGAGTTACCTTAGTCCTGCGAGGCAGGCCCTGTGGTCCCACAGAACCCGCCTGCTCGCTGTCAGCCCCCCACTGACTGAGGAAGGAACGGGCATATGATGGTGCCGGTGAGGAAGAAGCCCTTTCTCCTGTTTTCAAATCAGAGCGCCTGGAGAAAAAAAGAGTGGTCTCCGTTTAAGGCTGTTCTTGCAGCCTCCCCTGGCGTTCAGTCATCTTCTTGGAGCGGTTTCTATGGCAGAGAGAAGACGCTACCAAGACTACCAATGGGAAATTCGACTGGGGTCTTCCCACCAGGTCTACCCCTGTCAGAGCAAGTCCTCGTCTTTACACCCCCTACGGCCTCCATTTCATAGAATCGTAGAATCATAAAACGGCTTGGGTCCGAAGGGACCTTAAAGATCATCTAGTTCCAACTCCTCTGCCATGGGCAGGGATACCTTCCACTAGATCAGGTTGCTCAAAGCCCCATCCAACCCGGCCTTGACCACTTCCAGGGAGGGGGCATCCACAACTTCTCTGGGCAACCTCTTCCAGTGTCTCACCACCCTCACCGTAAACAATTTCTTCCTAATATCTAATCTACATCTTCCCTCTTTCAGTTCAAAACCGTTACCCCTCGTCCTATCACTACACTCCCTGATAAATAGTCCCTCCCCATCTTTCCTGTCGGAATTGCCTCTAAGTATTCTTCTCTACATTAGCCAGCTTCAGAGAGCAGGCAAGTAGCAGTTCACAGCAGGGCAGGAGCCTAAAGCCCAGCTAGGAGAGAGAAAGACTGACGGGGGGTAGTTCACATTTGACAGCACCGAATAATGCAGGTAGTAACTGTCTCCTGTGACAGAAAGAGAAACACTCCGGAGGATGAGAAGAAGAACAGCAAAGCCGGGAAAAGGAAACGTATTCTGAACACATTTTAAATCTTGTTATTACCTGACATAAAACAGCAAATAGGCTTGCTGCCTGAGAACTGTATCGATGCCACGACCATCCACAGACGAATCGTTCATCTCGTACCACAGTCCATTGCTGGCCTGTAAAAAAGGGCAACGATATCTGGAGATGAACTGCATGGTTTCTCAACGATAACCCAGGCAGAAAGCAACAGAACCAAGAGTACGCTAAAACAAATCCAATGCAGCTGGTAAGGAGACCTTCTCCCCCAAAGCCTTGGCTGCCAGTAACACTGCTGTGAAAGCGTGTCTTCCCCAGCACACGTTTTTCCCCTGCTAGGAAGGAAGTTGCTCTTTACCTTTGTGTAGCAGAAATAGTGTCCTGCATCACAGCTGCCACCGCTATGCACCAGGACAGCATACAAGGCGTAGAGGAGCGGTTCTCCAGCTGCCTGAGATGTGTATGGCCGAAGATCCAAGTACTCGGGATACTCCACCACCTACGGAGAGACCAAGAGGGCTCAGAAATCATCCTGAAATACTACATGAAATAGCCTTCAACATGTAATGGTTTGGGTGGCAGGAAACTGTTCCCGACCAAAGCAGCTCTGTCGGAGCGGAGTACATGCTTGTCTTCCCACGGGACCTCTCCTCTCCCCTCCCCAGAAGGGAACACGAAAAACTCAACCTGAACAGCTTGTGAAAGAGCGTACTGCTTTGGGAAATCTCCTGCTCCGGGAAGAGAAAGTTGCGCTCCACTGGCGTACACACCTTGCTGATCTTCCTGCCGGTGAAGTCTTCAAACCTTTTCAGACACACCGTGAGAACCTTGGGCACACGGTGGATTGTAAACCTCTTGGAGGCGGCAACCATCTTGTCACACCTTGAAACCAAGCACAGAGCCAAGTGCTGAAATGCACCCTTTTTCCCACCCAGAAAGCCAGACAAGCTTTCATGTCTCGCACATCCTTACCCTATTTTAAGGCTCTTCAGTTGCATAAGGACATATTAAACAAAACAGCTGCGTGTCATGATCGTGCGTTGAACATACGTGAAAAGATGACTTATGCTCGATGACATGCAGCACCTTCACGCAGGATCTAATATTAATATGTCGATGGCAATCATCTTACTTGCTACATTTAAAGCAGTTTTCGCCGTCCAGCTGCTCGGGTTTCACAAAGTCCTCCAGAGCTGCGGTGACAGATGAGGCTGCCTGGAGGAGTGAGAAAGGAGAGCAGTGAGCTCGGGGAAACGCCCTCGCGCAAACACTTCCTAGGAGCTGACAAGGCAGCCCAGGTACCTGAGGCTGAGGAGACCCACTGTGAACCCGCCAGCAGTGTCCAGAAGGAGGCAGAAAGCGGGTATTATGCTGAACATTTCCCTCCTTTCCCAGGGATTCCTGGGGCACTCAAGAGCTACCTCCCTGTGGCACCGCACAGTTCAGCTACCGATGGTGTGCAGGGTCATCAATAATGAAACCAATACAACCCATCAGCCTGGGAGCCAGACGGGTGTTGAGGCAGGGCAGAGGGAAGAAGGATGAGAGTACGTCAAGGGTGCGGAGAGGATAATGCGTGCTTGTCCAGCTTAAAGCCAGCACCTACAGGGGGACCGCTGCCACGGCCTCCCCAGAAGGACACAGTCCGTTCCACCTCCCACCCGCCACTCAGCTCTCTTTTGTTCACAGCCTGTGTTTTTCCGCCCCCTGTGTTTATTCTGGGAAGCTACAGGGGCCTTGGGACGTCTTGAATCACAGCTACAAACCCTCTTACTTTTATATCCAAAGGGACATCCAGGAAGGCCTCGTAGGAATCGGAAACCGCTTTGCAGCTCAAGCATGTGACTGGAAGGCAAATGGAAATGCTCAGCGATAAGGGAAGTGGACTGGCTGTGCCGGTTTACGTCCTCCATACCTACTACGCCAGTCACACGACCAGCTGTTTATCACAGGCAGACAGAAGGGCACAGACAATTCCAAGGAGAGCAATAGTCATGGGAAAGTACCTCTGGATCTCAGAAAGCCCCCAAATATTTGATGGACGATGGTAGTTGCTTGAGAAGAGATGTCCCAGCTGGAAACAAATGGTAGTTGGAGCTCAGAAGTAGGGCAGAGAGTTATCTCCCCCAAGAGTTTTGCTTTGTCTGAAAACCCTGGGTGTAGGGTTTCCTTGATGGGAGTACATCAAGGAGTCCACAGGGCTCAGGAACATTGAAAAGGTAATTTGCTCGTGCTTACTTGCTGCTTCCACTCAGACAAGCTCTCTGCATGGCATCGACAGTATAGCGTAAGAACTCATGGGCGTCTTCCTGCATGCCATGCCGGAAATGTTCTCCTATTCCTAAGAAAGAAGAGGTTAATAGCTCTCCCCTCCAAGAAGGGAAGAAAACCTGTGAAAGCACCTGAAATGACTTACGTGTGAGGACACGGACGACAGGCCAAGGCTGGATGGCACTGGCTGAGAAATGCAGGACCTTGTTAACGTGCGCCTCCATTACGCACATCATGCAGAAGCCTTGCTGACGACCTAAAGAGGGAGGGAGGGAGGGAGGGAGGGAGGGAAGGAAGCTTCTCAGGTGAGCAAAATATCCTTAGCCATGGGAAACCTTGTGGAGGTCTTGACGTTATAAGAACAGTCTCCACTCCTCTTCTCCCAAGGTGCCAGCATCCCAACAAGCCCGGGACATTTTAGTGCATAGAAAACTTTCTTCAGAGAGATGCTAAACTGACAGAAGTTTTCTGTGCAACGAGCAAAGAGAGTTGAACTTGCGGGAGTAGGGACCGAGACCCGGGGCTAGAAAGAGGTGCCTTTCTGAAGATGAGCACACCTAGACACGACAAGCGTCTCCTAGGCTTGAGTGTTCAAAGAACACCAACTCGGGGGGGGTTGGAAAGAAGGGCTGCTTTTCTCCTTAAATCAAATTCCAGATGCTGGGAATCCTTGGGATCAGTGCCCAGCTGATGTGCAAGGAGACGTTCCTAAAAGGACTCACAGGACCGGCTGTGCTCCCGAGAGAGCAGGTAGTTGGCCAGAGGGGGTGTGTACGTCAGGCACTGCAGGACGGAGTTGAGGAAGCACGTATTGCCCAGGTTGTGGAGTCCCGCTCCAGGTCTCTGTCTTTGCTGCCAGGCCATGCAAATCTTCTCCGGGGGAAAGAGGATCCTTTGTGGCGGAGCCATTCCCTCGGCAAGGACTGCAGGGAAATGACATTTGAAAAGAGAGGAGACGATATTGTTGCACGAAAGCGTATTTAAAAGTCAAGTTGTCTACAGGAGCGCGCAGAAGAACCAGCTCCAACCTCCAACACAGAACCATTGGAGGAAGCCTATCACTGCCGTTGACAATTACTGGTCAAGAAGCGGTTTTGGAAAATACTCTGTTCCCCCGCTGCCTTTGCCGAAAGGCCAATGAACCCACGCTGATTTCTGTGCCTTGGGCTACCTTCCTTTCCCCCTAGAGTCATGAATTGGATTATCAGGTCAAGCCTTCCCTTTTCCTGACTGTAACCTGATGAAAACAAGCAAGTACCTAGCACAGAAAGTAACCCTACTGATGTCAGAACTTTCTACGAGCAACGTCATCTTTCAAAGTCTTGTACATAGTGGCAGAGGAGTGATAAAATGCGTTTTCCTGTGTCTAATCGAAAACACCTGGGTAAGTCTGGCTGCTACCAGGAAACGCCCCAGAATTCACTCGAGGCTGCCAGCACATCAACGTTCAGGGATGGAGCACCAGCCACGTCCGTTGCCTTTGGGGATTCACAAAGTCCAAGCCTGCTGGTGAAGTCGTTACTCACAGGAGTCGTTCCCCATTGCGGCCATCGCTCCTCTCACGAACAGAGGGGACAGCTTTGGATGACAAAGGATGTCAGGACGCACTCCAGAAAGAGATCAGTGCCAATCCCGTCACCTGATGGCAAAGAAATAACTGTAGCTCAACAAAAGGATTAAAAAAAACCCCCAAACACAACCCACAGAACAGCATCCACCATCAAAAGTGTTTCAGTGGTACTGAAACTGGAGCGGAAGTGCTGCAGAGCTGCAGGCTGATGGGCCTAGTGTCCCTGTCACAGGACTCCGATTGACCAAGGCCCTTTTGAAAGACTGCATTGCGTGTCACCTTCTCCGAAGAGGACCTGCTGCTGATCTGTGGCTAGCGTTAGCGGCAGAGCCCTCTGGCTCTCCAGCTCACGTCTTCCCACCTTGTATGCAGGGGTGACCAGCTTTCGGCCGCTACTTTAACGGCTGCCTTTGCTGTGCTCCTTTTCTGTCTCCCTTCCTACCACGTCAGTCAGGGTGGGCTTCTTGGCATTCTAGGCTGAGCCCAAGGCCTCAGACTACACTACCACCCCCGCTACTTACCTATCCTAGCATACGGTAAAGAAATAAGAATTAGCAAATAGGAACTCTACCCACAGCGCATATCTGGCCAGCCTACAGAGGTGTAAATAGCTCAGCCTAGAGCTCTAGAAGGTATAGACCAGCCTATACTTTTATCCCAGTCTACCTACTCTACGATCTGTCCCAAAAGTCAACTCAGAATTACCTTTGAAAGAGGATGGAAGGTGAGGAGAAGTGGGCAGTAAATGAGGAATGCTTGGAAAAAAGTAGGCACGCAAGTAGCAAGGGAAGGAGCCGAGTTATCCCGAAGGCCGGCTCAGCCCAACTACCTTTCGCTGGCCCGCTTTTCGGGATCCCAAGCCCTGGCCAGGTGAGGTCACAAGCGCCGGGCGGGTGCCACTTCACTGCCCCTTTGTGACACGGGCCTGCACGGGGATGTGTCCCCTTGAGGCCACACGGCTGCCACGGCCCGGGCACCTCCCAGACCCCAGCAGCTGGCAAAGGGCTCTTTGTCCGCCGGCAGAGCTCCCACTTCTTCCCGGAGCCGCACCAGCCAGATGAATAAAACCTGCCCAGGGCTGTAAGCGTGCCTGTTCACAGCTTTGGCTGGCACATTTGGGTTGCTGAGGGTTGCTTTTCCACTTTTTCCAGGTCCAGGACTGCGTCCATGAGACTCGTGTAGCAAAGCACCTGGTCTCCTACAGGTTCATATTCCATACCCCATGGTGTCACGCTCAGCAATAAAAGCTGGGGGAAGAAGGAAAAGAAAGGGGAGACGTTCGGAGTGATGGCGTTTTGTCTTCCCAAGTCACCGTTAGGCGTGATGGAGCCCTGCTTTCCTGGAGATGGCTGAACACCTGCCTGCCAATGGGAAGTGGTGAATGAATTCCCTATTTTGCTTGGCTTGCGTGCGCGGCTTTTGCTTTAATTATTAAACCGTCTTTATCTCAACCCATGAGTTTCCTCACTTTTACCCTCCTGATTCTCTCCCCTATCCCATCGGTGCGGGGGGGAGTGAGTGAGCGTCTGTGTGGTGCTGAGCTGCCTCCTGGGGTTAAACCACGACACGGGGTCAGGGCTCAGGAGCTGGCAGCGCCCCATGCTACCCAGGGAAGCAGAGGATCCTGGCAGCTGGATGTCGAGCAGGGTGTGCCTTCGCTGCCCGCTCCTCACTCACACACTTCAGCTACAGCTCTTGTGCTTGGGCAGCGTGACGTTCATTGCCCTTCACAAAATGCCACAGC
This sequence comes from Aptenodytes patagonicus, assembly GCF_965638725.1. Classification (NCBI taxonomy): domain Eukaryota; kingdom Metazoa; phylum Chordata; class Aves; order Sphenisciformes; family Spheniscidae; genus Aptenodytes; species Aptenodytes patagonicus. The sequence goes on from NW_027472016.1 coordinate 215,693, forward strand.
AGGCGGGCTTGGTCAGGTGAACGTGGCTGAAGAATGCCTGAGCCCCGAGGGGCTCCTTTTATGGAAGGCATCTTATCCATCAGGTGACCTGGCCAGAGTTTTTTCTTATTTCACTTTTTACTATTATTCCTATGAAGGTGCCTGGTGGAAAAAAAAAAAAAAAAAAAAAAGAAAAAAAAAAAAGAAAGATTAAAAAAAATATATGTATTTCGTTGCTATTATTAGTAAAGGCAACGAGGAGCCTGACCAGAACCAGGTGCCAGGGCTTCCAGGCTCTAGGAAGCTATGTCAGGCCTGTGCAGACTGTGTCTGTCCTCATTAGACATTATGGACATCGGAAACGCCAACTTAGGAAGCTGTCTTCAGACTTGATACGTTGCCCATCACTGTGGCATCTGACAATGCTTTAACTGAGAGAAACAAAAACGGAAATGCTCTAACTTTGCCATCGTTTTCCACTCCAAAAGCTGTTGCAGCGATCCAAACTTGATGCTTTGGGATCGTCTCTCTTCTACAAGGATCAATACTCTCTAGGTGGATTTCAAACACGCGTTGGGTCACCTGAGGAGGGTCTTCCTGGCCAAGAAGTTTTGTCACCTCTGTAGCTCTCTGCAAGTTCAGAGCACAGAAGGAGACCCAAGTAGTCTGTGATGCTCGTGCCAGGCACCGCAAACTGTTCCCTGGCACCGCTGGAAACCAACGACTTTGCTAAACACAGGAGTGACTGTGCAGCCGAGGAGAGGATCTGCCTCTTGGCCGTCACTGCCTGCTCCTTTGCAGCACCCTAACGTTTCACTCCAGCACCTCAGCACCGCCTCCGATGCCGTGGGGACCGAGCACAGAGGAGCGATCCACAACAGGGCAGCAGGAGGGGGCTGCTCTGCAGCCCTCTTTCAGCCCGCTTTGAAGCCCTCCTGCTTAAACTCTCAAGGATGTTTACACAAAAGCGTCTTTGAAAACCAAAAACTACGTAAAAAGAAAGCCACCTGAGGTGACTTACACTCTGCCCCATCATCCAGGCCATTAATTAAGGAAGATGTTAAACAGGATCGGACCCAGTACTGACCCCTGGGCGACACCGCTAGTTACTTGCCTCGCGCTAGACTTGGTGCCACTGAGCAGCACCCTCCGGGCCCGGCCGTTCAGCCCGTTTCAGTCCCGCTCGCTGTCGGCTCATCCAGCCCATTTCTGTTCGAGTGACTTGAACTCCGTATTTAAAAAGAAGAGATTGCAAGATGGGCATACGCAAGCACACAGCTTTCAAAATCCCGAGACATAAACCTCCCACACTGGGTATTTCCCAACACCTACAGAGAAGAAAACACCCCATGAATGATATACGCAAGGCCAACAAGTGTTTTTAATTCTGGCTTTGGCTTTTCTGCCTGTTGGTACCAAATGTGTGTTGTTTTTGCAAGGCGATCCCAACAGCTGAACAGGGATGAAAGCTCTTCCTCGAGGGGCCTGTGGGCAGACGGGCTAGCCGGCAGAGCTGTCCAAGTCTCTGGAAGGTCCCTCTGAGCTCTTCCTGGCCAGAGGCAGTACTGGGAGGAGGGACAGGGTGCGCTGCTGGTGCCCTTTGTGCAGCTTGGTCCCTGCTGGGGGCAGTTTTGGTGCTTCCTGGATTCTTCGTCCTCCTCCTCTCCGGCACTGCAGGAGTCAGATGCTGTGCCCCTCCCCCATCCAGGGTCACAATCTGCCCCCGTCACCACCGCAGCGCCCTGAGTATTTGTCCAACGTGCATCTCTGGGGCGCCGAAACCCTCCTCCTCCTCCTCCCTGCTGAGGGGTCATAGTCTGTGGTGTCCACAAACCGGCTGCAGAAATCATGGCCCCGTCGCGGGGATCTGCTCCGCTCTCTCTGCCTCGGCAGAGTTTGCTCCTGAGCAGCCCTGCGTGTGGGAGCCCACTTGGAGCTGCCGTTGGAGGGCCCTGGACCTCCGTCATCCCTTGAGGCTCTGTCACGGCGTGGAGGACTTGCTCTCCACCTCCTCCTCCTCCTTGCTGAGCGGTGGCAGTCTGTGACCTCCACAAAGCGGCTGCGGAGATCGTAGCCCTGCCGCAGGGATCTGCTCCGCTCTCTCTGCATTGGCAGGGTTGGCTCCCGAGCAGCACTGGGCGTGGGAGCCAACTGGGAGCTGCCGTTGGAGGGCCCTGGAGCTCCGTCATCCCTTGGGGCTCCGTCACGACGTGGAGGACTTGCTCTCCACCTCCTCCTCCTCCTTGCTGAGCGGTGGTAGTCCGTGATCTCCACAAAGCGGCTGCGGAGATCGTAGCCCTGCCGCAGGGATCTGCTCCGCTCTCTCTGCATTGGCAGGGTTGGCTCCCGAGCAGCACTGGGTGTGGGAGCCGACTGGGAGCTGCCGTTGGAGGGCCCTGGAGCTGCGTCATCCCTGGGAGCGCTGTCACAACTTGGAGGACCAGTTCTCCTCCTCCCTGCTGCGTGGTCATAGTCCGTGGCGTCCACGAACCAGCTGCGGAGATCATTGCGCCACTGCGGGGATCTGCTCCGGGCCCTCTCCCTGGCACCGTTCCTCTGGCAGCGGGAAGAAGGGCTGAGTCCATGCTCGTCTTTATTGCTGTCTTCTCGCATGGTGTGCAGCACATGGTCAAATGGTTGACAGCAGACCCGGCACGCAGCTTTCCTTCTGGACACCAGCCTCATACAGCCGCAGAAGAAGCGGTGCAAGCAGAAGCCAATGTAGGAGGCGATGTTGAGCCTGCCTGGCCAGGTGGGGCACGGCCAGCCTGCAGATGCCTCCCGTGCACCTGCCCGGGTTAGCTGGCTGGTGCTGGCTGTTGCGGAGGAGGCGCTGTCCTCTGGAGAGCCCTCCATGCCCACTGCCATGTCCTGCAAAGAGAGAGTGAAAAGGTCCTGCCCTTTGCCTCTGAAAGGACCAGAAAAGTGGGGAACCCCCAGGAGCTGTGTGAGGGGACAGCTAAGGGCCTCCCAAAGGCTCTCCCGGAGGGCTGCAAAGGCAGAAGGGCCAAAGGCAGACAAACGGGGTGGATCTAGGCGGGATGCTTTGAGAGGGAGCCGCGTTGTGGCTGTGAAGAAAGCTGCAGCGTGGGAGGGAAAAGAGAGTAATGCCAAGATCCCAGAAAGAAATCCACTGTCCACATCTGGTGCCCTGACCCACCTCCCCAGAGTTACCTTAGTCCTGCGAGGCAGGCCCTGTGGTCCCACAGAACCCGCCTGCTCGCTGTCAGCCCCCCACTGACTGAGGAAGGAACGGGCATATGATGGTGCCGGTGAGGAAGAAGCCCTTTCTCCTGTTTTCAAATCAGAGCGCCTGGAGAAAAAAAGAGTGGTCTCCGTTTAAGGCTGTTCTTGCAGCCTCCCCTGGCGTTCAGTCATCTTCTTGGAGCGGTTTCTATGGCAGAGAGAAGACGCTACCAAGACTACCAATGGGAAATTCGACTGGGGTCTTCCCACCAGGTCTACCCCTGTCAGAGCAAGTCCTCGTCTTTACACCCCCTACGGCCTCCATTTCATAGAATCGTAGAATCATAAAACGGCTTGGGTCCGAAGGGACCTTAAAGATCATCTAGTTCCAACTCCTCTGCCATGGGCAGGGATACCTTCCACTAGATCAGGTTGCTCAAAGCCCCATCCAACCCGGCCTTGACCACTTCCAGGGAGGGGGCATCCACAACTTCTCTGGGCAACCTCTTCCAGTGTCTCACCACCCTCACCGTAAACAATTTCTTCCTAATATCTAATCTACATCTTCCCTCTTTCAGTTCAAAACCGTTACCCCTCGTCCTATCACTACACTCCCTGATAAATAGTCCCTCCCCATCTTTCCTGTCGGAATTGCCTCTAAGTATTCTTCTCTACATTAGCCAGCTTCAGAGAGCAGGCAAGTAGCAGTTCACAGCAGGGCAGGAGCCTAAAGCCCAGCTAGGAGAGAGAAAGACTGACGGGGGGTAGTTCACATTTGACAGCACCGAATAATGCAGGTAGTAACTGTCTCCTGTGACAGAAAGAGAAACACTCCGGAGGATGAGAAGAAGAACAGCAAAGCCGGGAAAAGGAAACGTATTCTGAACACATTTTAAATCTTGTTATTACCTGACATAAAACAGCAAATAGGCTTGCTGCCTGAGAACTGTATCGATGCCACGACCATCCACAGACGAATCGTTCATCTCGTACCACAGTCCATTGCTGGCCTGTAAAAAAGGGCAACGATATCTGGAGATGAACTGCATGGTTTCTCAACGATAACCCAGGCAGAAAGCAACAGAACCAAGAGTACGCTAAAACAAATCCAATGCAGCTGGTAAGGAGACCTTCTCCCCCAAAGCCTTGGCTGCCAGTAACACTGCTGTGAAAGCGTGTCTTCCCCAGCACACGTTTTTCCCCTGCTAGGAAGGAAGTTGCTCTTTACCTTTGTGTAGCAGAAATAGTGTCCTGCATCACAGCTGCCACCGCTATGCACCAGGACAGCATACAAGGCGTAGAGGAGCGGTTCTCCAGCTGCCTGAGATGTGTATGGCCGAAGATCCAAGTACTCGGGATACTCCACCACCTACGGAGAGACCAAGAGGGCTCAGAAATCATCCTGAAATACTACATGAAATAGCCTTCAACATGTAATGGTTTGGGTGGCAGGAAACTGTTCCCGACCAAAGCAGCTCTGTCGGAGCGGAGTACATGCTTGTCTTCCCACGGGACCTCTCCTCTCCCCTCCCCAGAAGGGAACACGAAAAACTCAACCTGAACAGCTTGTGAAAGAGCGTACTGCTTTGGGAAATCTCCTGCTCCGGGAAGAGAAAGTTGCGCTCCACTGGCGTACACACCTTGCTGATCTTCCTGCCGGTGAAGTCTTCAAACCTTTTCAGACACACCGTGAGAACCTTGGGCACACGGTGGATTGTAAACCTCTTGGAGGCGGCAACCATCTTGTCACACCTTGAAACCAAGCACAGAGCCAAGTGCTGAAATGCACCCTTTTTCCCACCCAGAAAGCCAGACAAGCTTTCATGTCTCGCACATCCTTACCCTATTTTAAGGCTCTTCAGTTGCATAAGGACATATTAAACAAAACAGCTGCGTGTCATGATCGTGCGTTGAACATACGTGAAAAGATGACTTATGCTCGATGACATGCAGCACCTTCACGCAGGATCTAATATTAATATGTCGATGGCAATCATCTTACTTGCTACATTTAAAGCAGTTTTCGCCGTCCAGCTGCTCGGGTTTCACAAAGTCCTCCAGAGCTGCGGTGACAGATGAGGCTGCCTGGAGGAGTGAGAAAGGAGAGCAGTGAGCTCGGGGAAACGCCCTCGCGCAAACACTTCCTAGGAGCTGACAAGGCAGCCCAGGTACCTGAGGCTGAGGAGACCCACTGTGAACCCGCCAGCAGTGTCCAGAAGGAGGCAGAAAGCGGGTATTATGCTGAACATTTCCCTCCTTTCCCAGGGATTCCTGGGGCACTCAAGAGCTACCTCCCTGTGGCACCGCACAGTTCAGCTACCGATGGTGTGCAGGGTCATCAATAATGAAACCAATACAACCCATCAGCCTGGGAGCCAGACGGGTGTTGAGGCAGGGCAGAGGGAAGAAGGATGAGAGTACGTCAAGGGTGCGGAGAGGATAATGCGTGCTTGTCCAGCTTAAAGCCAGCACCTACAGGGGGACCGCTGCCACGGCCTCCCCAGAAGGACACAGTCCGTTCCACCTCCCACCCGCCACTCAGCTCTCTTTTGTTCACAGCCTGTGTTTTTCCGCCCCCTGTGTTTATTCTGGGAAGCTACAGGGGCCTTGGGACGTCTTGAATCACAGCTACAAACCCTCTTACTTTTATATCCAAAGGGACATCCAGGAAGGCCTCGTAGGAATCGGAAACCGCTTTGCAGCTCAAGCATGTGACTGGAAGGCCAATGGAAATGCTCAGCGATAAGGGAAGTGGACTGGCTGTGCCGGTTTACGTCCTCCATACCTACTACGCCAGTCACACGACCAGCTGTTTATCACAGGCAGACAGAAGGGCACAGACAATTCCAAGGAGAGCAATAGTCATGGGAAAGTACCTCTGGATCTCAGAAAGCCCCCAAATATTTGATGGACGATGGTAGTTGCTTGAGAAGAGATGTCCCAGCTGGAAACAAATGGTAGTTGGAGCTCAGAAGTAGGGCAGAGAGTTATCTCCCCCAAGAGTTTTGCTTTGTCTGAAAACCCTGGGTGTAGGGTTTCCTTGATGGGAGTACATCAAGGAGTCCACAGGGCTCAGGAACATTGAAAAGGTAATTTGCTCGTGCTTACTTGCTGCTTCCACTCAGACAAGCTCTCTGCATGGCATCGACAGTATAGCGTAAGAACTCATGGGCGTCTTCCTGCATGCCATGCCGGAAATGTTCTCCTATTCCTAAGAAAGAAGAGGTTAATAGCTCTCCCCTCCAAGAAGGGAAGAAAACCTGTGAAAGCACCTGAAATGACTTACGTGTGAGGACACGGACGACAGGCCAAGGCTGGATGGCACTGGCTGAGAAATGCAGGACCTTGTTAACGTGCGCCTCCATTACGCACATCATGCAGAAGCCTTGCTGACGACCTAAAGAGGGAGGGAGGGAGGGAGGGAGGGAGGGAGGGAAGGAAGCCTCTCAGGTGAGCAAAATATCCCTAGCCATGGGAAACCTTGTGGAGGTCTTGACGTTATAAGGACAGTCTCCACTCCTCTTCTCCCAAGGTGCCAGCATCCCAACAAGCCCGGGACATTTTAGTGCATAGAAAACTTTCTTCAGAGAGATGCTAAACTGACAGAAGTTTTCTGTGCAACGAGCAAAGAGAGTTGAACTTGCGGGAGTAGGGACCGAGACCCGGGGCTAGAAAGAGGTGCCTTTCTGAAGATGAGCACACCTAGACACGACAAGCGTCTCCTAGGCTTGAGTGTTCAAAGAACACCAACTCGGGGGGGGTTGGAAAGAAGGGCTGCTTTTCTCCTTAAATCAAATTCCAGATGCTGGGAATCCTTGGGATCAGTGCCCAGCTGATGTGCAAGGAGACGTTCCTAAAAGGACTCACAGGACCGGCTGTGCTCCCGAGAGAGCAGGTAGTTGGCCAGAGGGGGTGTGTACGTCAGGCACTGCAGGACGGAGTTGAGGAAGCACGTATTGCCCAGGTTGTGGAGTCCCGCTCCAGGTCTCTGTCTTTGCTGCCAGGCCATGCAAATCTTCTCCGGGGGAAAGAGGATCCTTTGTGGCGGAGCCATTCCCTCGGCAAGGACTGCAGGGAAATGACATTTGAAAAGAGAGGAGACGATATTGTTGCACGAAAGCGTATTTAAAAGTCAAGTTGTCTACAGGAGCGCGCAGAAGAACCAGCTCCAACCTCCAACACAGAACCATTGGAGGAAGCCTATCACTGCCGTTGACAATTACTGGTCAAGAAGCGGTTTTGGAAAATACTCTGTTCCCCCGCTGCCTTTGCCGAAAGGCCAATGAACCCACGCTGATTTCTGTGCCTTGGGCTACCTTCCTTTCCCCCTAGAGTCATGAATTGGATTATCAGGTCAAGCCTTCCCTTTTCCTGACTGTAACCTGATGAAAACAAGCAAGTACCTAGCACAGAAAGTAACCCTACTGATGTCAGAACTTTCTACGAGCAACGTCATCTTTCAAAGTCTTGTACATAGTGGCAGAGGAGTGATAAAATGCGTTTTCCTGTGTCTAATCGAAAACACCTGGGTAAGTCTGGCTGCTACCAGGAAACGCCCCAGAATTCACTCGAGGCTGCCAGCACATCAACGTTCAGGGATGGAGCACCAGCCACGTCCGTTGCCTTTGGGGATTCACAAAGTCCAAGCCTGCTGGTGAAGTCGTTACTCACAGGAGTCGTTCCCCATTGCGGCCATCGCTCCTCTCACGAACAGAGGGGACAGCTTTGGATGACAAAGGATGTCAGGACGCACTCCAGAAAGAGATCAGTGCCAATCCCGTCACCTGATGGCAAAGAAATAACTGTAGCTCAACAAAAGGATTAAAAAAAACCCCCAAACACAACCCACAGAACAGCATCCACCATCAAAAGTGTTTCAGTGGTACTGAAACTGGAGCGGAAGTGCTGCAGAGCTGCAGGCTGATGGGCCTAGTGTCCCTGTCACAGGACTCCGATTGACCAAGGCCCTTTTGAAAGACTGCATTGCGTGTCACCTTCTCCGAAGAGGACCTGCTGCTGATCTGTGGCTAGCGTTAGCGGCAGAGCCCTCTGGCTCTCCAGCTCACGTCTTCCCACCTTGTATGCAGGGGTGACCAGCTTTCGGCCGCTACTTTAACGGCTGCCTTTGCTGTGCTCCTTTTCTGTCTCCCTTCCTACCACGTCAGTCAGGGTGGGCTTCTTGGCATTCTAGGCTGAGCCCAAGGCCTCAGACTGCACTACCACCCCCGCTACTTACCTATCCTAGCATACGGTAAAGAAATAAGAATTAGCAAATAGGAACTCTACCCACAGCGCATATCTGGCCAGCCTACAGAGGTGTAAATAGCTCAGCCTAGAGCTCTAGAAGGTATAGACCAGCCTATACTTTTATCCCAGTCTACCTACTCTACGATCTGTCCCAAAAGTCAACTCAGAATTACCTTTGAAAGAGGATGGAAGGTGAGGAGAAGTGGGCAGTAAATGAGGAATGCTTGGAAAAAAGTAGGCACGCAAGTAGCAAGGGAAGGAGCCGAGTTATCCCGAAGGCCGGCTCAGCCCAACTACCTTTCGCTGGCCCGCTTTTCGGGATCCCAAGCCCTGGCCAGGTGAGGTCACAAGCGCCGGGCGGGTGCCACTTCACTGCCCCTTTGTGACACGGGCCTGCACGGGGATGTGTCCCCTTGAGGCCACACGGCTGCCACGGCCTGGGCACCTCCCAGACCCCAGCAGCTGGCAAAGGGCTCTTTGTCCGCCGGCAGAGCTCCCACTTCTTCCCGGAGCCGCACCAGCCAGATGAATAAAACCTGCCCAGGGCTGTAAGCGTGCCTGTTCACAGCTTTGGCTGGCACATTTGGGTTGCTGAGGGTTGCTTTTCCACTTTTTCCAGGTCCAGGACTGCGTCCATGAGACTCGTGTAGCAAAGCACCTGGTCTCCTACAGGTTCATATTCCATACCCCATGGTGTCACGCTCAGCAATAAAAGCTGGGGGAAGAAGGAAAAGAAAGGGGAGACGTTCGGAGTGATGGCGTTTTGTCTTCCCAAGTCACCGTTAGGCGTGATGGAGCCCTGCTTTCCTGGAGATGGCTGAACACCTGCCTGCCAATGGGAAGTGGTGAATGAATTCCCTATTTTGCTTGGCTTGCGTGCGCGGCTTTTGCTTTAATTATTAAACCGTCTTTATCTCAACCCATGAGTTTCCTCACTTTTACCCTCCTGATTCTCTCCCCTATCCCATCGGTGCGGGGGGGAGTGAGTGAGCGTCTGTGTGGTGCTGAGCTGCCTCCTGGGGTTAAACCACGACACGGGGTCAGGGCTCAGGAGCTGGCAGCGCCCCATGCTACCCAGGGAAGCAGAGGATCCTGGCAGCTGGATGTCGAGCAGGGTGTGCCTTCGCTGCCCGCTCCTCACTCACACACTTCAGCTACAGCTCTTGTGCTTGGGCAGCGTGACGTTCATTGCCCTTCACAAAATGCCACAGCAAGGCGGGCTTGGTCAGGTGAACGTGGCTGAAGAATGCCTGAGCCCCGAGGGGCTCCTTTTATGGAAGGCATCTTATCCATCAGGTGACCTGGCCAGAGTTTTTTCTTATTTCACTTTTTACTATTATTCCTATGAAGGTGCCTGGTGGAAAAAAAAAAAAAAAAAAAAAAGAAAAAAAAAAAAGAAAGATTAAAAAAAATATATGTATTTCGTTGCTATTATTAGTAAAGGCAACGAGGAGCCTGACCAGAACCAGGTGCCAGGGCTTCCAGGCTCTAGGAAGCTATGTCAGGCCTGTGCAGACTGTGTCTGTCCTCATTAGACATTATGGACATCGGAAACGCCAACTTAGGAAGCTGTCTTCAGACTTGATACGTTGCCCATCACTGTGGCATCTGACAATGCTTTAACTGAGAGAAACAAAAACGGAAATGCTCTAACTTTGCCATCGTTTTCCACTCCAAAAGCTGTTGCAGCGATCCAAACTTGATGCTTTGGGATCGTCTCTCTTCTACAAGGATCAATACTCTCTAGGTGGATTTCAAACACGCGTTGGGTCACCTGAGGAGGGTCTTCCTGGCCAAGAAGTTTTGTCACCTCTGTAGCTCTCTGCAAGTTCAGAGCACAGAAGGAGACCCAAGTAGTCTGTGATGCTCGTGCCAGGCACCGCAAACTGTTCCCTGGCACCGCTGGAAACCAACGACTTTGCTAAACACAGGAGTGACTGTGCAGCCGAGGAGAGGATCTGCCTCTTGGCCGTCACTGCCTGCTCCTTTGCAGCACCCTAACGTTTCACTCCAGCACCTCAGCACCGCCTCCGATGCCGTGGGGACCGAGCACAGAGGAGCGATCCACAACAGGGCAGCAGGAGGGGGCTGCTCTGCAGCCCTCTTTCAGCCCGCTTTGAAGCCCTCCTGCTTAAACTCTCAAGGATGTTTACACAAAAGCGTCTTTGAAAACCAAAAACTACGTAAAAAGAAAGCCACCTGAGGTGACTTACACTCTGCCCCATCATCCAGGTCATTAATTAAGGAAGATGTTAAACAGGATCGGACCCAGTACTGACCCCTGGGCGACACCGCTAGTTACTTGCCTCGCGCTAGACTTGGTGCCACTGAGCAGCACCCTCCGGGCCCGGCCGTTCAGCCCGTTTCAGTCCCGCTCGCTGTCGGCTCATCCAGCCCATTTCTGTTCGAGTGACTTGAACTCCGTATTTAAAAAGAAGAGATTGCAAGATGGGCATACGCAAGCACACAGCTTTCAAAATCCCGAGACATAAACCTCCCACACTGGGTATTTCCCAACACCTACAGAGAAGAAAACACCCCATGAATGATATACGCAAGGCCAACAAGTGTTTTTAATTCTGGCTTTGGCTTTTCTGCCTGTTGGTACCAAATGTGTGTTGTTTTTGCAAGGCGATCCCAACAGCTGAACAGGGATGAAAGCTCTTCCTCGAGGGGCCTGTGGGCAGACGGGCTAGCCGGCAGAGCTGTCCAAGTCTCTGGAAGGTCCCTCTGAGCTCTTCCTGGCCAGAGGCAGTACTGGGAGGAGGGACAGGGTGCGCTGCTGGTGCCCTTTGTGCAGCTTGGTCCCTGCTGGGGGCAGTTTTGGTGCTTCCTGGATTCTTCGTCCTCCTCCTCTCCGGCACTGCAGGAGTCAGATGCTGTGCCCCTCCCCCATCCAGGGTCACAATCTGCCCCCGTCACCACCGCAGCGCCCTGAGTATTTGTCCGACGTGCATCTCTGGGGCGCCGAAACCCTCCTCCTCCTCCTCCCTGCTGAGGGGTCATAGTCTGTGGTGTCCACAAACCGGCTGCAGAAATCATGGCCCCGTCGCGGGGATCTGCTCCGCTCTCTCTGCCTCGGCAGAGTTTGCTCCTGAGCAGCCCTGCGTGTGGGAGCCCACTTGGAGCTGCCGTTGGAGGGCCCTGGACCTCCGTCATCCCTTGAGGCTCCGTCACGGCGTGGAGGACTTGCTCTCCACCTCCTCCTCCTCCTTGCTGAGCGGTGGCAGTCTGTGACCTCCACAAAGCGGCTGCGGAGATCGTAGCCCTGCCGCAGGGATCTGCTCCGCTCTCTCTGCATTGGCAGGGTTGGCTCCCGAGCAGCACTGGGCGTGGGAGCCAACTGGGAGCTGCCGTTGGAGGGCCCTGGAGCTCCGTCATCCCTTGGGGCTCCGTCACGACGTGGAGGACTTGCTCTCCACCTCCTCCTCCTCCTTGCTGAGCGGTGGTAGTCCGTGATCTCCACAAAGCGGCTGCGGAGATCGTAGCCCTGCCGCAGGGATCTGCTCCGCTCTCTCTGCATTGGCAGGGTTGGCTCCCGAGCAGCACTGGGTGTGGGAGCCGACTGGGAGCTGCCGTTGGAGGGCCCTGGAGCTGCGTCATCCCTGGGAGCGCTGTCACAACTTGGAGGACCAGTTCTCCTCCTCCCTGCTGCGTGGTCATAGTCCGTGGCGTCCACGAACCAGCTGCGGAGATCATTGCGCCACTGCGGGGATCTGCTCCGGGCCCTCTCCCTGGCACCGTTCCTCTGGCAGCGGGAAGAAGGGCTGAGTCCATGCTCGTCTTTATTGCTGTCTTCTCGCATGGTGTGCAGCACATGGTCAAATGGTTGACAGCAGACCCGGCACGCAGCTTTCCTTCTGGACACCAGCCTCATACAGCCGCAGAAGAAGCGGTGCAAGCAGAAGCCAATGTAGGAGGCGATGTTGAGCCTGCCTGGCCAGGTGGGGCACGGCCAGCCTGCAGATGCCTCCCGTGCACCTGCCCGGGTTAGCTGGCTGGTGCTGGCTGTTGCGGAGGAGGCGCTGTCCTCTGGAGAGCCCTCCATGCCCACTGCCATGTCCTGCAAAGAGAGAGTGAAAAGGTCCTGCCCTTTGCCTCTGAAAGGACCAGAAAAGTGGGGAACCCCCAGGAGCTGTGTGAGGGGACAGCTAAGGGCCTCCCAAAGGCTCTCCCGGAGGGCTGCAAAGGCAGAAGGGCCAAAGGCAGACAAACGGGGTGGATCTAGGCGGGATGCTTTGAGAGGGAGCCGCGTTGTGGCTGTGAAGAAAGCTGCAGCGTGGGAGGGAAAAGAGAGTAATGCCAAGATCCCAGAAAGAAATCCACTGTCCACATCTGGTGCCCTGACCCACCTCCCCAGAGTTACCTTAGTCCTGCGAGGCAGGCCCTGTGGTCCCACAGAACCCGCCTGCTCGCTGTCAGCCCCCCACTGACTGAGGAAGGAACGGGCATATGATGGTGCCGGTGAGGAAGAAGCCCTTTCTCCTGTTTTCAAATCAGAGCGCCTGGAGAAAAAAAGAGTGGTCTCCGTTTAAGGCTGTTCTTGCAGCCTCCCCTGGCGTTCAGTCATCTTCTTGGAGCGGTTTCTATGGCAGAGAGAAGACGCTACCAAGACTGCCAATGGGAAATTCGACTGGGGTCTTCCCACCAGGTCTACCCCTGTCAGAGCAAGTCCTCGTCTTTACACCCCCTACGGCCTCCATTTCATAGAATCGTAGAATCATAAAACGGCTTGGGTCCGAAGGGACCTTAAAGATCATCTAGTTCCAACTCCTCTGCCATGGGCAGGGATACCTTCCACTAGATCAGGTTGCTCAAAGCCCCATCCAACCCGGCCTTGACCACTTCCAGGGAGGGGGCATCCACAACTTCTCTGGGCAACCTCTTCCAGTGTCTCACCACCCTCACCGTAAACAATTTCTTCCTAATATCTAATCTACATCTTCCCTCTTTCAGTTCAAAACCGTTACCCCTCGTCCTATCACTACACTCCCTGATAAATAGTCCCTCCCCATCTTTCCTGTCGGAATTGCCTCTAAGTATTCTTCTCTACATTAGCCAGCTTCAGAGAGCAGGCAAGTAGCAGTTCACAGCAGGGCAGGAGCCTAAAGCCCAGCTAGGAGAGAGAAAGACTGACGGGGGGTAGTTCACATTTGACAGCACCGAATAATGCAGGTAGTAACTGTCTCCTGTGACAGAAAGAGAAACACTCCGGAGGATGAGAAGAAGAACAGCAAAGCCGGGAAAAGGAAACGTATTCTGAACACATTTTAAATCTTGTTATTACCTGACATAAAACAGCAAATAGGCTTGCTGCCTGAGAACTGTATCGATGCCACGACCATCCACAGACGAATCGTTCATCTCGTACCACAGTCCATTGCTGGCCTGTAAAAAAGGGCAACGATATCTGGAGATGAACTGCATGGTTTCTCAACGATAACCCAGGCAGAAAGCAACAGAACCAAGAGTACGCTAAAACAAATCCAATGCAGCTGGTAAGGAGACCTTCTCCCCCAAAGCCTTGGCTGCCAGTAACACTGCTGTGAAAGCGTGTCTTCCCCAGCACACGTTTTTCCCCTGCTAGGAAGGAAGTTGCTCTTTACCTTTGTGTAGCAGAAATAGTGTCCTGCATCACAGCTGCCACCGCTATGCACCAGGACAGCATACAAGGCGTAGAGGAGCGGTTCTCCAGCTGCCTGAGATGTGTATGGCCGAAGATCCAAGTACTCGGGATACTCCACCACCTACGGAGAGACCAAGAGGGCTCAGAAATCATCCTGAAATACTACATGAAATAGCCTTCAACATGTAATGGTTTGGGTGGCAGGAAACTGTTCCCGACCAAAGCAGCTCTGTCGGAGCGGAGTACATGCTTGTCTTCCCACGGGACCTCTCCTCTCCCCTCCCCAGAAGGGAACACGAAAAACTCAACCTGAACAGCTTGTGAAAGAGCGTACTGCTTTGGGAAATCTCCTGCTCCGGGAAGAGAAAGTTGCGCTCCACTGGCGTACACACCTTGCTGATCTTCCTGCCGGTGAAGTCTTCAAACCTTTTCAGACACACCGTGAGAACCTTGGGCACACGGTGGATTGTAAACCTCTTGGAGGCGGCAACCATCTTGTCACACCTTGAAACCAAGCACAGAGCCAAGTGCTGAAATGCACCCTTTTTCCCACCCAGAAAGCCAGACAAGCTTTCATGTCTCGCACATCCTTACCCTATTTTAAGGCTCTTCAGTTGCATAAGGACATATTAAACAAAACAGCTGCGTGTCATGATCGTGCGTTGAACATACGTGAAAAGATGACTTATGCTCGATGACATGCAGCACCTTCACGCAGGATCTAATATTAATATGTCGATGGCAATCATCTTACTTGCTACATTTAAAGCAGTTTTCGCCGTCCAGCTGCTCGGGTTTCACAAAGTCCTCCAGAGCTGCGGTGACAGATGAGGCTGCCTGGAGGAGTGAGAAAGGAGAGCAGTGAGCTCGGGGAAACGCCCTCGCCCAAACACTTCCTAGGAGCTGACAAGGCAGCCCAGGTACCTGAGGCTGAGGAGACCCACTGTGAACCCGCCAGCAGTGTCCAGAAGGAGGCAGAAAGCGGGTATTATGCTGAACATTTCCCTCCTTTCCCAGGGATTCCTGGGGCACTCAAGAGCTACCTCCCTGTGGCACCGCACAGTTCAGCTACCGATGGTGTGCAGGGTCATCAATAATGAAACCAATACAACCCATCAGCCTGGGAGCCAGACGGGTGTTGAGGCAGGGCAGAGGGAAGAAGGATGAGAGTACGTCAAGGGTGCGGAGAGGATAATGCGTGCTTGTCCAGCTTAAAGCCAGCACCTACAGGGGGACCGCTGCCACGGCCTCCCCAGAAGGACACAGTCCGTTCCACCTCCCACCCGCCACTCAGCTCTCTTTTGTTCACAGCCTGTGTTTTTCCGCCCCCTGTGTTTATTCTGGGAAGCTACAGGGGCCTTGGGACGTCTTGAATCACAGCTACAAACCCTCTTACTTTTATATCCAAAGGGACATCCAGGAAGGCCTCGTAGGAATCGGAAACCGCTTTGCAGCTCAAGCATGTGACTGGAAGGCCAATGGAAATGCTCAGCGATAAGGGAAGTGGACTGGCTGTGCCGGTTTACGTCCTCCATACCTACTACGCCAGTCACACGACCAGCTGTTTATCACAGGCAGACAGAAGGGCACAGACAATTCCAAGGAGAGCAATAGTCATGGGAAAGTACCTCTGGATCTCAGAAAGCCCCCAAATATTTGATGGATGATGGTAGTTGCTTGAGAAGAGATGTCCCAGCTGGAAACAAATGGTAGTTGGAGCTCAGAAGTAGGGCAGAGAGTTATCTCCCCCAAGAGTTTTGCTTTGTCTGAAAACCCTGGGTGTAGGGTTTCCTTGATGGGAGTACATCAAGGAGTCCACAGGGCTCAGGAACATTGAAAAGGTAATTTGCTCGTGCTTACTTGCTGCTTCCACTCAGACAAGCTCTCTGCATGGCATCGACAGTATAGCGTAAGAACTCATGGGCGTCTTCCTGCATGCCATGCCGGAAATGTTCTCCTATTCCTAAGAAAGAAGAGGTTAATAGCTCTCCCCTCCAAGAAGGGAAGAAAACCTGTGAAAGCACCTGAAATGACTTACGTGTGAGGACACGGACGACAGGCCAAGGCTGGATGGCACTGGCTGAGAAATGCAGGACCTTGTTAACGTGCGCCTCCATTACGCACATCATGCAGAAGCCTTGCTGACGACCTAAAGAGGGAGGGAGGGAGGGAGGGAGGGAAGGAAGCTTCTCAGGTGAGCAAAATATCCCTAGCCATGGGAAACCTCGTGGAGGTCTTGACGTTATAAGAACAGTCTCCACTCCTCTTCTCCCAAGGTGCCAGCATCCCAACAAGCCCGGGACATTTTAGTGCATAGAAAACTTTCTTCAGAGAGATGCTAAACTGACAGAAGTTTTCTGTGCAACGAGCAAAGAGAGTTGAACTTGCGGGAGTAGGGACCGAGACCCGGGGCTAGAAAGAGGTGCCTTTCTGAAGATGAGCACACCTAGACACGACAAGCGTCTCCTAGGCTTGAGTGTTCAAAGAACACCAACTCGGGGGGGGTTGGAAAGAAGGGCTGCTTTTCTCCTTAAATCAAATTCCAGATGCTGGGAATCCTTGGGATCAGTGCCCAGCTGATGTGCAAGGAGACGTTCCTAAAAGGACTCACAGGACCGGCTGTGCTCCCGAGAGAGCAGGTAGTTGGCCAGAGGGGGTGTGTACGTCAGGCACTGCAGGACGGAGTTGAGGAAGCACGTATTGCCCAGGTTGTGGAGTCCCGCTCCAGGTCTCTGTCTTTGCTGCCAGGCCATGCAAATCTTCTCCGGGGGAAAGAGGATCCTTTGTGGCGGAGCCATTCCCTCGGCAAGGACTGCAGGGAAATGACATTTGAAAAGAGAGGAGACGATATTGTTGCACGAAAGCGTATTTAAAAGTCAAGTTGTCTACAGGAGCGCGCAGAAGAACCAGCTCCAACCTCCAACACAGAACCATTGGAGGAAGCCTATCACTGCCGTTGACAATTACTGGTCAAGAAGCGGTTTTGGAAAATACTCTGTTCCCCCGCTGCCTTTGCCGAAAGGCCAATGAACCCACGCTGATTTCTGTGCCTTGGGCTACCTTCCTTTCCCCCTAGAGTCATGAATTGGATTATCAGGTCAAGCCTTCCCTTTTCCTGACTGTAACCTGATGAAAACAAGCAAGTACCTAGCACAGAAAGTAACCCTACTGATGTCAGAACTTTCTACGAGCAACGTCATCTTTCAAAGTCTTGTACATAGTGGCAGAGGAGTGATAAAATGCGTTTTCCTGTGTCTAATCGAAAACACCTGGGTAAGTCTGGCTGCTACCAGGAAACGCCCCAGAATTCACTCGAGGCTGCCAGCACATCAACGTTCAGGGATGGAGCACCAGCCACGTCCGTTGCCTTTGGGGATTCACAAAGTCCAAGCCTGCTGGTGAAGTCGTTACTCACAGGAGTCGTTCCCCATTGCGGCCATCGCTCCTCTCACGAACAGAGGGGACAGCTTTGGATGACAAAGGATGTCAGGACGCACTCCAGAAAGAGATCAGTGCCAATCCCGTCACCTGATGGCAAAGAAATAACTGTAGCTCAACAAAAGGATTAAAAAAAACCCCCAAACACAACCCACAGAACAGCATCCACCATCAAAAGTGTTTCAGTGGTACTGAAACTGGAGCGGAAGTGCTGCAGAGCTGCAGGCTGATGGGCCTAGTGTCCCTGTCACAGGACTCCGATTGACAGCAATTACCAAGGCCCTTTTGAAAGACTGCATTGCGTGTCGCCTTCTCCGAAGAGGACCTGCTGCTGATCTGTGGCTAGCGTTAGCGGCAGAGCCCTCTGGCTCTCCAGCTCACATCTTCCCACCTTGTATGCAGGGGTGACCAGCTTTCGGCCGCTACTTTAACGGCTGCCTTTGCTGTGCTCCTTTTCTGTCTCCCTTCCTACCATGTCAGTCAGGGTGGGCTTCTTGGCATTCTAGGCTGAGCCCAAGGCCTCAGACTACACTACCACCCCCGCTACTTACCTATCCTAGCATACGGTAAAGAAATAAGAATTAGCAAATAGGAACTCTACCCACAGCGCATATCTGGCCAGCCTACAGAGGTGTAAATAGCTCAGCCTAGAGCTCTAGAAGGTATAGACCAGCCTATACTTTTATCCCAGTCTACCTACTCTACGATCTGTCCCAAAAGTCAACTCAGAATTACCTTTGAAAGAGGATGGAAGGTGAGGAGAAGTGGGCAGTAAATGATGAATGCTTGGAAAAAAGTAGGCACGCAAGTAGCAATGAAGGGAGACAGAAAAGGAGCACAGCAAAGGCAGCCGTTAAAGTAGCGGCCGAAAGCTGGTCACCCCTGCATACAAGGTGGGAAGACGTGAGCTGGAGAGCCAGAGGGCTCTGCCGCTAACGCTAGCCACAGATCAGCAGCAGGTCCTCTTCGGAGAAGGCGACACGCAATGCAGTCTTTCAAAAGGGCCTTGGTAATTGCTGTCGATCGGAGTCCTGTGACAGGGACACTAGGCCCATCAGCCTGCAGCTCTGCAGCACTTCTGCTCCAGTTTCAGTACCACTGAAACACTTTTGATGGTGGATGCTGTTCTGTGGGTTGTGTTTGGGGGTTTTTTTTAATCCTTTTGTTGAGCTACAGTTATTTCTTTGCCATCAGGTGACGGGATTGGCACTGATCTCTTTCTGGAGTGCGTCCTGACATCCTTTGTCATCCAAAGCTGTCCCCTCTGTTCGTGAGAGGAGCGATGGCCGCAATGGGGAACGACTCCTGTGAGTAACGACTTCACCAGCAGGCTTGGACTTTGTGAATCCCCAAAGGCAACGGACGTGGCTGGTGCTCCATCCCTGAACGTTGATGTGCTGGCAGCCTCGAGTGAATTCTGGGGCGTTTCCTGGTAGCAGCCAGACTTACCCAGGTGTTTTCGATTAGACACAGGAAAACGCATTTTATCACTCCTCTGCCACTATGTACAAGACTTTGAAAGATGACGTTGCTCGTAGAAAGTTCTGACATCAGTAGGGTTACTTTCTGTGCTAGGTACTTGCTTGTTTTCACCAGGTTACAGTCAGGAAAAGGGAAGGCTTGACCTGATAATCCAATTCATGACTCTAGGGGGAAAGGAAGGTAGCCCAAGGCACAGAAATCAGCGTGGGTTCATTGGCCTTTCGGCAAAGGCAGCGGGGGAACAGAGTATTTTCCAAAACCGCTTCTTGACCAGTAATTGTCAACGGCAGTGATAGGCTTCCTCCAATGGTTCTGTGTTGGAGGTTGGAGCTGGTTCTTCTGCGCGCTCCTGTAGACAACTTGACTTTTAAATACGCTTTCGTGCAACAATATCGTCTCCTCTCTTTTCAAATGTCATTTCCCTGCAGTCCTTGCCGAGGGAATGGCTCCGCCACAAAGGATCCTCTTTCCCCCGGAGAAGATTTGCATGGCCTGGCAGCAAAGACAGAGACCTGGAGCGGGACTCCACAACCTGGGCAATACGTGCTTCCTCAACTCCGTCCTGCAGTGCCTGACGTACACACCCCCTCTGGCCAACTACCTGCTCTCTCGGGAGCACAGCCGGTCCTGTGAGTCCTTTTAGGAACGTCTCCTTGCACATCAGCTGGGCACTGATCCCAAGGATTCCCAGCATCTGGAATTTGATTTAAGGAGAAAAGCAGCCCTTCTTTCCAACCCCCCCCGAGTTGGTGTTCTTTGAACACTCAAGCCTAGGAGACGCTTGTCGTGTCTAGGTGTGCTCATCTTCAGAAAGGCACCTCTTTCTAGCCCCGGGTCTCGGTCCCTACTCCCGCAAGTTCAACTCTCTTTGCTCGTTGCACAGAAAACTTCTGTCAGTTTAGCATCTCTCTGAAGAAAGTTTTCTATGCACTAAAATGTCCCGGGCTTGTTGGGATGCTGGCACCTTGGGAGAAGAGGAGTGGAGACTGTTCTTATAACGTCAAGACCTCCACAAGGTTTCCCATGGCTAGGGATATTTTGCTCACCTGAGAAGCTTCCTTCCCTCCCTCCCTCCCTCCCTCCCTCTTTAGGTCGTCAGCAAGGCTTCTGCATGATGTGCGTAATGGAGGCGCACGTTAACAAGGTCCTGCATTTCTCAGCCAGTGCCATCCAGCCTTGGCCTGTCGTCCGTGTCCTCACACGTAAGTCATTTCAGGTGCTTTCACAGGTTTTCTTCCCTTCTTGGAGGGGAGAGCTATTAACCTCTTCTTTCTTAGGAATAGGAGAACATTTCCGGCATGGCATGCAGGAAGACGCCCATGAGTTCTTACGCTATACTGTCGATGCCATGCAGAGAGCTTGTCTGAGTGGAAGCAGCAAGTAAGCACGAGCAAATTACCTTTTCAATGTTCCTGAGCCCTGTGGACTCCTTGATGTACTCCCATCAAGGAAACCCTACACCCAGGGTTTTCAGACAAAGCAAAACTCTTGGGGGAGATAACTCTCTGCCCTACTTCTGAGCTCCAACTACCATTTGTTTCCAGCTGGGACATCTCTTCTCAAGCAACTACCATCGTCCATCAAATATTTGGGGGCTTTCTGAGATCCAGAGGTACTTTCCCATGACTATTGCTCTCCTTGGAATTGTCTGTGCCCTTCTGTCTGCCTGTGATAAACAGCTGGTCGTGTGACTGGCGTAGTAGGTATGGAGGACGTAAACCGGCACAGCCAGTCCACTTCCCTTATCGCTGAGCATTTCCATTGGCCTTCCAGTCACATGCTTGAGCTGCAAAGCGGTTTCCGATTCCTACGAGGCCTTCCTGGATGTCCCTTTGGATATAAAAGTAAGAGGGTTTGTAGCTGTGATTCAAGACGTCCCAAGGCCCCTGTAGCTTCCCAGAATAAACACAGGGGGCGGAAAAACACAGGCTGTGAACAAAAGAGAGCTGAGTGGCGGGTGGGAGGTGGAACGGACTGTGTCCTTCTGGGGAGGCCGTGGCAGCGGTCCCCCTGTAGGTGCTGGCTTTAAGCTGGACAAGCACGCATTATCCTCTCCGCACCCTTGACGTACTCTCATCCTTCTTCCCTCTGCCCTGCCTCAACACCCGTCTGGCTCCCAGGCTGATGGGTTGTATTGGTTTCATTATTGATGACCCTGCACACCATCGGTAGCTGAACTGTGCGGTGCCACAGGGAGGTAGCTCTTGAGTGCCCCAGGAATCCCTGGGAAAGGAGGGAAATGTTCAGCATAATACCCGCTTTCTGCCTCCTTCTGGACACTGCTGGCGGGTTCACAGTGGGTCTCCTCAGCCTCAGGTACCTGGGCTGCCTTGTCAGCTCCTAGGAAGTGTTTGCGCGAGGGCGTTTCCCCGAGCTCACTGCTCTCCTTTCTCACTCCTCCAGGCAGCCTCATCTGTCACCGCAGCTCTGGAGGACTTTGTGAAACCCGAGCAGCTGGACGGAGAAAACTGCTTTAAATGTAGCAAGTAAGATGATTGCCATCGACATATTAATATTAGATCCTGCGTGAAGGTGCTGCATGTCATCGAGCATAAGTCATCTTTTCACGTATGTTCAACGCACGATCATGACACGCAGCTGTTTTGTTTAATATGTCCTTATGCAACTGAAGAGCCTTAAAATAGGGTAAGGATGTGCGAGACATGAAAGCTTGTCTGGCTTTCTGGGTGGGAAAAAGGGTGCATTTCAGCACTTGGCTCTGTGCTTGGTTTCAAGGTGTGACAAGATGGTTGCCGCCTCCAAGAGGTTTACAATCCACCGTGTGCCCAAGGTTCTCACGGTGTGTCTGAAAAGGTTTGAAGAGTTCACCGGCAGGAAGATCAGCAAGGTGTGTACGCCAGTGGAGCGCAACTTTCTCTTCCCGGAGCAGGAGATTTCCCAAAGCAGTACGCTCTTTCACAAGCTGTTCAGGTTGAGTTTTTCGTGTTCCCTTCTGGGGAGGGGAGAGGAGAGGTCCCGTGGGAAGACAAGCATGTACTCCGCTCCGACAGAGCTGCTTTGGTCGGGAACAGTTTCCTGCCACCCAAACCATTACATGTTGAAGGCTATTTCATGTAGTATTTCAGGATGATTTCTGAGCCCTCTTGGTCTCTCCGTAGGTGGTGGAGTATCCCGAGTACTTGGATCTTCGGCCATACACATCTCAGGCAGCTGGAGAACCGCTCCTCTACGCCTTGTATGCTGTCCTGGTGCATAGCGGTGGCAGCTGTGATGCAGGACACTATTTCTGCTACACAAAGGTAAAGAGCAACTTCCTTCCTAGCAGGGGAAAAACGTGTGCTGGGGAAGACACGCTTTCACAGCAGTGTTACTGGCAGCCAAGGCTTTGGGGGAGAAGGTCTCCTTACCAGCTGCATTGGATTTGTTTTAGCGTACTCTTGGTTCTGTTGCTTTCTGCCTGGGTTATCGTTGAGAAACCATGCAGTTCATCTCCAGATATCGTTGCCCTTTTTTACAGGCCAGCAATGGACTGTGGTACGAGATGAACGATTCGTCTGTGGATGGTCGTGGCATCGATACAGTTCTCAGGCAGCAAGCCTATTTGCTGTTTTATGTCAGGTAATAACAAGATTTAAAATGTGTTCAGAATACGTTTCCTTTTCCCGGCTTTGCTGTTCTTCTTCTCATCCTCCGGAGTGTTTCTCTTTCTGTCACAGGAGACAGTTACTACCTGCATTATTCGGTGCTGTCAAATGTGAACTACCCCCCGTCAGTCTTTCTCTCTCCTAGCTGGGCTTTAGGCTCCTGCCCTGCTGTGAACTGCTACTTGCCTGCTCTCTGAAGCTGGCTAATGTAGAGAAGAATACTTAGAGGCAATTCCGACAGGAAAGATGGGGAGGGACTATTTATCAGGGAGTGTAGTGATAGGACGAGGGGTAACGGTTTTGAACTGAAAGAGGGAAGATGTAGATTAGATATTAGGAAGAAATTGTTTACGGTGAGGGTGGTGAGACACTGGAAGAGGTTGCCCAGAGAAGTTGTGGATGCCCCCTCCCTGGAAGTGGTCAAGGCCGGGTTGGATGGGGCTTTGAGCAACCTGATCTAGTGGAAGGTATCCCTGCCCATGGCAGAGGAGTTGGAACTAGATGATCTTTAAGGTCCCTTCGGACCCAAGCCGTTTTATGATTCTACGATTCTATGAAATGGAGGCCGTAGGGGGTGTAAAGACGAGGACTTGCTCTGACAGGGGTAGACCTGGTGGGAAGACCCCAGTCGAATTTCCCATTGGTAGTCTTGGTAGCGTCTTCTCTCTGCCATAGAAACCGCTCCAAGAAGATGACTGAACGCCAGGGGAGGCTGCAAGAACAGCCTTAAACGGAGACCACTCTTTTTTTCTCCAGGCGCTCTGATTTGAAAACAGGAGAAAGGGCTTCTTCCTCACCGGCACCATCATATGCCCGTTCCTTCCTCAGTCAGTGGGGGGCTGACAGCGAGCAGGCGGGTTCTGTGGGACCACAGGGCCTGCCTCGCAGGACTAAGGTAACTCTGGGGAGGTGGGTCAGGGCACCAGATGTGGACAGTGGATTTCTTTCTGGGATCTTGGCATTACTCTCTTTTCCCTCCCACGCTGCAGCTTTCTTCACAGCCACAACGCGGCTCCCTCTCAAAGCATCCCGCCTAGATCCACCCCGTTTGTCTGCCTTTGGCCCTTCTGCCTTTGCAGCCCTCCGGGAGAGCCTTTGGGAGGCCCTTAGCTGTCCCCTCACACAGCTCCTGGGGGTTCCCCACTTTTCTGGTCCTTTCAGGAGCAAAGGGCAGGACCTTTTCACTCTCTCTTTGCAGGACATGGCAGTGGGCATGGAGGGCTCTCCAGAGGACAGCGCCTCCTCCGCAACAGCCAGCACCAGCCAGCTAACCCGGGCAGGTGCACGGGAGGCATCTGCAGGCTGGCCGTGCCCCACCTGGCCAGGCAGGCTCAACATCGCCTCCTACATTGGCTTCTGCTTGCACCGCTTCTTCTGCGGCTGTATGAGGCTGGTGTCCAGAAGGAAAGCTGCGTGCCGGGTCTGCTGTCAACCATTTGACCATGTGCTGCACACCATGCGAGAAGACAGCAATAAAGACGAGCATGGACTCAGCCCTTCTTCCCGCTGCCAGAGGAACGGTGCCAGGGAGAGGGCCCGGAGCAGATCCCCGCAGTGGCGCAATGATCTCCGCAGCTGGTTCGTGGACGCCACGGACTATGACCACGCAGCAGGGAGGAGGAGAACTGGTCCTCCAAGTTGTGACAGCGCTCCCAGGGATGACGCAGCTCCAGGGCCCTCCAACGGCAGCTCCCAGTCGGCTCCCACACCCAGTGCTGCTCGGGAGCCAACCCTGCCAATGCAGAGAGAGCGGAGCAGATCCCTGCGGCAGGGCTACGATCTCCGCAGCCGCTTTGTGGAGATCACGGACTACCACCGCTCAGCAAGGAGGAGGAGGAGGTGGAGAGCAAGTCCTCCACGTCGTGACGGAGCCCCAAGGGATGACGGAGCTCCAGGGCCCTCCAACGGCAGCTCCCAGTTGGCTCCCACGCCCAGTGCTGCTCGGGAGCCAACCCTGCCAATGCAGAGAGAGCGGAGCAGATCCCTGCGGCAGGGCTACGATCTCCGCAGCCGCTTTGTGGAGGTCACAGACTGCCACCGCTCAGCAAGGAGGAGGAGGAGGTGGAGAGCAAGTCCTCCACGCCGTGACGGAGCCTCAAGGGATGACGGAGGTCCAGGGCCCTCCAACGGCAGCTCCAAGTGGGCTCCCACACGCAGGGCTGCTCAGGAGCAAACTCTGCCGAGGCAGAGAGAGCGGAGCAGATCCCCGCGACGGGGCCATGATTTCTGCAGCCGGTTTGTGGACACCACAGACTATGACCCCTCAGCAGGGAGGAGGAGGAGGAGGGTTTCGGCGCCCCAGAGATGCACGTCGGACAAATACTCAGGGCGCTGCGGTGGTGACGGGGGCAGATTGTGACCCTGGATGGGGGAGGGGCACAGCATCTGACTCCTGCAGTGCCGGAGAGGAGGAGGACGAAGAATCCAGGAAGCACCAAAACTGCCCCCAGCAGGGACCAAGCTGCACAAAGGGCACCAGCAGCGCGCCCTGTCCCTCCTCCCAGTACTGCCTCTGGCCAGGAAGAGCTCAGAGGGACCTTCCAGAGACTTGGACAGCTCTGCCGGCTAGCCCGTCTGCCCACAGGCCCCTCGAGGAAGAGCTTTCATCCCTGTTCAGCTGTTGGGATCGCCTTGCAAAAACAACACACATTTGGTACCAACAGGCAGAAAAGCCAAAGCCAGAATTAAAAACACTTGTTGGCCTTGCGTATATCATTCATGGGGTGTTTTCTTCTCTGTAGGTGTTGGGAAATACCCAGTGTGGGAGGTTTATGTCTCGGGATTTTGAAAGCTGTGTGCTTGCGTATGCCCATCTTGCAATCTCTTCTTTTTAAATACGGAGTTCAAGTCACTCGAACAGAAATGGGCTGGATGAGCCGACAGCGAGCGGGACTGAAACGGGCTGAACGGCCGGGCCCGGAGGGTGCTGCTCAGTGGCACCAAGTCTAGCGCGAGGCAAGTAACTAGCGGTGTCGCCCAGGGGTCAGTACTGGGTCCGATCCTGTTTAACATCTTCCTTAATTAATGGCCTGGATGATGGGGCAGAGTGTAAGTCACCTCAGGTGGCTTTCTTTTTACGTAGTTTTTGGTTTTCAAAGACGCTTTTGTGTAAACATCCTTGAGAGTTTAAGCAGGAGGGCTTCAAAGCGGGCTGAAAGAGGGCTGCAGAGCAGCCCCCTCCTGCTGCCCTGTTGTGGATCGCTCCTCTGTGCTCGGTCCCCACGGCATCGGAGGCGGTGCTGAGGTGCTGGAGTGAAACGTTAGGGTGCTGCAAAGGAGCAGGCAGTGACGGCCAAGAGGCAGATCCTCTCCTCGGCTGCACAGTCACTCCTGTGTTTAGCAAAGTCGTTGGTTTCCAGCGGTGCCAGGGAACAGTTTGCGGTGCCTGGCACGAGCATCACAGACTACTTGGGTCTCCTTCTGTGCTCTGAACTTGCAGAGAGCTACAGAGGTGACAAAACTTCTTGGCCAGGAAGACCCTCCTCAGGTGACCCAACGCGTGTTTGAAATCCACCTAGAGAGTATTGATCCTTGTAGAAGAGAGACGATCCCAAAGCATCAAGTTTGGATCGCTGCAACAGCTTTTGGAGTGGAAAACGATGGCAAAGTTAGAGCATTTCCGTTTTTGTTTCTCTCAGTTAAAGCATTGTCAGATGCCACAGTGATGGGCAACGTATCAAGTCTGAAGACAGCTTCCTAAGTTGGCGTTTCCGATGTCCATAATGTCTAATGAGGACAGACACAGTCTGCACAGGCCTGACATAGCTTCCTAGAGCCTGGAAGCCCTGGCACCTGGTTCTGGTCAGGCTCCTCGTTGCCTTTACTAATAATAGCAACGAAATACATATATTTTTTTTAATCTTTCTTTTTTTTTTTTTCTTTTTTTTTTTTTTTTTTTTTTTTCCCACCAGGCACCTTCATAGGAATAATAGTAAAAAGTGAAATAAGAAAAAACTCTGGCCAGGTCACCTGATGGATAAGATGCCTTCCATAAAAGGAGCCCCTCGGGGCTCAGGCATTCTTCAGCCACGTTCACCTGACCAAGCCCGCCTGCTGTGGCATTTTGTGAAGGGCAATGAACGTCACGCTGCCCAAGCACAAGAGCTGTAGCTGAAGTGTGTGAGTGAGGAGCGGGCAGCGAAGGCACACCCTGCTCGACATCCAGCTGCCAGGATCCTCTGCTTCCCTGGGTAGCATGGGGCGCTGCCAGCTCCTGAGCCCTGACCCCGTGTCGTGGTTTAACCCCAGGAGGCAGCTCAGCACCACACAGACGCTCACTCACTCCCCCCCGCACCGATGGGATAGGGGAGAGAATCAGGAGGGTAAAAGTGAGGAAACTCATGGGTTGAGATAAAGACGGTTTAATAATTAAAGCAAAAGCCGCGCACGCAAGCCAAGCAAAATAGGGAATTCATTCACCACTTCCCATTGGCAGGCAGGTGTTCAGCCATCTCCAGGAAAGCAGGGCTCCATCACGCCTAACGGTGACTTGGGAAGACAAAACGCCATCACTCCGAACGTCTCCCCTTTCTTTTCCTTCTTCCCCCAGCTTTTATTGCTGAGCGTGACACCATGGGGTATGGAATATGAACCTGTAGGAGACCAGGTGCTTTGCTACACGAGTCTCATGGACGCAGTCCTGGACCTGGAAAAAGTGGAAAAGCAACCCTCAGCAACCCAAATGTGCCAGCCAAAGCTGTGAACAGGCACGCTTACAGCCCTGGGCAGGTTTTATTCATCTGGCTGGTGCGGCTCCGGGAAGAAGTGGGAGCTCTGCCGGCGGACAAAGAGCCCTTTGCCAGCTGCTGGGGTCTGGGAGGTGCCCGGGCCGTGGCAGCCGTGTGGCCTCAAGGGGACACATCCCCGTGCAGGCCCGTGTCACAAAGGGGCAGTGAAGTGGCACCCGCCCGGCGCTTGTGACCTCACCTGGCCAGGGCTTGGGATCCCGAAAAGCGGGCCAGCGAAAGGTAGTTGGGCTGAGCCGGCCTTCGGGATAACTCGGCTCCTTCCCTTGCTACTTGCGTGCCTACTTTTTTCCAAGCATTCCTCATTTACTGCCCACTTCTCCTCACCTTCCATCCTCTTTCAAAGGTAATTCTGAGTTGACTTTTGGGACAGATCGTAGAGTAGGTAGACTGGGATAAAAGTATAGGCTGGTCTATACCTTCTAGAGCTCTAGGCTGAGCTATTTACACCTCTGTAGGCTGGCCAGATATGCGCTGTGGGTAGAGTTCCTATTTGCTAATTCTTATTTCTTTACCGTATGCTAGGATAGGTAAGTAGCAGGGGTGGTAGTGCAGTCTGAGGCCTTGGGCTCAGCCTAGAATGCCAAGAAGCCCACCCTGACTGACGTGGTAGGAAGGGAGACAGAAAAGGAGCACAGCAAAGGCAGCCGTTAAAGTAGCGGCCGAAAGCTGGTCACCCCTGCATACAAGGTGGGAAGACGTGAGCTGGAGAGCCAGAGGGCT
Source organism: Aptenodytes patagonicus (assembly GCF_965638725.1). NCBI lineage: Eukaryota > Metazoa > Chordata > Aves > Sphenisciformes > Spheniscidae > Aptenodytes > Aptenodytes patagonicus. The sequence goes on from NW_027472016.1 coordinate 243,724, forward strand.
CTGCCGCTAACGCTAGCCACAGATCAGCAGCAGGTCCTCTTCGGAGAAGGTGACACGCAATGCAGTCTTTCAAAAGGGCCTTGGTCAATCGGAGTCCTGTGACAGGGACACTAGGCCCATCAGCCTGCAGCTCTGCAGCACTTCCGCTCCAGTTTCAGTACCACTGAAACACTTTTGATGGTGGATGCTGTTCTGTGGGTTGTGTTTGGGGGTTTTTTTTAATCCTTTTGTTGAGCTAGAGTTATTTCTTTGCCATCAGGTGATGGGATTGGCACTGATCTCTTTCTGGAGTGCGTCCTGACATCCTTTGTCATCCAAAGCTGTCCCCTCTGTTCGTGAGAGGAGCGATGGCCGCAATGGGGAACGACTCCTGTGAGTAACGACTTCACCAGCAGGCTTGGACTTTGTGAATCCCCAAAGGCAACGGACGTGGCTGGTGCTCCATCCCTGAACGTTGATGTGCTGGCAGCCTCGAGTGAATTCTGGGGCGTTTCCTGGTAGCAGCCAGACTTACCCAGGTGTTTTCGATTAGACACAGGAAAACGCATTTTATCACTCCTCTGCCACTATGTACAAGACTTTGAAAGATGACGTTGCTCGTAGAAAGTTCTGACATCAGTAGGGTTACTTTCTGTGCTAGGTACTTGCTTGTTTTCATCAGGTTACAGTCAGGAAAAGGGAAGGCTTGACCTGATAATCCAATTCATGACTCTAGGGGGAAAGGAAGGTAGCCCAAGGCACAGAAATCAGCGTGGGTTCATTGGCCTTTCGGCAAAGGCAGCGGGGGAACAGAGTATTTTCCAAAACCGCTTCTTGACCAGTAATTGTCAACGGCAGTGATAGGCTTCCTCCAATGGTTCTGTGTTGGAGGTTGGAGCTGGTTCTTCTGCGCGCTCCTGTAGACAACTTGACTTTTAAATACGCTTTCGTGCAACAATATCGTCTCCTCTCTTTTCAAATGTCATTTCCCTGCAGTCCTTGCCGAGGGAATGGCTCCGCCACAAAGGATCCTCTTTCCCCCGGAGAAGATTTGCATGGCCTGGCAGCAAAGACAGAGACCTGGAGCGGGACTCCACAACCTGGGCAATACGTGCTTCCTCAACTCCGTCCTGCAGTGCCTGACGTACACACCCCCTCTGGCCAACTACCTGCTCTCTCGGGAGCACAGCCGGTCCTGTGAGTCCTTTTAGGAACGTCTCCTTGCACATCAGCTGGGCACTGATCCCAAGGATTCCCAGCATCTGGAATTTGATTTAAGGAGAAAAGCAGCCCTTCTTTCCAACCCCCCCCGAGTTGGTGTTCTTTGAACACTCAAGCCTAGGAGACGCTTGTCGTGTCTAGGTGTGCTCATCTTCAGAAAGGCACCTCTTTCTAGCCCCGGGTCTCGGTCCCTACTCCCGCAAGTTCAACTCTCTTTGCTCGTTGCACAGAAAACTTCTGTCAGTTTAGCATCTCTCTGAAGAAAGTTTTCTATGCACTAAAATGTCCCGGGCTTGTTGGGATGCTGGCACCTTGGGAGAAGAGGAGTGGAGACTGTTCTTATAACGTCAAGACCTCCACAAGGTTTCCCATGGCTAAGGATATTTTGCTCACCTGAGAAGCTTCCTTCCCTCCCTCCCTCCCTCCCTCCCTCCCTCTTTAGGTCGTCAGCAAGGCTTCTGCATGATGTGCGTAATGGAGGCGCACGTTAACAAGGTCCTGCATTTCTCAGCCAGTGCCATCCAGCCTTGGCCTGTCGTCCGTGTCCTCACACGTAAGTCATTTCAGGTGCTTTCACAGGTTTTCTTCCCTTCTTGGAGGGGAGAGCTATTAACCTCTTCTTTCTTAGGAATAGGAGAACATTTCCGGCATGGCATGCAGGAAGACGCCCATGAGTTCTTACGCTATACTGTCGATGCCATGCAGAGAGCTTGTCTGAGTGGAAGCAGCAAGTAAGCACGAGCAAATTACCTTTTCAATGTTCCTGAGCCCTGTGGACTCCTTGATGTACTCCCATCAAGGAAACCCTACACCCAGGGTTTTCAGACAAAGCAAAACTCTTGGGGGAGATAACTCTCTGCCCTACTTCTGAGCTCCAACTACCATTTGTTTCCAGCTGGGACATCTCTTCTCAAGCAACTACCATCGTCCATCAAATATTTGGGGGCTTTCTGAGATCCAGAGGTACTTTCCCATGACTATGGCTCTCCTTGGAATTGTCTGTGCCCTTCTGTCTGCCTGTGATAAACAGCTGGTCGTGTGACTGGCGTAGTAGGTATGGAGGACGTAAACCGGCACAGCCAGTCCACTTCCCTTATCGCTGAGCATTTCCATTTGCCTTCCAGTCACATGCTTGAGCTGCAAAGCGGTTTCCGATTCCTACGAGGCCTTCCTGGATGTCCCTTTGGATATAAAAGTAAGAGGGTTTGTAGCTGTGATTCAAGACGTCCCAAGGCCCCTGTAGCTTCCCAGAATAAACACAGGGGGCGGAAAAACACAGGCTGTGAACAAAAGAGAGCTGAGTGGCGGGTGGGAGGTGGAACGGACTGTGTCCTTCTGGGGAGGCTGTGGCAGCGGTCCCCCTGTAGGTGCTGGCTTTAAGCTGGACAAGCACGCATTATCCTCTCCGCACCCTTGACGTACTCTCATCCTTCTTCCCTCTGCCCTGCCTCAACACCCGTCTGGCTCCCAGGCTGATGGGTTGTATTGGTTTCATTATTGATGACCCTGCACACCATCGGTAGCTGAACTGTGCGGTGCCACAGGGAGGTAGCTCTTGAGTGCCCCAGGAATCCCTGGGAAAGGAGGGAAATGTTCAGCATAATACCCGCTTTCTGCCTCCTTCTGGACACTGCTGGCGGGTTCACAGTGGGTCTCCTCAGCCTCAGGTACCTGGGCTGCCTTGTCAGCTCCTAGGAAGTGTTTGCGCGAGGGCGTTTCCCCGAGCTCACTGCTCTCCTTTCTCACTCCTCCAGGCAGCCTCATCTGTCACCGCAGCTCTGGAGGACTTTGTGAAACCCGAGCAGCTGGACGGCGAAAACTGCTTTAAATGTAGCAAGTAAGATGATTGCCATCGACATATTAATATTAGATCCTGCGTGAAGGTGCTGCATGTCATCGAGCATAAGTCATCTTTTCACGTATGTTCAACGCACGATCATGACACGCAGCTGTTTTGTTTAATATGTCCTTATGCAACTGAAGAGCCTTAAAATAGGGTAAGGATGTGCGAGACATGAAAGCTTGTCTGGCTTTCTGGGTGGGAAAAAGGGTGCATTTCAGCACTTGGCTCTGTGCTTGGTTTCAAGGTGTGACAAGATGGTTGCCGCCTCCAAGAGGTTTACAATCCACCGTGTGCCCAAGGTTCTCACGGTGTGTCTGAAAAGGTTTGAAGACTTCACCGGCAGGAAGATCAGCAAGGTGTGTACGCCAGTGGAGCGCAACTTTCTCTTCCCGGAGCAGGAGATTTCCCAAAGCAGTACGCTCTTTCACAAGCTGTTCAGGTTGAGTTTTTCGTGTTCCCTTCTGGGGAGGGGAGAGGAGAGGTCCCGTGGGAAGACAAGCATGTACTCCGCTCCGACAGAGCTGCTTTGGTCGGGAACAGTTTCCTGCCACCCAAACCATTACATGTTGAAGGCTATTTCATGTAGTATTTCAGGATGATTTCTGAGCCCTCTTGGTCTCTCCGTAGGTGGTGGAGTATCCCGAGTACTTGGATCTTCGGCCATACACATCTCAGGCAGCTGGAGAACCGCTCCTCTACGCCTTGTATGCTGTCCTGGTGCATAGCGGTGGCAGCTGTGATGCAGGACACTATTTCTGCTACACAAAGGTAAAGAGCAACTTCCTTCCTAGCAGGGGAAAAACGTGTGCTGGGGAAGACACGCTTTCACAGCAGTGTTACTGGCAGCCAAGGCTTTGGGGGAGAAGGTCTCCTTACCAGCTGCATTGGATTTGTTTTAGCGTACTCTTGGTTCTGTTGCTTTCTGCCTGGGTTATCGTTGAGAAACCATGCAGTTCATCTCCAGATATCGTTGCCCTTTTTTACAGGCCAGCAATGGACTGTGGTACGAGATGAACGATTCGTCTGTGGATGGTCGTGGCATCGATACAGTTCTCAGGCAGCAAGCCTATTTGCTGTTTTATGTCAGGTAATAACAAGATTTAAAATGTGTTCAGAATACGTTTCCTTTTCCCGGCTTTGCTGTTCTTCTTCTCATCCTCCGGAGTGTTTCTCTTTCTGTCACAGGAGACAGTTACTACCTGCATTATTCGGTGCTGTCAAATGTGAACTACCCCCCGTCAGTCTTTCTCTCTCCTAGCTGGGCTTTAGGCTCCTGCCCTGCTGTGAACTGCTACTTGCCTGCTCTCTGAAGCTGGCTAATGTAGAGAAGAATACTTAGAGGCAATTCCGACAGGAAAGATGGGGAGGGACTATTTATCAGGGAGTGTAGTGATAGGACGAGGGGTAACGGTTTTGAACTGAAAGAGGGAAGATGTAGATTAGATATTAGGAAGAAATTGTTTACGGTGAGGGTGGTGAGACACTGGAAGAGGTTGCCCAGAGAAGTTGTGGATGCCCCCTCCCTGGAAGTGGTCAAGGCCGGGTTGGATGGGGCTTTGAGCAACCTGATCTAGTGGAAGGTATCCCTGCCCATGGCAGAGGAGTTGGAACTAGATGATCTTTAAGGTCCCTTCGGACCCAAGCCGTTTTATGATTCTACGATTCTATGAAATGGAGGCCGTAGGGGGTGTAAAGACGAGGACTTGCTCTGACAGGGGTAGACCTGGTGGGAAGACCCCAGTCGAATTTCCCATTGGTAGTCTTGGTAGCGTCTTCTCTCTGCCATAGAAACCGCTCCAAGAAGATGACTGAACGCCAGGGGAGGCTGCAAGAACAGCCTTAAACGGAGACCACTCTTTTTTTCTCCAGGCGCTCTGATTTGAAAACAGGAGAAAGGGCTTCTTCCTCACCGGCACCATCATATGCCCGTTCCTTCCTCAGTCAGTGGGGGGCTGACAGCGAGCAGGCGGGTTCTGTGGGACCACAGGGCCTGCCTCGCAGGACTAAGGTAACTCTGGGGAGGTGGGTCAGGGCACCAGATGTGGACAGTGGATTTCTTTCTGGGATCTTGGCATTACTCTCTTTTCCCTCCCACGCTGCAGCTTTCTTCACAGCCACAACGCGGCTCCCTCTCAAAGCATCCCGCCTAGATCCACCCCGTTTGTCTGCCTTTGGCCCTTCTGCCTTTGCAGCCCTCTGGGAGAGCCTTTGGGAGGCCCTTAGCTGTCCCCTCACACAGCTCCTGGGGGTTCCCCACTTTTCTGGTCCTTTCAGGAGCAAAGGGCAGGACCTTTTCACTCTCTCTTTGCAGGACATGGCAGTGGGCATGGAGGGCTCTCCAGAGGACAGCGCCTCCTCCGCAACAGCCAGCACCAGCCAGCTAACCCGGGCAGGTGCACGGGAGGCATCTGCAGGCTGGCCGTGCCCCACCTGGCCAGGCACGCTCAACATCGCCTCCTACATTGGCTTCTGCTTGCACCGCTTCTTCTGCGGCTGTATGAGGCTGGTGTCCAGAAGGAAAGCTGCGTGCCAGGTCTGCTGTCAACCATTTGACCATGTGCTGCACACCATGCGAGAAGACAGCAATAAAGACGAGCATGGACTCAGCCCTTCTTCCCGCTGCCAGAGGAACGGTGCCAGGGAGAGGGCCCGGAGCAGATCCCCGCAGTGGCGCAATGATCTCCGCAGCTGGTTCGTGGACGCCACGGACTATGACCACGCAGCAGGGAGGAGGAGAACTGGTCCTCCAAGTTGTGACAGCGCTCCCAGGGATGACGCAGCTCCAGGGCCCTCCAACGGCAGCTCCCAGTCGGCTCCCACACCCAGTGCTGCTCGGGAGCCAACCCTGCCAATGCAGAGAGAGCGGAGCAGATCCCTGCGGCAGGGCTACGATCTCCGCAGCCGCTTTGTGGAGATCACGGACTACCACCGCTCAGCAAGGAGGAGGAGGAGGTGGAGAGCAAGTCCTCCACGTCGTGACGGAGCCCCAAGGGATGACGGAGCTCCAGGGCCCTCCAACGGCAGCTCCCAGTTGGCTCCCACGCCCAGTGCTGCTCGGGAGCCAACCCTGCCAATGCAGAGAGAGCGGAGCAGATCCCTGCGGCAGGGCTACGATCTCCGCAGCCGCTTTGTGGAGGTCACAGACTGCCACCGCTCAGCAAGGAGGAGGAGGAGGTGGAGAGCAAGTCCTCCACGCCGTGACGGAGCCTCAAGGGATGACGGAGGTCCAGGGCCCTCCAACGGCAGCTCCAAGTGGGCTCCCACACGCAGGGCTGCTCAGGAGCAAACTCTGCCGAGGCAGAGAGAGCGGAGCAGATCCCCGCGACGGGGCCATGATTTCTGCAGCCGGTTTGTGGACACCACAGACTATGACCCCTCAGCAGGGAGGAGGAGGAGGAGGGTTTCGGCGCCCCAGAGATGCACGTCGGACAAATACTCAGGGCGCTGCGGTGGTGACGGGGGCAGATTGTGACCCTGGATGGGGGAGGGGCACAGCATCTGACTCCTGCAGTGCCGGAGAGGAGGAGGACGAAGAATCCAGGAAGCACCAAAACTGCCCCCAGCAGGGACCAAGCTGCACAAAGGGCACCAGCAGCGCACCCTGTCCCTCCTCCCAGTACTGCCTCTGGCCAGGAAGAGCTCAGAGGGACCTTCCAGAGACTTGGACAGCTCTGCCGGCTAGCCCGTCTGCCCACAGGCCCCTCGAGGAAGAGCTTTCATCCCTGTTCAGCTGTTGGGATCGCCTTGCAAAAACAACACACATTTGGTACCAACAGGCAGAAAAGCCAAAGCCAGAATTAAAAACACTTGTTGGCCTTGCGTATATCATTCATGGGGTGTTTTCTTCTCTGTAGGTGTTGGGAAATACCCAGTGTGGGAGGTTTATGTCTCGGGATTTTGAAAGCTGTGTGCTTGCGTATGCCCATCTTGCAATCTCTTCTTTTTAAATACGGAGTTCAAGTCACTCGAACAGAAATGGGCTGGATGAGCCGACAGCGAGCGGGACTGAAACGGGCTGAACGGCCGGGCCCGGAGGGTGCTGCTCAGTGGCACCAAGTCTAGCGCGAGGCAAGTAACTAGCGGTGTCGCCCAGGGGTCAGTACTGGGTCCGATCCTGTTTAACATCTTCCTTAATTAATGGCCTGGATGATGGGGCAGAGTGTAAGTCACCTCAGGTGGCTTTCTTTTTACGTAGTTTTTGGTTTTCAAAGACGCTTTTGTGTAAACATCCTTGAGAGTTTAAGCAGGAGGGCTTCAAAGCGGGCTGAAAGAGGGCTGCAGAGCAGCCCCCTCCTGCTGCCCTGTTGTGGATCGCTCCTCTGTGCTCGGTCCCCACGGCATCGGAGGCGGTGCTGAGGTGCTGGAGTGAAACGTTAGGGTGCTGCAAAGGAGCAGGCAGTGACGGCCAAGAGGCAGATCCTCTCCTCGGCTGCACAGTCACTCCTGTGTTTAGCAAAGTCGTTGGTTTCCAGCGGTGCCAGGGAACAGTTTGCGGTGCCTGGCACGAGCATCACAGACTACTTGGGTCTCCTTCTGTGCTCTGAACTTGCAGAGAGCTACAGAGGTGACAAAACTTCTTGGCCAGGAAGACCCTCCTCAGGTGACCCAACGCGTGTTTGAAATCCACCTAGAGAGTATTGATCCTTGTAGAAGAGAGACGATCCCAAAGCATCAAGTTTGGATCGCTGCAACAGCTTTTGGAGTGGAAAACGATGGCAAAGTTAGAGCATTTCCGTTTTTGTTTCTCTCAGTTAAAGCATTGTCAGATGCCACAGTGATGGGCAACGTATCAAGTCTGAAGACAGCTTCCTAAGTTGGCGTTTCCGATGTCCATAATGTCTAATGAGGACAGACACAGTCTGCACAGGCCTGACATAGCTTCCTAGAGCCTGGAAGCCCTGGCACCTGGTTCTGGTCAGGCTCCTCGTTGCCTTTACTAATAATAGCAACGAAATACATATATTTTTTTTAATCTTTCTTTTTTTTTTTTCTTTTTTTTTTTTTTTTTTTTTTTTTCCACCAGGCACCTTCATAGGAATAATAGTAAAAAGTGAAATAAGAAAAAACTCTGGCCAGGTCACCTGATGGATAAGATGCCTTCCATAAAAGGAGCCCCTCGGGGCTCAGGCATTCTTCAGCCACGTTCACCTGACCAAGCCCGCCTGCTGTGGCATTTTGTGAAGGGCAATGAACGTCACGCTGCCCAAGCACAAGAGCTGTAGCTGAAGTGTGTGAGTGAGGAGCGGGCAGCGAAGGCACACCCTGCTCGACATCCAGCTGCCAGGATCCTCTGCTTCCCTGGGTAGCATGGGGCGCTGCCAGCTCCTGAGCCCTGACCCCGTGTCGTGGTTTAACCCCAGGAGGCAGCTCAGCACCACACAGACGCTCACTCACTCCCCCCCGCACCGATGGGATAGGGGAGAGAATCAGGAGGGTAAAAGTGAGGAAACTCATGGGTTGAGATAAAGACGGTTTAATAATTAAAGCAAAAGCCGCGCACGCAAGCCAAGCAAAATAGGGAATTCATTCACCACTTCCCATTGGCAGGCAGGTGTTCAGCCATCTCCAGGAAAGCAGGGCTCCATCACGCCTAACGGTGACTTGGGAAGACAAAACGCCATCACTCCGAACGTCTCCCCTTTCTTTTCCTTCTTCCCCCAGCTTTTATTGCTGAGCGTGACACCATGGGGTATGGAATATGAACCTGTAGGAGACCAGGTGCTTTGCTACACGAGTCTCATGGACGCAGTCCTGGACCTGGAAAAAGTGGAAAAGCAACCCTCAGCAACCCAAATGTGCCAGCCAAAGCTGTGAACAGGCACGCTTACAGCCCTGGGCAGGTTTTATTCATCTGGCTGGTGCGGCTCCGGGAAGAAGTGGGAGCTCTGCCGGCGGACAAAGAGCCCTTTGCCAGCTGCTGGGGTCTGGGAGGTGCCCGGGCCGTGGCAGCCGTGTGGCCTCAAGGGGACACATCCCCGTGCAGGCCCGTGTCACAAAGGGGCAGTGAAGTGGCACCCGCCCGGCGCTTGTGACCTCACCTGGCCAGGGCTTGGGATCCCGAAAAGCGGGCCAGCGAAAGGTAGTTGGGCTGAGCCGGCCTTCGGGATAACTCGGCTCCTTCCCTTGCTACTTGCGTGCCTACTTTTTTCCAAGCATTCCTCATTTACTGCCCACTTCTCCTCACCTTCCATCCTCTTTCAAAGGTAATTCTGAGTTGACTTTTGGGACAGATCGTAGAGTAGGTAGACTGGGATAAAAGTATAGGCTGGTCTATACCTTCTAGAGCTCTAGGCTGAGCTATTTACACCTCTGTAGGCTGGCCAGATATGCGCTGTGGGTAGAGTTCCTATTTGCTAATTCTTATTTCTTTACCGTATGCTAGGATAGGTAAGTAGCGGGGGTGGTAGTGCAGTCTGAGGCCTTGGGCTCAGCCTAGAATGCCAAGAAGCCCACCCTGACTGACGTGGTAGGAAGGGAGACAGAAAAGGAGCACAGCAAAGGCAGCCGTTAAAGTAGCGGCCGAAAGCTGGTCACCCCTGCATACAAGGTGGGAAGACGTGAGCTGGAGAGCCAGAGGGCTCTGCCACTAACGCTAGCCACAGATCAGCAGCAGGTCCTCTTCGGAGAAGGTGACACGCAATGCAGTCTTTCAAAAGGGCCTTGGTCAATCGGAGTCCTGTGACTGGGACACTAGGCCCATCAGCCTGCAGCTCTGCAGCACTTCCGCTCCAGTTTCAGTACCACTGAAACACTTTTGATGGTGGATGCTGTTCTGTGGGTTGTGTTTGGGTTTTTTTTTTAATCCTTTTGTTGAGCTACAGTTATTTCTTTGCCATCAGGTGACGGGATTGGCACTGATCTCTTTCTGGAGTGCGTCCTGACATCCTTTGTCATCCAAAGCTGTCCCCTCTGTTCGTGAGAGGAGCGATGGCCGCAATGGGGAACGACTCCTGTGAGTAACGACTTCACCAGCAGGCTTGGACTTTGTGAATCCCCAAAGGCAACGGACGTGGCTGGTGCTCCATCCCTGAACGTTGATGTGCTGGCAGCCTCGAGTGAATTCTGGGGCGTTTCCTGGTAGCAGCCAGACTTACCCAGGTGTTTTCGATTAGACACAGGAAAACGCATTTTATCACTCCTCTGCCACTATGTACAAGACTTTGAAAGATGACGTTGCTCGTAGAAAGTTCTGACATCAGTAGGGTTACTTTCTGTGCTAGGTACTTGCTTGTTTTCATCAGGTTACAGTCAGGAAAAGGGAAGGCTTGACCTGATAATCCAATTCATGACTCTAGGGGGAAAGGAAGGTAGCCCAAGGCACAGAAATCAGCGTGGGTTCATTGGCCTTTCGGCAAAGGCAGCGGGGGAACAGAGTATTTTCCAAAACCGCTTCTTGACCAGTAATTGTCAACGGCAGTGATAGGCTTCCTCCAATGGTTCTGTGTTGGAGGTTGGAGCTGGTTCTTCTGCGCGCTCCTGTAGACAACTTGACTTTTAAATACGCTTTCGTGCAACAATATCGTCTCCTCTCTTTTCAAATGTCATTTCCCTGCAGTCCTTGCCGAGGGAATGGCTCCGCCACAAAGGATCCTCTTTCCCCCGGAGAAGATTTGCATGGCCTGGCAGCAAAGACAGAGACCTGGAGCGGGACTCCACAACCTGGGCAATACGTGCTTCCTCAACTCCGTCCTGCAGTGCCTGACGTACACACCCCCTCTGGCCAACTACCTGCTCTCTCGGGAGCACAGCCGGTCCTGTGAGTCCTTTTAGGAACGTCTCCTTGCACATCAGCTGGGCACTGATCCCAAGGATTCCCAGCATCTGGAATTTGATTTAAGGAGAAAAGCAGCCCTTCTTTCCAACCCCCCCGAGTTGGTGTTCTTTGAACACTCAAGCCTAGGAGACGCTTGTCGTGTCTAGGTGTGCTCATCTTCAGAAAGGCACCTCTTTCTAGCCCCGGGTCTCGGTCCCTACTCCCGCAAGTTCAACTCTCTTTGCTCGTTGCACAGAAAACTTCTGTCAGTTTAGCATCTCTCTGAAGAAAGTTTTCTATGCACTAAAATGTCCCGGGCTTGTTGGGATGCTGGCACCTTGGGAGAAGAGGAGTGGAGACTGTTCTTATAACGTCAAGACCTCCACAAGGTTTCCCATGGCTAGGGATATTTTGCTCACCTGAGAAGCTTCCTTCCCTCCCTCCCTCCCTCCCTCCCTCCCTCCCTCTTTAGGTCGTCAGCAAGGCTTCTGCATGATGTGCGTAATGGAGGCGCACGTTAACAAGGTCCTGCATTTCTCAGCCAGTGCCATCCAGCCTTGGCCTGTCGTCCGTGTCCTCACACGTAAGTCATTTCAGGTGCTTTCACAGGTTTTCTTCCCTTCTTGGAGGGGAGAGCTATTAACCTCTTCTTTCTTAGGAATAGGAGAACATTTCCGGCATGGCATGCAGGAAGACGCCCATGAGTTCTTACGCTATACTGTCGATGCCATGCAGAGAGCTTGTCTGAGTGGAAGCAGCAAGTAAGCACGAGCAAATTACCTTTTCAATGTTCCTGAGCCCTGTGGACTCCTTGATGTACTCCCATCAAGGAAACCCTACACCCAGGGTTTTCAGACAAAGCAAAACTCTTGGGGGAGATAACTCTCTGCCCTACTTCTGAGCTCCAACTACCATTTGTTTCCAGCTGGGACATCTCTTCTCAAGCAACTACCATCGTCCATCAAATATTTGGGGGCTTTCTGAGATCCAGAGGTACTTTCCCATGACTATTGCTCTCCTTGGAATTGTCTGTGCCCTTCTGTCTGCCTGTGATAAACAGCTGGTCGTGTGACTGGCGTAGTAGGTATGGAGGACGTAAACCGGCACAGCCAGTCCACTTCCCTTATCGCTGAGCATTTCCATTTGCCTTCCAGTCACATGCTTGAGCTGCAAAGCGGTTTCCGATTCCTACGAGGCCTTCCTGGATGTCCCTTTGGATATAAAAGTAAGAGGGTTTGTAGCTGTGATTCAAGACGTCCCAAGGCCCCTGTAGCTTCCCAGAATAAACACAGGGGGCGGAAAAACACAGGCTGTGAACAAAAGAGAGCTGAGTGGCGGGTGGGAGGTGGAACGGACTGTGTCCTTCTGGGGAGGCCGTGGCAGCGGTCCCCCTGTAGGTGCTGGCTTTAAGCTGGACAAGCACGCATTATCCTCTCCGCACCCTTGACGTACTCTCATCCTTCTTCCCTCTGCCCTGCCTCAACACCCGTCTGGCTCCCAGGCTGATGGGTTGTATTGGTTTCATTATTGATGACCCTGCACACCATCGGTAGCTGAACTGTGCGGTGCCACAGGGAGGTAGCTCTTGAGTGCCCCAGGAATCCCTGGGAAAGGAGGGAAATGTTCAGCATAATACCCGCTTTCTGCCTCCTTCTGGACACTGCTGGCGGGTTCACAGTGGGTCTCCTCAGCCTCAGGTACCTGGGCTGCCTTGTCAGCTCCTAGGAAGTGTTTGCGCGAGGGCGTTTCCCCGAGCTCACTGCTCTCCTTTCTCACTCCTCCAGGCAGCCTCATCTGTCACCGCAGCTCTGGAGGACTTTGTGAAACCCGAGCAGCTGGACGGCGAAAACTGCTTTAAATGTAGCAAGTAAGATGATTGCCATCGACATATTAATATTAGATCCTGCGTGAAGGTGCTGCATGTCATCGAGCATAAGTCATCTTTTCACGTATGTTCAACGCACGATCATGACACGCAGCTGTTTTGTTTAATATGTCCTTATGCAACTGAAGAGCCTTAAAATAGGGTAAGGATGTGCGAGACATGAAAGCTTGTCTGGCTTTCTGGGTGGGAAAAAGGGTGCATTTCAGCACTTGGCTCTGTGCTTGGTTTCAAGGTGTGACAAGATGGTTGCCGCCTCCAAGAGGTTTACAATCCACCGTGTGCCCAAGGTTCTCACGGTGTGTCTGAAAAGGTTTGAAGACTTCACCGGCAGGAAGATCAGCAAGGTGTGTACGCCAGTGGAGCGCAACTTTCTCTTCCCGGAGCAGGAGATTTCCCAAAGCAGTACGCTCTTTCACAAGCTGTTCAGGTTGAGTTTTTCGTGTTCCCTTCTGGGGAGGGGAGAGGAGAGGTCCCGTGGGAAGACAAGCATGTACTCCGCTCCGACAGAGCTGCTTTGGTCGGGAACAGTTTCCTGCCACCCAAACCATTACATGTTGAAGGCTATTTCATGTAGTATTTCAGGATGATTTCTGAGCCCTCTTGGTCTCTCCGTAGGTGGTGGAGTATCCCGAGTACTTGGATCTTCGGCCATACACATCTCAGGCAGCTGGAGAACCGCTCCTCTATGCCTTGTATGCTGTCCTGGTGCATAGCGGTGGCAGCTGTGATGCAGGACACTATTTCTGCTACACAAAGGTAAAGAGCAACTTCCTTCCTAGCAGGGGAAAAACGTGTGCTGGGGAAGACACGCTTTCACAGCAGTGTTACTGGCAGCCAAGGCTTTGGGGGAGAAGGTCTCCTTACCAGCTGCATTGGATTTGTTTTAGCGTACTCTTGGTTCTGTTGCTTTCTGCCTGGGTTATCGTTGAGAAACCATGCAGTTCATCTCCAGATATCGTTGCCCTTTTTTACAGGCCAGCAATGGACTGTGGTACGAGATGAACGATTCGTCTGTGGATGGTCGTGGCATCGATACAGTTCTCAGGCAGCAAGCCTATTTGCTGTTTTATGTCAGGTAATAACAAGATTTAAAATGTGTTCAGAATACGTTTCCTTTTCCCGGCTTTGCTGTTCTTCTTCTCATCCTCCGGAGTGTTTCTCTTTCTGTCACAGGAGACAGTTACTACCTGCATTATTCGGTGCTGTCAAATGTGAACTACCCCCCGTCAGTCTTTCTCTCTCCTAGCTGGGCTTTAGGCTCCTGCCCTGCTGTGAACTGCTACTTGCCTGCTCTCTGAAGCTGGCTAATGTAGAGAAGAATACTTAGAGGCAATTCCGACAGGAAAGATGGGGAGGGACTATTTATCAGGGAGTGTAGTGATAGGACGAGGGGTAACGGTTTTGAACTGAAAGAGGGAAGATGTAGATTAGATATTAGGAAGAAATTGTTTACGGTGAGGGTGGTGAGACACTGGAAGAGGTTGCCCAGAGAAGTTGTGGATGCCCCCTCCCTGGAAGTGGTCAAGGCCGGGTTGGATGGGGCTTTGAGCAACCTGATCTAGTGGAAGGTATCCCTGCCCATGGCAGAGGAGTTGGAACTAGATGATCTTTAAGGTCCCTTCGGACCCAAGCCGTTTTATGATTCTACGATTCTATGAAATGGAGGCCGTAGGGGGTGTAAAGACGAGGACTTGCTCTGACAGGGGTAGACCTGGTGGGAAGACCCCAGTCGAATTTCCCATTGGTAGTCTTGGTAGCGTCTTCTCTCTGCCATAGAAACCGCTCCAAGAAGATGACTGAACGCCAGGGGAGGCTGCAAGAACAGCCTTAAACGGAGACCACTCTTTTTTTCTCCAGGCGCTCTGATTTGAAAACAGGAGAAAGGGCTTCTTCCTCACCGGCACCATCATATGCCCGTTCCTTCCTCAGTCAGTGGGGGGCTGACAGCGAGCAGGCGGGTTCTGTGGGACCACAGGGCCTGCCTCGCAGGACTAAGGTAACTCTGGGGAGGTGGGTCAGGGCACCAGATGTGGACAGTGGATTTCTTTCTGGGATCTTGGCATTACTCTCTTTTCCCTCCCACGCTGCAGCTTTCTTCACAGCCACAACGCGGCTCCCTCTCAAAGCATCCCGCCTAGATCCACCCCGTTTGTCTGCCTTTGGCCCTTCTGCCTTTGCAGCCCTCTGGGAGAGCCTTTGGGAGGCCCTTAGCTGTCCCCTCACACAGCTCCTGGGGGTTCCCCACTTTTCTGGTCCTTTCAGGAGCAAAGGGCAGGACCTTTTCACTCTCTCTTTGCAGGACATGGCAGTGGGCATGGAGGGCTCTCCAGAGGACAGCGCCTCCTCCGCAACAGCCAGCACCAGCCAGCTAACCCGGGCAGGTGCACGGGAGGCATCTGCAGGCTGGCCGTGCCCCACCTGGCCAGGCACGCTCAACATCGCCTCCTACATTGGCTTCTGCTTGCACCGCTTCTTCTGCGGCTGTATGAGGCTGGTGTCCAGAAGGAAAGCTGCGTGCCGGGTCTGCTGTCAACCATTTGACCATGTGCTGCACACCATGCGAGAAGACAGCAATAAAGACGAGCATGGACTCAGCCCTTCTTCCCGCTGCCAGAGGAACGGTGCCAGGGAGAGGGCCCGGAGCAGATCCCCGCAGTGGCGCAATGATCTCCGCAGCTGGTTCGTGGACGCCACGGACTATGACCACGCAGCAGGGAGGAGGAGAACTGGTCCTCCAAGTTGTGACAGCGCTCCCAGGGATGACGCAGCTCCAGGGCCCTCCAACGGCAGCTCCCAGTCGGCTCCCACACCCAGTGCTGCTCGGGAGCCAACCCTGCCAATGCAGAGAGAGCGGAGCAGATCCCTGCGGCAGGGCTACGATCTCCGCAGCCGCTTTGTGGAGATCACGGACTACCACCGCTCAGCAAGGAGGAGGAGGAGGTGGAGAGCAAGTCCTCCACGTCGTGACGGAGCCCCAAGGGATGACGGAGCTCCAGGGCCCTCCAACGGCAGCTCCCAGTTGGCTCCCACGCCCAGTGCTGCTCGGGAGCCAACCCTGCCAATGCAGAGAGAGCGGAGCAGATCCCTGCGGCAGGGCTACGATCTCCGCAGCCGCTTTGTGGAGGTCACAGACTGCCACCGCTCAGCAAGGAGGAGGAGGAGGTGGAGAGCAAGTCCTCCACGCCGTGACGGAGCCTCAAGGGATGACGGAGGTCCAGGGCCCTCCAACGGCAGCTCCAAGTGGGCTCCCACACGCAGGGCTGCTCAGGAGCAAACTCTGCCGAGGCAGAGAGAGCGGAGCAGATCCCCGCGACGGGGCCATGATTTCTGCAGCCGGTTTGTGGACACCACAGACTATGACCCCTCAGCAGGGAGGAGGAGGAGGAGGGTTTCGGCGCCCCAGAGATGCACGTCGGACAAATACTCAGGGCGCTGCGGTGGTGATGGGGGCAGATTGTGACCCTGGATGGGGGAGGGGCACAGCATCTGACTCCTGCAGTGCCGGAGAGGAGGAGGACGAAGAATCCAGGAAGCACCAAAACTGCCCCCAGCAGGGACCAAGCTGCACAAAGGGCACCAGCAGCGCACCCTGTCCCTCCTCCCAGTACTGCCTCTGGCCAGGAAGAGCTCAGAGGGACCTTCCAGAGACTTGGACAGCTCTGCCGGCTAGCCCGTCTGCCCACAGGCCCCTCGAGGAAGAGCTTTCATCCCTGTTCAGCTGTTGGGATCGCCTTGCAAAAACAACACACATTTGGTACCAACAGGCAGAAAAGCCAAAGCCAGAATTAAAAACACTTGTTGGCCTTGCGTATATCATTCATGGGGTGTTTTCTTCTCTGTAGGTGTTGGGAAATACCCAGTGTGGGAGGTTTATGTCTCGGGATTTTGAAAGCTGTGTGCTTGCGTATGCCCATCTTGCAATCTCTTCTTTTTAAATACGGAGTTCAAGTCACTCGAACAGAAATGGGCTGGATGAGCCGACAGCGAGCGGGACTGAAACGGGCTGAACGGCCGGGCCCGGAGGGTGCTGCTCAGTGGCACCAAGTCTAGCGCGAGGCAAGTAACTAGCGGTGTCGCCCAGGGGTCAGTACTGGGTCCGATCCTGTTTAACATCTTCCTTAATTAATGGCCTGGATGATGGGGCAGAGTGTAAGTCACCTCAGGTGGCTTTCTTTTTACGTAGTTTTTGGTTTTCAAAGACGCTTTTGTGTAAACATCCTTGAGAGTTTAAGCAGGAGGGCTTCAAAGCGGGCTGAAAGAGGGCTGCAGAGCAGCCCCCTCCTGCTGCCCTGTTGTGGATCGCTCCTCTGTGCTCGGTCCCCACGGCATCGGAGGCGGTGCTGAGGTGCTGGAGTGAAACGTTAGGGTGCTGCAAAGGAGCAGGCAGTGACGGCCAAGAGGCAGATCCTCTCCTCGGCTGCACAGTCACTCCTGTGTTTAGCAAAGTCGTTGGTTTCCAGCGGTGCCAGGGAACAGTTTGCGGTGCCTGGCACGAGCATCACAGACTACTTGGGTCTCCTTCTGTGCTCTGAACTTGCAGAGAGCTACAGAGGTGACAAAACTTCTTGGCCAGGAAGACCCTCCTCAGGTGACCCAACGCGTGTTTGAAATCCACCTAGAGAGTATTGATCCTTGTAGAAGAGAGACGATCCCAAAGCATCAAGTTTGGATCGCTGCAACAGCTTTTGGAGTGGAAAACGATGGCAAAGTTAGAGCATTTCCGTTTTTGTTTCTCTCAGTTAAAGCATTGTCAGATGCCACAGTGATGGGCAACGTATCAAGTCTGAAGACAGCTTCCTAAGTTGGCGTTTCCGATGTCCATAATGTCTAATGAGGACAGACACAGTCTGCACAGGCCTGACATAGCTTCCTAGAGCCTGGAAGCCCTGGCACCTGGTTCTGGTCAGGCTCCTCGTTGCCTTTACTAATAATAGCAACGAAATACATATATTTTTTTTAATCTTTCTTTTTTTTTTTTCTTTTTTTTTTTTTTTTTTTTTTTTTCCACCAGGCACCTTCATAGGAATAATAGTAAAAAGTGAAATAAGAAAAAACTCTGGCCAGGTCACCTGATGGATAAGATGCCTTCCATAAAAGGAGCCCCTCGGGGCTCAGGCATTCTTCAGCCACGTTCACCTGACCAAGCCCGCCTGCTGTGGCATTTTGTGAAGGGCAATGAACGTCACGCTGCCCAAGCACAAGAGCTGTAGCTGAAGTGTGTGAGTGAGGAGCGGGCAGCGAAGGCACACCCTGCTCGACATCCAGCTGCCAGGATCCTCTGCTTCCCTGGGTAGCATGGGGCGCTGCCAGCTCCTGAGCCCTGACCCCGTGTCGTGGTTTAACCCCAGGAGGCAGCTCAGCACCACACAGACGCTCACTCACTCCCCCCCGCACCGATGGGATAGGGGAGAGAATCAGGAGGGTAAAAGTGAGGAAACTCATGGGTTGAGATAAAGACGGTTTAATAATTAAAGCAAAAGCCGCGCACGCAAGCCAAGCAAAATAGGGAATTCATTCACCACTTCCCATTGGCAGGCAGGTGTTCAGCCATCTCCAGGAAAGCAGGGCTCCATCACGCCTAACGGTGACTTGGGAAGACAAAACGCCATCACTCCGAACGTCTCCCCTTTCTTTTCCTTCTTCCCCCAGCTTTTATTGCTGAGCGTGACACCATGGGGTATGGAATATGAACCTGTAGGAGACCAGGTGCTTTGCTACACGAGTCTCATGGACGCAGTCCTGGACCTGGAAAAAGTGGAAAAGCAACCCTCAGCAACCCAAATGTGCCAGCCAAAGCTGTGAACAGGCACGCTTACAGCCCTGGGCAGGTTTTATTCATCTGGCTGGTGCGGCTCCGGGAAGAAGTGGGAGCTCTGCCGGCGGACAAAGAGCCCTTTGCCAGCTGCTGGGGTCTGGGAGGTGCCCGGGCCGTGGCAGCCGTGTGGCCTCAAGGGGACACATCCCCGTGCAGGCCCGTGTCACAAAGGGGCAGTGAAGTGGCACCCGCCCGGCGCTTGTGACCTCACCTGGCCAGGGCTTGGGATCCCGAAAAGCGGGCCAGCGAAAGGTAGTTGGGCTGAGCCGGCCTTCGGGATAACTCGGCTCCTTCCCTTGCTACTTGCGTGCCTACTTTTTTCCAAGCATTCCTCATTTACTGCCCACTTCTCCTCACCTTCCATCCTCTTTCAAAGGTAATTCTGAGTTGACTTTTGGGACAGATCGTAGAGTAGGTAGACTGGGATAAAAGTATAGGCTGGTCTATACCTTCTAGAGCTCTAGGCTGAGCTATTTACACCTCTGTAGGCTGGCCAGATATGCGCTGTGGGTAGAGTTCCTATTTGCTAATTCTTATTTCTTTACCGTATGCTAGGATAGGTAAGTAGCGGGGGTGGTAGTGCAGTCTGAGGCCTTGGGCTCAGCCTAGAATGCCAAGAAGCCCACCCTGACTGACGTGGTAGGAAGGGAGACAGAAAAGGAGCACAGCAAAGGCAGCCGTTAAAGTAGCGGCCGAAAGCTGGTCACCCCTGCATACAAGGTGGGAAGACGTGAGCTGGAGAGCCAGAGGGCTCTGCCGCTAACGCTAGCCACAGATCAGCAGCAGGTCCTCTTCGGAGAAGGTGACACGCAATGCAGTCTTTCAAAAGGGCCTTGGTCAATCGGAGTCCTGTGACAGGGACACTAGGCCCATCAGCCTGCAGCTCTGCAGCACTTCCGCTCCAGTTTCAGTACCACTGAAACACTTTTGATGGTGGATGCTGTTCTGTGGGTTGTGTTTGGGGGTTTTTTTTAATCCTTTTGTTGAGCTACAGTTATTTCTTTGCCATCAGGTGACGGGATTGGCACTGATCTCTTTCTGGAGTGCGTCCTGACATCCTTTGTCATCCAAAGCTGTCCCCTCTGTTCGTGAGAGGAGCGATGGCCGCAATGGGGAACGACTCCTGTGAGTAACGACTTCACCAGCAGGCTTGGACTTTGTGAATCCCCAAAGGCAACGGACGTGGCTGGTGCTCCATCCCTGAACGTTGATGTGCTGGCAGCCTCGAGTGAATTCTGGGGCGTTTCCTGGTAGCAGCCAGACTTACCCAGGTGTTTTCGATTAGACACAGGAAAACGCATTTTATCACTCCTCTGCCACTATGTACAAGACTTTGAAAGATGACGTTGCTCGTAGAAAGTTCTGACATCAGTAGGGTTACTTTCTGTGCTAGGTACTTGCTTGTTTTCATCAGGTTACAGTCAGGAAAAGGGAAGGCTTGACCTGATAATCCAATTCATGACTCTAGGGGGAAAGGAAGGTAGCCCAAGGCACAGAAATCAGCGTGGGTTCATTGGCCTTTCGGCAAAGGCAGCGGGGGAACAGAGTATTTTCCAAAACCGCTTCTTGACCAGTAATTGTCAACGGCAGTGATAGGCTTCCTCCAATGGTTCTGTGTTGGAGGTTGGAGCTGGTTCTTCTGCGCGCTCCTGTAGACAACTTGACTTTTAAATACGCTTTCGTGCAACAATATCGTCTCCTCTCTTTTCAAATGTCATTTCCCTGCAGTCCTTGCCGAGGGAATGGCTCCGCCACAAAGGATCCTCTTTCCCCCGGAGAAGATTTGCATGGCCTGGCAGCAAAGACAGAGACCTGGAGCGGGACTCCACAACCTGGGCAATACGTGCTTCCTCAACTCCGTCCTGCAGTGCCTGACGTACACACCCCCTCTGGCCAACTACCTGCTCTCTCGGGAGCACAGCCGGTCCTGTGAGTCCTTTTAGGAACGTCTCCTTGCACATCAGCTGGGCACTGATCCCAAGGATTCCCAGCATCTGGAATTTGATTTAAGGAGAAAAGCAGCCCTTCTTTCCAACCCCCCCCGAGTTGGTGTTCTTTGAACACTCAAGCCTAGGAGACGCTTGTCGTGTCTAGGTGTGCTCATCTTCAGAAAGGCACCTCTTTCTAGCCCCGGGTCTCGGTCCCTACTCCCGCAAGTTCAACTCTCTTTGCTCGTTGCACAGAAAACTTCTGTCAGTTTAGCATCTCTCTGAAGAAAGTTTTCTATGCACTAAAATGTCCCGGGCTTGTTGGGATGCTGGCACCTTGGGAGAAGAGGAGTGGAGACTGTTCTTATAACGTCAAGACCTCCACAAGGTTTCCCATGGCTAAGGATATTTTGCTCACCTGAGAAGCTTCCTTCCCTCCCTCCCTCCCTCCCTCCCTCCCTCCCTCCCTCCCTCTTTAGGTCGTCAGCAAGGCTTCTGCATGATGTGCGTAATGGAGGCGCACGTTAACAAGGTCCTGCATTTCTCAGCCAGTGCCATCCAGCCTTGGCCTGTCGTCCGTGTCCTCACACGTAAGTCATTTCAGGTGCTTTCACAGGTTTTCTTCCCTTCTTGGAGGGGAGAGCTATTAACCTCTTCTTTCTTAGGAATAGGAGAACATTTCTGGCATGGCATGCAGGAAGACGCCCATGAGTTCTTACGCTATACTGTCGATGCCATGCAGAGAGCTTGTCTGAGTGGAAGCAGCAAGTAAGCACGAGCAAATTACCTTTTCAATGTTCCTGAGCCCTGTGGACTCCTTGATGTACTCCCATCAAGGAAACCCTACACCCAGGGTTTTCAGACAAAGCAAAACTCTTGGGGGAGATAACTCTCTGCCCTACTTCTGAGCTCCAACTACCATTTGTTTCCAGCTGGGACATCTCTTCTCAAGCAACTACCATCGTCCATCAAATATTTGGGGGCTTTCTGAGATCCAGAGGTACTTTCCCATGACTATTGCTCTCCTTGGAATTGTCTGTGCCCTTCTGTCTGCCTGTGATAAACAGCTGGTCGTGTGACTGGCGTAGTAGGTATGGAGGACGTAAACCGGCACAGCCAGTCCACTTCCCTTATCGCTGAGCATTTCCATTGGCCTTCCAGTCACATGCTTGAGCTGCAAAGCGGTTTCCGATTCCTACGAGGCCTTCCTGGATGTCCCTTTGGATATAAAAGTAAGAGGGTTTGTAGCTGTGATTCAAGACGTCCCAAGGCCCCTGTAGCTTCCCAGAATAAACACAGGGGGCGGAAAAACACAGGCTGTGAACAAAAGAGAGCTGAGTGGCGGGTGGGAGGTGGAACGGACTGTGTCCTTCTGGGGAGGCCGTGGCAGCGGTCCCCCTGTAGGTGCTGGCTTTAAGCTGGACAAGCACGCATTATCCTCTCCGCACCCTTGACGTACTCTCATCCTTCTTCCCTCTGCCCTGCCTCAACACCCGTCTGGCTCCCAGGCTGATGGGTTGTATTGGTTTCATTATTGATGACCCTGCACACCATCGGTAGCTGAACTGTGCGGTGCCACAGGGAGGTAGCTCTTGAGTGCCCCAGGAATCCCTGGGAAAGGAGGGAAATGTTCAGCATAATACCCGCTTTCTGCCTCCTTCTGGACACTGCTGGCGGGTTCACAGTGGGTCTCCTCAGCCTCAGGTACCTGGGCTGCCTTGTCAGCTCCTAGGAAGTGTTTGGGTGAGGGCGTTTCCCCGAGCTCACTGCTCTCCTTTCTCACTCCTCCAGGCAGCCTCATCTGTCACCGCAGCTCTGGAGGACTTTGTGAAACCCGAGCAGCTGGACGGCGAAAACTGCTTTAAATGTAGCAAGTAAGATGATTGCCATCGACATATTAATATTAGATCCTGCGTGAAGGTGCTGCATGTCATCGAGCATAAGTCATCTTTTCACGTATGTTCAACGCACGATCATGACACGCAGCTGTTTTGTTTAATATGTCCTTATGCAACTGAAGAGCCTTAAAATAGGGTAAGGATGTGCGAGACATGAAAGCTTGTCTGGCTTTCTGGGTGGGAAAAAGGGTGCATTTCAGCACTTGGCTCTGTGCTTGGTTTCAAGGTGTGACAAGATGGTTGCCGCCTCCAAGAGGTTTACAATCCACCGTGTGCCCAAGGTTCTCACGGTGTGTCTGAAAAGGTTTGAAGACTTCACCGGCAGGAAGATCAGCAAGGTGTGTACGCCAGTGGAGCGCAACTTTCTCTTCCCGGAGCAGGAGATTTCCCAAAGCAGTACGCTCTTTCACAAGCTGTTCAGGTTGAGTTTTTCGTGTTCCCTTCTGGGGAGGGGAGAGGAGAGGTCCCGTGGGAAGACAAGCATGTACTCCGCTCCGACAGAGCTGCTTTGGTCGGGAACAGTTTCCTGCCACCCAAACCATTACATGTTGAAGGCTATTTCATGTAGTATTTCAGGATGATTTCTGAGCCCTCTTGGTCTCTCCGTAGGTGGTGGAGTATCCCGAGTACTTGGATCTTCGGCCATACACATCTCAGGCAGCTGGAGAACCGCTCCTCTACGCCTTGTATGCTGTCCTGGTGCATAGCGGTGGCAGCTGTGATGCAGGACACTATTTCTGCTACACAAAGGTAAAGAGCAACTTCCTTCCTAGCAGGGGAAAAACGTGTGCTGGGGAAGACACGCTTTCACAGCAGTGTTACTGGCAGCCAAGGCTTTGGGGGAGAAGGTCTCCTTACCAGCTGCATTGGATTTGTTTTAGCGTACTCTTGGTTCTGTTGCTTTCTGCCTGGGTTATCGTTGAGAAACCATGCAGTTCATCTCCAGATATCGTTGCCCTTTTTTACAGGCCAGCAATGGACTGTGGTACGAGATGAACGATTCGTCTGTGGATGGTCGTGGCATCGATACAGTTCTCAGGCAGCAAGCCTATTTGCTGTTTTATGTCAGGTAATAACAAGATTTAAAATGTGTTCAGAATACGTTTCCTTTTCCCGGCTTTGCTGTTCTTCTTCTCATCCTCCGGAGTGTTTCTCTTTCTGTCACAGGAGACAGTTACTACCTGCATTATTCGGTGCTGTCAAATGTGAACTACCCCCCGTCAGTCTTTCTCTCTCCTAGCTGGGCTTTAGGCTCCTGCCCTGCTGTGAACTGCTACTTGCCTGCTCTCTGAAGCTGGCTAATGTAGAGAAGAATACTTAGAGGCAATTCCGACAGGAAAGATGGGGAGGGACTATTTATCAGGGAGTGTAGTGATAGGACGAGGGGTAACGGTTTTGAACTGAAAGAGGGAAGATGTAGATTAGATATTAGGAAGAAATTGTTTACGGTGAGGGTGGTGAGACACTGGAAGAGGTTGCCCAGAGAAGTTGTGGATGCCCCCTCCCTGGAAGTGGTCAAGGCCGGGTTGGATGGGGCTTTGAGCAACCTGATCTAGTGGAAGGTATCCCTGCCCATGGCAGAGGAGTTGGAACTAGATGATCTTTAAGGTCCCTTCGGACCCAAGCCGTTTTATGATTCTACGATTCTATGAAATGGAGGCCGTAGGGGGTGTAAAGACGAGGACTTGCTCTGACAGGGGTAGACCTGGTGGGAAGACCCCAGTCGAATTTCCCATTGGTAGTCTTGGTAGCGTCTTCTCTCTGCCATAGAAACCGCTCCAAGAAGATGACTGAACGCCAGGGGAGGCTGCAAGAACAGCCTTAAACGGAGACCACTCTTTTTTTCTCCAGGCGCTCTGATTTGAAAACAGGAGAAAGGGCTTCTTCCTCACCGGCACCATCATATGCCCGTTCCTTCCTCAGTCAGTGGGGGGCTGACAGCGAGCAGGCGGGTTCTGTGGGACCACAGGGCCTGCCTCGCAGGACTAAGGTAACTCTGGGGAGGTGGGTCAGGGCACCAGATGTGGACAGTGGATTTCTTTCTGGGATCTTGGCATTACTCTCTTTTCCCTCCCACGCTGCAGCTTTCTTCACAGCCACAACGCGGCTCCCTCTCAAAGCATCCCGCCTAGATCCACCCCGTTTGTCTGCCTTTGGCCCTTCTGCCTTTGCAGCCCTCTGGGAGAGCCTTTGGGAGGCCCTTAGCTGTCCCCTCACACAGCTCCTGGGGGTTCCCCACTTTTCTGGTCCTTTCAGGAGCAAAGGGCAGGACCTTTTCACTCTCTCTTTGCAGGACATGGCAGTGGGCATGGAGGGCTCTCCAGAGGACAGCGCCTCCTCCGCAACAGCCAGCACCAGCCAGCTAACCCGGGCAGGTGCACGGGAGGCATCTGCAGGCTGGCCGTGCCCCACCTGGCCAGGCACGCTCAACATCGCCTCCTACATTGGCTTCTGCTTGCACCGCTTCTTCTGCGGCTGTATGAGGCTGGTGTCCAGAAGGAAAGCTGCGTGCCGGGTCTGCTGTCAACCATTTGACCATGTGCTGCACACCATGCGAGAAGACAGCAATAAAGACGAGCATGGACTCAGCCCTTCTTCCCGCTGCCAGAGGAACGGTGCCAGGGAGAGGGCCCGGAGCAGATCCCCGCAGTGGCGCAATGATCTCCGCAGCTGGTTCGTGGACGCCACGGACTATGACCACGCAGCAGGGAGGAGGAGAACTGGTCCTCCAAGTTGTGACAGCGCTCCCAGGGATGACGCAGCTCCAGGGCCCTCCAACGGCAGCTCCCAGTCGGCTCCCACACCCAGTGCTGCTCGGGAGCCAACCCTGCCAATGCAGAGAGAGCGGAGCAGATCCCTGCGGCAGGGCTACGATCTCCGCAGCCGATTTGTGGAGATCACGGACTACCACCGCTCAGCAAGGAGGAGGAGGAGGTGGAGAGCAAGTCCTCCACGTCGTGACAGAGCCCCAAGGGATGACGGAGCTCCAGGGCCCTCCAACGGCAGCTCCCAGTTGGCTCCCACGCCCAGTGCTGCTCGGGAGCCAACCCTGCCAATGCAGAGAGAGCGGAGCAGATCCCTGCGGCAGGGCTACGATCTCCGCAGCCGCTTTGTGGAGGTCACAGACTGCCACCGCTCAGCAAGGAGGAGGAGGAGGTGGAGAGCAAGTCCTCCACGCCGTGACGGAGCCTCAAGGGATGACGGAGGTCCAGGGCCCTCCAACGGCAGCTCCAAGTGGGCTCCCACACGCAGGGCTGCTCAGGAGCAAACTCTGCCGAGGCAGAGAGAGCGGAGCAGATCCCCGCGACGGGGCCATGATTTCTGCAGCCGGTTTGTGGACACCACAGACTATGACCCCTCAGCAGGGAGGAGGAGGAGGAGGGTTTCGGCGCCCCAGAGATGCACGTCGGACAAATACTCAGGGCGCTGCGGTGGTGATGGGGGCAGATTGTGACCCTGGATGGGGGAGGGGCACAGCATCTGACTCCTGCAGTGCCGGAGAGGAGGAGGACGAAGAATCCAGGAAGCACCAAAACTGCCCCCAGCAGGGACCAAGCTGCACAAAGGGCACCAGCAGCGCACCCTGTCCCTCCTCCCAGTACTGCCTCTGGCCAGGAAGAGCTCAGAGGGACCTTCCAGAGACTTGGACAGCTCTGCCGGCTAGCCCGTCTGCCCACAGGCCCCTCGAGGAAGAGCTTTCATCCCTGTTCAGCTGTTGGGATCGCCTTGCAAAAACAACACACATTTGGTACCAACAGGCAGAAAAGCCAAAGCCAGAATTAAAAACACTTGTTGGCCTTGCGTATATCATTCATGGGGTGTTTTCTTCTCTGTAGGTGTTGGGAAATACCCAGTGTGGGAGGTTTATGTCTCGGGATTTTGAAAGCTGTGTGCTTGCGTATGCCCATCTTGCAATCTCTTCTTTTTAAATACGGAGTTCAAGTCACTCGAACAGAAATGGGCTGGATGAGCCGACAGCGAGCGGGACTGAAACGGGCTGAACGGCCGGGCCCGGAGGGTGCTGCTCAGTGGCACCAAGTCTAGCGCGAGGCAAGTAACTAGCGGTGTCGCCCAGGGGTCAGTACTGGGTCCGATCCTGTTTAACATCTTCCTTAATTAATGGCCTGGATGATGGGGCAGAGTGTAAGTCACCTCAGGTGGCTTTCTTTTTACGTAGTTTTTGGTTTTCAAAGACGCTTTTGTGTAAACATCCTTGAGAGTTTAAGCAGGAGGGCTTCAAAGCGGGCTGAAAGAGGGCTGCAGAGCAGCCCCCTCCTGCTGCCCTGTTGTGGATCGCTCCTCTGTGCTCGGTCCCCACGGCATCGGAGGCGGTGCTGAGGTGCTGGAGTGAAACGTTAGGGTGCTGCAAAGGAGCAGGCAGTGACGGCCAAGAGGCAGATCCTCTCCTCGGCTGCACAGTCACTCCTGTGTTTAGCAAAGTCGTTGGTTTCCAGCGGTGCCAGGGAACAGTTTGCGGTGCCTGGCACGAGCATCACAGACTACTTGGGTCTCCTTCTGTGCTCTGAACTTGCAGAGAGCTACAGAGGTGACAAAACTTCTTGGCCAGGAAGACCCTCCTCAGGTGACCCAACGCGTGTTTGAAATCCACCTAGAGAGTATTGATCCTTGTAGAAGAGAGACGATCCCAAAGCATCAAGTTTGGATCGCTGCAACAGCTTTTGGAGTGGAAAACGATGGCAAAGTTAGAGCATTTCCGTTTTTGTTTCTCTCAGTTAAAGCATTGTCAGATGCCACAGTGATGGGCAACGTATCAAGTCTGAAGACAGCTTCCTAAGTTGGCGTTTCCGATGTCCATAATGTCTAATGAGGACAGACACAGTCTGCACAGGCCTGACATAGCTTCCTAGAGCCTGGAAGCCCTGGCACCTGGTTCTGGTCAGGCTCCTCGTTGCCTTTACTAATAATAGCAACAAAATACATATATTTTTTTTAATCTTTCTTTTTTTTTTTTTCTTTTTTTTTTTTTTTTTTTTTTTCCCACCAGGCACCTTCATAGGAATAATAGTAAAAAGTGAAATAAGAAAAAACTCTGGCCAGGTCACCTGATGGATAAGATGCCTTCCATAAAAGGAGCCCCTCGGGGCTCAGGCATTCTTCAGCCACGTTCACCTGACCAAGCCCGCCTGCTGTGGCATTTTGTGAAGGGCAATGAACGTCACGCTGCCCAAGCACAAGAGCTGTAGCTGAAGTGTGTGAGTGAGGAGCGGGCAGCGAAGGCACACCCTGCTCGACATCCAGCTGCCAGGATCCTCTGCTTCCCTGGGTAGCATGGGGCGCTGCCAGCTCCTGAGCCCTGACCCCGTGTCGTGGTTTAACCCCAGGAGGCAGCTCAGCACCACACAGACGCTCACTCACTCCCCCCCGCACCGATGGGATAGGGGAGAGAATCAGGAGGGTAAAAGTGAGGAAACTCATGGGTTGAGATAAAGACGGTTTAATAATTAAAGCAAAAGCCGCGCACGCAAGCCAAGCAAAATAGGGAATTCATTCACCACTTCCCATTGGCAGGCAGGTGTTCAGCCATCTCCAGGAAAGCAGGGCTCCATCACGCCTAACGGTGACTTGGGAAGACAAAACGCCATCACTCCGAACGTCTCCCCTTTCTTTTCCTTCTTCCCCCAGCTTTTATTGCTGAGCGTGACACCATGGGGTATGGAATATGAACCTGTAGGAGACCAGGTGCTTTGCTACACGAGTCTCATGGACGCAGTCCTGGACCTGGAAAAAGTGGAAAAGCAACCCTCAGCAACCCAAATGTGCCAGCCAAAGCTGTGAACAGGCACGCTTACAGCCCTGGGCAGGTTTTATTCATCTGGCTGGTGCGGCTCCGGGAAGAAGTGGGAGCTCTGCCGGCGGACAAAGAGCCCTTTGCCAGCTGCTGGGGTCTGGGAGGTGCCCGGGCCGTGGCAGCCGTGTGGCCTCAAGGGGACACATCCCCGTGCAGGCCCGTGTCACAAAGGGGCAGTGAAGTGGCACCCGCCCGGCGCTTGTGACCTCACCTGGCCAGGGCTTGGGATCCCGAAAAGCGGGCCAGCGAAAGGTAGTTGGGCTGAGCCGGCCTTCGGGATAACTCGGCTCCTTCCCTTGCTACTTGCGTGCCTACTTTTTTCCAAGCATTCCTCATTTACTGCCCACTTCTCCTCACCTTCCATCCTCTTTCAAAGGTAATTCTGAGTTGACTTTTGGGACAGATCGTAGAGTAGGTAGACTGGGATAAAAGTATAGGCTGGTCTATACCTTCTAGAGCTCTAGGCTGAGCTATTTACACCTCTGTAGGCTGGCCAGATATGCGCTGTGGGTAGAGTTCCTATTTGCTAATTCTTATTTCTTTACCGTATGCTAGGATAGGTAAGTAGCGGGGGTGGTAGTGCAGTCTGAGGCCTTGGGCTCAGCCTAGAATGCCAAGAAGCCCACCCTGACTGACGTGGTAGGAAGGGAGACAGAAAAGGAGCACAGCAAAGGCAGCCGTTAAAGTAGCGGCCGAAAGCTGGTCACCCCTGCATACAAGGTGGGAAGACGTGAGCTGGAGAGCCAGAGGGCTCTGCCGCTAACGCTAGCCACAGATCAGCAGCAGGTCCTCTTCGGAGAAGGTGACACGCAATGCAGTCTTTCAAAAGGGCCTTGGTCAATCGGAGTCCTGTGACAGGGACACTAGGCCCATCAGCCTGCAGCTCTGCAGCACTTCCGCTCCAGTTTCAGTACCACTGAAACACTTTTGATGGTGGATGCTGTTCTGTGGGTTGTGTTTGGGGGTTTTTTTTAATCCTTTTGTTGAGCTACAGTTATTTCTTTGCCATCAGGTGACGGGATTGGCACTGATCTCTTTCTGGAGTGCGTCCTGACATCCTTTGTCATCCAAAGCTGTCCCCTCTGTTCGTGAGAGGAGCGATGGCCGCAATGGGGAACGACTCCTGTGAGTAACGACTTCACCAGCAGGCTTGGACTTTGTGAATCCCCAAAGGCAACGGACGTGGCTGGTGCTCCATCCCTGAACGTTGATGTGCTGGCAGCCTCGAGTGAATTCTGGGGCGTTTCCTGGTAGCAGCCAGACTTACCCAGGTGTTTTCGATTAGACACAGGAAAACGCATTTTATCACTCCTCTGCCACTATGTACAAGACTTTGAAAGATGACGTTGCTCGTAGAAAGTTCTGACATCAGTAGGGTTACTTTCTGTGCTAGGTACTTGCTTGTTTTCATCAGGTTACAGTCAGGAAAAGGGAAGGCTTGACCTGATAATCCAATTCATGACTCTAGGGGGAAAGGAAGGTAGCCCAAGGCACAGAAATCAGCGTGGGTTCATTGGCCTTTCGGCAAAGGCAGCGGGGGAACAGAGTATTTTCCAAAACCACTTCTTGACCAGTAATTGTCAACGGCAGTGATAGGCTTCCTCCAATGGTTCTGTGTTGGAGGTTGGAGCTGGTTCTTCTGCGCGCTCCTGTAGACAACTTGACTTTTAAATACGCTTTCGTGCAACAATATCGTCTCCTCTCTTTTCAAATGTCATTTCCCTGCAGTCCTTGCCGAGGGAATGGCTCCGCCACAAAGGATCCTCTTTCCCCCGGAGAAGATTTGCATGGCCTGGCAGCAAAGACAGAGACCTGGAGCGGGACTCCACAACCTGGGCAATACGTGCTTCCTCAACTCCGTCCTGCAGTGCCTGACGTACACACCCCCTCTGGCCAACTACCTGCTCTCTCGGGAGCACAGCCGGTCCTGTGAGTCCTTTTAGGAACGTCTCCTTGCACATCAGCTGGGCACTGATCCCAAGGATTCCCAGCATCTGGAATTTGATTTAAGGAGAAAAGCAGCCCTTCTTTCCAACCCCCCCCGAGTTGGTGTTCTTTGAACACTCAAGCCTAGGAGACGCTTGTCGTGTCTAGGTGTGCTCATCTTCAGAAAGGCACCTCTTTCTAGCCCCGGGTCTCGGTCCCTACTCCCGCAAGTTCAACTCTCTTTGCTCGTTGCACAGAAAACTTCTGTCAGTTTAGCATCTCTCTGAAGAAAGTTTTCTATGCACTAAAATGTCCCGGGCTTGTTGGGATGCTGGCACCTTGGGAGAAGAGGAGTGGAGACTGTTCTTATAACGTCAAGACCTCCACAAGGTTTCCCATGGCTAAGGATATTTTGCTCACCTGAGAAGCTTCCTTCCCTCCCTCCCTCCCTCCCTCCCTCCCTCTTTAGGTCGTCAGCAAGGCTTCTGCATGATGTGCGTAATGGAGGCGCACGTTAACAAGGTCCTGCATTTCTCAGCCAGTGCCATCCAGCCTTGGCCTGTCGTCCGTGTCCTCACACGTAAGTCATTTCAGGTGCTTTCACAGGTTTTCTTCCCTTCTTGGAGGGGAGAGCTATTAACCTCTTCTTTCTTAGGAATAGGAGAACATTTCCGGCATGGCATGCAGGAAGACGCCCATGAGTTCTTACGCTATACTGTCGATGCCATGCAGAGAGCTTGTCTGAGTGGAAGCAGCAAGTAAGCACGAGCAAATTACCTTTTCAATGTTCCTGAGCCCTGTGGACTCCTTGATGTACTCCCATCAAGGAAACCCTACACCCAGGGTTTTCAGACAAAGCAAAACTCTTGGGGGAGATAACTCTCTGCCCTACTTCTGAGCTCCAACTACCATTTGTTTCCAGCTGGGACATCTCTTCTCAAGCAACTACCATCGTCCATCAAATATTTGGGGGCTTTCTGAGATCCAGAGGTACTTTCCCATGACTATGGCTCTCCTTGGAATTGTCTGTGCCCTTCTGTCTGCCTGTGATAAACAGCTGGTCGTGTGACTGGCGTAGTAGGTATGGAGGACGTAAACCGGCACAGCCAGTCCACTTCCCTTATCGCTGAGCATTTCCATTTGCCTTCCAGTCACATGCTTGAGCTGCAAAGCGGTTTCCGATTCCTACGAGGCCTTCCTGGATGTCCCTTTGGATATAAAAGTAAGAGGGTTTGTAGCTGTGATTCAAGACGTCCCAAGGCCCCTGTAGCTTCCCAGAATAAACACAGGGGGCGGAAAAACACAGGCTGTGAACAAAAGAGAGCTGAGTGGCGGGTGGGAGGTGGAACGGACTGTGTCCTTCTGGGGAGGCCGTGGCAGCGGTCCCCCTGTAGGTGCTGGCTTTAAGCTGGACAAGCACGCATTATCCTCTCCGCACCCTTGACGTACTCTCATCCTTCTTCCCTCTGCCCTGCCTCAACACCCGTCTGGCTCCCAGGCTGATGGGTTGTATTGGTTTCATTATTGATGACCCTGCACACCATCGGTAGCTGAACTGTGCGGTGCCACAGGGAGGTAGCTCTTGAGTGCCCCAGGAATCCCTGGGAAAGGAGGGAAATGTTCAGCATAATACCCGCTTTCTGCCTCCTTCTGGACACTGCTGGCGGGTTCACAGTGGGTCTCCTCAGCCTCAGGTACCTGGGCTGCCTTGTCAGCTCCTAGGAAGTGTTTGCGCGAGGGCGTTTCCCCGAGCTCACTGCTCTCCTTTCTCACTCCTCCAGGCAGCCTCATCTGTCACCGCAGCTCTGGAGGACTTTGTGAAACCCGAGCAGCTGGACGGCGAAAACTGCTTTAAATGTAGCAAGTAAGATGATTGCCATCGACATATTAATATTAGATCCTGCGTGAAGGTGCTGCATGTCATCGAGCATAAGTCATCTTTTCACGTATGTTCAACGCACGATCATGACACGCAGCTGTTTTGTTTAATATGTCCTTATGCAACTGAAGAGCCTTAAAATAGGGTAAGGATGTGCGAGACATGAAAGCTTGTCTGGCTTTCTGGGTGGGAAAAAGGGTGCATTTCAGCACTTGGCTCTGTGCTTGGTTTCAAGGTGTGACAAGATGGTTGCCGCCTCCAAGAGGTTTACAATCCACCGTGTGCCCAAGGTTCTCACGGTGTGTCTGAAAAGGTTTGAAGACTTCACCGGCAGGAAGATCAGCAAGGTGTGTACGCCAGTGGAGCGCAACTTTCTCTTCCCGGAGCAGGAGATTTCCCAAAGCAGTACGCTCTTTCACAAGCTGTTCAGGTTGAGTTTTTCGTGTTCCCTTCTGGGGAGGGGAGAGGAGAGGTCCCGTGGGAAGACAAGCATGTACTCCGCTCCGACAGAGCTGCTTTGGTCGGGAACAGTTTCCTGCCACCCAAACCATTACATGTTGAAGGCTATTTCATGTAGTATTTCAGGATGATTTCTGAGCCCTCTTGGTCTCTCCGTAGGTGGTGGAGTATCCCGAGTACTTGGATCTTCGGCCATACACATCTCAGGCAGCTGGAGAACCGCTCCTCTACGCCTTGTATGCTGTCCTGGTGCATAGCGGTGGCAGCTGTGATGCAGGACACTATTTCTGCTACACAAAGGTAAAGAGCAACTTCCTTCCTAGCAGGGGAAAAACGTGTGCTGGGGAAGACACGCTTTCACAGCAGTGTTACTGGCAGCCAAGGCTTTGGGGGAGAAGGTCTCCTTACCAGCTGCATTGGATTTGTTTTAGCGTACTCTTGGTTCTGTTGCTTTCTGCCTGGGTTATCGTTGAGAAACCATGCAGTTCATCTCCAGATATCGTTGCCCTTTTTTACAGGCCAGCAATGGACTGTGGTACGAGATGAACGATTCGTCTGTGGATGGTCGTGGCATCGATACAGTTCTCAGGCAGCAAGCCTATTTGCTGTTTTATGTCAGGTAATAACAAGATTTAAAATGTGTTCAGAATACGTTTCCTTTTCCCGGCTTTGCTGTTCTTCTTCTCATCCTCCGGAGTGTTTCTCTTTCTGTCACAGGAGACAGTTACTACCTGCATTATTCGGTGCTGTCAAATGTGAACTACCCCCCGTCAGTCTTTCTCTCTCCTAGCTGGGCTTTAGGCTCCTGCCCTGCTGTGAACTGCTACTTGCCTGCTCTCTGAAGCTGGCTAATGTAGAGAAGAATACTTAGAGGCAATTCCGACAGGAAAGATGGGGAGGGACTATTTATCAGGGAGTGTAGTGATAGGACGAGGGGTAACGGTTTTGAACTGAAAGAGGGAAGATGTAGATTAGATATTAGGAAGAAATTGTTTACGGTGAGGGTGGTGAGACACTGGAAGAGGTTGCCCAGAGAAGTTGTGGATGCCCCCTCCCTGGAAGTGGTCAAGGCCGGGTTGGATGGGGCTTTGAGCAACCTGATCTAGTGGAAGGTATCCCTGCCCATGGCAGAGGAGTTGGAACTAGATGATCTTTAAGGTCCCTTCGGACCCAAGCCGTTTTATGATTCTACGATTCTATGAAATGGAGGCCGTAGGGGGTGTAAAGACGAGGACTTGCTCTGACAGGGGTAGACCTGGTGGGAAGACCCCAGTCGAATTTCCCATTGGTAGTCTTGGTAGCGTCTTCTCTCTGCCATAGAAACCGCTCCAAGAAGATGACTGAACGCCAGGGGAGGCTGCAAGAACAGCCTTAAACGGAGACCACTCTTTTTTTCTCCAGGCGCTCTGATTTGAAAACAGGAGAAAGGGCTTCTTCCTCACCGGCACCATCATATGCCCGTTCCTTCCTCAGTCAGTGGGGGGCTGACAGCGAGCAGGCGGGTTCTGTGGGACCACAGGGCCTGCCTCGCAGGACTAAGGTAACTCTGGGGAGGTGGGTCAGGGCACCAGATGTGGACAGTGGATTTCTTTCTGGGATCTTGGCATTACTCTCTTTTCCCTCCCACGCTGCAGCTTTCTTCACAGCCACAACGCGGCTCCCTCTCAAAGCATCCCGCCTAGATCCACCCCGTTTGTCTGCCTTTGGCCCTTCTGCCTTTGCAGCCCTCTGGGAGAGCCTTTGGGAGGCCCTTAGCTGTCCCCTCACACAGCTCCTGGGGGTTCCCCACTTTTCTGGTCCTTTCAGGAGCAAAGGGCAGGACCTTTTCACTCTCTCTTTGCAGGACATGGCAGTGGGCATGGAGGGCTCTCCAGAGGACAGCGCCTCCTCCGCAACAGCCAGCACCAGCCAGCTAACCCGGGCAGGTGCACGGGAGGCATCTGCAGGCTGGCCGTGCCCCACCTGGCCAGGCACGCTCAACATCGCCTCCTACATTGGCTTCTGCTTGCACCGCTTCTTCTGCGGCTGTATGAGGCTGGTGTCCAGAAGGAAAGCTGCGTGCCGGGTCTGCTGTCAACCATTTGACCATGTGCTGCACACCATGCGAGAAGACAGCAATAAAGACGAGCATGGACTCAGCCCTTCTTCCCGCTGCCAGAGGAACGGTGCCAGGGAGAGGGCCCGGAGCAGATCCCCGCAGTGGCGCAATGATCTCCGCAGCTGGTTCGTGGACGCCACGGACTATGACCCACGCAGCAGGGAGGAGGAGAACTGGTCCTCCAAGTTGTGACAGCGCTCCCAGGGATGACGCAGCTCCAGGGCCCTCCAACGGCAGCTCCCAGTCGGCTCCCACACCCAGTGCTGCTCGGGAGCCAACCCTGCCAATGCAGAGAGAGCGGAGCAGATCCCTGCGGCAGGGCTACGATCTCCGCAGCCGCTTTGTGGAGATCACGGACTACCACCGCTCAGCAAGGAGGAGGAGGAGGTGGAGAGCAAGTCCTCCACGTCGTGACGGAGCCCCAAGGGATGACGGAGCTCCAGGGCCCTCCAACGGCAGCTCCCAGTTGGCTCCCACGCCCAGTGCTGCTCGGGAGCCAACCCTGCCAATGCAGAGAGAGCGGAGCAGATCCCTGCGGCAGGGCTACGATCTCCGCAGCCGCTTTGTGGAGGTCACAGACTGCCACCGCTCAGCAAGGAGGAGGAGGAGGTGGAGAGCAAGTCCTCCACGCCGTGACGGAGCCTCAAGGGATGACGGAGGTCCAGGGCCCTCCAACGGCAGCTCCAAGTGGGCTCCCACACGCAGGGCTGCTCAGGAGCAAACTCTGCCGAGGCAGAGAGAGCGGAGCAGATCCCCGCGACGGGGCCATGATTTCTGCAGCCGGTTTGTGGACACCACAGACTATGACCCCTCAGCAGGGAGGAGGAGGAGGAGGGTTTCGGCGCCCCAGAGATGCACGTCGGACAAATACTCAGGGCGCTGCGGTGGTGACGGGGGCAGATTGTGACCCTGGATGGGGGAGGGGCACAGCATCTGACTCCTGCAGTGCCGGAGAGGAGGAGGACGAAGAATCCAGGAAGCACCAAAACTGCCCCCAGCAGGGACCAAGCTGCACAAAGGGCACCAGCAGCGCACCCTGTCCCTCCTCCCAGTACTGCCTCTGGCCAGGAAGAGCTCAGAGGGACCTTCCAGAGACTTGGACAGCTCTGCCGGCTAGCCCGTCTGCCCACAGGCCCCTCGAGGAAGAGCTTTCATCCCTGTTCAGCTGTTGGGATCGCCTTGCAAAAACAACACACATTTGGTACCAACAGGCAGAAAAGCCAAAGCCAGAATTAAAAACACTTGTTGGCCTTGCGTATATCATTCATGGGGTGTTTTCTTCTCTGTAGGTGTTGGGAAATACCCAGTGTGGGAGGTTTATGTCTCGGGATTTTGAAAGCTGTGTGCTTGCGTATGCCCATCTTGCAATCTCTTCTTTTTAAATACGGAGTTCAAGTCACTCGAACAGAAATGGGCTGGATGAGCCGACAGCGAGCGGGACTGAAACGGGCTGAACGGCCGGGCCCGGAGGGTGCTGCTCAGTGGCACCAAGTCTAGCGCGAGGCAAGTAACTAGCGGTGTCGCCCAGGGGTCAGTACTGGGTCCGATCCTGTTTAACATCTTCCTTAATTAATGGCCTGGATGATGGGGCAGAGTGTAAGTCACCTCAGGTGGCTTTCTTTTTACGTAGTTTTTGGTTTTCAAAGACGCTTTTGTGTAAACATCCTTGAGAGTTTAAGCAGGAGGGCTTCAAAGCGGGCTGAAAGAGGGCTGCAGAGCAGCCCCCTCCTGCTGCCCTGTTGTGGATCGCTCCTCTGTGCTCGGTCCCCACGGCATCGGAGGCGGTGCTGAGGTGCTGGAGTGAAACGTTAGGGTGCTGCAAAGGAGCAGGCAGTGACGGCCAAGAGGCAGATCCTCTCCTCGGCTGCACAGTCACTCCTGTGTTTAGCAAAGTCGTTGGTTTCCAGCGGTGCCAGGGAACAGTTTGCGGTGCCTGGCACGAGCATCACAGACTACTTGGGTCTCCTTCTGTGCTCTGAACTTGCAGAGAGCTACAGAGGTGACAAAACTTCTTGGCCAGGAAGACCCTCCTCAGGTGACCCAACGCGTGTTTGAAATCCACCTAGAGAGTATTGATCCTTGTAGAAGAGAGACGATCCCAAAGCATCAAGTTTGGATCGCTGCAACAGCTTTTGGAGTGGAAAACGATGGCAAAGTTAGAGCATTTCCGTTTTTGTTTCTCTCAGTTAAAGCATTGTCAGATGCCACAGTGATGGGCAACGTATCAAGTCTGAAGACAGCTTCCTAAGTTGGCGTTTCCGATGTCCATAATGTCTAATGAGGACAGACACAGTCTGCACAGGCCTGACATAGCTTCCTAGAGCCTGGAAGCCCTGGCACCTGGTTCTGGTCAGGCTCCTCGTTGCCTTTACTAATAATAGCAACGAAATACATATATTTTTTTTAATCTTTCTTTTTTTTTTTTCTTTTTTTTTTTTTTTTTTTTTTTTTCCACCAGGCACCTTCATAGGAATAATAGTAAAAAGTGAAATAAGAAAAAACTCTGGCCAGGTCACCTGATGGATAAGATGCCTTCCATAAAAGGAGCCCCTCGGGGCTCAGGCATTCTTCAGCCACGTTCACCTGACCAAGCCCGCCTGCTGTGGCATTTTGTGAAGGGCAATGAACGTCACGCTGCCCAAGCACAAGAGCTGTAGCTGAAGTGTGTGAGTGAGGAGCGGGCAGCGAAGGCACACCCTGCTCGACATCCAGCTGCCAGGATCCTCTGCTTCCCTGGGTAGCATGGGGCGCTGCCAGCTCCTGAGCCCTGACCCCGTGTCGTGGTTTAACCCCAGGAGGCAGCTCAGCACCACACAGACGCTCACTCACTCCCCCCCGCACCGATGGGATAGGGGAGAGAATCAGGAGGGTAAAAGTGAGGAAACTCATGGGTTGAGATAAAGACGGTTTAATAATTAAAGCAAAAGCCGCGCACGCAAGCCAAGCAAAATAGGGAATTCATTCACCACTTCCCATTGGCAGGCAGGTGTTCAGCCATCTCCAGGAAAGCAGGGCTCCATCACGCCTAACGGTGACTTGGGAAGACAAAACGCCATCACTCCGAACGTCTCCCCTTTCTTTTCCTTCTTCCCCCAGCTTTTATTGCTGAGCGTGACACCATGGGGTATGGAATATGAACCTGTAGGAGACCAGGTGCTTTGCTACACGAGTCTCATGGACGCAGTCCTGGACCTGGAAAAAGTGGAAAAGCAACCCTCAGCAACCCAAATGTGCCAGCCAAAGCTGTGAACAGGCACGCTTACAGCCCTGGGCAGGTTTTATTCATCTGGCTGGTGCGGCTCCGGGAAGAAGTGGGAGCTCTGCCGGCGGACAAAGAGCCCTTTGCCAGCTGCTGGGGTCTGGGAGGTGCCCGGGCCGTGGCAGCCGTGTGGCCTCAAGGGGACACATCCCCGTGCAGGCCCGTGTCACAAAGGGGCAGTGAAGTGGCACCCGCCCGGCGCTTGTGACCTCACCTGGCCAGGGCTTGGGATCCCGAAAAGCGGGCCAGCGAAAGGTAGTTGGGCTGAGCCGGCCTTCGGGATAACTCGGCTCCTTCCCTTGCTACTTGCGTGCCTACTTTTTTCCAAGCATTCCTCATTTACTGCCCACTTCTCCTCACCTTCCATCCTCTTTCAAAGGTAATTCTGAGTTGACTTTTGGGACAGATCGTAGAGTAGGTAGACTGGGATAAAAGTATAGGCTGGTCTATACCTTCTAGAGCTCTAGGCTGAGCTATTTACACCTCTGTAGGCTGGCCAGATATGCGCTGTGGGTAGAGTTCCTATTTGCTAATTCTTATTTCTTTACCGTATGCTAGGATAGGTAAGTAGCGGGGGTGGTAGTGCAGTCTGAGGCCTTGGGCTCAGCCTAGAATGCCAAGAAGCCCACCCTGACTGACGTGGTAGGAAGGGAGACAGAAAAGGAGCACAGCAAAGGCAGCCGTTAAAGTAGCGGCCGAAAGCTGGTCACCCCTGCATACAAGGTGGGAAGACGTGAGCTGGAGAGCCAGAGGGCTCTGCCGCTAACGCTAGCCACAGATCAGCAGCAGGTCCTCTTCGGAGAAGGTGACACGCAATGCAGTCTTTCAAAAGGGCCTTGGTCAATCGGAGTCCTGTGACAGGGACACTAGGCCCATCAGCCTGCAGCTCTGCAGCACTTCCGCTCCAGTTTCAGTACCACTGAAACACTTTTGATGGTGGATGCTGTTCTGTGGGTTGTGTTTGGGGGTTTTTTTTAATCCTTTTGTTGAGCTACAGTTATTTCTTTGCCATCAGGTGACGGGATTGGCACTGATCTCTTTCTGGAGTGCGTCCTGACATCCTTTGTCATCCAAAGCTGTCCCCTCTGTTCGTGAGAGGAGCGATGGCCGCAATGGGGAACGACTCCTGTGAGTAACGACTTCACCAGCAGGCTTGGACTTTGTGAATCCCCAAAGGCAACGGACGTGGCTGGTGCTCCATCCCTGAACGTTGATGTGCTGGCAGCCTCGAGTGAATTCTGGGGCGTTTCCTGGTAGCAGCCAGACTTACCCAGGTGTTTTCGATTAGACACAGGAAAACGCATTTTATCACTCCTCTGCCACTATGTACAAGACTTTGAAAGATGACGTTGCTCGTAGAAAGTTCTGACATCAGTAGGGTTACTTTCTGTGCTAGGTACTTGCTTGTTTTCATCAGGTTACAGTCAGGAAAAGGGAAGGCTTGACCTGATAATCCAATTCATGACTCTAGGGGGAAAGGAAGGTAGCCCAAGGCACAGAAATCAGCGTGGGTTCATTGGCCTTTCGGCAAAGGCAGCGGGGGAACAGAGTATTTTCCAAAACCGCTTCTTGACCAGTAATTGTCAACGGCAGTGATAGGCTTCCTCCAATGGTTCTGTGTTGGAGGTTGGAGCTGGTTCTTCTGCGCGCTCCTGTAGACAACTTGACTTTTAAATACGCTTTCGTGCAACAATATCGTCTCCTCTCTTTTCAAATGTCATTTCCCTGCAGTCCTTGCCGAGGGAATGGCTCCGCCACAAAGGATCCTCTTTCCCCCGGAGAAGATTTGCATGGCCTGGCAGCAAAGACAGAGACCTGGAGCGGGACTCCACAACCTGGGCAATACGTGCTTCCTCAACTCCGTCCTGCAGTGCCTGACGTACACACCCCCTCTGGCCAACTACCTGCTCTCTCGGGAGCACAGCCGGTCCTGTGAGTCCTTTTAGGAACGTCTCCTTGCACATCAGCTGGGCACTGATCCCAAGGATTCCCAGCATCTGGAATTTGATTTAAGGAGAAAAGCAGCCCTTCTTTCCAACCCCCCCCGAGTTGGTGTTCTTTGAACACTCAAGCCTAGGAGACGCTTGTCGTGTCTAGGTGTGCTCATCTTCAGAAAGGCACCTCTTTCTAGCCCCGGGTCTCGGTCCCTACTCCCGCAAGTTCAACTCTCTTTGCTCGTTGCACAGAAAACTTCTGTCAGTTTAGCATCTCTCTGAAGAAAGTTTTCTATGCACTAAAATGTCCCGGGCTTGTTGGGATGCTGGCACCTTGGGAGAAGAGGAGTGGAGACTGTTCTTATAACGTCAAGACCTCCACAAGGTTTCCCATGGCTAGGGATATTTTGCTCACCTGAGAAGCTTCCTTCCCTCCCTCCCTCCCTCCCTCCCTCCCTCTTTAGGTCGTCAGCAAGGCTTCTGCATGATGTGCGTAATGGAGGCGCACGTTAACAAGGTCCTGCATTTCTCAGCCAGTGCCATCCAGCCTTGGCCTGTCGTCCGTGTCCTCACACGTAAGTCATTTCAGGTGCTTTCACAGGTTTTCTTCCCTTCTTGGAGGGGAGAGCTATTAACCTCTTCTTTCTTAGGAATAGGAGAACATTTCCGGCATGGCATGCAGGAAGACGCCCATGAGTTCTTACGCTATACTGTCGATGCCATGCAGAGAGCTTGTCTGAGTGGAAGCAGCAAGTAAGCACGAGCAAATTACCTTTTCAATGTTCCTGAGCCCTGTGGACTCCTTGATGTACTCCCATCAAGGAAACCCTACACCCAGGGTTTTCAGACAAAGCAAAACTCTTGGGGGAGATAACTCTCTGCCCTACTTCTGAGCTCCAACTACCATTTGTTTCCAGCTGGGACATCTCTTCTCAAGCAACTACCATCGTCCATCAAATATTTGGGGGCTTTCTGAGATCCAGAGGTACTTTCCCATGACTATTGCTCTCCTTGGAATTGTCTGTGCCCTTCTGTCTGCCTGTGATAAACAGCTGGTCGTGTGACTGGCGTAGTAGGTATGGAGGACGTAAACCGGCACAGCCAGTCCACTTCCCTTATCGCTGAGCATTTCCATTTGCCTTCCAGTCACATGCTTGAGCTGCAAAGCGGTTTCCGATTCCTACGAGGCCTTCCTGGATGTCCCTTTGGATATAAAAGTAAGAGGGTTTGTAGCTGTGATTCAAGACGTCCCAAGGCCCCTGTAGCTTCCCAGAATAAACACAGGGGGCGGAAAAACACAGGCTGTGAACAAAAGAGAGCTGAGTGGCGGGTGGGAGGTGGAACGGACTGTGTCCTTCTGGGGAGGCCGTGGCAGCGGTCCCCCTGTAGGTGCTGGCTTTAAGCTGGACAAGCACGCATTATCCTCTCCGCACCCTTGACGTACTCTCATCCTTCTTCCCTCTGCCCTGCCTCAACACCCGTCTGGCTCCCAGGCTGATGGGTTGTATTGGTTTCATTATTGATGACCCTGCACACCATCGGTAGCTGAACTGTGCGGTGCCACAGGGAGGTAGCTCTTGAGTGCCCCAGGAATCCCTGGGAAAGGAGGGAAATGTTCAGCATAATACCCGCTTTCTGCCTCCTTCTGGACACTGCTGGCGGGTTCACAGTGGGTCTCCTCAGCCTCAGGTACCTGGGCTGCCTTGTCAGCTCCTAGGAAGTGTTTGCGCGAGGGCGTTTCCCCGAGCTCACTGCTCTCCTTTCTCACTCCTCCAGGCAGCCTCATCTGTCACCGCAGCTCTGGAGGACTTTGTGAAACCCGAGCAGCTGGACGGCGAAAACTGCTTTAAATGTAGCAAGTAAGATGATTGCCATCGACATATTAATATTAGATCCTGCGTGAAGGTGCTGCATGTCATCGAGCATAAGTCATCTTTTCACGTATGTTCAACGCACGATCATGACACGCAGCTGTTTGGTTTAATATGTCCTTATGCAACTGAAGAGCCTTAAAATAGGGTAAGGATGTGCGAGACATGAAAGCTTGTCTGGCTTTCTGGGTGGGAAAAAGGGTGCATTTCAGCACTTGGCTCTGTGCTTGGTTTCAAGGTGTGACAAGATGGTTGCCGCCTCCAAGAGGTTTACAATCCACCGTGTGCCCAAGGTTCTCACGGTGTGTCTGAAAAGGTTTGAAGACTTCACCGGCAGGAAGATCAGCAAGGTGTGTACGCCAGTGGAGCGCAACTTTCTCTTCCCGGAGCAGGAGATTTCCCAAAGCAGTACGCTCTTTCACAAGCTGTTCAGGTTGAGTTTTTCGTGTTCCCTTCTGGGGAGGGGAGAGGAGAGGTCCCGTGGGAAGACAAGCATGTACTCCGCTCCGACAGAGCTGCTTTGGTCGGGAACAGTTTCCTGCCACCCAAACCATTACATGTTGAAGGCTATTTCATGTAGTATTTCAGGATGATTTCTGAGCCCTCTTGGTCTCTCCGTAGGTGGTGGAGTATCCCGAGTACTTGGATCTTCGGCCATACACATCTCAGGCAGCTGGAGAACCGCTCCTCTACGCCTTGTATGCTGTCCTGGTGCATAGCGGTGGCAGCTGTGATGCAGGACACTATTTCTGCTACACAAAGGTAAAGAGCAACTTCCTTCCTAGCAGGGGAAAAACGTGTGCTGGGGAAGACACGCTTTCACAGCAGTGTTACTGGCAGCCAAGGCTTTGGGGGAGAAGGTCTCCTTACCAGCTGCATTGGATTTGTTTTAGCGTACTCTTGGTTCTGTTGCTTTCTGCCTGGGTTATCGTTGAGAAACCATGCAGTTCATCTCCAGATATCGTTGCCCTTTTTTACAGGCCAGCAATGGACTGTGGTACGAGATGAACGATTCGTCTGTGGATGGTCGTGGCATCGATACAGTTCTCAGGCAGCAAGCCTATTTGCTGTTTTATGTCAGGTAATAACAAGATTTAAAATGTGTTCAGAATACGTTTCCTTTTCCCGGCTTTGCTGTTCTTCTTCTCATCCTCCGGAGTGTTTCTCTTTCTGTCACAGGAGACAGTTACTACCTGCATTATTCGGTGCTGTCAAATGTGAACTACCCCCCGTCAGTCTTTCTCTCTCCTAGCTGGGCTTTAGGCTCCTGCCCTGCTGTGAACTGCTACTTGCCTGCTCTCTGAAGCTGGCTAATGTAGAGAAGAATACTTAGAGGCAATTCCGACAGGAAAGATGGGGAGGGACTATTTATCAGGGAGTGTAGTGATAGGACGAGGGGTAACGGTTTTGAACTGAAAGAGGGAAGATGTAGATTAGATATTAGGAAGAAATTGTTTACGGTGAGGGTGGTGAGACACTGGAAGAGGTTGCCCAGAGAAGTTGTGGATGCCCCCTCCCTGGAAGTGGTCAAGGCCGGGTTGGATGGGGCTTTGAGCAACCTGATCTAGTGGAAGGTATCCCTGCCCATGGCAGAGGAGTTGGAACTAGATGATCTTTAAGGTCCCTTCGGACCCAAGCCGTTTTATGATTCTACGATTCTATGAAATGGAGGCCGTAGGGGGTGTAAAGACGAGGACTTGCTCTGACAGGGGTAGACCTGGTGGGAAGACCCCAGTCGAATTTCCCATTGGTAGTCTTGGTAGCGTCTTCTCTCTGCCATAGAAACCGCTCCAAGAAGATGACTGAACGCCAGGGGAGGCTGCAAGAACAGCCTTAAACGGAGACCACTCTTTTTTTCTCCAGGCGCTCTGATTTGAAAACAGGAGAAAGGGCTTCTTCCTCACCGGCACCATCATATGCCCGTTCCTTCCTCAGTCAGTGGGGGGCTGACAGCGAGCAGGCGGGTTCTGTGGGACCACAGGGCCTGCCTCGCAGGACTAAGGTAACTCTGGGGAGGTGGGTCAGGGCACCAGATGTGGACAGTGGATTTCTTTCTGGGATCTTGGCATTACTCTCTTTTCCCTCCCACGCTGCAGCTTTCTTCACAGCCACAACGCGGCTCCCTCTCAAAGCATCCCGCCTAGATCCACCCCGTTTGTCTGCCTTTGGCCCTTCTGCCTTTGCAGCCCTCTGGGAGAGCCTTTGGGAGGCCCTTAGCTGTCCCCTCACACAGCTCCTGGGGGTTCCCCACTTTTCTGGTCCTTTCAGGAGCAAAGGGCAGGACCTTTTCACTCTCTCTTTGCAGGACATGGCAGTGGGCATGGAGGGCTCTCCAGAGGACAGCGCCTCCTCCGCAACAGCCAGCACCAGCCAGCTAACCCGGGCAGGTGCACGGGAGGCATCTGCAGGCTGGCCGTGCCCCACC
Source organism: Aptenodytes patagonicus (assembly GCF_965638725.1). Classification (NCBI taxonomy): domain Eukaryota; kingdom Metazoa; phylum Chordata; class Aves; order Sphenisciformes; family Spheniscidae; genus Aptenodytes; species Aptenodytes patagonicus. Next base: position 287,706 of record NW_027472016.1, read on the forward strand.
TGGCCAGGCACGCTCAACATCGCCTCCTACATTGGCTTCTGCTTGCACCGCTTCTTCTGCGGCTGTATGAGGCTGGTGTCCAGAAGGAAAGCTGCGTGCCGGGTCTGCTGTCAACCATTTGACCATGTGCTGCACACCATGCGAGAAGACAGCAATAAAGACGAGCATGGACTCAGCCCTTCTTCCCGCTGCCAGAGGAACGGTGCCAGGGAGAGGGCCCGGAGCAGATCCCCGCAGTGGCGCAATGATCTCCGCAGCTGGTTCGTGGACGCCACGGACTATGACCCACGCAGCAGGGAGGAGGAGAACTGGTCCTCCAAGTTGTGACAGCGCTCCCAGGGATGACGCAGCTCCAGGGCCCTCCAACGGCAGCTCCCAGTCGGCTCCCACACCCAGTGCTGCTCGGGAGCCAACCCTGCCAATGCAGAGAGAGCGGAGCAGATCCCTGCGGCAGGGCTACGATCTCCGCAGCCGCTTTGTGGAGATCACGGACTACCACCGCTCAGCAAGGAGGAGGAGGAGGTGGAGAGCAAGTCCTCCACGTCGTGACGGAGCCCCAAGGGATGACGGAGCTCCAGGGCCCTCCAACGGCAGCTCCCAGTTGGCTCCCACGCCCAGTGCTGCTCGGGAGCCAACCCTGCCAATGCAGAGAGAGCGGAGCAGATCCCTGCGGCAGGGCTACGATCTCCGCAGCCGCTTTGTGGAGGTCACAGACTGCCACCGCTCAGCAAGGAGGAGGAGGAGGTGGAGAGCAAGTCCTCCACGCCGTGACGGAGCCTCAAGGGATGACGGAGGTCCAGGGCCCTCCAACGGCAGCTCCAAGTGGGCTCCCACACGCAGGGCTGCTCAGGAGCAAACTCTGCCGAGGCAGAGAGAGCGGAGCAGATCCCCGCGACGGGGCCATGATTTCTGCAGCCGGTTTGTGGACACCACAGACTATGACCCCTCAGCAGGGAGGAGGAGGAGGAGGGTTTCGGCGCCCCAGAGATGCACGTCGGACAAATACTCAGGGCGCTGCGGTGGTGATGGGGGCAGATTGTGACCCTGGATGGGGGAGGGGCACAGCATCTGACTCCTGCAGTGCCGGAGAGGAGGAGGACGAAGAATCCAGGAAGCACCAAAACTGCCCCCAGCAGGGACCAAGCTGCACAAAGGGCACCAGCAGCGCACCCTGTCCCTCCTCCCAGTACTGCCTCTGGCCAGGAAGAGCTCAGAGGGACCTTCCAGAGACTTGGACAGCTCTGCCGGCTAGCCCGTCTGCCCACAGGCCCCTCGAGGAAGAGCTTTCATCCCTGTTCAGCTGTTGGGATCGCCTTGCAAAAACAACACACATTTGGTACCAACAGGCAGAAAAGCCAAAGCCAGAATTAAAAACACTTGTTGGCCTTGCGTATATCATTCATGGGGTGTTTTCTTCTCTGTAGGTGTTGGGAAATACCCAGTGTGGGAGGTTTATGTCTCGGGATTTTGAAAGCTGTGTGCTTGCGTATGCCCATCTTGCAATCTCTTCTTTTTAAATACGGAGTTCAAGTCACTCGAACAGAAATGGGCTGGATGAGCCGACAGCGAGCGGGACTGAAACGGGCTGAACGGCCGGGCCCGGAGGGTGCTGCTCAGTGGCACCAAGTCTAGCGCGAGGCAAGTAACTAGCGGTGTCGCCCAGGGGTCAGTACTGGGTCCGATCCTGTTTAACATCTTCCTTAATTAATGGCCTGGATGATGGGGCAGAGTGTAAGTCACCTCAGGTGGCTTTCTTTTTACGTAGTTTTTGGTTTTCAAAGACGCTTTTGTGTAAACATCCTTGAGAGTTTAAGCAGGAGGGCTTCAAAGCGGGCTGAAAGAGGGCTGCAGAGCAGCCCCCTCCTGCTGCCCTGTTGTGGATCGCTCCTCTGTGCTCGGTCCCCACGGCATCGGAGGCGGTGCTGAGGTGCTGGAGTGAAACGTTAGGGTGCTGCAAAGGAGCAGGCAGTGACGGCCAAGAGGCAGATCCTCTCCTCGGCTGCACAGTCACTCCTGTGTTTAGCAAAGTCGTTGGTTTCCAGCGGTGCCAGGGAACAGTTTGCGGTGCCTGGCACGAGCATCACAGACTACTTGGGTCTCCTTCTGTGCTCTGAACTTGCAGAGAGCTACAGAGGTGACAAAACTTCTTGGCCAGGAAGACCCTCCTCAGGTGACCCAACGCGTGTTTGAAATCCACCTAGAGAGTATTGATCCTTGTAGAAGAGAGACGATCCCAAAGCATCAAGTTTGGATCGCTGCAACAGCTTTTGGAGTGGAAAACGATGGCAAAGTTAGAGCATTTCCGTTTTTGTTTCTCTCAGTTAAAGCATTGTCAGATGCCACAGTGATGGGCAACGTATCAAGTCTGAAGACAGCTTCCTAAGTTGGCGTTTCCGATGTCCATAATGTCTAATGAGGACAGACACAGTCTGCACAGGCCTGACATAGCTTCCTAGAGCCTGGAAGCCCTGGCAGCTGGTTCTGGTCAGGCTCCTCGTTGCCTTTACTAATAATAGCAACGAAATACATATATTTTTTTTAATCTTTCTTTTTTTTTTTTTCTTTTTTTTTTTTTTTTTTTTTTTTTCCCACCAGGCACCTTCATAGGAATAATAGTAAAAAGTGAAATAAGAAAAAACTCTGGCCAGGTCACCTGATGGATAAGATGCCTTCCATAAAAGGAGCCCCTCGGGGCTCAGGCATTCTTCAGCCACGTTCACCTGACCAAGCCCGCCTGCTGTGGCATTTTGTGAAGGGCAATGAACGTCACGCTGCCCAAGCACAAGAGCTGTAGCTGAAGTGTGTGAGTGAGGAGCGGGCAGCGAAGGCACACCCTGCTCGACATCCAGCTGCCAGGATCCTCTGCTTCCCTGGGTAGCATGGGGCGCTGCCAGCTCCTGAGCCCTGACCCCGTGTCGTGGTTTAACCCCAGGAGGCAGCTCAGCACCACACAGACGCTCACTCACTCCCCCCCGCACCGATGGGATAGGGGAGAGAATCAGGAGGGTAAAAGTGAGGAAACTCATGGGTTGAGATAAAGACGGTTTAATAATTAAAGCAAAAGCCGCGCACGCAAGCCAAGCAAAATAGGGAATTCATTCACCACTTCCCATTGGCAGGCAGGTGTTCAGCCATCTCCAGGAAAGCAGGGCTCCATCACGCCTAACGGTGACTTGGGAAGACAAAACGCCATCACTCCGAACGTCTCCCCTTTCTTTTCCTTCTTCCCCCAGCTTTTATTGCTGAGCGTGACACCATGGGGTATGGAATATGAACCTGTAGGAGACCAGGTGCTTTGCTACACGAGTCTCATGGACGCAGTCCTGGACCTGGAAAAAGTGGAAAAGCAACCCTCAGCAACCCAAATGTGCCAGCCAAAGCTGTGAACAGGCACGCTTACAGCCCTGGGCAGGTTTTATTCATCTGGCTGGTGCGGCTCCGGGAAGAAGTGGGAGCTCTGCCGGCGGACAAAGAGCCCTTTGCCAGCTGCTGGGGTCTGGGAGGTGCCCGGGCCGTGGCAGCCGTGTGGCCTCAAGGGGACACATCCCCGTGCAGGCCCGTGTCACAAAGGGGCAGTGAAGTGGCACCCGCCCGGCGCTTGTGACCTCACCTGGCCAGGGCTTGGGATCCCGAAAAGCGGGCCAGCGAAAGGTAGTTGGGCTGAGCCGGCCTTCGGGATAACTCGGCTCCTTCCCTTGCTACTTGCGTGCCTACTTTTTTCCAAGCATTCCTCATTTACTGCCCACTTCTCCTCACCTTCCATCCTCTTTCAAAGGTAATTCTGAGTTGACTTTTGGGACAGATCGTAGAGTAGGTAGACTGGGATAAAAGTATAGGCTGGTCTATACCTTCTAGAGCTCTAGGCTGAGCTATTTACACCTCTGTAGGCTGGCCAGATATGCGCTGTGGGTAGAGTTCCTATTTGCTAATTCTTATTTCTTTACCGTATGCTAGGATAGGTAAGTAGCGGGGGTGGTAGTGCAGTCTGAGGCCTTGGGCTCAGCCTAGAATGCCAAGAAGCCCACCCTGACTGACGTGGTAGGAAGGGAGACAGAAAAGGAGCACAGCAAAGGCAGCCGTTAAAGTAGCGGCCGAAAGCTGGTCACCCCTGCATACAAGGTGGGAAGACGTGAGCTGGAGAGCCAGAGGGCTCTGCCGCTAACGCTAGCCACAGATCAGCAGCAGGTCCTCTTCGGAGAAGGTGACACGCAATGCAGTCTTTCAAAAGGGCCTTGGTCAATCGGAGTCCTGTGACAGGGACACTAGGCCCATCAGCCTGCAGCTCTGCAGCACTTCCGCTCCAGTTTCAGTACCACTGAAACACTTTTGATGGTGGATGCTGTTCTGTGGGTTGTGTTTGGGGGTTTTTTTTAATCCTTTTGTTGAGCTACAGTTATTTCTTTGCCATCAGGTGACGGGATTGGCACTGATCTCTTTCTGGAGTGCGTCCTGACATCCTTTGTCATCCAAAGCTGTCCCCTCTGTTCGTGAGAGGAGCGATGGCCGCAATGGGGAACGACTCCTGTGAGTAACGACTTCACCAGCAGGCTTGGACTTTGTGAATCCCCAAAGGCAACGGACGTGGCTGGTGCTCCATCCCTGAACGTTGATGTGCTGGCAGCCTCGAGTGAATTCTGGGGCGTTTCCTGGTAGCAGCCAGACTTACCCAGGTGTTTTCGATTAGACACAGGAAAACGCATTTTATCACTCCTCTGCCACTATGTACAAGACTTTGAAAGATGACGTTGCTCGTAGAAAGTTCTGACATCAGTAGGGTTACTTTCTGTGCTAGGTACTTGCTTGTTTTCATCAGGTTACAGTCAGGAAAAGGGAAGGCTTGACCTGATAATCCAATTCATGACTCTAGGGGGAAAGGAAGGTAGCCCAAGGCACAGAAATCAGCGTGGGTTCATTGGCCTTTCGGCAAAGGCAGCGGGGGAACAGAGTATTTTCCAAAACCGCTTCTTGACCAGTAATTGTCAACGGCAGTGATAGGCTTCCTCCAATGGTTCTGTGTTGGAGGTTGGAGCTGGTTCTTCTGCGCGCTCCTGTAGACAACTTGACTTTTAAATACGCTTTCGTGCAACAATATCGTCTCCTCTCTTTTCAAATGTCATTTCCCTGCAGTCCTTGCCGAGGGAATGGCTCCGCCACAAAGGATCCTCTTTCCCCCGGAGAAGATTTGCATGGCCTGGCAGCAAAGACAGAGACCTGGAGCGGGACTCCACAACCTGGGCAATACGTGCTTCCTCAACTCCGTCCTGCAGTGCCTGACGTACACACCCCCTCTGGCCAACTACCTGCTCTCTCGGGAGCACAGCCGGTCCTGTGAGTCCTTTTAGGAACGTCTCCTTGCACATCAGCTGGGCACTGATCCCAAGGATTCCCAGCATCTGGAATTTGATTTAAGGAGAAAAGCAGCCCTTCTTTCCAACCCCCCCCGAGTTGGTGTTCTTTGAACACTCAAGCCTAGGAGACGCTTGTCGTGTCTAGGTGTGCTCATCTTCAGAAAGGCACCTCTTTCTAGCCCCGGGGTCTCGGTCCCTACTCCCGCAAGTTCAACTCTCTTTGCTCGTTGCACAGAAAACTTCTGTCAGTTTAGCATCTCTCTGAAGAAAGTTTTCTATGCACTAAAATGTCCCGGGCTTGTTGGGATGCTGGCACCTTGGGAGAAGAGGAGTGGAGACTGTTCTTATAACGTCAAGACCTCCACAAGGTTTCCCATGGCTAAGGATATTTTGCTCACCTGAGAAGCTTCCTTCCCTCCCTCCCTCCCTCCCTCCCTCCCTCTTTAGGTCGTCAGCAAGGCTTCTGCATGATGTGCGTAATGGAGGCGCACGTTAACAAGGTCCTGCATTTCTCAGCCAGTGCCATCCAGCCTTGGCCTGTCGTCCGTGTCCTCACACGTAAGTCATTTCAGGTGCTTTCACAGGTTTTCTTCCCTTCTTGGAGGGGAGAGCTATTAACCTCTTCTTTCTTAGGAATAGGAGAACATTTCCGGCATGGCATGCAGGAAGACGCCCATGAGTTCTTACGCTATACTGTCGATGCCATGCAGAGAGCTTGTCTGAGTGGAAGCAGCAAGTAAGCACGAGCAAATTACCTTTTCAATGTTCCTGAGCCCTGTGGACTCCTTGATGTACTCCCATCAAGGAAACCCTACACCCAGGGTTTTCAGACAAAGCAAAACTCTTGGGGGAGATAACTCTCTGCCCTACTTCTGAGCTCCAACTACCATTTGTTTCCAGCTGGGACATCTCTTCTCAAGCAACTACCATCGTCCATCAAATATTTGGGGGCTTTCTGAGATCCAGAGGTACTTTCCCATGACTATTGCTCTCCTTGGAATTGTCTGTGCCCTTCTGTCTGCCTGTGATAAACAGCTGGTCGTGTGACTGGCGTAGTAGGTATGGAGGACGTAAACCGGCACAGCCAGTCCACTTCCCTTATCGCTGAGCATTTCCATTTGCCTTCCAGTCACATGCTTGAGCTGCAAAGCGGTTTCCGATTCCTACGAGGCCTTCCTGGATGTCCCTTTGGATATAAAAGTAAGAGGGTTTGTAGCTGTGATTCAAGACGTCCCAAGGCCCCTGTAGCTTCCCAGAATAAACACAGGGGGCGGAAAAACACAGGCTGTGAACAAAAGAGAGCTGAGTGGCGGGTGGGAGGTGGAACGGACTGTGTCCTTCTGGGGAGGCCGTGGCAGCGGTCCCCCTGTAGGTGCTGGCTTTAAGCTGGACAAGCACGCATTATCCTCTCCGCACCCTTGACGTACTCTCATCCTTCTTCCCTCTGCCCTGCCTCAACACCCGTCTGGCTCCCAGGCTGATGGGTTGTATTGGTTTCATTATTGATGACCCTGCACACCATCGGTAGCTGAACTGTGCGGTGCCACAGGGAGGTAGCTCTTGAGTGCCCCAGGAATCCCTGGGAAAGGAGGGAAATGTTCAGCATAATACCCGCTTTCTGCCTCCTTCTGGACACTGCTGGCGGGTTCACAGTGGGTCTCCTCAGCCTCAGGTACCTGGGCTGCCTTGTCAGCTCCTAGGAAGTGTTTGCGCGAGGGCGTTTCCCCGAGCTCACTGCTCTCCTTTCTCACTCCTCCAGGCAGCCTCATCTGTCACCGCAGCTCTGGAGGACTTTGTGAAACCCGAGCAGCTGGACGGCGAAAACTGCTTTAAATGTAGCAAGTAAGATGATTGCCATCGACATATTAATATTAGATCCTGCGTGAAGGTGCTGCATGTCATCGAGCATAAGTCATCTTTTCACGTATGTTCAACGCACGATCATGACACGCAGCTGTTTTGTTTAATATGTCCTTATGCAACTGAAGAGCCTTAAAATAGGGTAAGGATGTGCGAGACATGAAAGCTTGTCTGGCTTTCTGGGTGGGAAAAAGGGTGCATTTCAGCACTTGGCTCTGTGCTTGGTTTCAAGGTGTGACAAGATGGTTGCCGCCTCCAAGAGGTTTACAATCCACCGTGTGCCCAAGGTTCTCACGGTGTGTCTGAAAAGGTTTGAAGACTTCACCGGCAGGAAGATCAGCAAGGTGTGTACGCCAGTGGAGCGCAACTTTCTCTTCCCGGAGCAGGAGATTTCCCAAAGCAGTACGCTCTTTCACAAGCTGTTCAGGTTGAGTTTTTCGTGTTCCCTTCTGGGGAGGGGAGAGGAGAGGTCCCGTGGGAAGACAAGCATGTACTCCGCTCCGACAGAGCTGCTTTGGTCGGGAACAGTTTCCTGCCACCCAAACCATTACATGTTGAAGGCTATTTCATGTAGTATTTCAGGATGATTTCTGAGCCCTCTTGGTCTCTCCGTAGGTGGTGGAGTATCCCGAGTACTTGGATCTTCGGCCATACACATCTCAGGCAGCTGGAGAACCGCTCCTCTACGCCTTGTATGCTGTCCTGGTGCATAGCGGTGGCAGCTGTGATGCAGGACACTATTTCTGCTACACAAAGGTAAAGAGCAACTTCCTTCCTAGCAGGGGAAAAACGTGTGCTGGGGAAGACACGCTTTCACAGCAGTGTTACTGGCAGCCAAGGCTTTGGGGGAGAAGGTCTCCTTACCAGCTGCATTGGATTTGTTTTAGCGTACTCTTGGTTCTGTTGCTTTCTGCCTGGGTTATCGTTGAGAAACCATGCAGTTCATCTCCAGATATCGTTGCCCTTTTTTACAGGCCAGCAATGGACTGTGGTACGAGATGAACGATTCGTCTGTGGATGGTCGTGGCATCGATACAGTTCTCAGGCAGCAAGCCTATTTGCTGTTTTATGTCAGGTAATAACAAGATTTAAAATGTGTTCAGAATACGTTTCCTTTTCCCGGCTTTGCTGTTCTTCTTCTCATCCTCCGGAGTGTTTCTCTTTCTGTCACAGGAGACAGTTACTACCTGCATTATTCGGTGCTGTCAAATGTGAACTACCCCCCGTCAGTCTTTCTCTCTCCTAGCTGGGCTTTAGGCTCCTGCCCTGCTGTGAACTGCTACTTGCCTGCTCTCTGAAGCTGGCTAATGTAGAGAAGAATACTTAGAGGCAATTCCGACAGGAAAGATGGGGAGGGACTATTTATCAGGGAGTGTAGTGATAGGACGAGGGGTAACGGTTTTGAACTGAAAGAGGGAAGATGTAGATTAGATATTAGGAAGAAATTGTTTACGGTGAGGGTGGTGAGACACTGGAAGAGGTTGCCCAGAGAAGTTGTGGATGCCCCCTCCCTGGAAGTGGTCAAGGCCGGGTTGGATGGGGCTTTGAGCAACCTGATCTAGTGGAAGGTATCCCTGCCCATGGCAGAGGAGTTGGAACTAGATGATCTTTAAGGTCCCTTCGGACCCAAGCCGTTTTATGATTCTACGATTCTATGAAATGGAGGCCGTAGGGGGTGTAAAGACGAGGACTTGCTCTGACAGGGGTAGACCTGGTGGGAAGACCCCAGTCGAATTTCCCATTGGTAGTCTTGGTAGCGTCTTCTCTCTGCCATAGAAACCGCTCCAAGAAGATGACTGAACGCCAGGGGAGGCTGCAAGAACAGCCTTAAACGGAGACCACTCTTTTTTTCTCCAGGCGCTCTGATTTGAAAACAGGAGAAAGGGCTTCTTCCTCACCGGCACCATCATATGCCCGTTCCTTCCTCAGTCAGTGGGGGGCTGACAGCGAGCAGGCGGGTTCTGTGGGACCACAGGGCCTGCCTCGCAGGACTAAGGTAACTCTGGGGAGGTGGGTCAGGGCACCAGATGTGGACAGTGGATTTCTTTCTGGGATCTTGGCATTACTCTCTTTTCCCTCCCACGCTGCAGCTTTCTTCACAGCCACAACGCGGCTCCCTCTCAAAGCATCCCGCCTAGATCCACCCCGTTTGTCTGCCTTTGGCCCTTCTGCCTTTGCAGCCCTCTGGGAGAGCCTTTGGGAGGCCCTTAGCTGTCCCCTCACACAGCTCCTGGGGGTTCCCCACTTTTCTGGTCCTTTCAGGAGCAAAGGGCAGGACCTTTTCACTCTCTCTTTGCAGGACATGGCAGTGGGCATGGAGGGCTCTCCAGAGGACAGCGCCTCCTCCGCAACAGCCAGCACCAGCCAGCTAACCCGGGCAGGTGCACGGGAGGCATCTGCAGGCTGGCCGTGCCCCACCTGGCCAGGCACGCTCAACATCGCCTCCTACATTGGCTTCTGCTTGCACCGCTTCTTCTGCGGCTGTATGAGGCTGGTGTCCAGAAGGAAAGCTGCGTGCCGGGTCTGCTGTCAACCATTTGACCATGTGCTGCACACCATGCGAGAAGACAGCAATAAAGACGAGCATGGACTCAGCCCTTCTTCCCGCTGCCAGAGGAACGGTGCCAGGGAGAGGGCCCGGAGCAGATCCCCGCAGTGGCGCAATGATCTCCGCAGCTGGTTCGTGGACGCCACGGACTATGACCACGCAGCAGGGAGGAGGAGAACTGGTCCTCCAAGTTGTGACAGCGCTCCCAGGGATGACGCAGCTCCAGGGCCCTCCAACGGCAGCTCCCAGTCGGCTCCCACACCCAGTGCTGCTCGGGAGCCAACCCTGCCAATGCAGAGAGAGCGGAGCAGATCCCTGCGGCAGGGCTACGATCTCCGCAGCCGCTTTGTGGAGATCACGGACTACCACCGCTCAGCAAGGAGGAGGAGGAGGTGGAGAGCAAGTCCTCCACGTCGTGACGGAGCCCCAAGGGATGACGGAGCTCCAGGGCCCTCCAACGGCAGCTCCCAGTTGGCTCCCACGCCCAGTGCTGCTCGGGAGCCAACCCTGCCAATGCAGAGAGAGCGGAGCAGATCCCTGCGGCAGGGCTACGATCTCCGCAGCCGCTTTGTGGAGGTCACAGACTGCCACCGCTCAGCAAGGAGGAGGAGGAGGTGGAGAGCAAGTCCTCCACGCCGTGACGGAGCCTCAAGGGATGACGGAGGTCCAGGGCCCTCCAACGGCAGCTCCAAGTGGGCTCCCACACGCAGGGCTGCTCAGGAGCAAACTCTGCCGAGGCAGAGAGAGCGGAGCAGATCCCCGCGACGGGGCCATGATTTCTGCAGCCGGTTTGTGGACACCACAGACTATGACCCCTCAGCAGGGAGGAGGAGGAGGAGGGTTTCGGCGCCCCAGAGATGCACGTCGGACAAATACTCAGGGCGCTGCGGTGGTGATGGGGGCAGATTGTGACCCTGGATGGGGGAGGGGCACAGCATCTGACTCCTGCAGTGCCGGAGAGGAGGAGGACGAAGAATCCAGGAAGCACCAAAACTGCCCCCAGCAGGGACCAAGCTGCACAAAGGGCACCAGCAGCGCACCCTGTCCCTCCTCCCAGTACTGCCTCTGGCCAGGAAGAGCTCAGAGGGACCTTCCAGAGACTTGGACAGCTCTGCCGGCTAGCCCGTCTGCCCACAGGCCCCTCGAGGAAGAGCTTTCATCCCTGTTCAGCTGTTGGGATCGCCTGGCAAAAACAACACACATTTGGTACCAACAGGCAGAAAAGCCAAAGCCAGAATTAAAAACACTTGTTGGCCTTGCGTATATCATTCATGGGGTGTTTTCTTCTCTGTAGGTGTTGGGAAATACCCAGTGTGGGAGGTTTATGTCTCGGGATTTTGAAAGCTGTGTGCTTGCGTATGCCCATCTTGCAATCTCTTCTTTTTAAATACGGAGTTCAAGTCACTCGAACAGAAATGGGCTGGATGAGCCGACAGCGAGCGGGACTGAAACGGGCTGAACGGCCGGGCCCGGAGGGTGCTGCTCAGTGGCACCAAGTCTAGCGCGAGGCAAGTAACTAGCGGTGTCGCCCAGGGGTCAGTACTGGGTCCGATCCTGTTTAACATCTTCCTTAATTAATGGCCTGGATGATGGGGCAGAGTGTAAGTCACCTCAGGTGGCTTTCTTTTTACGTAGTTTTTGGTTTTCAAAGACGCTTTTGTGTAAACATCCTTGAGAGTTTAAGCAGGAGGGCTTCAAAGCGGGCTGAAAGAGGGCTGCAGAGCAGCCCCCTCCTGCTGCCCTGTTGTGGATCGCTCCTCTGTGCTCGGTCCCCACGGCATCGGAGGCGGTGCTGAGGTGCTGGAGTGAAACGTTAGGGTGCTGCAAAGGAGCAGGCAGTGACGGCCAAGAGGCAGATCCTCTCCTCGGCTGCACAGTCACTCCTGTGTTTAGCAAAGTCGTTGGTTTCCAGCGGTGCCAGGGAACAGTTTGCGGTGCCTGGCACGAGCATCACAGACTACTTGGGTCTCCTTCTGTGCTCTGAACTTGCAGAGAGCTACAGAGGTGACAAAACTTCTTGGCCAGGAAGACCCTCCTCAGGTGACCCAACGCGTGTTTGAAATCCACCTAGAGAGTATTGATCCTTGTAGAAGAGAGACGATCCCAAAGCATCAAGTTTGGATCGCTGCAACAGCTTTTGGAGTGGAAAACGATGGCAAAGTTAGAGCATTTCCGTTTTTGTTTCTCTCAGTTAAAGCATTGTCAGATGCCACAGTGATGGGCAACGTATCAAGTCTGAAGACAGCTTCCTAAGTTGGCGTTTCCGATGTCCATAATGTCTAATGAGGACAGACACAGTCTGCACAGGCCTGACATAGCTTCCTAGAGCCTGGAAGCCCTGGCAGCTGGTTCTGGTCAGGCTCCTCGTTGCCTTTACTAATAATAGCAACGAAATACATATATTTTTTTTAATCTTTCTTTTTTTTTTTTCTTTTTTTTTTTTTTTTTTTTTCCACCAGGCACCTTCATAGGAATAATAGTAAAAAGTGAAATAAGAAAAAACTCTGGCCAGGTCACCTGATGGATAAGATGCCTTCCATAAAAGGAGCCCCTCGGGGCTCAGGCATTCTTCAGCCACGTTCACCTGACCAAGCCCGCCTTGCTGTGGCATTTTGTGAAGGGCAATGAACGTCACGCTGCCCAAGCACAAGAGCTGTAGCTGAAGTGTGTGAGTGAGGAGCGGGCAGCGAAGGCACACCCTGCTTGACATCCAGCTGCCAGGATCCTCTGCTTCCCTGGGTAGCATGGGGCGCTGCCAGCTCCTGAGCCCTGACCCCGTGTCGTGGTTTAACCCCAGGAGGCAGCTCAGCACCACACAGACGCTCACTCACTCCCCCCCGCACCGATGGGATAGGGGAGAGAATCAGGAGGGTAAAAGTGAGGAAACTCATGGGTTGAGATAAAGACGGTTTAATAATTAAAGCAAAAGCCGCGCACGCAAGCCAAGCAAAATAGGGAATTCATTCACCACTTCCCATTGGCAGGCAGGTGTTCAGCCATCTCCAGGAAAGCAGGGCTCCATCACGCCTAACGGTGACTTGGGAAGACAAAACGCCATCACTCCGAACGTCTCCCCTTTCTTTTCCTTCTTCCCCCAGCTTTTATTGCTGAGCGTGACACCATGGGGTATGGAATATGAACCTGTAGGAGACCAGGTGCTTTGCTACACGAGTCTCATGGACGCAGTCCTGGACCTGGAAAAAGTGGAAAAGCAACCCTCAGCAACCCAAATGTGCCAGCCAAAGCTGTGAACAGGCACGCTTACAGCCCTGGGCAGGTTTTATTCATCTGGCTGGTGCGGCTCCGGGAAGAAGTGGGAGCTCTGCTGGCGGACAAAGAGCCCTTTGCCAGCTGCTGGGGTCTGGGAGGTGCCCGGGCCGTGGCAGCCGTGTGGCCTCAAGGGGACACATCCCCGTGCAGGCCCGTGTCACAAAGGGGCAGTGAAGTGGCACCCGCCCGGCGCTTGTGACCTCACCTGGCCAGGGCTTGGGATCCCGAAAAGCGGGCCAGCGAAAGGTAGTTGGGCTGAGCCGGCCTTCGGGATAACTCGGCTCCTTCCCTTGCTACTTGCGTGCCTACTTTTTTCCAAGCATTCCTCATTTACTGCCCACTTCTCCTCACCTTCCATCCTCTTTCAAAGGTAATTCTGAGTTGACTTTTGGGACAGATCGTAGAGTAGGTAGACTGGGATAAAAGTATAGGCTGGTCTATACCTTCTAGAGCTCTAGGCTGAGCTATTTACACCTCTGTAGGCTGGCCAGATATGCGCTGTGGGTAGAGTTCCTATTTGCTAATTCTTATTTCTTTACCGTATGCTAGGATAGGTAAGTAGCGGGGGTGGTAGTGCAGTCTGAGGCCTTGGGCTCAGCCTAGAATGCCAAGAAGCCCACCCTGACTGACGTGGTAGGAAGGGAGACAGAAAAGGAGCACAGCAAAGGCAGCCGTTAAAGTAGCGGCCGAAAGCTGGTCACCCCTGCATACAAGGTGGGAAGACGTGAGCTGGAGAGCCAGAGGGCTCTGCCGCTAACGCTAGCCACAGATCAGCAGCAGGTCCTCTTCGGAGAAGGTGACACGCAATGCAGTCTTTCAAAAGGGCCTTGGTCAATCGGAGTCCTGTGACAGGGACACTAGGCCCATCAGCCTGCAGCTCTGCAGCACTTCCGCTCCAGTTTCAGTACCACTGAAACACTTTTGATGGTGGATGCTGTTCTGTGGGTTGTGTTTGGGGGTTTTTTTTAATCCTTTTGTTGAGCTACAGTTATTTCTTTGCCATCAGGTGACGGGATTGGCACTGATCTCTTTCTGGAGTGCGTCCTGACATCCTTTGTCATCCAAAGCTGTCCCCTCTGTTCGTGAGAGGAGCGATGGCCGCAATGGGGAACGACTCCTGTGAGTAACGACTTCACCAGCAGGCTTGGACTTTGTGAATCCCCAAAGGCAACGGACGTGGCTGGTGCTCCATCCCTGAACGTTGATGTGCTGGCAGCCTCGAGTGAATTCTGGGGCGTTTCCTGGTAGCAGCCAGACTTACCCAGGTGTTTTCGATTAGACACAGGAAAACGCATTTTATCACTCCTCTGCCACTATGTACAAGACTTTGAAAGATGACGTTGCTCGTAGAAAGTTCTGACATCAGTAGGGTTACTTTCTGTGCTAGGTACTTGCTTGTTTTCATCAGGTTACAGTCAGGAAAAGGGAAGGCTTGACCTGATAATCCAATTCATGACTCTAGGGGGAAAGGAAGGTAGCCCAAGGCACAGAAATCAGCGTGGGTTCATTGGCCTTTCGGCAAAGGCAGCGGGGGAACAGAGTATTTTCCAAAACCGCTTCTTGACCAGTAATTGTCAACGGCAGTGATAGGCTTCCTCCAATGGTTCTGTGTTGGAGGTTGGAGCTGGTTCTTCTGCGCGCTCCTGTAGACAACTTGACTTTTAAATACGCTTTCGTGCAACAATATCGTCTCCTCTCTTTTCAAATGTCATTTCCCTGCAGTCCTTGCCGAGGGAATGGCTCCGCCACAAAGGATCCTCTTTCCCCCGGAGAAGATTTGCATGGCCTGGCAGCAAAGACAGAGACCTGGAGCGGGACTCCACAACCTGGGCAATACGTGCTTCCTCAACTCCGTCCTGCAGTGCCTGACGTACACACCCCCTCTGGCCAACTACCTGCTCTCTCGGGAGCACAGCCGGTCCTGTGAGTCCTTTTAGGAACGTCTCCTTGCACATCAGCTGGGCACTGATCCCAAGGATTCCCAGCATCTGGAATTTGATTTAAGGAGAAAAGCAGCCCTTCTTTCCAACCCCCCCCGAGTTGGTGTTCTTTGAACACTCAAGCCTAGGAGACGCTTGTCGTGTCTAGGTGTGCTCATCTTCAGAAAGGCACCTCTTTCTAGCCCCGGGTCTCGGTCCCTACTCCCGCAAGTTCAACTCTCTTTGCTCGTTGCACAGAAAACTTCTGTCAGTTTAGCATCTCTCTGAAGAAAGTTTTCTATGCACTAAAATGTCCCGGGCTTGTTGGGATGCTGGCACCTTGGGAGAAGAGGAGTGGAGACTGTTCTTATAACGTCAAGACCTCCACAAGGTTTCCCATGGCTAAGGATATTTTGCTCACCTGAGAAGCTTCCTTCCCTCCCTCCCTCCCTCCCTCCCTCCCTCTTTAGGTCGTCAGCAAGGCTTCTGCATGATGTGCGTAATGGAGGCGCACGTTAACAAGGTCCTGCATTTCTCAGCCAGTGCCATCCAGCCTTGGCCTGTCGTCCGTGTCCTCACACGTAAGTCATTTCAGGTGCTTTCACAGGTTTTCTTCCCTTCTTGGAGGGGAGAGCTATTAACCTCTTCTTTCTTAGGAATAGGAGAACATTTCCGGCATGGCATGCAGGAAGACGCCCATGAGTTCTTACGCTATACTGTCGATGCCATGCAGAGAGCTTGTCTGAGTGGAAGCAGCAAGTAAGCACGAGCAAATTACCTTTTCAATGTTCCTGAGCCCTGTGGACTCCTTGATGTACTCCCATCAAGGAAACCCTACACCCAGGGTTTTCAGACAAAGCAAAACTCTTGGGGGAGATAACTCTCTGCCCTACTTCTGAGCTCCAACTACCATTTGTTTCCAGCTGGGACATCTCTTCTCAAGCAACTACCATCGTCCATCAAATATTTGGGGGCTTTCTGAGATCCAGAGGTACTTTCCCATGACTATTGCTCTCCTTGGAATTGTCTGTGCCCTTCTGTCTGCCTGTGATAAACAGCTGGTCGTGTGACTGGCGTAGTAGGTATGGAGGACGTAAACCGGCACAGCCAGTCCACTTCCCTTATCGCTGAGCATTTCCATTTGCCTTCCAGTCACATGCTTGAGCTGCAAAGCGGTTTCCGATTCCTACGAGGCCTTCCTGGATGTCCCTTTGGATATAAAAGTAAGAGGGTTTGTAGCTGTGATTCAAGACGTCCCAAGGCCCCTGTAGCTTCCCAGAATAAACACAGGGGGCGGAAAAACACAGGCTGTGAACAAAAGAGAGCTGAGTGGCGGGTGGGAGGTGGAACGGACTGTGTCCTTCTGGGGAGGCCGTGGCAGCGGTCCCCCTGTAGGTGCTGGCTTTAAGCTGGACAAGCACGCATTATCCTCTCCGCACCCTTGACGTACTCTCATCCTTCTTCCCTCTGCCCTGCCTCAACACCCGTCTGGCTCCCAGGCTGATGGGTTGTATTGGTTTCATTATTGATGACCCTGCACACCATCGGTAGCTGAACTGTGCGGTGCCACAGGGAGGTAGCTCTTGAGTGCCCCAGGAATCCCTGGGAAAGGAGGGAAATGTTCAGCATAATACCCGCTTTCTGCCTCCTTCTGGACACTGCTGGCGGGTTCACAGTGGGTCTCCTCAGCCTCAGGTACCTGGGCTGCCTTGTCAGCTCCTAGGAAGTGTTTGCGCGAGGGCGTTTCCCCGAGCTCACTGCTCTCCTTTCTCACTCCTCCAGGCAGCCTCATCTGTCACCGCAGCTCTGGAGGACTTTGTGAAACCCGAGCAGCTGGACGGCGAAAACTGCTTTAAATGTAGCAAGTAAGATGATTGCCATCGACATATTAATATTAGATCCTGCGTGAAGGTGCTGCATGTCATCGAGCATAAGTCATCTTTTCACGTATGTTCAACGCACGATCATGACACGCAGCTGTTTTGTTTAATATGTCCTTATGCAACTGAAGAGCCTTAAAATAGGGTAAGGATGTGCGAGACATGAAAGCTTGTCTGGCTTTCTGGGTGGGAAAAAGGGTGCATTTCAGCACTTGGCTCTGTGCTTGGTTTCAAGGTGTGACAAGATGGTTGCCGCCTCCAAGAGGTTTACAATCCACCGTGTGCCCAAGGTTCTCACGGTGTGTCTGAAAAGGTTTGAAGACTTCACCGGCAGGAAGATCAGCAAGGTGTGTACGCCAGTGGAGCGCAACTTTCTCTTCCCGGAGCAGGAGATTTCCCAAAGCAGTACGCTCTTTCACAAGCTGTTCAGGTTGAGTTTTTCGTGTTCCCTTCTGGGGAGGGGAGAGGAGAGGTCCCGTGGGAAGACAAGCATGTACTCCGCTCCGACAGAGCTGCTTTGGTCGGGAACAGTTTCCTGCCACCCAAACCATTACATGTTGAAGGCTATTTCATGTAGTATTTCAGGATGATTTCTGAGCCCTCTTGGTCTCTCCGTAGGTGGTGGAGTATCCCGAGTACTTGGATCTTCGGCCATACACATCTCAGGCAGCTGGAGAACCGCTCCTCTACGCCTTGTATGCTGTCCTGGTGCATAGCGGTGGCAGCTGTGATGCAGGACACTATTTCTGCTACACAAAGGTAAAGAGCAACTTCCTTCCTAGCAGGGGAAAAACGTGTGCTGGGGAAGACACGCTTTCACAGCAGTGTTACTGGCAGCCAAGGCTTTGGGGGAGAAGGTCTCCTTACCAGCTGCATTGGATTTGTTTTAGCGTACTCTTGGTTCTGTTGCTTTCTGCCTGGGTTATCGTTGAGAAACCATGCAGTTCATCTCCAGATATCGTTGCCCTTTTTTACAGGCCAGCAATGGACTGTGGTACGAGATGAACGATTCGTCTGTGGATGGTCGTGGCATCGATACAGTTCTCAGGCAGCAAGCCTATTTGCTGTTTTATGTCAGGTAATAACAAGATTTAAAATGTGTTCAGAATACGTTTCCTTTTCCCGGCTTTGCTGTTCTTCTTCTCATCCTCCGGAGTGTTTCTCTTTCTGTCACAGGAGACAGTTACTACCTGCATTATTCGGTGCTGTCAAATGTGAACTACCCCCCGTCAGTCTTTCTCTCTCCTAGCTGGGCTTTAGGCTCCTGCCCTGCTGTGAACTGCTACTTGCCTGCTCTCTGAAGCTGGCTAATGTAGAGAAGAATACTTAGAGGCAATTCCGACAGGAAAGATGGGGAGGGACTATTTATCAGGGAGTGTAGTGATAGGACGAGGGGTAACGGTTTTGAACTGAAAGAGGGAAGATGTAGATTAGATATTAGGAAGAAATTGTTTACGGTGAGGGTGGTGAGACACTGGAAGAGGTTGCCCAGAGAAGTTGTGGATGCCCCCTCCCTGGAAGTGGTCAAGGCCGGGTTGGATGGGGCTTTGAGCAACCTGATCTAGTGGAAGGTATCCCTGCCCATGGCAGAGGAGTTGGAACTAGATGATCTTTAAGGTCCCTTCGGACCCAAGCCATTTTATGATTCTACGATTCTATGAAATGGAGGCCGTAGGGGGTGTAAAGACGAGGACTTGCTCTGACAGGGGTAGACCTGGTGGGAAGACCCCAGTCGAATTTCCCATTGGTAGTCTTGGTAGCGTCTTCTCTCTGCCATAGAAACCGCTCCAAGAAGATGACTGAACGCCAGGGGAGGCTGCAAGAACAGCCTTAAACGGAGACCACTCTTTTTTTCTCCAGGCGCTCTGATTTGAAAACAGGAGAAAGGGCTTCTTCCTCACCGGCACCATCATATGCCCGTTCCTTCCTCAGTCAGTGGGGGGCTGACAGCGAGCAGGCGGGTTCTGTGGGACCACAGGGCCTGCCTCGCAGGACTAAGGTAACTCTGGGGAGGTGGGTCAGGGCACCAGATGTGGACAGTGGATTTCTTTCTGGGATCTTGGCATTACTCTCTTTTCCCTCCCACGCTGCAGCTTTCTTCACAGCCACAACGCGGCTCCCTCTCAAAGCATCCCGCCTAGATCCACCCCGTTTGTCTGCCTTTGGCCCTTCTGCCTTTGCAGCCCTCCGGGAGAGCCTTTGGGAGGCCCTTAGCTGTCCCCTCACACAGCTCCTGGGGGTTCCCCACTTTTCTGGTCCTTTCAGGAGCAAAGGGCAGGACCTTTTCACTCTCTCTTTGCAGGACATGGCAGTGGGCATGGAGGGCTCTCCAGAGGACAGCGCCTCCTCCGCAACAGCCAGCACCAGCCAGCTAACCCGGGCAGGTGCACGGGAGGCATCTGCAGGCTGGCCGTGCCCCACCTGGCCAGGCACGCTCAACATCGCCTCCTACATTGGCTTCTGCTTGCACCGCTTCTTCTGCGGCTGTATGAGGCTGGTGTCCAGAAGGAAAGCTGCGTGCCGGGTCTGCTGTCAACCATTTGACCATGTGCTGCACACCATGCGAGAAGACAGCAATAAAGACGAGCATGGACTCAGCCCTTCTTCCCGCTGCCAGAGGAACGGTGCCAGGGAGAGGGCCCGGAGCAGATCCCCGCAGTGGCGCAATGATCTCCGCAGCTGGTTCGTGGACGCCACGGACTATGACCACGCAGCAGGGAGGAGGAGAACTGGTCCTCCAAGTTGTGACAGCGCTCCCAGGGATGACGCAGCTCCAGGGCCCTCCAACGGCAGCTCCCAGTCGGCTCCCACACCCAGTGCTGCTCGGGAGCCAACCCTGCCAATGCAGAGAGAGCGGAGCAGATCCCTGCGGCAGGGCTACGATCTCCGCAGCCGCTTTGTGGAGATCACGGACTACCACCGCTCAGCAAGGAGGAGGAGGAGGTGGAGAGCAAGTCCTCCACGTCGTGACGGAGCCCCAAGGGATGACGGAGCTCCAGGGCCCTCCAACGGCAGCTCCCAGTTGGCTCCCACGCCCAGTGCTGCTCGGGAGCCAACCCTGCCAATGCAGAGAGAGCGGAGCAGATCCCTGCGGCAGGGCTACGATCTCCGCAGCCGCTTTGTGGAGGTCACAGACTGCCACCGCTCAGCAAGGAGGAGGAGGAGGTGGAGAGCAAGTCCTCCACGCCGTGACGGAGCCTCAAGGGATGACGGAGGTCCAGGGCCCTCCAACGGCAGCTCCAAGTGGGCTCCCACACGCAGGGCTGCTCAGGAGCAAACTCTGCCGAGGCAGAGAGAGCGGAGCAGATCCCCGCGACGGGGCCATGATTTCTGCAGCCGGTTTGTGGACACCACAGACTATGACCCCTCAGCAGGGAGGAGGAGGAGGAGGGTTTCGGCGCCCCAGAGATGCACGTCGGACAAATACTCAGGGCGCTGCGGTGGTGATGGGGGCAGATTGTGACCCTGGATGGGGGAGGGGCACAGCATCTGACTCCTGCAGTGCCGGAGAGGAGGAGGACGAAGAATCCAGGAAGCACCAAAACTGCCCCCAGCAGGGACCAAGCTGCACAAAGGGCACCAGCAGCGCACCCTGTCCCTCCTCCCAGTACTGCCTCTGGCCAGGAAGAGCTCAGAGGGACCTTCCAGAGACTTGGACAGCTCTGCCGGCTAGCCCGTCTGCCCACAGGCCCCTCGAGGAAGAGCTTTCATCCCTGTTCAGCTGTTGGGATCGCCTTGCAAAAACAACACACATTTGGTACCAACAGGCAGAAAAGCCAAAGCCAGAATTAAAAACACTTGTTGGCCTTGCGTATATCATTCATGGGGTGTTTTCTTCTCTGTAGGTGTTGGGAAATACCCAGTGTGGGAGGTTTATGTCTCGGGATTTTGAAAGCTGTGTGCTTGCGTATGCCCATCTTGCAATCTCTTCTTTTTAAATACGGAGTTCAAGTCACTCGAACAGAAATGGGCTGGATGAGCCGACAGCGAGCGGGACTGAAACGGGCTGAACGGCCGGGCCCGGAGGGTGCTGCTCAGTGGCACCAAGTCTAGCGCGAGGCAAGTAACTAGCGGTGTCGCCCAGGGGTCAGTACTGGGTCCGATCCTGTTTAACATCTTCCTTAATTAATGGCCTGGATGATGGGGCAGAGTGTAAGTCACCTCAGGTGGCTTTCTTTTTACGTAGTTTTTGGTTTTCAAAGACGCTTTTGTGTAAACATCCTTGAGAGTTTAAGCAGGAGGGCTTCAAAGCGGGCTGAAAGAGGGCTGCAGAGCAGCCCCCTCCTGCTGCCCTGTTGTGGATCGCTCCTCTGTGCTCGGTCCCCACGGCATCGGAGGCGGTGCTGAGGTGCTGGAGTGAAACGTTAGGGTGCTGCAAAGGAGCAGGCAGTGACGGCCAAGAGGCAGATCCTCTCCTCGGCTGCACAGTCACTCCTGTGTTTAGCAAAGTCGTTGGTTTCCAGCGGTGCCAGGGAACAGTTTGCGGTGCCTGGCACGAGCATCACAGACTACTTGGGTCTCCTTCTGTGCTCTGAACTTGCAGAGAGCTACAGAGGTGACAAAACTTCTTGGCCAGGAAGACCCTCCTCAGGTGACCCAACGCGTGTTTGAAATCCACCTAGAGAGTATTGATCCTTGTAGAAGAGAGACGATCCCAAAGCATCAAGTTTGGATCGCTGCAACAGCTTTTGGAGTGGAAAACGATGGCAAAGTTAGAGCATTTCCGTTTTTGTTTCTCTCAGTTAAAGCATTGTCAGATGCCACAGTGATGGGCAACGTATCAAGTCTGAAGACAGCTTCCTAAGTTGGCGTTTCCGATGTCCATAATGTCTAATGAGGACAGACACAGTCTGCACAGGCCTGACATAGCTTCCTAGAGCCTGGAAGCCCTGGCACCTGGTTCTGGTCAGGCTCCTCGTTGCCTTTACTAATAATAGCAACGAAATACATATATTTTTTTTAATCTTTCTTTTTTTTTTTTTCTTTTTTTTTTTTTTTTTTTTTTTTCCCACCAGGCACCTTCATAGGAATAATAGTAAAAAGTGAAATAAGAAAAAACTCTGGCCAGGTCACCTGATGGATAAGATGCCTTCCATAAAAGGAGCCCCTCGGGGCTCAGGCATTCTTCAGCCACGTTCACCTGACCAAGCCCGCCTGCTGTGGCATTTTGTGAAGGGCAATGAACGTCACGCTGCCCAAGCACAAGAGCTGTAGCTGAAGTGTGTGAGTGAGGAGCGGGCAGCGAAGGCACACCCTGCTCGACATCCAGCTGCCAGGATCCTCTGCTTCCCTGGGTAGCATGGGGCGCTGCCAGCTCCTGAGCCCTGACCCCGTGTCGTGGTTTAACCCCAGGAGGCAGCTCAGCACCACACAGACGCTCACTCACTCCCCCCCGCACCGATGGGATAGGGGAGAGAATCAGGAGGGTAAAAGTGAGGAAACTCATGGGTTGAGATAAAGACGGTTTAATAATTAAAGCAAAAGCCGCGCACGCAAGCCAAGCAAAATAGGGAATTCATTCACCACTTCCCATTGGCAGGCAGGTGTTCAGCCATCTCCAGGAAAGCAGGGCTCCATCACGCCTAACGGTGACTTGGGAAGACAAAACGCCATCACTCCGAACGTCTCCCCTTTCTTTTCCTTCTTCCCCCAGCTTTTATTGCTGAGCGTGACACCATGGGGTATGGAATATGAACCTGTAGGAGACCAGGTGCTTTGCTACACGAGTCTCATGGACGCAGTCCTGGACCTGGAAAAAGTGGAAAAGCAACCCTCAGCAACCCAAATGTGCCAGCCAAAGCTGTGAACAGGCACGCTTACAGCCCTGGGCAGGTTTTATTCATCTGGCTGGTGCGGCTCCGGGAAGAAGTGGGAGCTCTGCCGGCGGACAAAGAGCCCTTTGCCAGCTGCTGGGGTCTGGGAGGTGCCCGGGCCGTGGCAGCCGTGTGGCCTCAAGGGGACACATCCCCGTGCAGGCCCGTGTCACAAAGGGGCAGTGAAGTGGCACCCGCCCGGCGCTTGTGACCTCACCTGGCCAGGGCTTGGGATCCCGAAAAGCGGGCCAGCGAAAGGTAGTTGGGCTGAGCCGGCCTTCGGGATAACTCGGCTCCTTCCCTTGCTACTTGCGTGCCTACTTTTTTCCAAGCATTCATCATTTACTGCCCACTTCTCCTCACCTTCCATCCTCTTTCAAAGGTAATTCTGAGTTGACTTTTGGGACAGATCGTAGAGTAGGTAGACTGGGATAAAAGTATAGGCTGGTCTATACCTTCTAGAGCTCTAGGCTGAGCTATTTACACCTCTGTAGGCTGGCCAGATATGCGCTGTGGGTAGAGTTCCTATTTGCTAATTCTTATTTCTTTACCGTATGCTAGGATAGGTAAGTAGCGGGGGTGGTAGTGCAGTCTGAGGCCTTGGGCTCAGCCTAGAATGCCAAGAAGCCCACCCTGACTGACGTGGTAGGAAGGGAGACAGAAAAGGAGCACAGCAAAGGCAGCCGTTAAAGTAGCGGCCGAAAGCTGGTCACCCCTGCATACAAGGTGGGAAGACGTGAGCTGGAGAGCCAGAGGGCTCTGCCGCTAACGCTAGCCACAGATCAGCAGCAGGTCCTCTTCGGAGAAGGTGACACGCAATGCAGTCTTTCAAAAGGGCCTTGGTCAATCGGAGTCCTGTGACAGGGACACTAGGCCCATCAGCCTGCAGCTCTGCAGCACTTCCGCTCCAGTTTCAGTACCACTGAAACACTTTTGATGGTGGATGCTGTTCTGTGGGTTGTGTTTGGGGGGTTTTTTTAATCCTTTTGTTGAGCTACAGTTATTTCTTTGCCATCAGGTGACGGGATTGGCACTGATCTCTTTCTGGAGTGCGTCCTGACATCCTTTGTCATCCAAAGCTGTCCCCTCTGTTCGTGAGAGGAGCGATGGCCGCAATGGGGAACGACTCCTGTGAGTAACGACTTCACCAGCAGGCTTGGACTTTGTGAATCCCCAAAGGCAACGGACGTGGCTGGTGCTCCATCCCTGAACGTTGATGTGCTGGCAGCCTCGAGTGAATTCTGGGGCGTTTCCTGGTAGCAGCCAGACTTACCCAGGTGTTTTCGATTAGACACAGGAAAACGCATTTTATCACTCCTCTGCCACTATGTACAAGACTTTGAAAGATGACGTTGCTCGTAGAAAGTTCTGACATCAGTAGGGTTACTTTCTGTGCTAGGTACTTGCTTGTTTTCATCAGGTTACAGTCAGGAAAAGGGAAGGCTTGACCTGATAATCCAATTCATGACTCTAGGGGGAAAGGAAGGTAGCCCAAGGCACAGAAATCAGCGTGGGTTCATTGGCCTTTCGGCAAAGGCAGCGGGGGAACAGAGTATTTTCCAAAACCGCTTCTTGACCAGTAATTGTCAACGGCAGTGATAGGCTTCCTCCAATGGTTCTGTGTTGGAGGTTGGAGCTGGTTCTTCTGCGCGCTCCTGTAGACAACTTGACTTTTAAATACGCTTTCGTGCAACAATATCGTCTCCTCTCTTTTCAAATGTCATTTCCCTGCAGTCCTTGCCGAGGGAATGGCTCCGCCACAAAGGATCCTCTTTCCCCCGGAGAAGATTTGCATGGCCTGGCAGCAAAGACAGAGACCTGGAGCGGGACTCCACAACCTGGGCAATACGTGCTTCCTCAACTCCGTCCTGCAGTGCCTGACGTACACACCCCCTCTGGCCAACTACCTGCTCTCTCGGGAGCACAGCCGGTCCTGTGAGTCCTTTTAGGAACGTCTCCTTGCACATCAGCTGGGCACTGATCCCAAGGATTCCCAGCATCTGGAATTTGATTTAAGGAGAAAAGCAGCCCTTCTTTCCAACCCCCCCCGAGTTGGTGTTCTTTGAACACTCAAGCCTAGGAGACGCTTGTCGTGTCTAGGTGTGCTCATCTTCAGAAAGGCACCTCTTTCTAGCCCCGGGTCTCGGTCCCTACTCCCGCAAGTTCAACTCTCTTTGCTCGTTGCACAGAAAACTTCTGTCAGTTTAGCATCTCTCTGAAGAAAGTTTTCTATGCACTAAAATGTCCCGGGCTTGTTGGGATGCTGGCACCTTGGGAGAAGAGGAGTGGAGACTGTTCTTATAACGTCAAGACCTCCACAAGGTTTCCCATGGCTAAGGATATTTTGCTCACCTGAGAAGCTTCCTTCCCTCCCTCCCTCCCTCCCTCCCTCCCTCTTTAGGTCGTCAGCAAGGCTTCTGCATGATGTGCGTAATGGAGGCGCACGTTAACAAGGTCCTGCATTTCTCAGCCAGTGCCATCCAGCCTTGGCCTGTCGTCCGTGTCCTCACACGTAAGTCATTTCAGGTGCTTTCACAGGTTTTCTTCCCTTCTTGGAGGGGAGAGCTATTAACCTCTTCTTTCTTAGGAATAGGAGAACATTTCCGGCATGGCATGCAGGAAGACGCCCATGAGTTCTTACGCTATACTGTCGATGCCATGCAGAGAGCTTGTCTGAGTGGAAGCAGCAAGTAAGCACGAGCAAATTACCTTTTCAATGTTCCTGAGCCCTGTGGACTCCTTGATGTACTCCCATCAAGGAAACCCTACACCCAGGGTTTTCAGACAAAGCAAAACTCTTGGGGGAGATAACTCTCTGCCCTACTTCTGAGCTCCAACTACCATTTGTTTCCAGCTGGGACATCTCTTCTCAAGCAACTACCATCGTCCATCAAATATTTGGGGGCTTTCTGAGATCCAGAGGTACTTTCCCATGACTATTGCTCTCCTTGGAATTGTCTGTGCCCTTCTGTCTGCCTGTGATAAACAGCTGGTCGTGTGACTGGTGTAGTAGGTATGGAGGACGTAAACCGGCACAGCCAGTCCACTTCCCTTATCGCTGAGCATTTCCATTGGCCTTCCAGTCACATGCTTGAGCTGCAAAGCGGTTTCCGATTCCTACGAGGCCTTCCTGGATGTCCCTTTGGATATAAAAGTAAGAGGGTTTGTAGCTGTGATTCAAGACGTCCCAAGGCCCCTGTAGCTTCCCAGAATAAACACAGGGGGCGGAAAAACACAGGCTGTGAACAAAAGAGAGCTGAGTGGCGGGTGGGAGGTGGAACGGACTGTGTCCTTCTGGGGAGGCCGTGGCAGCGGTCCCCCTGTAGGTGCTGGCTTTAAGCTGGACAAGCACGCATTATCCTCTCCGCACCCTTGACGTACTCTCATCCTTCTTCCCTCTGCCCTGCCTCAACACCCGTCTGGCTCCCAGGCTGATGGGTTGTATTGGTTTCATTATTGATGACCCTGCACACCATCGGTAGCTGAACTGTGCGGTGCCACAGGGAGGTAGCTCTTGAGTGCCCCAGGAATCCCTGGGAAAGGAGGGAAATGTTCAGCATAATACCCGCTTTCTGCCTCCTTCTGGACACTGCTGGCGGGTTCACAGTGGGTCTCCTCAGCCTCAGGTACCTGGGCTGCCTTGTCAGCTCCTAGGAAGTGTTTGGGTGAGGGCGTTTCCCCGAGCTCACTGCTCTCCTTTCTCACTCCTCCAGGCAGCCTCATCTGTCACCGCAGCTCTGGAGGACTTTGTGAAACCCGAGCAGCTGGACGGCAAAAACTGCTTTAAATGTAGCAAGTAAGATGATTGCCATCGACATATTAATATTAGATCCTGCGTGAAGGTGCTGCATGTCATCGAGCATAAGTCATCTTTTCACGTATGTTCAACGCACGATCATGACACGCAGCTGTTTTGTTTAATATGTCCTTATGCAACTGAAGAGCCTTAAAATAGGGTAAGGATGTGCGAGACATGAAAGCTTGTCTGGCTTTCTGGGTGGGAAAAAGGGTGCATTTCAGCACTTGGCTCTGTGCTTGGTTTCAAGGTGTGACAAGATGGTTGCCGCCTCCAAGAGGTTTACAATCCACCGTGTGCCCAAGGTTCTCACGGTGTGTCTGAAAAGGTTTGAAGACTTCACCGGCAGGAAGATCAGCAAGGTGTGTACGCCAGTGGAGCGCAACTTTCTCTTCCCGGAGCAGGAGATTTCCCAAAGCAGTACGCTCTTTCACAAGCTGTTCAGGTTGAGTTTTTCGTGTTCCCTTCTGGGGAGGGGAGAGGAGAGGTCCCGTGGGAAGACAAGCATGTACTCCGCTCCGACAGAGCTGCTTTGGTCGGGAACAGTTTCCTGCCACCCAAACCATTACATGTTGAAGGCTATTTCATGTAGTATTTCAGGATGATTTCTGAGCCCTCTTGGTCTCTCCGTAGGTGGTGGAGTATCCCGAGTACTTGGATCTTCGGCCATACACATCTCAGGCAGCTGGAGAACCGCTCCTCTACGCCTTGTATGCTGTCCTGGTGCATAGCGGTGGCAGCTGTGATGCAGGACACTATTTCTGCTACACAAAGGTAAAGAGCAACTTCCTTCCTAGCAGGGGAAAAACGTGTGCTGGGGAAGACACGCTTTCACAGCAGTGTTACTGGCAGCCAAGGCTTTGGGGGAGAAGGTCTCCTTACCAGCTGCATTGGATTTGTTTTAGCGTACTCTTGGTTCTGTTGCTTTCTGCCTGGGTTATCGTTGAGAAACCATGCAGTTCATCTCCAGATATCGTTGCCCTTTTTTACAGGCCAGCAATGGACTGTGGTACGAGATGAACGATTCGTCTGTGGATGGTCGTGGCATCGATACAGTTCTCAGGCAGCAAGCCTATTTGCTGTTTTATGTCAGGTAATAACAAGATTTAAAATGTGTTCAGAATACGTTTCCTTTTCCCGGCTTTGCTGTTCTTCTTCTCATCCTCCGGAGTGTTTCTCTTTCTGTCACAGGAGACAGTTACTACCTGCATTATTCGGTGCTGTCAAATGTGAACTACCCCCCGTCAGTCTTTCTCTCTCCTAGCTGGGCTTTAGGCTCCTGCCCTGCTGTGAACTGCTACTTGCCTGCTCTCTGAAGCTGGCTAATGTAGAGAAGAATACTTAGAGGCAATTCCGACAGGAAAGATGGGGAGGGACTATTTATCAGGGAGTGTAGTGATAGGACGAGGGGTAACGGTTTTGAACTGAAAGAGGGAAGATGTAGATTAGATATTAGGAAGAAATTGTTTACGGTGAGGGTGGTGAGACACTGGAAGAGGTTGCCCAGAGAAGTTGTGGATGCCCCCTCCCTGGAAGTGGTCAAGGCCGGGTTGGATGGGGCTTTGAGCAACCTGATCTAGTGGAAGGTATCCCTGCCCATGGCAGAGGAGTTGGAACTAGATGATCTTTAAGGTCCCTTCGGACCCAAGCCGTTTTATGATTCTACGATTCTATGAAATGGAGGCCGTAGGGGGTGTAAAGACGAGGACTTGCTCTGACAGGGGTAGACCTGGTGGGAAGACCCCAGTCGAATTTCCCATTGGTAGTCTTGGTAGCGTCTTCTCTCTGCCATAGAAACCGCTCCAAGAAGATGACTGAACGCCAGGGGAGGCTGCAAGAACAGCCTTAAACGGAGACCACTCTTTTTTTCTCCAGGCGCTCTGATTTGAAAACAGGAGAAAGGGCTTCTTCCTCACCGGCACCATCATATGCCCGTTCCTTCCTCAGTCAGTGGGGGGCTGACAGCGAGCAGGCGGGTTCTGTGGGACCACAGGGCCTGCCTCGCAGGACTAAGGTAACTCTGGGGAGGTGGGTCAGGGCACCAGATGTGGACAGTGGATTTCTTTCTGGGATCTTGGCATTACTCTCTTTTCCCTCCCACGCTGCAGCTTTCTTCACAGCCACAACGTGGCTCCCTCTCAAAGCATCCCGCCTAGATCCACCCCGTTTGTCTGCCTTTGGCCCTTCTGCCTTTGCAGCCCTCTGGGAGAGCCTTTGGGAGGCCCTTAGCTGTCCCCTCACACAGCTCCTGGGGGTTCCCCACTTTTCTGGTCCTTTCAGGAGCAAAGGGCAGGACCTTTTCACTCTCTCTTTGCAGGACATGGCAGTGGGCATGGAGGGCTCTCCAGAGGACAGCGCCTCCTCCGCAACAGCCAGCACCAGCCAGCTAACCCGGGCAGGTGCACGGGAGGCATCTGCAGGCTGGCCGTGCCCCACCTGGCCAGGCACGCTCAACATCGCCTCCTACATTGGCTTCTGCTTGCACCGCTTCTTCTGCGGCTGTATGAGGCTGGTGTCCAGAAGGAAAGCTGCGTGCCGGGTCTGCTGTCAACCATTTGACCATGTGCTGCACACCATGCGAGAAGACAGCAATAAAGACGAGCATGGACTCAGCCCTTCTTCCCGCTGCCAGAGGAACGGTGCCAGGGAGAGGGCCCGGAGCAGATCCCCGCAGTGGCGCAATGATCTCCGCAGCTGGTTCGTGGACGCCACGGACTATGACCACGCAGCAGGGAGGAGGAGAACTGGTCCTCCAAGTTGTGACAGCGCTCCCAGGGATGACGCAGCTCCAGGGCCCTCCAACGGCAGCTCCCAGTCGGCTCCCACACCCAGTGCTGCTCGGGAGCCAACCCTGCCAATGCAGAGAGAGCGGAGCACATCCCTGCGGCAGGGCTACGATCTCCGCAGCCGCTTTGTGGAGATCACGGACTACCACCGCTCAGCAAGGAGGAGGAGGAGGTGGAGAGCAAGTCCTCCACGTCGTGACGGAGCCCCAAGGGATGACGGAGCTCCAGGGCCCTCCAACGGCAGCTCCCAGTTGGCTCCCACGCCCAGTGCTGCTCGGGAGCCAACCCTGCCAATGCAGAGAGAGCGGAGCAGATCCCTGCGGCAGGGCTACGATCTCCGCAGCCGCTTTGTGGAGGTCACAGACTGCCACCGCTCAGCAAGGAGGAGGAGGAGGTGGAGAGCAAGTCCTCCACGCCGTGACGGAGCCTCAAGGGATGACGGAGGTCCAGGGCCCTCCAACGGCAGCTCCAAGTGGGCTCCCACACGCAGGGCTGCTCAGGAGCAAACTCTGCCGAGGCAGAGAGAGCGGAGCAGATCCCCGCGACGGGGCCATGATTTCTGCAGCCGGTTTGTGGACACCACAGACTATGACCCCTCAGCAGGGAGGAGGAGGAGGAGGGTTTCGGCGCCCCAGAGATGCACGTTGGACAAATACTCAGGGCGCTGCGGTGGTGATGGGGGCAGATTGTGACCCTGGATGGGGGAGGGGCACAGCATCTGACTCCTGCAGTGCCGGAGAGGAGGAGGACGAAGAATCCAGGAAGCACCAAAACTGCCCCCAGCAGGGACCAAGCTGCACAAAGGGCACCAGCAGCGCACCCTGTCCCTCCTCCCAGTACTGCCTCTGGCCAGGAAGAGCTCAGAGGGACCTTCCAGAGACTTGGACAGCTCTGCCGGCTAGCCCGTCTGCCCACAGGCCCCTCGAGGAAGAGCTTTCATCCCTGTTCAGCTGTTGGGATCGCCTTGCAAAAACAACACACATTTGGTACCAACAGGCAGAAAAGCCAAAGCCAGAATTAAAAACACTTGTTGGCCTTGCGTATATCATTCATGGGGTGTTTTCTTCTCTGTAGGTGTTGGGAAATACCCAGTGTGGGAGGTTTATGTCTCGGGATTTTGAAAGCTGTGTGCTTGCGTATGCCCATCTTGCAATCTCTTCTTTTTAAATACGGAGTTCAAGTCACTCGAACAGAAATGGGCTGGATGAGCCGACAGCGAGCGGGACTGAAACGGGCTGAACGGCCGGGCCCGGAGGGTGCTGCTCAGTGGCACCAAGTCTAGCGCGAGGCAAGTAACTAGCGGTGTCGCCCAGGGGTCAGTACTGGGTCCGATCCTGTTTAACATCTTCCTTAATTAATGGCCTGGATGATGGGGCAGAGTGTAAGTCACCTCAGGTGGCTTTCTTTTTACGTAGTTTTTGGTTTTCAAAGACGCTTTTGTGTAAACATCCTTGAGAGTTTAAGCAGGAGGGCTTCAAAGCGGGCTGAAAGAGGGCTGCAGAGCAGCCCCCTCCTGCTGCCCTGTTGTGGATCGCTCCTCTGTGCTCGGTCCCCACGGCATCGGAGGCGGTGCTGAGGTGCTGGAGTGAAACGTTAGGGTGCTGCAAAGGAGCAGGCAGTGACGGCCAAGAGGCAGATCCTCTCCTCGGCTGCACAGTCACTCCTGTGTTTAGCAAAGTCGTTGGTTTCCAGCGGTGCCAGGGAACAGTTTGCGGTGCCTGGCACGAGCATCACAGACTACTTGGGTCTCCTTCTGTGCTCTGAACTTGCAGAGAGCTACAGAGGTGACAAAACTTCTTGGCCAGGAAGACCCTCCTCAGGTGACCCAACGCGTGTTTGAAATCCACCTAGAGAGTATTGATCCTTGTAGAAGAGAGACGATCCCAAAGCATCAAGTTTGGATCGCTGCAACAGCTTTTGGAGTGGAAAACGATGGCAAAGTTAGAGCATTTCCGTTTTTGTTTCTCTCAGTTAAAGCATTGTCAGATGCCACAGTGATGGGCAACGTATCAAGTCTGAAGACAGCTTCCTAAGTTGGCGTTTCCGATGTCCATAATGTCTAATGAGGACAGACACAGTCTGCACAGGCCTGACATAGCTTCCTAGAGCCTGGAAGCCCTGGCACCTGGTTCTGGTCAGGCTCCTCGTTGCCTTTACTAATAATAGCAACGAAATACATATATTTTTTTTAATCTTTCTTTTTTTTTTTTTCTTTTTTTTTTTTTTTTTTTTTTTTCCACCAGGCACCTTCATAGGAATAATAGTAAAAAGTGAAATAAGAAAAAACTCTGGCCAGGTCACCTGATGGATAAGATGCCTTCCATAAAAGGAGCCCCTCGGGGCTCAGGCATTCTTCAGCCACGTTCACCTGACCAAGCCCGCCTGCTGTGGCATTTTGTGAAGGGCAATGAACGTCACGCTGCCCAAGCACAAGAGCTGTAGCTGAAGTGTGTGAGTGAGGAGCGGGCAGCGAAGGCACACCCTGCTCGACATCCAGCTGCCAGGATCCTCTGCTTCCCTGGGTAGCATGGGGCGCTGCCAGCTCCTGAGCCCTGACCCCGTGTCGTGGTTTAACCCCAGGAGGCAGCTCAGCACCACACAGACGCTCACTCACTCCCCCCCGCACCGATGGGATAGGGGAGAGAATCAGGAGGGTAAAAGTGAGGAAACTCATGGGTTGAGATAAAGACGGTTTAATAATTAAAGCAAAAGCCGCGCACGCAAGCCAAGCAAAATAGGGAATTCATTCACCACTTCCCATTGGCAGGCAGGTGTTCAGCCATCTCCAGGAAAGCAGGGCTCCATCACGCCTAACGGTGACTTGGGAAGACAAAACGCCATCACTCCGAACGTCTCCCCTTTCTTTTCCTTCTTCCCCCAGCTTTTATTGCTGAGCGTGACACCATGGGGTATGGAATATGAACCTGTAGGAGACCAGGTGCTTTGCTACACGAGTCTCATGGACGCAGTCCTGGACCTGGAAAAAGTGGAAAAGCAACCCTCAGCAACCCAAATGTGCCAGCCAAAGCTGTGAACAGGCACGCTTACAGCCCTGGGCAGGTTTTATTCATCTGGCTGGTGCGGCTCCGGGAAGAAGTGGGAGCTCTGCCGGCGGACAAAGAGCCCTTTGCCAGCTGCTGGGGTCTGGGAGGTGCCCGGGCCGTGGCAGCCGTGTGGCCTCAAGGGGACACATCCCCGTGCAGGCCCGTGTCACAAAGGGGCAGTGAAGTGGCACCCGCCCGGCGCTTGTGACCTCACCTGGCCAGGGCTTGGGATCCCGAAAAGCGGGCCAGCGAAAGGTAGTTGGGCTGAGCTGGCCTTCGGGATAACTCGGCTCCTTCCCTTGCTACTTGCGTGCCTACTTTTTTCCAAGCATTCCTCATTTACTGCCCACTTCTCCTCACCTTCCATCCTCTTTCAAAGGTAATTCTGAGTTGACTTTTGGGACAGATCGTAGAGTAGGTAGACTGGGATAAAAGTATAGGCTGGTCTATACCTTCTAGAGCTCTAGGCTGAGCTATTTACACCTCTGTAGGCTGGCCAGATATGCGCTGTGGGTAGAGTTCCTATTTGCTAATTCTTATTTCTTTACCGTATGCTAGGATAGGTAAGTAGCGGGGGTGGTAGTGTAGTCTGAGGCCTTGGGCTCAGCCTAGAATGCCAAGAAGCCCACCCTGACTGACGTGGTAGGAAGGGAGACAGAAAAGGAGCACAGCAAAGGCAGCCGTTAAAGTAGCGGCCGAAAGCTGGTCACCCCTGCATACAAGGTGGGAAGACGTGAGCTGGAGAGCCAGAGGGCTCTGCCGCTAACGCTAGCCACAGATCAGCAGCAGGTCCTCTTCGGAGAAGGTGACACGCAATGCAGTCTTTCAAAAGGGCCTTGGTCAATCGGAGTCCTGTGACAGGGACACTAGGCCCATCAGCCTGCAGCTCTGCAGCACTTCCGCTCCAGTTTCAGTACCACTGAAACACTTTTGATGGTGGATGCTGTTCTGTGGGTTGTGTTTGGGGGGTTTTTTTAATCCTTTTGTTGAGCTACAGTTATTTCTTTGCCATCAGGTGACGGGATTGGCACTGATCTCTTTCTGGAGTGCGTCCTGACATCCTTTGTCATCCAAAGCTGTCCCCTCTGTTCGTGAGAGGAGCGATGGCCGCAATGGGGAACGACTCCTGTGAGTAACGACTTCACCAGCAGGCTTGGACTTTGTGAATCCCCAAAGGCAACGGACGTGGCTGGTGCTCCATCCCTGAACGTTGATGTGCTGGCAGCCTCGAGTGAATTCTGGGGCGTTTCCTGGTAGCAGCCAGACTTACCCAGGTGTTTTCGATTAGACACAGGAAAACGCATTTTATCACTCCTCTGCCACTATGTACAAGACTTTGAAAGATGACGTTGCTCGTAGAAAGTTCTGACATCAGTAGGGTTACTTTCTGTGCTAGGTACTTGCTTGTTTTCATCAGGTTACAGTCAGGAAAAGGGAAGGCTTGACCTGATAACCCAGTTCATGACTCTAGGGGGAAAGGAAGGTAGCCCAAGGCACAGAAATCAGCGTGGGTTCATTGGCCTTTCGGCAAAGGCAGCGGGGGAACAGAGTATTTTCCAAAACCGCTTCTTGACCAGTAATTGTCAACGGCAGTGATAGGCTTCCTCCAATGGTTCTGTGTTGGAGGTTGGAGCTGGTTCTTCTGCGCGCTCCTGTAGACAACTTGACTTTTAAATACGCTTTCGTGCAACAATATCGTCTCCTCTCTTTTCAAATGTCATTTCCCTGCAGTCCTTGCCGAGGGAATGGCTCCGCCACAAAGGATCCTCTTTCCCCCGGAGAAGATTTGCATGGCCTGGCAGCAAAGACAGAGACCTGGAGCGGGACTCCACAACCTGGGCAATACGTGCTTCCTCAACTCCGTCCTGCAGTGCCTGACGTACACACCCCCTCTGGCCAACTACCTGCTCTCTCGGGAGCACAGCCGGTCCTGTGAGTCCTTTTAGGAACGTCTCCTTGCACATCAGCTGGGCACTGATCCCAAGGATTCCCAGCATCTGGAATTTGATTTAAGGAGAAAAGCAGCCCTTCTTTCCAACCCCCCCCGAGTTGGTGTTCTTTGAACACTCAAGCCTAGGAGACGCTTGTCGTGTCTAGGTGTGCTCATCTTCAGAAAGGCACCTCTTTCTAGCCCCGGGTCTCGGTCCCTACTCCCGCAAGTTCAACTCTCTTTGCTCGTTGCACAGAAAACTTCTGTCAGTTTAGCATCTCTCTGAAGAAAGTTTTCTATGCACTAAAATGTCCCGGGCTTGTTGGGATGCTGGCACCTTGGGAGAAGAGGAGTGGAGACTGTTCTTATAACGTCAAGACCTCCACAAGGTTTCCCATGGCTAGGGATATTTTGCTCACCTGAGAGGCTTCCTTCCCTCCCTCCCTCCCTCCCTCCCTCTTTAGGTCGTCAGCAAGGCTTCTGCATGATGTGCGTAATGGAGGCGCACGTTAACAAGGTCCTGCATTTCTCAGCCAGTGCCATCCAGCCTTGGCCTGTCGTCCGTGTCCTCACACGTAAGTCATTTCAGGTGCTTTCACAGGTTTTCTTCCCTTCTTGGAGGGGAGAGCTATTAACCTCTTCTTTCTTAGGAATAGGAGAACATTTCCGGCATGGCATGCAGGAAGACGCCCATGAGTTCTTACGCTATACTGTCGATGCCATGCAGAGAGCTTGTCTGAGTGGAAGCAGCAAGTAAGCACGAGCAAATTACCTTTTCAATGTTCCTGAGCCCTGTGGACTCCTTGATGTACTCCCATCAAGGAAACCCTACACCCAGGGTTTTCAGACAAAGCAAAACTCTTGGGGGAGATAACTCTCTGCCCTACTTCTGAGCTCCAACTACCATTTGTTTCCAGCTGGGACATCTCTTCTCAAGCAACTACCATCGTCCATCAAATATTTGGGGGCTTTCTGAGATCCAGAGGTACTTTCCCATGACTATTGCTCTCCTTGGAATTGTCTGTGCCCTTCTGTCTGCCTGTGATAAACAGCTGGTCGTGTGACTGGCGTAGTAGGTATGGAGGACGTAAACCGGCACAGCCAGTCCACTTCCCTTATCGCTGAGCATTTCCATTGGCCTTCCAGTCACATGCTTGAGCTGCAAAGCGGTTTCCGATTCCTACGAGGCCTTCCTGGATGTCCCTTTGGATATAAAAGTAAGAGGGTTTGTAGCTGTGATTCAAGACGTCCCAAGGCCCCTGTAGCTTCCCAGAATAAACACAGGGGGCGGAAAAACACAGGCTGTGAACAAAAGAGAGCTGAGTGGCGGGTGGGAGGTGGAACGGACTGTGTCCTTCTGGGGAGGCCGTGGCAGCGGTCCCCCTGTAGGTGCTGGCTTTAAGCTGGACAAGCACGCATTATCCTCTCCGCACCCTTGACGTACTCTCATCCTTCTTCCCTCTGCCCTGCCTCAACACCCGTCTGGCTCCCAGGCTGATGGGTTGTATTGGTTTCATTATTGATGACCCTGCACACCATCGGTAGCTGAACTGTGCGGTGCCACAGGGAGGTAGCTCTTGAGTGCCCCAGGAATCCCTGGGAAAGGAGGGAAATGTTCAGCATAATACCCGCTTTCTGCCTCCTTCTGGACACTGCTGGCGGGTTCACAGTGGGTCTCCTCAGCCTCAGGTACCTGGGCTGCCTTGTCAGCTCCTAGGAAGTGTTTGGGTGAGGGCGTTTCCCCGAGCTCACTGCTCTCCTTTCTCACTCCTCCAGGCAGCCTCATCTGTCACCGCAGCTCTGGAGGACTTTGTGAAACCCGAGCAGCTGGACGGAGAAAACTGCTTTAAATGTAGCAAGTAAGATGATTGCCATCGACATATTAATATTAGATCCTGCGTGAAGGTGCTGCATGTCATCGAGCATAAGTCATCTTTTCACGTATGTTCAACGCACGATCATGACACGCAGCTGTTTGGTTTAATATGTCCTTATGCAACTGAAGAGCCTTAAAATAGGGTAAGGATGTGCGAGACATGAAAGCTTGTCTGGCTTTCTGGGTGGGAAAAAGGGTGCATTTCAGCACTTGGCTCTGTGCTTGGTTTCAAGGTGTGACAAGATGGTTGCCGCCTCCAAGAGGTTTACAATCCACCGTGTGCCCAAGGTTCTCACGGTGTGTCTGAAAAGGTTTGAAGACTTCACCGGCAGGAAGATCAGCAAGGTGTGTACGCCAGTGGAGCGCAACTTTCTCTTCCCGGAGCAGGAGATTTCCCAAAGCAGTACGCTCTTTCACAAGCTGTTCAGGTTGAGTTTTTCGTGTTCCCTTCTGGGGAGGGGAGAGGAGAGGTCCCGTGGGAAGACAAGCATGTACTCCGCTCCGACAGAGCTGCTTTGGCCAGGAACAGTTTCCTGCCACCCAAACCATTACATGTTGAAGGCTATTTCATGTAGTATTTCAGGATGATTTCTGAGCCCTCTTGGTCTCTCCGTAGGTGGTGGAGTATCCCGAGTACTTGGATCTTCGGCCATACACATCTCAGGCAGCTGGAGAACCGCTCCTCTACGCCTTGTATGCTGTCCTGGTGCATAGCGGTGGCAGCTGTGATGCAGGACACTATTTCTGCTACACAAAGGTAAAGAGCAACTTCCTTCCTAGCAGGGGAAAAACGTGTGCTGGGGAAGACACGCTTTCACAGCAGTGTTACTGGCAGCCAAGGCTTTGGGGGAGAAGGTCTCCTTACCAGCTGCATTGGATTTGTTTTAGCGTACTCTTGGTTCTGTTGCTTTCTGCCTGGGTTATCGTTGAGAAACCATGCAGTTCATCTCCAGATATCGTTGCCCTTTTTTACAGGCCAGCAATGGACTGTGGTACGAGATGAACGATTCGTCTGTGGATGGTCGTGGCATCGATACAGTTCTCAGGCAGCAAGCCTATTTGCTGTTTTATGTCAGGTAATAACAAGATTTAAAATGTGTTCAGAATACGTTTCCTTTTCCCGGCTTTGCTGTTCTTCTTCTCATCCTCCGGAGTGTTTCTCTTTCTGTCACAGGAGACAGTTACTACCTGCATTATTCGGTGCTGTCAAATGTGAACTACCCCCCGTCAGTCTTTCTCTCTCCTAGCTGGGCTTTAGGCTCCTGCCCTGCTGTGAACTGCTACTTGCCTGCTCTCTGAAGCTGGCTAATGTAGAGAAGAATACTTAGAGGCAATTCCGACAGGAAAGATGGGGAGGGACTATTTATCAGGGAGTGTAGTGATAGGACGAGGGGTAACGGTTTTGAACTGAAAGAGGGAAGATGTAGATTAGATATTAGGAAGAAATTGTTTACGGTGAGGGTGGTGAGACACTGGAAGAGGTTGCCCAGAGAAGTTGTGGATGCCCCCTCCCTGGAAGTGGTCAAGGCCGGGTTGGATGGGGCTTTGAGCAACCTGATCTAGTGGAAGGTATCCCTGCCCATGGCAGAGGAGTTGGAACTAGATGATCTTTAAGGTCCCTTCGGACCCAAGCCGTTTTATGATTCTACGATTCTATGAAATGGAGGCCGTAGGGGGTGTAAAGACGAGGACTTGCTCTGACAGGGGTAGACCTGGTGGGAAGACCCCAGTCGAATTTCCCATTGGTAGTCTTGGTAGCGTCTTCTCTCTGCCATAGAAACCGCTCCAAGAAGATGACTGAACGCCAGGGGAGGCTGCAAGAACAGCCTTAAACGGAGACCACTCTTTTTTTCTCCAGGCGCTCTGATTTGAAAACAGGAGAAAGGGCTTCTTCCTCACCGGCACCATCATATGCCCGTTCCTTCCTCAGTCAGTGGGGGGCTGACAGCGAGCAGGCGGGTTCTGTGGGACCACAGGGCCTGCCTCGCAGGACTAAGGTAACTCTGGGGAGGTGGGTCAGGGCACCAGATGTGGACAGTGGATTTCTTTCTGGGATCTTGGCATTACTCTCTTTTCCCTCCCACGCTGCAGCTTTCTTCACAGCCACAACGCGGCTCCCTCTCAAAGCATCCCGCCTAGATCCACCCCGTTTGTCTGCCTTTGGCCCTTCTGCCTTTGCAGCCCTCTGGGAGAGCCTTTGGGAGGCCCTTAGCTGTCCCCTCACACAGCTCCTGGGGGTTCCCCACTTTTCTGGTCCTTTCAGGAGCAAAGGGCAGGACCTTTTCACTCTCTCTTTGCAGGACATGGCAGTGGGCATGGAGGGCTCTCCAGAGGACAGCGCCTCCTCCGCAACAGCCAGCACCAGCCAGCTAACCCGGGCAGGTGCACGGGAGGCATCTGCAGGCTGGCCGTGCCCCACCTGGCCAGGCACGCTCAACATCGCCTCCTACATTGGCTTCTGCTTGCACCGCTTCTTCTGCGGCTGTATGAGGCTGGTGTCCAGAAGGAAAGCTGCGTGCCGGGTCTGCTGTCAACCATTTGACCATGTGCTGCACACCATGCGAGAAGACAGCAATAAAGACGAGCATGGACTCAGCCCTTCTTCCCGCTGCCAGAGGAACGGTGCCAGGGAGAGGGCCCGGAGCAGATCCCCGCAGTGGCGCAATGATCTCCGCAGCTGGTTCGTGGACGCCACGGACTATGACCACGCAGCAGGGAGGAGGAGAACTGGTCCTCCAAGTTGTGACAGCGCTCCCAGGGATGACGCAGCTCCAGGGCCCTCCAACGGCAGCTCCCAGTCGGCTCCCACACCCAGTGCTGCTCGGGAGCCAACCCTGCCAATGCAGAGAGAGCGGAGCACATCCCTGCGGCAGGGCTACGATCTCCGCAGCCGCTTTGTGGAGATCACGGACTACCACCGCTCAGCAAGGAGGAGGAGGAGGTGGAGAGCAAGTCCTCCACGTCGTGACGGAGCCCCAAGGGATGACGGAGCTCCAGGGCCCTCCAACGGCAGCTCCAAGTGGGCTCCCACACGCAGGGCTGCTCAGGAGCAAACTCTGCCGAGGCAGAGAGTGCGGAGCAGATCCCCGCGACGGGGCCATGATTTCTGCAGCCGGTTTGTGGACACCACAGACTATGACCCCTCAGCAGGGAGGAGGAGGAGGAGGGTTTCGGCGCCCCAGAGATGCACGTTGGACAAATACTCAGGGCGCTGCGGTGGTGACGGGGGCAGATTGTGACCCTGGATGGGGGAGGGGCACAGCATCTGACTCCTGCAGTGCCGGAGAGGAGGAGGACGAAGAATCCAGGAAGCACCAAAACTGCCCCCAGCAGGGACCAAGCTGCACAAAGGGCACCAGCAGCGCACCCTGTCCCTCCTCCCAGTACTGCCTCTGGCCAGGAAGAGCTCAGAGGGACCTTCCAGAGACTTGGACAGCTCTGCCGGCTAGCCCGTCTGCCCACAGGCCCCTCGAGGAAGAGCTTTCATCCCTGTTCAGCTGTTGGGATCGCCTTGCAAAAACAACACACATTTGGTACCAACAGGCAGAAAAGCCAAAGCCAGAATTAAAAACACTTGTTGGTCTTGCGTATATCATTCATGGGGTGTTTTCTTCTCTGTAGGTGTTGGGAAATACCCAGTGTGGGAGGTTTATGTCTCGGGATTTTGAAAGCTGTGTGCTTGCGTATGCCCATCTTGCAATCTCTTCTTTTTAAATACGGAGTTCAAGTCACTCGAACAGAAATGGGCTGGATGAGCCGACAGCGAGCGGGACTGAAACGGGCTGAACGGCCGGGCCCGGAGGGTGCTGCTCAGTGGCACCAAGTCTAGCGCGAGGCAAGTAACTAGCGGTGTCGCCCAGGGGTCAGTACTGGGTCCGATCCTGTTTAACATCTTCCTTAATTAATGGCCTGGATGATGGGGCAGAGTGTAAGTCACCTCAGGTGGCTTTCTTTTTACGTAGTTTTT
The DNA here is from genome assembly GCF_965638725.1 of Aptenodytes patagonicus. Lineage (NCBI taxonomy): Eukaryota > Metazoa > Chordata > Aves > Sphenisciformes > Spheniscidae > Aptenodytes > Aptenodytes patagonicus. The sequence continues at coordinate 327,743 of NW_027472016.1, forward strand.
GGTTTTCAAAGACGCTTTTGTGTAAACATCCTTGAGAGTTTAAGCAGGAGGGCTTCAAAGCGGGCTGAAAGAGGGCTGCAGAGCAGCCCCCTCCTGCTGCCCTGTTGTGGATCGCTCCTCTGTGCTCGGTCCCCACGGCATCGGAGGCGGTGCTGAGGTGCTGGAGTGAAACGTTAGGGTGCTGCAAAGGAGCAGGCAGTGACGGCCAAGAGGCAGATCCTCTCCTCGGCTGCACAGTCACTCCTGTGTTTAGCAAAGTCGTTGGTTTCCAGCGGTGCCAGGGAACAGTTTGCGGTGCCTGGCACGAGCATCACAGACTACTTGGGTCTCCTTCTGTGCTCTGAACTTGCAGAGAGCTACAGAGGTGACAAAACTTCTTGGCCAGGAAGACCCTCCTCAGGTGACCCAACGCGTGTTTGAAATCCACCTAGAGAGTATTGATCCTTGTAGAAGAGAGACGATCCCAAAGCATCAAGTTTGGATCGCTGCAACAGCTTTTGGAGTGGAAAACGATGGCAAAGTTAGAGCATTTCCGTTTTTGTTTCTCTCAGTTAAAGCATTGTCAGATGCCACAGTGATGGGCAACGTATCAAGTCTGAAGACAGCTTCCTAAGTTGGCGTTTCCGATGTCCATAATGTCTAATGAGGACAGACACAGTCTGCACAGGCCTGACATAGCTTCCTAGAGCCTGGAAGCCCTGGCAGCTGGTTCTGGTCAGGCTCCTCGTTGCCTTTACTAATAATAGCAACGAAATACATATATTTTTTTTAATCTTTCTTTTTTTTTTTTCTTTTTTTTTTTTTTTTTTTTTTCCACCAGGCACCTTCATAGGAATAATAGTAAAAAGTGAAATAAGAAAAAACTCTGGCCAGGTCACCTGATGGATAAGATGCCTTCCATAAAAGGAGCCCCTCGGGGCTCAGGCATTCTTCAGCCACGTTCACCTGACCAAGCCCGCCTTGCTGTGGCATTTTGTGAAGGGCAATGAACGTCACGCTGCCCAAGCACAAGAGCTGTAGCTGAAGTGTGTGAGTGAGGAGCGGGCAGCGAAGGCACACCCTGCTTGACATCCAGCTGCCAGGATCCTCTGCTTCCCTGGGTAGCATGGGGCGCTGCCAGCTCCTGAGCCCTGACCCCGTGTCGTGGTTTAACCCCAGGAGGCAGCTCAGCACCACACAGACGCTCACTCACTCCCCCCCGCACCGATGGGATAGGGGAGAGAATCAGGAGGGTAAAAGTGAGGAAACTCATGGGTTGAGATAAAGACGGTTTAATAATTAAAGCAAAAGCCGCGCACGCAAGCCAAGCAAAATAGGGAATTCATTCACCACTTCCCATTGGCAGGCAGGTGTTCAGCCATCTCCAGGAAAGCAGGGCTCCATCACGCCTAACGGTGACTTGGGAAGACAAAACGCCATCACTCCGAACGTCTCCCCTTTCTTTTCCTTCTTCCCCCAGCTTTTATTGCTGAGCGTGACACCATGGGGTATGGAATATGAACCTGTAGGAGACCAGGTGCTTTGCTACACGAGTCTCATGGACGCAGTCCTGGACCTGGAAAAAGTGGAAAAGCAACCCTCAGCAACCCAAATGTGCCAGCCAAAGCTGTGAACAGGCACGCTTACAGCCCTGGGCAGGTTTTATTCATCTGGCTGGTGCGGCTCCGGGAAGAAGTGGGAGCTCTGCCGGCGGACAAAGAGCCCTTTGCCAGCTGCTGGGGTCTGGGAGGTGCCCGGGCCGTGGCAGCCGTGTGGCCTCAAGGGGACACATCCCCGTGCAGGCCCGTGTCACAAAGGGGCAGTGAAGTGGCACCCGCCCGGCGCTTGTGACCTCACCTGGCCAGGGCTTGGGATCCCGAAAAGCGGGCCAGCGAAAGGTAGTTGGGCTGAGCCGGCCTTCGGGATAACTCGGCTCCTTCCCTTGCTACTTGCGTGCCTACTTTTTTCCAAGCATTCCTCATTTACTGCCCACTTCTCCTCACCTTCCATCCTCTTTCAAAGGTAATTCTGAGTTGACTTTTGGGACAGATCGTAGAGTAGGTAGACTGGGATAAAAGTATAGGCTGGTCTATACCTTCTAGAGCTCTAGGCTGAGCTATTTACACCTCTGTAGGCTGGCCAGATATGCGCTGTGGGTAGAGTTCCTATTTGCTAATTCTTATTTCTTTACCGTATGCTAGGATAGGTAAGTAGCGGGGGTGGTAGTGTAGTCTGAGGCCTTGGGCTCAGCCTAGAATGCCAAGAAGCCCACCCTGACTGACGTGGTAGGAAGGGAGACAGAAAAGGAGCACAGCAAAGGCAGCCGTTAAAGTAGCGGCCGAAAGCTGGTCACCCCTGCATACAAGGTGGGAAGACGTGAGCTGGAGAGCCAGAGGGCTCTGCCGCTAACGCTAGCCACAGATCAGCAGCAGGTCCTCTTCGGAGAAGGTGACACGCAATGCAGTCTTTCAAAAGGGCCTTGGTCAATCGGAGTCCTGTGACAGGGACACTAGGCCCATCAGCCTGCAGCTCTGCAGCACTTCCGCTCCAGTTTCAGTACCACTGAAACACTTTTGATGGTGGATGCTGTTCTGTGGGTTGTGTTTGGGGGTTTTTTTTAATCCTTTTGTTGAGCTACAGTTATTTCTTTGCCATCAGGTGACGGGATTGGCACTGATCTCTTTCTGGAGTGCGTCCTGACATCCTTTGTCATCCAAAGCTGTCCCCTCTGTTCGTGAGAGGAGCGATGGCCGCAATGGGGAACGACTCCTGTGAGTAACGACTTCACCAGCAGGCTTGGACTTTGTGAATCCCCAAAGGCAACGGACGTGGCTGGTGCTCCATCCCTGAACGTTGATGTGCTGGCAGCCTCGAGTGAATTCTGGGGCGTTTCCTGGTAGCAGCCAGACTTACCCAGGTGTTTTCGATTAGACACAGGAAAACGCATTTTATCACTCCTCTGCCACTATGTACAAGACTTTGAAAGATGACGTTGCTCGTAGAAAGTTCTGACATCAGTAGGGTTACTTTCTGTGCTAGGTACTTGCTTGTTTTCACCAGGTTACAGTCAGGAAAAGGGAAGGCTTGACCTGATAATCCAATTCATGACTCTAGGGGGAAAGGAAGGTAGCCCAAGGCACAGAAATCAGCGTGGGTTCATTGGCCTTTCGGCAAAGGCAGCGGGGGAACAGAGTATTTTCCAAAACCGCTTCTTGACCAGTAATTGTCAACGGCAGTGATAGGCTTCCTCCAATGGTTCTGTGTTGGAGGTTGGAGCTGGTTCTTCTGCGCGCTCCTGTAGACAACTTGACTTTTAAATACGCTTTCGTGCAACAATATCGTCTCCTCTCTTTTCAAATGTCATTTCCCTGCAGTCCTTGCCGAGGGAATGGCTCCGCCACAAAGGATCCTCTTTCCCCCGGAGAAGATTTGCATGGCCTGGCAGCAAAGACAGAGACCTGGAGCGGGACTCCACAACCTGGGCAATACGTGCTTCCTCAACTCCGTCCTGCAGTGCCTGACGTACACACCCCCTCTGGCCAACTACCTGCTCTCTCGGGAGCACAGCCGGTCCTGTGAGTCCTTTTAGGAACGTCTCCTTGCACATCAGCTGGGCACTGATCCCAAGGATTCCCAGCATCTGGAATTTGATTTAAGGAGAAAAGCAGCCCTTCTTTCCAACCCCCCCCGAGTTGGTGTTCTTTGAACACTCAAGCCTAGGAGACGCTTGTCGTGTCTAGGTGTGCTCATCTTCAGAAAGGCACCTCTTTCTAGCCCCGGGTCTCGGTCCCTACTCCCGCAAGTTCAACTCTCTTTGCTCGTTGCACAGAAAACTTCTGTCAGTTTAGCATCTCTCTGAAGAAAGTTTTCTATGCACTAAAATGTCCCGGGCTTGTTGGGATGCTGGCACCTTGGGAGAAGAGGAGTGGAGACTGTTCTTATAACGTCAAGACCTCCACAAGGTTTCCCATGGCTAGGGATATTTTGCTCACCTGAGAAGCTTCCTTCCCTCCCTCCCTCCCTCCCTCCCTCTTTAGGTCGTCAGCAAGGCTTCTGCATGATGTGCGTAATGGAGGCGCACGTTAACAAGGTCCTGCATTTCTCAGCCAGTGCCATCCAGCCTTGGCCTGTCGTCCGTGTCCTCACACGTAAGTCATTTCAGGTGCTTTCACAGGTTTTCTTCCCTTCTTGGAGGGGAGAGCTATTAACCTCTTCTTTCTTAGGAATAGGAGAACATTTCCGGCATGGCATGCAGGAAGACGCCCATGAGTTCTTACGCTATACTGTCGATGCCATGCAGAGAGCTTGTCTGAGTGGAAGCAGCAAGTAAGCACGAGCAAATTACCTTTTCAATGTTCCTGAGCCCTTTGGACTCCTTGATGTACTCCCATCAAGGAAACCCTACACCCAGGGTTTTCAGACAAAGCAAAACTCTTGGGGGAGATAACTCTCTGCCCTACTTCTGAGCTCCAACTACCATTTGTTTCCAGCTGGGACATCTCTTCTCAAGCAACTACCATCGTCCATCAAATATTTGGGGGCTTTCTGAGATCCAGAGGTACTTTCCCATGACTATTGCTCTCCTTGGAATTGTCTGTGCCCTTCTGTCTGCCTGTGATAAACAGCTGGTCGTGTGACTGGCGTAGTAGGTATGGAGGACGTAAACCGGCACAGCCAGTCCACTTCCCTTATCGCTGAGCATTTCCATTGGCCTTCCAGTCACATGCTTGAGCTGCAAAGCGGTTTCCGATTCCTACGAGGCCTTCCTGGATGTCCCTTTGGATATAAAAGTAAGAGGGTTTGTAGCTGTGATTCAAGACGTCCCAAGGCCCCTGTAGCTTCCCAGAATAAACACAGGGGGCGGAAAAACACAGGCTGTGAACAAAAGAGAGCTGAGTGGCGGGTGGGAGGTGGAACGGACTGTGTCCTTCTGGGGAGGCCGTGGCAGCGGTCCCCCTGTAGGTGCTGGCTTTAAGCTGGACAAGCACGCATTATCCTCTCCGCACCCTTGACGTACTCTCATCCTTCTTCCCTCTGCCCTGCCTCAACACCCGTCTGGCTCCCAGGCTGATGGGTTGTATTGGTTTCATTATTGATGACCCTGCACACCATCGGTAGCTGAACTGTGCGGTGCCACAGGGAGGTAGCTCTTGAGTGCCCCAGGAATCCCTGGGAAAGGAGGGAAATGTTCAGCATAATACCCGCTTTCTGCCTCCTTCTGGACACTGCTGGCGGGTTCACAGTGGGTCTCCTCAGCCTCGGGTACCTGGGCTGCCTTGTCAGCTCCTAGGAAGTGTTTGCGCGAGGGCGTTTCCCCGAGCTCACTGCTCTCCTTTCTCACTCCTCCAGGCAGCCTCATCTGTCACCGCAGCTCTGGAGGACTTTGTGAAACCCGAGCAGCTGGACGGCGAAAACTGCTTTAAATGTAGCAAGTAAGATGATTGCCATCGACATATTAATATTAGATCCTGCGTGAAGGTGCTGCATGTCATCGAGCATAAGTCATCTTTTCACGTATGTTCAACGCACGATCATGACACGCAGCTGTTTGGTTTAATATGTCCTTATGCAACTGAAGAGCCTTAAAATAGGGTAAGGATGTGCGAGACATGAAAGCTTGTCTGGCTTTCTGGGTGGGAAAAAGGGTGCATTTCAGCACTTGGCTCTGTGCTTGGTTTCAAGGTGTGACAAGATGGTTGCCGCCTCCAAGAGGTTTACAATCCACCGTGTGCCCAAGGTTCTCACGGTGTGTCTGAAAAGGTTTGAAGACTTCACCGGCAGGAAGATCAGCAAGGTGTGTACGCCAGTGGAGCGCAACTTTCTCTTCCCGGAGCAGGAGATTTCCCAAAGCAGTACGCTCTTTCACAAGCTGTTCAGGTTGAGTTTTTCGTGTTCCCTTCTGGGGAGGGGAGAGGAGAGGTCCCGTGGGAAGACAAGCATGTACTCCGCTCCGACAGAGCTGCTTTGGCCGGGAACAGTTTCCTGCCACCCAAACCATTACATGTTGAAGGCTATTTCATGTAGTATTTCAGGATGATTTCTGAGCCCTCTTGGTCTCTCCGTAGGTGGTGGAGTATCCCGAGTACTTGGATCTTCGGCCATACACATCTCAGGCAGCTGGAGAACCGCTCCTCTACGCCTTGTATGCTGTCCTGGTGCATAGCGGTGGCAGCTGTGATGCAGGACACTATTTCTGCTACACAAAGGTAAAGAGCAACTTCCTTCCTAGCAGGGGAAAAACGTGTGCTGGGGAAGACACGCTTTCACAGCAGTGTTACTGGCAGCCAAGGCTTTGGGGGAGAAGGTCTCCTTACCAGCTGCATTGGATTTGTTTTAGCGTACTCTTGGTTCTGTTGCTTTCTGCCTGTGTTATCGTTGAGAAACCATGCAGTTCATCTCCAGATATCGTTGCCCTTTTTTACAGGCCAGCAATGGACTGTGGTACGAGATGAACGATTCGTCTGTGGATGGTCGTGGCATCGATACAGTTCTCAGGCAGCAAGCCTATTTGCTGTTTTATGTCAGGTAATAACAAGATTTAAAATGTGTTCAGAATACGTTTCCTTTTCCCGGCTTTGCTGTTCTTCTTCTCATCCTCCGGAGTGTTTCTCTTTCTGTCACAGGAGACAATTACTACCTGCATTATTCGGTGCTGTCAAATGTGAACTACCCCCCGTCAGTCTTTCTCTCTCCTAGCTGGGCTTTAGGCTCCTGCTCTGCTGTGAACTGCTACTTGCCTGCTCTCTGAAGCTGGCTAATGTAGAGAAGAATACTTAGAGGCAATTCCGACAGGAAAGATGGGGAGGGACTATTTATCAGGGAGTGTAGTGATAGGACGAGGGGTAACGGTTTTGAACTGAAAGAGGGAAGATGTAGATTAGATATTAGGAAGAAATTGTTTACGGTGAGGGTGGTGAGACACTGGAAGAGGTTGCCCAGAGAAGTTGTGGATGCCCCCTCCCTGGAAGTGGTCAAGGCCGGGTTGGATGGGGCTTTGAGCAACCTGATCTAGTGGAAGGTATCCCTGCCCATGGCAGAGGAGTTGGAACTAGATGATCTTTAAGGTCCCTTCGGACCCAAGCCGTTTTATGATTCTACGATTCTATGAAATGGAGGCCGTAGGGGGTGTAAAGACGAGGACTTGCTCTGACAGGGGTAGACCTGGTGGGAAGACCCCAGTCGAATTTCCCATTGGTAGTCTTGGTAGCGTCTTCTCTCTGCCATAGAAACCGCTCCAAGAAGATGACTGAACGCCAGGGGAGGCTGCAAGAACAGCCTTAAACGGAGACCACTCTTTTTTTCTCCAGGCGCTCTGATTTGAAAACAGGAGAAAGGGCTTCTTCCTCACCGGCACCATCATATGCCCGTTCCTTCCTCAGTCAGTGGGGGGCTGACAGCGAGCAGGCGGGTTCTGTGGGACCACAGGGCCTGCCTCGCAGGACTAAGGTAACTCTGGGGAGGTGGGTCAGGGCACCAGATGTGGACAGTGGATTTCTTTCTGGGATCTTGGCATTACTCTCTTTTCCCTCCCACGCTGCAGCTTTCTTCACAGCCACAACGCGGCTCCCTCTCAAAGCATCCCGCCTAGATCCACCCCGTTTGTCTGCCTTTGGCCCTTCTGCCTTTGCAGCCCTCTGGGAGAGCCTTTGGGAGGCCCTTAGCTGTCCCCTCACACAGCTCCTGGGGGTTCCCCACTTTTCTGGTCCTTTCAGGAGCAAAGGGCGGGACCTTTTCACTCTGTCTTTGCAGGACATGGCAGTGGGCATGGAGGGCTCTCCAGAGGACAGCGCCTCCTCCGCAACAGCCAGCACCAGCCAGCTAACCCGGGCAGGTGCACGGGAGGCATCTGCAGGCTGGCCGTGCCCCACCTGGCCAGGCAGGCTCAACATCGCCTCCTACATTGGCTTCTGCTTGCACCGCTTCTTCTGCGGCTGTATGAGGCTGGTGTCCAGAAGGAAAGCTGCGTGCCGGGTCTGCTGTCAACCATTTGACCATGTGCTGCACACCATGCGAGAAGACAGCAATAAAGACGAGCATGGACTCAGCCCTTCTTCCCGCTGCCAGAGGAACGGTGCCAGGGAGAGGGCCCGGAGCAGATCCCCGCAGTGGCGCAATGATCTCCGCAGCTGGTTCGTGGACGCCACGGACTATGACCACGCAGCAGGGAGGAGGAGAACTGGTCCTCCAAGTTGTGACAGCGCTCCCAGGGATGACGCAGCTCCAGGGCCCTCCAACGGCAGCTCCCAGTCGGCTCCCACACCCAGTGCTGCTCGGGAGCCAACCCTGCCAATGCAGAGAGAGCGGAGCAGATCCCTGCGGCAGGGCTACGATCTCCGCAGCCGCTTTGTGGAGATCACGGACTACCACCGCTCAGCAAGGAGGAGGAGGAGGTGGAGAGCAAGTCCTCCACGTCGTGACGGAGCCCCAAGGGATGACGGAGCTCCAGGGCCCTCCAACGGCAGCTCCCAGTTGGCTCCCACGCCCAGTGCTGCTCGGGAGCCAACCCTGCCAATGCAGAGAGAGCGGAGCAGATCCCTGCGGCAGGGCTACGATCTCCGCAGCCGCTTTGTGGAGGTCACAGACTGCCACCGCTCAGCAAGGAGGAGGAGGAGGTGGAGAGCAAGTCCTCCACGCCGTGACGGAGCCTCAAGGGATGACGGAGGTCCAGGGCCCTCCAACGGCAGCTCCAAGTGGGCTCCCACACGCAGGGCTGCTCAGGAGCAAACTCTGCCGAGGCAGAGAGAGCGGAGCAGATCCCCGCGACGGGGCCATGATTTCTGCAGCCGGTTTGTGGACACCACAGACTATGACCCCTCAGCAGGGAGGAGGAGGAGGAGGGTTTCGGTGCCCCAGAGATGCATGTTGGACAAATACTCAGGGCGCTGCGGTGGTGATGGGGGCAGATTGTGACCCTGGATGGGGGAGGGGCACAGCATCTGACTCCTGCAGTGCCGGAGAGGAGGAGGACGAAGAATCCAGGAAGCACCAAAACTGCCCCCAGCAGGGACCAAGCTGCACAAAGGGCACCAGCAGCGCACCCTGTCCCTCCTCCCAGTACTGCCTCTGGCCAGGAAGAGCTCAGAGGGACCTTCCAGAGACTTGAACAGCTCTGCCGGCTAGCCCGTCTGCCCACAGGCCCCTCGAGGAAGAGCTTTCATCCCTGTTCAGCTGTTGGGATCGCCTTGCAAAAACAACACACATTTGGTACCAACAGGCAGAAAAGCCAAAGCCAGAATTAAAAACACTTGTTGGCCTTGCGTATATCATTCATTCTTCTCTGTAGGTGTTGGGAAATACCCAGTGTGGGAGGTTTATGTCTCGGGATTTTGAAAGCTGTGTGCTTGCGTATGCCCATCTTGCAATCTCTTCTTTTTAAATACGGAGTTCAAGTCACTCGAACAGAAATGGGCTGGATGAGCCGACAGTGAGCGGGACTGAAACGGGCTGAACGGCCGGGCCCGGAGGGTGCTGCTCAGTGGCACCAAGTCTAGCGCGAGGCAAGTAACTAGCGGTGTCGCCCAGGGGTCAGTACTGGGTCCGATCCTGTTTAACATCTTCCTTAATTAATGGCCTGGATGATGGGGCAGAGTGTAAGTCACCTCAGGTGGCTTTCTTTTTACGTAGTTTTTGGTTTTCAAAGACGCTTTTGTGTAAACATCCTTGAGAGTTTAAGCAGGAGGGCTTCAAAGCGGGCTGAAAGAGGGCTGCAGAGCAGCCCCCTCCTGCTGCCCTGTTGTGGATCGCTCCTCTGTGCTCGGTCCCCACGGCATCGGAGGCGGTGCTGAGGTGCTGGAGTGAAACGTTAGGGTGCTGCAAAGGAGCAGGCAGTGACGGCCAAGAGGCAGATCCTCTCCTCGGCTGCACAGTCACTCCTGTGTTTAGCAAAGTCGTTGGTTTCCAGCGGTGCCAGGGAACAGTTTGCGGTGCCTGGCACGAGCATCACAGACTACTTGGGTCTCCTTCTGTGCTCTGAACTTGCAGAGAGCTACAGAGGTGACAAAACTTCTTGGCCAGGAAGACCCTCCTCAGGTGACCCAACGCGTGTTTGAAATCCACCTAGAGAGTATTGATCCTTGTAGAAGAGAGACGATCCCAAAGCATCAAGTTTGGATCGCTGCAACAGCTTTTGGAGTGGAAAACGATGGCAAAGTTAGAGCATTTCCGTTTTTGTTTCTCTCAGTTAAAGCATTGTCAGATGCCACAGTGATGGGCAACGTATCAAGTCTGAAGACAGCTTCCTAAGTTGGCGTTTCCGATGTCCATAATGTCTAATGAGGACAGACACAGTCTGCACAGGCCTGACATAGCTTCCTAGAGCCTGGAAGCCCTGGCACCTGGTTCTGGTCAGGCTCCTCGTTGCCTTTACTAATAATAGCAACGAAATACATATATTTTTTTTAATCTTTCTTTTTTTTTTTTCTTTTTTTTTTTTTTTTTTTTCCACCAGGCACCTTCATAGGAATAATAGTAAAAAGTGAAATAAGAAAAAACTCTGGCCAGGTCACCTGATGGATAAGATGCCTTCCATAAAAGGAGCCCCTCGGGGCTCAGGCATTCTTCAGCCACGTTCACCTGACCAAGCCCGCCTTGCTGTGGCATTTTGTGAAGGGCAATGAACGTCACGCTGCCCAAGCACAAGAGCTGTAGCTGAAGTGTGTGAGTGAGGAGCGGGCAGCGAAGGCACACCCTGCTCGACATCCAGCTGCCAGGATCCTCTGCTTCCCTGGGTAGCATGGGGCGCTGCCAGCTCCTGAGCCCTGACCCCGTGTCGTGGTTTAACCCCAGGAGGCAGCTCAGCACCACACAGACGCTCACTCACTCCCCCCCGCACCGATGGGATAGGGGAGAGAATCAGGAGGGTAAAAGTGAGGAAACTCATGGGTTGAGATAAAGACGGTTTAATAATTAAAGCAAAAGCCGCGCACGCAAGCCAAGCAAAATAGGGAATTCATTCACCACTTCCCATTGGCAGGCAGGTGTTCAGCCATCTCCAGGAAAGCAGGGCTCCATCACGCCTAACGGTGACTTGGGAAGACAAAACGCCATCACTCCGAACGTCTCCCCTTTCTTTTCCTTCTTCCCCCAGCTTTTATTGCTGAGCGTGACACCATGGGGTATGGAATATGAACCTGTAGGAGACCAGGTGCTTTGCTACACGAGTCTCATGGACGCAGTCCTGGACCTGGAAAAAGTGGAAAAGCAACCCTCAGCAACCCAAATGTGCCAGCCAAAGCTGTGAACAGGCACGCTTACAGCCCTGGGCAGGTTTTATTCATCTGGCTGGTGCGGCTCCGGGAAGAAGTGGGAGCTCTGCCGGCGGACAAAGAGCCCTTTGCCAGCTGCTGGGGTCTGGGAGGTGCCCGGGCCGTGGCAGCCGTGTGGCCTCAAGGGGACACATCCCCGTGCAGGCCCGTGTCACAAAGGGGCAGTGAAGTGGCACCCGCCCGGCGCTTGTGACCTCACCTGGCCAGGGCTTGGGATCCCGAAAAGCGGGCCAGCGAAAGGTAGTTGGGCTGAGCCGGCCTTCGGGATAACTCGGCTCCTTCCCTTGCTACTTGCGTGCCTACTTTTTTCCAAGCATTCATCATTTACTGCCCACTTCTCCTCACCTTCCATCCTCTTTCAAAGGTAATTCTGAGTTGACTTTTGGGACAGATCGTAGAGTAGGTAGACTGGGATAAAAGTATAGGCTGGTCTATACCTTCTAGAGCTCTAGGCTGAGCTATTTACACCTCTGTAGGCTGGCCAGATATGCGCTGTGGGTAGAGTTCCTATTTGCTAATTCTTATTTCTTTACCGTATGCTAGGATAGGTAAGTAGCGGGGGTGGTAGTGTAGTCTGAGGCCTTGGGCTCAGCCTAGAATGCCAAGAAGCCCACCCTGACTGACGTGGTAGGAAGGGAGACAGAAAAGGAGCACAGCAAAGGCAGCCGTTAAAGTAGCGGCCGAAAGCTGGTCACCCCTGCATACAAGGTGGGAAGACGTGAGCTGGAGAGCCAGAGGGCTCTGCCGCTAACGCTAGCCACAGATCAGCAGCAGGTCCTCTTCGGAGAAGGTGACACGCAATGCAGTCTTTCAAAAGGGCCTTGGTCAATCGGAGTCCTGTGACAGGGACACTAGGCCCATCAGCCTGCAGCTCTGCAGCACTTCCGCTCCAGTTTCAGTACCACTGAAACACTTTTGATGGTGGATGCTGTTCTGTGGGTTGTGTTTGGGGGTTTTTTTTAATCCTTTTGTTGAGCTACAGTTATTTCTTTGCCATCAGGTGACGGGATTGGCACTGATCTCTTTCTGGAGTGCGTCCTGACATCCTTTGTCATCCAAAGCTGTCCCCTCTGTTCGTGAGAGGAGCGATGGCCGCAATGGGGAACGACTCCTGTGAGTAACGACTTCACCAGCAGGCTTGGACTTTGTGAATCCCCAAAGGCAACGGACGTGGCTGGTGCTCCATCCCTGAACGTTGATGTGCTGGCAGCCTCGAGTGAATTCTGGGGCGTTTCCTGGTAGCAGCCAGACTTACCCAGGTGTTTTCGATTAGACACAGGAAAACGCATTTTATCACTCCTCTGCCACTATGTACAAGACTTTGAAAGATGACGTTGCTCGTAGAAAGTTCTGACATCAGTAGGGTTACTTTCTGTGCTAGGTACTTGCTTGTTTTCACCAGGTTACAGTCAGGAAAAGGGAAGGCTTGACCTGATAATCCAATTCATGACTCTAGGGGGAAAGGAAGGTAGCGCAAGGCACAGAAATCAGCGTGGGTTCATTGGCCTTTCGGCAAAGGCAGCGGGGGAACAGAGTATTTTCCAAAACCGCTTCTTGACCAGTAATTGTCAACGGCAGTGATAGGCTTCCTCCAATGGTTCTGTGTTGGAGGTTGGAGCTGGTTCTTCTGCGCGCTCCTGTAGACAACTTGACTTTTAAATACGCTTTCGTGCAACAATATCGTCTCCTCTCTTTTCAAATGTCATTTCCCTGCAGTCCTTGCCGAGGGAATGGCTCCGCCACAAAGGATCCTCTTTCCCCCGGAGAAGATTTGCATGGCCTGGCAGCAAAGACAGAGACCTGGAGCGGGACTCCACAACCTGGGCAATACGTGCTTCCTCAACTCCGTCCTGCAGTGCCTGACGTACACACCCCCTCTGGCCAACTACCTGCTCTCTCGGGAGCACAGCCGGTCCTGTGAGTCCTTTTAGGAACGTCTCCTTGCACATCAGCTGGGCACTGATCCCAAGGATTCCCAGCATCTGGAATTTGATTTAAGGAGAAAAGCAGCCCTTCTTTCCAACCCCCCCGAGTTGGTGTTCTTTGAACACTCAAGCCTAGGAGACGCTTGTCGTGTCTAGGTGTGCTCATCTTCAGAAAGGCACCTCTTTCTAGCCCCGGGTCTCGGTCCCTACTCCCGCAAGTTCAACTCTCTTTGCTCGTTGCACAGAAAACTTCTGTCAGTTTAGCATCTCTCTGAAGAAAGTTTTCTATGCACTAAAATGTCCCGGGCTTGTTGGGATGCTGGCACCTTGGGAGAAGAGGAGTGGAGACTGTTCTTATAACGTCAAGACCTCCACGAGGTTTCCCATGGCTAGGGATATTTTGCTCACCTGAGAAGCTTCCTTCCCTCCCTCCCTCCCTCCCTCCCTCTTTAGGTCGTCAGCAAGGCTTCTGCATGATGTGCGTAATGGAGGCGCACGTTAACAAGGTCCTGCATTTCTCAGCCAGTGCCATCCAGCCTTGGCCTGTCGTCCGTGTCCTCACACGTAAGTCATTTCAGGTGCTTTCACAGGTTTTCTTCCCTTCTTGGAGGGGAGAGCTATTAACCTCTTCTTTCTTAGGAATAGGAGAACATTTCCGGCATGGCATGCAGGAAGACGCCCATGAGTTCTTACGCTATACTGTCGATGCCATGCAGAGAGCTTGTCTGAGTGGAAGCAGCAAGTAAGCACGAGCAAATTACCTTTTCAATGTTCCTGAGCCCTGTGGACTCCTTGATGTACTCCCATCAAGGAAACCCTACACCCAGGGTTTTCAGACAAAGCAAAACTCTTGGGGGAGATAACTCTCTGCCCTACTTCTGAGCTCCAACTACCATTTGTTTCCAGCTGGGACATCTCTTCTCAAGCAACTACCATCGTCCATCAAATATTTGGGGGCTTTCTGAGATCCAGAGGTACTTTCCCATGACTATTGCTCTCCTTGGAATTGTCTGTGCCCTTCTGTCTGCCTGTGATAAACAGCTGGTCGTGTGACTGGCGTAGTAGGTATGGAGGACGTAAACCGGCACAGCCAGTCCACTTCCCTTATCGCTGAGCATTTCCATTTGCCTTCCAGTCACATGCTTGAGCTGCAAAGCGGTTTCCGATTCCTACGAGGCCTTCCTGGATGTCCCTTTGGATATAAAGGTAAGAGGGTTTGTAGCTGTGATTCAAGACGTCCCAAGGCCCCTGTAGCTTCCCAGAATAAACACAGGGGGCGGAAAAACACAGGCTGTGAACAAAAGAGAGCTGAGTGGCGGGTGGGAGGTGGAACGGACTGTGTCCTTCTGGGGAGGCCGTGGCAGCGGTCCCCCTGTAGGTGCTGGCTTTAAGCTGGACAAGCACGCATTATCCTCTCCGCACCCTTGACGTACTCTCATCCTTCTTCCCTCTGCCCTGCCTCAACACCCGTCTGGCTCCCAGGCTGATGGGTTGTATTGGTTTCATTATTGATGACCCTGCACACCATCGGTAGCTGAACTGTGCGGTGCCACAGGGAGGTAGCTCTTGAGTGCCCCAGGAATCCCTGGGAAAGGAGGGAAATGTTCAGCATAATACCCGCTTTCTGCCTCCTTCTGGACACTGCTGGCGGGTTCACAGTGGGTCTCCTCAGCCTCAGGTACCTGGGCTGCCTTGTCAGCTCCTAGGAAGTGTTTGCGCGAGGGCGTTTCCCCGAGCTCACTGCTCTCCTTTCTCACTCCTCCAGGCAGCCTCATCTGTCACCGCAGCTCTGGAGGACTTTGTGAAACCCGAGCAGCTGGACGGCGAAAACTGCTTTAAATGTAGCAAGTAAGATGATTGCCATCGACATATTAATATTAGATCCTGCGTGAAGGTGCTGCATGTCATCGAGCATAAGTCATCTTTTCACGTATGTTCAACGCACGATCATGACACGCAGCTGTTTTGTTTAATATGTCCTTATGCAACTGAAGAGCCTTAAAATAGGGTAAGGATGTGCGAGACATGAAAGCTTGTCTGGCTTTCTGGGTGGGAAAAAGGGTGCATTTCAGCACTTGGCTCTGTGCTTGGTTTCAAGGTGTGACAAGATGGTTGCCGCCTCCAAGAGGTTTACAATCCACCATGTGCCCAAGGTTCTCACGGTGTGTCTGAAAAGGTTTGAAGACTTCACCGGCAGGAAGATCAGCAAGGTGTGTACGCCAGTGGAGCGCAACTTTCTCTTCCCGGAGCAGGAGATTTCCCAAAGCAGTACGCTCTTTCACAAGCTGTTCAGGTTGAGTTTTTCGTGTTCCCTTCTGGGGAGGGGAGAGGAGAGGTCCCGTGGGAAGACAAGCATGTACTCCGCTCCGACAGAGCTGCTTTGGCCGGGAACAGTTTCCTGCCACCCAAACCATTACATGTTGAAGGCTATTTCATGTAGTATTTCAGGATGATTTCTGAGCCCTCTTGGTCTCTCCGTAGGTGGTGGAGTATCCCGAGTACTTGGATCTTCGGCCATACACATCTCAGGCAGCTGGAGAACCGCTCCTCTACGCCTTGTATGCTGTCCTGGTGCATAGCGGTGGCAGCTGTGATGCAGGACACTATTTCTGCTACACAAAGGTAAAGAGCAACTTCCTTCCTAGCAGGGGAAAAACGTGTGCTGGGGAAGACACGCTTTCACAGCAGTGTTACTGGCAGCCAAGGCTTTGGGGGAGAAGGTCTCCTTACCAGCTGCATTGGATTTGTTTTAGCGTACTCTTGGTTCTGTTGCTTTCTGCCTGTGTTATCGTTGAGAAACCATGCAGTTCATCTCCAGATATCGTTGCCCTTTTTTACAGGCCAGCAATGGACTGTGGTACGAGATGAACGATTCGTCTGTGGATGGTCGTGGCATCGATACAGTTCTCAGGCAGCAAGCCTATTTGCTGTTTTATGTCAGGTAATAACAAGATTTAAAATGTGTTCAGAATACGTTTCCTTTTCCCGGCTTTGCTGTTCTTCTTCTCATCCTCCGGAGTGTTTCTCTTTCTGTCACAGGAGACAGTTACTACCTGCATTATTCGGTGCTGTCAAATGTGAACTACCCCCCGTCAGTCTTTCTCTCTCCTAGCTGGGCTTTAGGCTCCTGCCCTGCTGTGAACTGCTACTTGCCTGCTCTCTGAAGCTGGCTAATGTAGAGAAGAATACTTAGAGGCAATTCCGACAGGAAAGATGGGGAGGGACTATTTATCAGGGAGTGTAGTGATAGGACGAGGGGTAACGGTTTTGAACTGAAAGAGGGAAGATGTAGATTAGATATTAGGAAGAAATTGTTTACGGTGAGGGTGGTGAGACACTGGAAGAGGTTGCCCAGAGAAGTTGTGGATGCCCCCTCCCTGGAAGTGGTCAAGGCCGGGTTGGATGGGGCTTTGAGCAACCTGATCTAGTGGAAGGTATCCCTGCCCATGGCAGAGGAGTTGGAACTAGATGATCTTTAAGGTCCCTTCGGACCCAAGCCATTTTATGATTCTACGATTCTATGAAATGGAGGCCGTAGGGGGTGTAAAGACGAGGACTTGCTCTGACAGGGGTAGACCTGGTGGGAAGACCCCAGTCGAATTTCCCATTGGTAGTCTTGGTAGCGTCTTCTCTCTGCCATAGAAACCGCTCCAAGAAGATGACTGAACGCCAGGGGAGGCTGCAAGAACAGCCTTAAACGGAGACCACTCTTTTTTTCTCCAGGCGCTCTGATTTGAAAACAGGAGAAAGGGCTTCTTCCTCACCGGCACCATCATATGCCCGTTCCTTCCTCAGTCAGTGGGGGGCTGACAGCGAGCAGGCGGGTTCTGTGGGACCACAGGGCCTGCCTCGCAGGACTAAGGTAACTCTGGGGAGGTGGGTCAGGGCACCAGATGTGGACAGTGGATTTCTTTCTGGGATCTTGGCATTACTCTCTTTTCCCTCCCACGCTGCAGCTTTCTTCACAGCCACAACGCGGCTCCCTCTCAAAGCATCCCGCCTAGATCCACCCCGTTTGTCTGCCTTTGGCCCTTCTGCCTTTGCAGCCCTCTGGGAGAGCCTTTGGGAGGCCCTTAGCTGTCCCCTCACACAGCTCCTGGGGGTTCCCCACTTTTCTGGTCCTTTCAGGAGCAAAGGGCGGGACCTTTTCACTCTCTCTTTGCAGGACATGGCAGTGGGCATGGAGGGCTCTCCAGAGGACAGCGCCTCCTCCGCAACAGCCAGCACCAGCCAGCTAACCCGGGCAGGTGCACGGGAGGCATCTGCAGGCTGGCCGTGCCCCACCTGGCCAGGCACGCTCAACATCGCCTCCTACATTGGCTTCTGCTTGCACCGCTTCTTCTGCGGCTGTATGAGGCTGGTGTCCAGAAGGAAAGCTGCGTGCCGGGTCTGCTGTCAACCATTTGACCATGTGCTGCACACCATGCGAGAAGACAGCAATAAAGACGAGCATGGACTCAGCCCTTCTTCCCGCTGCCAGAGGAACGGTGCCAGGGAGAGGGCCCGGAGCAGATCCCCGCAGTGGCGCAATGATCTCCGCAGCTGGTTCGTGGACGCCACGGACTATGACCACGCAGCAGGGAGGAGGAGAACTGGTCCTCCAAGTTGTGACAGCGCTCCCAGGGATGACGCAGCTCCAGGGCCCTCCAACGGCAGCTCCCAGTCGGCTCCCACACCCAGTGCTGCTCGGGAGCCAACCCTGCCAATGCAGAGAGAGCGGAGCAGATCCCTGCGGCAGGGCTACGATCTCCGCAGCCGCTTTGTGGAGATCACGGACTACCACCGCTCAGCAAGGAGGAGGAGGAGGTGGAGAGCAAGTCCTCCACGCCGTGACGGAGCCCCAAGGGATGACGGAGCTCCAGGGCCCTCCAACGGCAGCTCCAAGTGGGCTCCCACGCCCAGTGCTGCTCGGGAGCCAACCCTGCCAATGCAGAGAGAGCGGAGCAGATCCCTGCGGCAGGGCTACGATCTCCGCAGCCGCTTTGTGGAGGTCACAGACTGCCACCGCTCAGCAAGGAGGAGGAGGAGGTGGAGAGCAAGTCCTCCACGCCATGACGGAGCCTCAAGGGATGACGGAGGTCCAGGGCCCTCCAACGGCAGCTCCAAGTGGGCTCCCACACGCAGGGCTGCTCAGGAGCAAACTCTGCCGAGGCAGAGAGAGCGGAGCAGATCCCCGCGACGGGGCCATGATTTCTGCAGCCGGTTTGTGGACACCACAGACTATGACCCCTCAGCAGGGAGGAGGAGGAGGAGGGTTTCGGCGCCCCAGAGATGCACGTCGGACAAATACTCAGGGCGCTGCGGTGGTGACGGGGGCAGATTGTGACCCTGGATGGGGGAGGGGCACAGCATCTGACTCCTGCAGTGCCGGAGAGGAGGAGGACGAAGAATCCAGGAAGCACCAAAACTGCCCCCAGCAGGGACCAAGCTGCACAAAGGGCACCAGCAGCGCACCCTGTCCCTCCTCCCAGTACTGCCTCTGGCCAGGAAGAGCTCAGAGGGACCTTCCAGAGACTTGGACAGCTCTGCCGGCTAGCCCGTCTGCCCACAGGCCCCTCGAGGAAGAGCTTTCATCCCTGTTCAGCTGTTGGGATCGCCTTGCAAAAACAACACACATTTGGTACCAACAGGCAGAAAAGCCAAAGCCAGAATTAAAAACACTTGTTGGCCTTGCGTATATCATTCATTCTTCTCTGTAGGTGTTGGGAAATACCCAGTGTGGGAGGTTTATGTCTCGGGATTTTGAAAGCTGTGTGCTTGCGTATGCCCATCTTGCAATCTCTTCTTTTTAAATACGGAGTTCAAGTCACTCGAACAGAAATGGGCTGGATGAGCCGACAGCGAGCGGGACTGAAACGGGCTGAACGGCCGGGCCCGGAGGGTGCTGCTCAGTGGCACCAAGTCTAGCGCGAGGCAAGTAACTAGCGGTGTCGCCCAGGGGTCAGTACTGGGTCCGATCCTGTTTAACATCTTCCTTAATTAATGGCCTGGATGATGGGGCAGAGTGTAAGTCACCTCAGGTGGCTTTCTTTTTACGTAGTTTTTGGTTTTCAAAGACGCTTTTGTGTAAACATCCTTGAGAGTTTAAGCAGGAGGGCTTCAAAGCGGGCTGAAAGAGGGCTGCAGAGCAGCCCCCTCCTGCTGCCCTGTTGTGGATCGCTCCTCTGTGCTCGGTCCCCACAGCATCGGAGGCGGTGCTGAGGTGCTGGAGTGAAACGTTAGGGTGCTGCAAAAGAGCAGGCAGTGACGGCCAAGAGGCAGATCCTCTCCTCGGCTGCACAGTCACTCCTGTGTTTAGCAAAGTCGTTGGTTTCCAGCGGTGCCAGGGAACAGTTTGCGGTGCCTGGCACGAGCATCACAGACTACTTGGGTCTCCTTCTGTGCTCTGAACTTGCAGAGAGCTACAGAGGTGACAAAACTTCTTGGCCAGGAAGACCCTCCTCAGGTGACCCAACGCGTGTTTGAAATCCACCTAGAGAGTATTGATCCTTGTAGAAGAGAGACGATCCCAAAGCATCAAGTTTGGATCGCTGCAACAGCTTTTGGAGTGGAAAACGATGGCAAAGTTAGAGCATTTCCGTTTTTGTTTCTCTCAGTTAAAGCATTGTCAGATGCCACAGTGATGGGCAACGTATCAAGTCTGAAGACAGCTTCCTAAGTTGGCGTTTCCGATGTCCATAATGTCTAATGAGGACAGACACAGTCTGCACAGGCCTGACATAGCTTCCTAGAGCCTGGAAGCCCTGGCACCTGGTTCTGGTCAGGCTCCTCGTTGCCTTTACTAATAATAGCAACGAAATACATATATTTTTTTTAATCTTTCTTTTTTTTTTTTCTTTTTTTTTTTTTTTTTTTTTTCCACCAGGCACCTTCATAGGAATAATAGTAAAAAGTGAAATAAGAAAAAACTCTGGCCAGGTCACCTGATGGATAAGATGCCTTCCATAAAAGGAGCCCCTCGGGGCTCAGGCATTCTTCAGCCACGTTCACCTGACCAAGCCCGCCTTGCTGTGGCATTTTGTGAAGGGCAATGAACGTCACGCTGCCCAAGCACAAGAGCTGTAGCTGAAGTGTGTGAGTGAGGAGCGGGCAGCGAAGGCACACCCTGCTCGACATCCAGCTGCCAGGATCCTCTGCTTCCCTGGGTAGCATGGGGCACTGCCAGCTCCTGAGCCCTGACCCCGTGTCGTGGTTTAACCCCAGGAGGCAGCTCAGCACCACACAGACGCTCACTCACTCCCCCCCGCACCGATGGGATAGGGGAGAGAATCAGGAGGGTAAAAGTGAGGAAACTCATGGGTTGAGATAAAGACGGTTTAATAATTAAAGCAAAAGCCGCGCACGCAAGCCAAGCAAAATAGGGAATTCATTCACCACTTCCCATTGGCAGGCAGGTGTTCAGCCATCTCCAGGAAAGCAGGGCTCCATCACGCCTAACGGTGACTTGGGAAGACAAAACGCCATCACTCCGAACGTCTCCCCTTTCTTTTCCTTCTTCCCCCAGCTTTTATTGCTGAGCGTGACACCATGGGGTATGGAATATGAACCTGTAGGAGACCAGGTGCTTTGCTACACGAGTCTCATGGACGCAGTCCTGGACCTGGAAAAAGTGGAAAAGCAACCCTCAGCAACCCAAACGTGCCAGCCAAAGCTGTGAACAGGCACGCTTACAGCCCTGGGCAGGTTTTATTCATCTGGCTGGTGCGGCTCCGGGAAGAAGTGGGAGCTCTGCCGGCGGACAAAGAGCCCTCTGCCAGCTGCTGGGGTCTGGGAGGTGCCCGGGCCGTGGCAGCCGTGTGGCCTCAAGGGGACACATCCCCGTGCAGGCCCGTGTCACAAAGGGGCAGTGAAGTGGCACCCGCCCGGCGCTTGTGACCTCACCTGGCCAGGGCTTGGGATCCCGAAAAGCGGGCCAGCGAAAGGTAGTTGGGCTGAGCCGGCCTTCGGGATAACTCGGCTCCTTCCCTTGCTACTTGCGTGCCTACTTTTTTCCAAGCATTCATCATTTACTGCCCACTTCTCCTCACCTTCCATCCTCTTTCAAAGGTAATTCTGAGTTGACTTTTGGGACAGATCGTAGAGTAGGTAGACTGGGATAAAAGTATAGGCTGGTCTATACCTTCTAGAGCTCTAGGCTGAGCTATTTACACCTCTGTAGGCTGGCCAGATATGCGCTGTGGGTAGAGTTCCTATTTGCTAATTCTTATTTCTTTACCGTATGCTAGGATAGGTAAGTAGCGGGGGTGGTAGTGTAGTCTGAGGCCTTGGGCTCAGCCTAGAATGCCAAGAAGCCCACCCTGACTGACGTGGTAGGAAGGGAGACAGAAAAGGAGCACAGCAAAGGCAGCCGTTAAAGTAGTGGCCGAAAGCTGGTCACCCCTGCATACAAGGTGGGAAGACGTGAGCTGGAGAGCCAGAGGGCTCTGCCGCTAACGCTAGCCACAGATCAGCAGCAGGTCCTCTTCGGAGAAGGTGACACGCAATGCAGTCTTTCAAAAGGGCCTTGGTCAATCGGAGTCCTGTGACAGGGACACTAGGCCCATCAGCCTGCAGCTCTGCAGCACTTCCGCTCCAGTTTCAGTACCACTGAAACACTTTTGATGGTGGATGCTGTTCTGTGGGTTGTGTTTGGGGTTTTTTTTTAATCCTTTTGTTGAGCTACAGTTATTTCTTTGCCATCAGGTGACGGGATTGGCACTGATCTCTTTCTGGAGTGCGTCCTGACATCCTTTGTCATCCAAAGCTGTCCCCTCTGTTCGTGAGAGGAGCAATGGCGGCAATGGGGAACGACTCCTGTGAGTAACGACTTCACCAGCAGGCTTGGACTTTGTGAATCCCCAAAGGCAACGGACGTGGCTGGTGCTCCATCCCTGAACGTTGATGTGCTGGCAGCCTCGAGTGAATTCTGGGGCGTTTCCTGGTAGCAGCCAGACTTACCCAGGTGTTTTCGATTAGACACAGGAAAACGCATTTTATCACTCCTCTGCCACTATGTACAAGACTTTGAAAGATGACGTTGCTCGTAGAAAGTTCTGACATCAGTAGGGTTACTTTCTGTGCTAGGTACTTGCTTGTTTTCACCAGGTTACAGTCAGGAAAAGGGAAGGCTTGACCTGATAATCCAATTCATGACTCTAGGGGGAAAGGAAGGTAGCGCAAGGCACAGAAATCAGCGTGGGTTCATTGGCCTTTCGGCAAAGGCAGCGGGGGAACAGAGTATTTTCCAAAACCGCTTCTTGACCAGTAATTGTCAACGGCAGTGATAGGCTTCCTCCAATGGTTCTGTGTTGGAGGTTGGAGCTGGTTCTTCTGCGCGCTCCTGTAGACAACTTGACTTTTAAATACGCTTTCGTGCAACAATATCGTCTCCTCTCTTTTCAAATGTCATTTCCCTGCAGTCCTTGCCGAGGGAATGGCTCCGCCACAAAGGATCCTCTTTCCCCCGGAGAAGATTTGCATGGCCTGGCAGCAAAGACAGAGACCTGGAGCGGGACTCCACAACCTGGGCAATACGTGCTTCCTCAACTCCGTCCTGCAGTGCCTGACGTACACACCCCCTCTGGCCAACTACCTGCTCTCTCGGGAGCACAGCCGGTCCTGTGAGTCCTTTTAGGAACGTCTCCTTGCACATCAGCTGGGCACTGATCCCAAGGATTCCCAGCATCTGGAATTTGATTTAAGGAGAAAAGCAGCCCTTCTTTCCAACCCCCCCCGAGTTGGTGTTCTTTGAACACTCAAGCCTAGGAGACGCTTGTCGTGTCTAGGTGTGCTCATCTTCAGAAAGGCACCTCTTTCTAGCCCCGGGTCTCGGTCCCTACTCCCGCAAGTTCAACTCTCTTTGCTCGTTGCACAGAAAACTTCTGTCAGTTTAGCATCTCTCTGAAGAAAGTTTTCTATGCACTAAAATGTCCCGGGCTTGTTGGGATGCTGGCACCTTGGGAGAAGAGGAGTGGAGACTGTTCTTATAACGTCAAGACCTCCACGAGGTTTCCCATGGCTAGGGATATTTTGCTCACCTGAGAAGCTTCCTTCCCTCCCTCCCTCCCTCTTTAGGTCGTCAGCAAGGCTTCTGCATGATGTGCGTAATGGAGGCGCACGTTAACAAGGTCCTGCATTTCTCAGCCAGTGCCATCCAGCCTTGGCCTGTCGTCCGTGTCCTCACACGTAAGTCATTTCAGGTGCTTTCACAGGTTTTCTTCCCTTCTTGGAGGGGAGAGCTATTAACCTCTTCTTTCTTAGGAATAGGAGAACATTTCCGGCATGGCATGCAGGAAGACGCCCATGAGTTCTTACGCTATACTGTCGATGCCATGCAGAGAGCTTGTCTGAGTGGAAGCAGCAAGTAAGCACGAGCAAATTACCTTTTCAATGTTCCTGAGCCCTGTGGACTCCTTGATGTACTCCCATCAAGGAAACCCTACACCCAGGGTTTTCAGACAAAGCAAAACTCTTGGGGGAGATAACTCTCTGCCCTACTTCTGAGCTCCAACTACCATTTGTTTCCAGCTGGGACATCTCTTCTCAAGCAACTACCATCGTCCATCAAATATTTGGGGGCTTTCTGAGATCCAGAGGTACTTTCCCATGACTATTGCTCTCCTTGGAATTGTCTGTGCCCTTCTGTCTGCCTGTGATAAACAGCTGGTCGTGTGACTGGCGTAGTAGGTATGGAGGACGTAAACCGGCACAGCCAGTCCACTTCCCTTATCGCTGAGCATTTCCATTTGCCTTCCAGTCACATGCTTGAGCTGCAAAGCGGTTTCCGATTCCTACGAGGCCTTCCTGGATGTCCCTTTGGATATAAAAGTAAGAGGGTTTGTAGCTGTGATTCAAGACGTCCCAAGGCCCCTGTAGCTTCCCAGAATAAACACAGGGGGCGGAAAAACACATGCTGTGAACAAAAGAGAGCTGAGTGGCGGGTGGGAGGTGGAACGGACTGTGTCCTTCTGGGGAGGCCGTGGCAGCGGTCCCCCTGTAGGTGCTGGCTTTAAGCTGGACAAGCACGCATTATCCTCTCCGCACCCTTGACGTACTCTCATCCTTCTTCCCTCTGCCCTGCCTCAACACCCGTCTGGCTCCCAGGCTGATGGGTTGTATTGGTTTCATTATTGATGACCCTGCACACCATCGGTAGCTGAACTGTGCGGTGCCACAGGGAGGTAGCTCTTGAGTGCCCCAGGAATCCCTGGGAAAGGAGGGAAATGTTCAGCATAATACCCGCTTTCTGCCTCCTTCTGGACACTGCTGGCGGGTTCACAGTGGGTCTCCTCAGCCTCAGGTACCTGGGCTGCCTTGTCAGCTCCTAGGAAGTGTTTGCGCGAGGGCGTTTCCCCGAGCTCACTGCTCTCCTTTCTCACTCCTCCAGGCAGCCTCATCTGTCACCGCAGCTCTGGAGGACTTTGTGAAACCCGAGCAGCTGGACGGCAAAAACTGCTTTAAATGTAGCAAGTAAGATGATTGCCATCGACATATTAATATTAGATCCTGCGTGAAGGTGCTGCATGTCATCGAGCATAAGTCATCTTTTCACGTATGTTCAACGCACGATCATGACACGCAGCTGTTTTGTTTAATATGTCCTTATGCAACTGAAGAGCCTTAAAATAGGGTAAGGATGTGCGAGACATGAAAGCTTGTCTGGCTTTCTGGGTGGGAAAAAGGGTGCATTTCAGCACTTGGCTCTGTGCTTGGTTTCAAGGTGTGACAAGATGGTTGCCGCCTCCAAGAGGTTTACAATCCACCGTGTGCCCAAGGTTCTCACGGTGTGTCTGAAAAGGTTTGAAGACTTCACCGGCAGGAAGATCAGCAAGGTGTGTACGCCAGTGGAGCGCAACTTTCTCTTCCCGGAGCAGGAGATTTCCCAAAGCAGTACGCTCTTTCACAAGCTGTTCAGGTTGAGTTTTTCGTGTTCCCTTCTGGGGAGGGGAGAGGAGAGGTCCCGTGGGAAGACAAGCATGTACTCCGCTCCGACAGAGCTGCTTTGGCCGGGAACAGTTTCCTGCCACCCAAACCATTACATGTTGAAGGCTATTTCATGTAGTATTTCAGGATGATTTCTGAGCCCTCTTGGTCTCTCCGTAGGTGGTGGAGTATCCCGAGTACTTGGATCTTCGGCCATACACATCTCAGGCAGCTGGAGAACCGCTCCTCTACGCCTTGTATGCTGTCCTGGTGCATAGCGGTGGCAGCTGTGATGCAGGACACTATTTCTGCTACACAAAGGTAAAGAGCAACTTCCTTCCTAGCAGGGGAAAAACGTGTGCTGGGGAAGACACGCTTTCACAGCAGTGTTACTGGCAGCCAAGGCTTTGGGGGAGAAGGTCTCCTTACCAGCTGCATTGGATTTGTTTTAGCGTACTCTTGGTTCTGTTGCTTTCTGCCTGGGTTATCGTTGAGAAACCATGCAGTTCATCTCCAGATATCGTTGCCCTTTTTTACAGGCCAGCAATGGACTGTGGTACGAGATGAACGATTCGTCTGTGGATGGTCGTGGCATCGATACAGTTCTCAGGCAGCAAGCCTATTTGCTGTTTTATGTCAGGTAATAACAAGATTTAAAATGTGTTCAGAATACGTTTCCTTTTCCCGGCTTTGCTGTTCTTCTTCTCATCCTCCGGAGTGTTTCTCTTTCTGTCACAGGAGACAGTTACTACCTGCATTATTCGGTGCTGTCAAATGTGAACTACCCCCCGTCAGTCTTTCTCTCTCCTAGCTGGGCTTTAGGCTCCTGCCCTGCTGTGAACTGCTACTTGCCTGCTCTCTGAAGCTGGCTAATGTAGAGAAGAATACTTAGAGGCAATTCCGACAGGAAAGATGGGGAGGGACTATTTATCAGGGAGTGTAGTGATAGGACGAGGGGTAACGGTTTTGAACTGAAAGAGGGAAGATGTAGATTAGATATTAGGAAGAAATTGTTTACGGTGAGGGTGGTGAGACACTGGAAGAGGTTGCCCAGAGAAGTTGTGGATGCCCCCTCCCTGGAAGTGGTCAAGGCCGGGTTGGATGGGGCTTTGAGCAACCTGATCTAGTGGAAGGTATCCCTGCCCATGGCAGAGGAGTTGGAACTAGATGATCTTTAAGGTCCCTTCGGACCCAAGCCATTTTATGATTCTACGATTCTATGAAATGGAGGCCGTAGGGGGTGTAAAGACGAGGACTTGCTCTGACAGGGGTAGACCTGGTGGGAAGACCCCAGTCGAATTTCCCATTGGTAGTCTTGGTAGCGTCTTCTCTCTGCCATAGAAACCGCTCCAAGAAGATGACTGAACGCCAGGGGAGGCTGCAAGAACAGCCTTAAACGGAGACCACTCTTTTTTTCTCCAGGCGCTCTGATTTGAAAACAGGAGAAAGGGCTTCTTCCTCACCGGCACCATCATATGCCCGTTCCTTCCTCAGTCAGTGGGGGGCTGACAGCGAGCAGGCGGGTTCTGTGGGACCACAGGGCCTGCCTCGCAGGACTAAGGTAACTCTGGGGAGGTGGGTCAGGGCACCAGATGTGGACAGTGGATTTCTTTCTGGGATCTTGGCATTACTCTCTTTTCCCTCCCACGCTGCAGCTTTCTTCACAGCCACAACGCGGCTCCCTCTCAAAGCATCCCGCCTAGATCCACCCCGTTTGTCTGCCTTTGGCCCTTCTGCCTTTGCAGCCCTCTGGGAGAGCCTTTGGGAGGCCCTTAGCTGTCCCCTCACACAGCTCCTGGGGGTTCCCCACTTTTCTGGTCCTTTCAGGAGCAAAGGGCGGGACCTTTTCACTCTCTCTTTGCAGGACATGGCAGTGGGCATGGAGGGCTCTCCAGAGGACAGCGCCTCCTCCGCAACAGCCAGCACCAGCCAGCTAACCCGGGCAGGTGCACGGGAGGCATCTGCAGGCTGGCCGTGCCCCACCTGGCCAGGCAGGCTCAACATCGCCTCCTACATTGGCTTCTGCTTGCACCGCTTCTTCTGCGGCTGTATGAGGCTGGTGTCCAGAAGGAAAGCTGCGTGCCGGGTCTGCTGTCAACCATTTGACCATGTGCTGCACACCATGCGAGAAGACAGCAATAAAGACGAGCATGGACTCAGCCCTTCTTCCCGCTGCCAGAGGAACGGTGCCAGGGAGAGGGCCCGGAGCAGATCCCCGCAGTGGCGCAATGATCTCCGCAGCTGGTTCGTGGACGCCACGGACTATGACCACGCAGCAGGGAGGAGGAGAACTGGTCCTCCAAGTTGTGACAGCGCTCCCAGGGATGACGCAGCTCCAGGGCCCTCCAACGGCAGCTCCCAGTCGGCTCCCACACCCAGTGCTGCTCGGGAGCCAACCCTGCCAATGCAGAGAGAGCGGAGCAGATCCCTGCGGCAGGGCTACGATCTCCGCAGCCGCTTTGTGGAGATCACGGACTACCACCGCTCAGCAAGGAGGAGGAGGAGGTGGAGAGCAAGTCCTCCACGCCGTGACGGAGCCCCAAGGGATGACGGAGCTCCAGGGCCCTCCAACGGCAGCTCCAAGTGGGCTCCCACGCCCAGTGCTGCTCGGGAGCCAACCCTGCCAATGCAGAGAGAGCGGAGCAGATCCCTGCGGCAGGGCTACGATCTCCGCAGCCGCTTTGTGGAGGTCACAGACTGCCACCGCTCAGCAAGGAGGAGGAGGAGGTGGAGAGCAAGTCCTCCACGCCATGACGGAGCCTCAAGGGATGACGGAGGTCCAGGGCCCTCCAACGGCAGCTCCAAGTGGGCTCCCACACGCAGGGCTGCTCAGGAGCAAACTCTGCCGAGGCAGAGAGAGCGGAGCAGATCCCCGCGACGGGGCCATGATTTCTGCAGCCGGTTTGTGGACACCACAGACTATGACCCCTCAGCAGGGAGGAGGAGGAGGAGGGTTTCGGCGCCCCAGAGATGCACGTCGGACAAATACTCAGGGCGCTGCGGTGGTGACGGGGGCAGATTGTGACCCTGGATGGGGGAGGGGCACAGCATCTGACTCCTGCAGTGCCGGAGAGGAGGAGGACGAAGAATCCAGGAAGCACCAAAACTGCCCCCAGCAGGGACCAAGCTGCACAAAGGGCACCAGCAGCGCACCCTGTCCCTCCTCCCAGTACTGCCTCTGGCCAGGAAGAGCTCAGAGGGACCTTCCAGAGACTTGGACAGCTCTGCCGGCTAGCCCGTCTGCCCACAGGCCCCTCGAGGAAGAGCTTTCATCCCTGTTCAGCTGTTGGGATCGCCTTGCAAAAACAACACACATTTGGTACCAACAGGCAGAAAAGCCAAAGCCAGAATTAAAAACACTTGTTGGCCTTGCGTATATCATTCATTCTTCTCTGTAGGTGTTGGGAAATACCCAGTGTGGGAGGTTTATGTCTCGGGATTTTGAAAGCTGTGTGCTTGCGTATGCCCATCTTGCAATCTCTTCTTTTTAAATACGGAGTTCAAGTCACTCGAACAGAAATGGGCTGGATGAGCCGACAGCGAGCGGGACTGAAACGGGCTGAACGGCCGGGCCCGGAGGGTGCTGCTCAGTGGCACCAAGTCTAGCGCGAGGCAAGTAACTAGCGGTGTCGCCCAGGGGTCAGTACTGGGTCCGATCCTGTTTAACATCTTCCTTAATTAATGGCCTGGATGATGGGGCAGAGTGTAAGTCACCTCAGGTGGCTTTCTTTTTACGTAGTTTTTGGTTTTCAAAGACGCTTTTGTGTAAACATCCTTGAGAGTTTAAGCAGGAGGGCTTCAAAGCGGGCTGAAAGAGGGCTGCAGAGCAGCCCCCTCCTGCTGCCCTGTTGTGGATCGCTCCTCTGTGCTCGGTCCCCACAGCATCGGAGGCGGTGCTGAGGTGCTGGAGTGAAACGTTAGGGTGCTGCAAAAGAGCAGGCAGTGACGGCCAAGAGGCAGATCCTCTCCTCGGCTGCACAGTCACTCCTGTGTTTAGCAAAGTCGTTGGTTTCCAGCGGTGCCAGGGAACAGTTTGCGGTGCCTGGCACGAGCATCACAGACTACTTGGGTCTCCTTCTGTGCTCTGAACTTGCAGAGAGCTACAGAGGTGACAAAACTTCTTGGCCAGGAAGACCCTCCTCAGGTGACCCAACGCGTGTTTGAAATCCACCTAGAGAGTATTGATCCTTGTAGAAGAGAGACGATCCCAAAGCATCAAGTTTGGATCGCTGCAACAGCTTTTGGAGTGGAAAACGATGGCAAAGTTAGAGCATTTCCGTTTTTGTTTCTCTCAGTTAAAGCATTGTCAGATGCCACAGTGATGGGCAACGTATCAAGTCTGAAGACAGCTTCCTAAGTTGGCGTTTCCGATGTCCATAATGTCTAATGAGGACAGACACAGTCTGCACAGGCCTGACATAGCTTCCTAGAGCCTGGAAGCCCTGGCACCTGGTTCTGGTCAGGCTCCTCGTTGCCTTTACTAATAATAGCAACGAAATACATATATTTTTTTTAATCTTTCTTTTTTTTTTTTCTTTTTTTTTTTTTTTTTTTTTTCCACCAGGCACCTTCATAGGAATAATAGTAAAAAGTGAAATAAGAAAAAACTCTGGCCAGGTCACCTGATGGATAAGATGCCTTCCATAAAAGGAGCCCCTCGGGGCTCAGGCATTCTTCAGCCACGTTCACCTGACCAAGCCCGCCTTGCTGTGGCATTTTGTGAAGGGCAATGAACGTCACGCTGCCCAAGCACAAGAGCTGTAGCTGAAGTGTGTGAGTGAGGAGCGGGCAGCGAAGGCACACCCTGCTCGACATCCAGCTGCCAGGATCCTCTGCTTCCCTGGGTAGCATGGGGCGCTGCCAGCTCCTGAGCCCTGACCCCGTGTCGTGGTTTAACCCCAGGAGGCAGCTCAGCACCACACAGACGCTCACTCACTCCCCCCCGCACCGATGGGATAGGGGAGAGAATCAGGAGGGTAAAAGTGAGGAAACTCATGGGTTGAGATAAAGACGGTTTAATAATTAAAGCAAAAGCCGCGCACGCAAGCCAAGCAAAATAGGGAATTCATTCACCACTTCCCATTGGCAGGCAGGTGTTCAGCCATCTCCAGGAAAGCAGGGCTCCATCACGCCTAACGGTGACTTGGGAAGACAAAACGCCATCACTCCGAACGTCTCCCCTTTCTTTTCCTTCTTCCCCCAGCTTTTATTGCTGAGCGTGACACCATGGGGTATGGAATATGAACCTGTAGGAGACCAGGTGCTTTGCTACACGAGTCTCATGGACGCAGTCCTGGACCTGGAAAAAGTGGAAAAGCAACCCTCAGCAACCCAAACGTGCCAGCCAAAGCTGTGAACAGGCACGCTTACAGCCCTGGGCAGGTTTTATTCATCTGGCTGGTGCGGCTCCGGGAAGAAGTGGGAGCTCTGCCGGCGGACAAAGAGCCCTCTGCCAGCTGCTGGGGTCTGGGAGGTGCCCGGGCCGTGGCAGCCGTGTGGCCTCAAGGGGACACATCCCCGTGCAGGCCCGTGTCACAAAGGGGCAGTGAAGTGGCACCCGCCCGGCGCTTGTGACCTCACCTGGCCAGGGCTTGGGATCCCGAAAAGCGGGCCAGCGAAAGGTAGTTGGGCTGAGCCGGCCTTCGGGATAACTCGGCTCCTTCCCTTGCTACTTGCGTGCCTACTTTTTTCCAAGCATTCATCATTTACTGCCCACTTCTCCTCACCTTCCATCCTCTTTCAAAGGTAATTCTGAGTTGACTTTTGGGACAGATCGTAGAGTAGGTAGACTGGGATAAAAGTATAGGCTGGTCTATACCTTCTAGAGCTCTAGGCTGAGCTATTTACACCTCTGTAGGCTGGCCAGATATGCGCTGTGGGTAGAGTTCCTATTTGCTAATTCTTATTTCTTTACCGTATGCTAGGATAGGTAAGTAGCGGGGGTGGTAGTGTAGTCTGAGGCCTTGGGCTCAGCCTAGAATGCCAAGAAGCCCACCCTGACTGACGTGGTAGGAAGGGAGACAGAAAAGGAGCACAGCAAAGGCAGCCGTTAAAGTAGTGGCCGAAAGCTGGTCACCCCTGCATACAAGGTGGGAAGACGTGAGCTGGAGAGCCAGAGGGCTCTGCCGCTAACGCTAGCCACAGATCAGCAGCAGGTCCTCTTCGGAGAAGGTGACACGCAATGCAGTCTTTCAAAAGGGCCTTGGTCAATCGGAGTCCTGTGACAGGGACACTAGGCCCATCAGCCTGCAGCTCTGCAGCACTTCCGCTCCAGTTTCAGTACCACTGAAACACTTTTGATGGTGGATGCTGTTCTGTGGGTTGTGTTTGGGGTTTTTTTTTAATCCTTTTGTTGAGCTACAGTTATTTCTTTGCCATCAGGTGACGGGATTGGCACTGATCTCTTTCTGGAGTGCGTCCTGACATCCTTTGTCATCCAAAGCTGTCCCCTCTGTTCGTGAGAGGAGCAATGGCGGCAATGGGGAACGACTCCTGTGAGTAACGACTTCACCAGCAGGCTTGGACTTTGTGAATCCCCAAAGGCAACGGACGTGGCTGGTGCTCCATCCCTGAACGTTGATGTGCTGGCAGCCTCGAGTGAATTCTGGGGCGTTTCCTGGTAGCAGCCAGACTTACCCAGGTGTTTTCGATTAGACACAGGAAAACGCATTTTATCACTCCTCTGCCACTATGTACAAGACTTTGAAAGATGACGTTGCTCGTAGAAAGTTCTGACATCAGTAGGGTTACTTTCTGTGCTAGGTACTTGCTTGTTTTCACCAGGTTACAGTCAGGAAAAGGGAAGGCTTGACCTGATAATCCAATTCATGACTCTAGGGGGAAAGGAAGGTAGCGCAAGGCACAGAAATCAGCGTGGGTTCATTGGCCTTTCGGCAAAGGCAGCGGGGGAACAGAGTATTTTCCAAAACCGCTTCTTGACCAGTAATTGTCAACGGCAGTGATAGGCTTCCTCCAATGGTTCTGTGTTGGAGGTTGGAGCTGGTTCTTCTGCGCGCTCCTGTAGACAACTTGACTTTTAAATACGCTTTCGTGCAACAATATCGTCTCCTCTCTTTTCAAATGTCATTTCCCTGCAGTCCTTGCCGAGGGAATGGCTCCGCCACAAAGGATCCTCTTTCCCCCGGAGAAGATTTGCATGGCCTGGCAGCAAAGACAGAGACCTGGAGCGGGACTCCACAACCTGGGCAATACGTGCTTCCTCAACTCCGTCCTGCAGTGCCTGACGTACACACCCCCTCTGGCCAACTACCTGCTCTCTCGGGAGCACAGCCGGTCCTGTGAGTCCTTTTAGGAACGTCTCCTTGCACATCAGCTGGGCACTGATCCCAAGGATTCCCAGCATCTGGAATTTGATTTAAGGAGAAAAGCAGCCCTTCTTTCCAACCCCCCCCGAGTTGGTGTTCTTTGAACACTCAAGCCTAGGAGACGCTTGTCGTGTCTAGGTGTGCTCATCTTCAGAAAGGCACCTCTTTCTAGCCCCGGGTCTCGGTCCCTACTCCCGCAAGTTCAACTCTCTTTGCTCGTTGCACAGAAAACTTCTGTCAGTTTAGCATCTCTCTGAAGAAAGTTTTCTATGCACTAAAATGTCCCGGGCTTGTTGGGATGCTGGCACCTTGGGAGAAGAGGAGTGGAGACTGTTCTTATAACGTCAAGACCTCCACGAGGTTTCCCATGGCTAGGGATATTTTGCTCACCTGAGAAGCTTCCTTCCCTCCCTCCCTCCCTCTTTAGGTCGTCAGCAAGGCTTCTGCATGATGTGCGTAATGGAGGCGCACGTTAACAAGGTCCTGCATTTCTCAGCCAGTGCCATCCAGCCTTGGCCTGTCGTCCGTGTCCTCACACGTAAGTCATTTCAGGTGCTTTCACAGGTTTTCTTCCCTTCTTGGAGGGGAGAGCTATTAACCTCTTCTTTCTTAGGAATAGGAGAACATTTCCGGCATGGCATGCAGGAAGACGCCCATGAGTTCTTACGCTATACTGTCGATGCCATGCAGAGAGCTTGTCTGAGTGGAAGCAGCAAGTAAGCACGAGCAAATTACCTTTTCAATGTTCCTGAGCCCTGTGGACTCCTTGATGTACTCCCATCAAGGAAACCCTACACCCAGGGTTTTCAGACAAAGCAAAACTCTTGGGGGAGATAACTCTCTGCCCTACTTCTGAGCTCCAACTACCATTTGTTTCCAGCTGGGACATCTCTTCTCAAGCAACTACCATCGTCCATCAAATATTTGGGGGCTTTCTGAGATCCAGAGGTACTTTCCCATGACTATTGCTCTCCTTGGAATTGTCTGTGCCCTTCTGTCTGCCTGTGATAAACAGCTGGTCGTGTGACTGGCGTAGTAGGTATGGAGGACGTAAACCGGCACAGCCAGTCCACTTCCCTTATCGCTGAGCATTTCCATTGGCCTTCCAGTCACATGCTTGAGCTGCAAAGCGGTTTCCGATTCCTACGAGGCCTTCCTGGATGTCCCTTTGGATATAAAAGTAAGAGGGTTTGTAGCTGTGATTCAAGACGTCCCAAGGCCCCTGTAGCTTCCCAGAATAAACACAGGGGGCGGAAAAACACAGGCTGTGAACAAAAGAGAGCTGAGTGGCGGGTGGGAGGTGGAACGGACTGTGTCCTTCTGGGGAGGCCGTGGCAGCGGTCCCCCTGTAGGTGCTGGCTTTAAGCTGGACAAGCACGCATTATCCTCTCCGCACCCTTGACGTACTCTCATCCTTCTTCCCTCTGCCCTGCCTCAACACCCGTCTGGCTCCCAGGCTGATGGGTTGTATTGGTTTCATTATTGATGACCCTGCACACCATCGGTAGCTGAACTGTGCGGTGCCACAGGGAGGTAGCTCTTGAGTGCCCCAGGAATCCCTGGGAAAGGAGGGAAATGTTCAGCATAATACCCGCTTTCTGCCTCCTTCTGGACACTGCTGGCGGGTTCACAGTGGGTCTCCTCAGCCTCAGGTACCTGGGCTGCCTTGTCAGCTCCTAGGAAGTGTTTGCGCGAGGGCGTTTCCCCGAGCTCACTGCTCTCCTTTCTCACTCCTCCAGGCAGCCTCATCTGTCACCGCAGCTCTGGAGGACTTTGTGAAACCCGAGCAGCTGGACGGCGAAAACTGCTTTAAATGTAGCAAGTAAGATGATTGCCATCGACATATTAATATTAGATCCTGCGTGAAGGTGCTGCATGTCATCGAGCATAAGTCATCTTTTCACGTATGTTCAACGCACGATCATGACACGCAGCTGTTTGGTTTAATATGTCCTTATGCAACTGAAGAGCCTTAAAATAGGGTAAGGATGTGCGAGACATGAAAGCTTGTCTGGCTTTCTGGGTGGGAAAAAGGGTGCATTTCAGCACTTGGCTCTGTGCTTGGTTTCAAGGTGTGACAAGATGGTTGCCGCCTCCAAGAGGTTTACAATCCACCGTGTGCCCAAGGTTCTCACGGTGTGTCTGAAAAGGTTTGACGAGTTCACCGGCAGGAAGATCAGCAAGGTGTGTACGCCAGTGGAGCGCAACTTTCTCTTCCCGGAGCAGGAGATTTCCCAAAGCAGTACGCTCTTTCACAAGCTGTTCAGGTTGAGTTTTTCGTGTTCCCTTCTGGGGAGGGGAGAGGAGAGGTCCCGTGGGAAGACAAGCATGTACTCCGCTCCGACAGAGCTGCTTTGGCCGGGGACAGTTTCCTGCCACCCAAACCATTACATGTTGAAGGCTATTTCATGTAGTATTTCAGGATGATTTCTGAGCCCTCTTGGTCTCTCCGTAGGTGGTGGAGTATCCCGAGTACTTGGATCTTCGGCCATACACATCTCAGGCAGCTGGAGAACCGCTCCTCTACGCCTTGTATGCTGTCCTGGTGCATAGCGGTGGCAGCTGTGATGCAGGACACTATTTCTGCTACACAAA
The DNA here is from genome assembly GCF_965638725.1 of Aptenodytes patagonicus. Classification (NCBI taxonomy): domain Eukaryota; kingdom Metazoa; phylum Chordata; class Aves; order Sphenisciformes; family Spheniscidae; genus Aptenodytes; species Aptenodytes patagonicus. The sequence continues at coordinate 362,732 of NW_027472016.1, forward strand.
GGTAAAGAGCAACTTCCTTCCTAGCAGGGGAAAAACGTGTGCTGGGGAAGACACGCTTTCACAGCAGTGTTACTGGCAGCCAAGGCTTTGGGGGAGAAGGTCTCCTTACCAGCTGCATTGGATTTGTTTTAGCGTACTCTTGGTTCTGTTGCTTTCTGCCTGGGTTATCGTTGAGAAACCATGCAGTTCATCTCCAGATATCGTTGCCCTTTTTTACAGGCCAGCAATGGACTGTGGTACGAGATGAACGATTCGTCTGTGGATGGTCGTGGCATCGATACAGTTCTCAGGCAGCAAGCCTATTTGCTGTTTTATGTCAGGTAATAACAAGATTTAAAATGTGTTCAGAATACGTTTCCTTTTCCCGGCTTTGCTGTTCTTCTTCTCATCCTCCGGAGTGTTTCTCTTTCTGTCACAGGAGACAGTTACTACCTGCATTATTCGGTGCTGTCAAATGTGAACTACCCCCCGTCAGTCTTTCTCTCTCCTAGCTGGGCTTTAGGCTCCTGCCCTGCTGTGAACTGCTACTTGCCTGCTCTCTGAAGCTGGCTAATGTAGAGAAGAATACTTAGAGGCAATTCCGACAGGAAAGATGGGGAGGGACTATTTATCAGGGAGTGTAGTGATAGGACGAGGGGTAACGGTTTTGAACTGAAAGAGGGAAGATGTAGATTAGATATTAGGAAGAAATTGTTTACGGTGAGGGTGGTGAGACACTGGAAGAGGTTGCCCAGAGAAGTTGTGGATGCCCCCTCCCTGGAAGTGGTCAAGGCCGGGTTGGATGGGGCTTTGAGCAACCTGATCTAGTGGAAGGTATCCCTGCCCATGGCAGAGGAGTTGGAACTAGATGATCTTTAAGGTCCCTTCGGACCCAAGCCGTTTTATGATTCTACGATTCTATGAAATGGAGGCCGTAGGGGGTGTAAAGACGAGGACTTGCTCTGACAGGGGTAGACCTGGTGGGAAGACCCCAGTCGAATTTCCCATTGGTAGTCTTGGTAGCGTCTTCTCTCTGCCATAGAAACCGCTCCAAGAAGATGACTGAACGCCAGGGGAGGCTGCAAGAACAGCCTTAAACGGAGACCACTCTTTTTTTCTCCAGGCGCTCTGATTTGAAAACAGGAGAAAGGGCTTCTTCCTCACCGGCACCATCATATGCCCGTTCCTTCCTCAGTCAGTGGGGGGCTGACAGCGAGCAGGCGGGTTCTGTGGGACCACAGGGCCTGCCTCGCAGGACTAAGGTAACTCTGGGGAGGTGGGTCAGGGCACCAGATGTGGACAGTGGATTTCTTTCTGGGATCTTGGCATTACTCTCTTTTCCCTCCCACGCTGCAGCTTTCTTCACAGCCACAACGCGGCTCCCTCTCAAAGCATCCCGCCTAGATCCACCCCGTTTGTCTGCCTTTGGCCCTTCTGCCTTTGCAGCCCTCCGGGAGAGCCTTTGGGAGGCCCTTAGCTGTCCCCTCACACAGCTCCTGGGGGTTCCCCACTTTTCTGGTCCTTTCAGGAGCAAAGGGCAGGACCTTTTCACTCTCTCTTTGCAGGACATGGCAGTGGGCATGGAGGGCTCTCCAGAGGACAGCGCCTCCTCCGCAACAGCCAGCACCAGCCAGCTAACCCGGGCAGGTGCACGGGAGGCATCTGCAGGCTGGCCGTGCCCCACCTGGCCAGGCAGGCTCAACATTGCCTCCTACATTGGCTTCTGCTTGCACCGCTTCTTCTGCGGCTGTATGAGGCTGGTGTCCAGAAGGAAAGCTGCGTGCCGGGTCTGCTGTCAACCATTTGACCATGTGCTGCACACCATGCGAGAAGACAGCAATAAAGACGAGCGTGGACTCAGCCCTTCTTCCCGCTGCCAGAGGAACGGTGCCAGGGAGAGGGCCCGGAGCAGATCCCCGCAGTGGCGCAATGATCTCCGCAGCTGGTTCGTGGACGCCACGGACTATGACCACGCAGCAGGGAGGAGGAGAACTGGTCCTCCAAGTTGTGACAGCGCTCCCAGGGATGACGCAGCTCCAGGGCCCTCCAACGGCAGCTCCCAGTCGGCTCCCACACCCAGTGCTGCTCGGGAGCCAACCCTGCCAATGCAGAGAGAGCGGAGCAGATCCCTGCGGCAGGGCTACGATCTCCGCAGCCGCTTTGTGGAGGTCACAGACTGCCACCGCTCAGCAAGGAGGAGGAGGAGGTGGAGAGCAAGTCCTCCACGTCGTGACGGAGCCCCAAGGGATGACGGAGCTCCAGGGCCCTCCAACGGCAGCTCCCAGTTGGCTCCCACACCCAGTGCTGCTCGGGAGCCAACCCTGCCAATGCAGAGAGAGCGGAGCAGATCCCTGCGGCAGGGCTACGATCTCCGCAGCCGCTTTGTGGAGGTCACAGACTGCCACCGCTCAGCAAGGAGGAGGAGGAGGTGGAGAGCAAGTCCTCCACGCCGTGACGGAGCCTCAAGGGATGACGGAGGTCCAGGGCCCTCCAACGGCAGCTCCAAGTGGGCTCCCACACGCAGGGCTGCTCAGGAGCAAACTCTGCCGAGGCAGAGAGAGCGGAGCAGATCCCCGCGACGGGGCCATGATTTCTGCAGCCGGTTTGTGGACACCACAGACTATGACCCCTCAGCAGGGAGGAGGAGGAGGAGGGTTTCGGCGCCCCAGAGATGCACGTCGGACAAATACTCAGGGCGCTGCGGTGGTGACGGGGGCAGATTGTGACCCTGGATGGGGGAGGGGCACAGCATCTGACTCCTGCAGTGCCGGAGAGGAGGAGGACGAAGAATCCAGGAAGCACCAAAACTGCCCCCAGCAGGGACCAAGCTGCACAAAGGGCACCAGCAGCGCACCCTGTCCCTCCTCCCAGTACTGCCTCTGGCCAGGAAGAGCTCAGAGGGACCTTCCAGAGACTTGGACAGCTCTGCCGGCTAGCCCGTCTGCCCACAGGCCCCTCGAGGAAGAGCTTTCATCCCTGTTCAGCTGTTGGGATCGCCTGGCAAAAACAACACACATTTGGTACCAACAGGCAGAAAAGCCAAAGCCAGAATTAAAAACACTTGTTGGCCTTGCGTATATCATTCATTCTTCTCTGTAGGTGTTGGGAAATACCCAGTGTGGGAGGTTTATGTCTCGGGATTTTGAAAGCTGTGTGCTTGCGTATGCCCATCTTGCAATCTCTTCTTTTTAAATACGGAGTTCAAGTCACTCGAACAGAAATGGGCTGGATGAGCCGACAGCGAGCGGGACTGAAACGGGCTGAACGGCCGGGCCCGGAGGGTGCTGCTCAGTGGCACCAAGTCTAGCGCGAGGCAAGTAACTAGCGGTGTCGCCCAGGGGTCAGTACTGGGTCCGATCCTGTTTAACATCTTCCTTAATTAATGGCCTGGATGATGGGGCAGAGTGTAAGTCACCTCAGGTGGCTTTCTTTTTACGTAGTTTTTGGTTTTCAAAGACGCTTTTGTGTAAACATCCTTGAGAGTTTAAGCAGGAGGGCTTCAAAGCGGGCTGAAAGAGGGCTGCAGAGCAGCCCCCTCCTGCTGCCCTGTTGTGGATCGCTCCTCTGTGCTCGGTCCCCACGGCATCGGAGGCGGTGCTGAGGTGCTGGAGTGAAACGTTAGGGTGCTGCAAAGGAGCAGGCAGTGACGGCCAAGAGGCAGATCCTCTCCTCGGCTGCACAGTCACTCCTGTGTTTAGCAAAGTCGTTGGTTTCCAGCGGTGCCAGGGAACAGTTTGCGGTGCCTGGCACGAGCATCACAGACTACTTGGGTCTCCTTCTGTGCTCTGAACTTGCAGAGAGCTACAGAGGTGACAAAACTTCTTGGCCAGGAAGACCCTCCTCAGGTGACCCAACGCGTGTTTGAAATCCACCTAGAGAGTATTGATCCTTGTAGAAGAGAGACGATCCCAAAGCATCAAGTTTGGATCGCTGCAACAGCTTTTGGAGTGGAAAACGATGGCAAAGTTAGAGCATTTCCGTTTTTGTTTCTCTCAGTTAAAGCATTGTCAGATGCCACAGTGATGGGCAACGTATCAAGTCTGAAGACAGCTTCCTAAGTTGGCGTTTCCGATGTCCATAATGTCTAATGAGGACAGACACAGTCTGCACAGGCCTGACATAGCTTCCTAGAGCCTGGAAGCCCTGGCAGCTGGTTCTGGTCAGGCTCCTCGTTGCCTTTACTAATAATAGCAACGAAATACATATATTTTTTTTAATCTTTCTTTTTTTTTTTTCTTTTTTTTTTTTTTTTTTTTTTCCACCAGGCACCTTCATAGGAATAATAGTAAAAAGTGAAATAAGAAAAAACTCTGGCCAGGTCACCTGATGGATAAGATGCCTTCCATAAAAGGAGCCCCTCGGGGCTCAGGCATTCTTCAGCCACGTTCACCTGACCAAGCCCGCCTTGCTGTGGCATTTTGTGAAGGGCAATGAACGTCACGCTGCCCAAGCACAAGAGCTGTAGCTGAAGTGTGTGAGTGAGGAGCGGGCAGCGAAGGCACACCCTGCTTGACATCCAGCTGCCAGGATCCTCTGCTTCCCTGGGTAGCATGGGGCGCTGCCAGCTCCTGAGCCCTGACCCCGTGTCGTGGTTTAACCCCAGGAGGCAGCTCAGCACCACACAGACGCTCACTCACTCCCCCCCGCACCGATGGGATAGGGGAGAGAATCAGGAGGGTAAAAGTGAGGAAACTCATGGGTTGAGATAAAGACGGTTTAATAATTAAAGCAAAAGCCGCGCACGCAAGCCAAGCAAAATAGGGAATTCATTCACCACTTCCCATTGGCAGGCAGGTGTTCAGCCATCTCCAGGAAAGCAGGGCTCCATCACGCCTAACGGTGACTTGGGAAGACAAAACGCCATCACTCCGAACGTCTCCCCTTTCTTTTCCTTCTTCCCCCAGCTTTTATTGCTGAGCGTGACACCATGGGGTATGGAATATGAACCTGTAGGAGACCAGGTGCTTTGCTACACGAGTCTCATGGACGCAGTCCTGGACCTGGAAAAAGTGGAAAAGCAACCCTCAGCAACCCAAATGTGCCAGCCAAAGCTGTGAACAGGCACGCTTACAGCCCTGGGCAGGTTTTATTCATCTGGCTGGTGCGGCTCCGGGAAGAAGTGGGAGCTCTGCCGGCGGACAAAGAGCCCTTTGCCAGCTGCTGGGGTCTGGGAGGTGCCCGGGCCGTGGCAGCCGTGTGGCCTCAAGGGGACACATCCCCGTGCAGGCCCGTGTCACAAAGGGGCAGTGAAGTGGCACCCGCCCGGCGCTTGTGACCTCACCTGGCCAGGGCTTGGGATCCCGAAAAGCGGGCCAGCGAAAGGTAGTTGGGCTGAGCCGGCCTTCGGGATAACTCGGCTCCTTCCCTTGCTACTTGCGTGCCTACTTTTTTCCAAGCATTCATCATTTACTGCCCACTTCTCCTCACCTTCCATCCTCTTTCAAAGGTAATTCTGAGTTGACTTTTGGGACAGATCGTAGAGTAGGTAGACTGGGATAAAAGTATAGGCTGGTCTATACCTTCTAGAGCTCTAGGCTGAGCTATTTACACCTCTGTAGGCTGGCCAGATATGCGCTGTGGGTAGAGTTCCTATTTGCTAATTCTTATTTCTTTACCGTATGCTAGGATAGGTAAGTAGCGGGGGTGGTAGTGTAGTCTGAGGCCTTGGGCTCAGCCTAGAATGCCAAGAAGCCCACCCTGACTGACATGGTAGGAAGGGAGACAGAAAAGGAGCACAGCAAAGGCAGCCGTTAAAGTAGCGGCCGAAAGCTGGTCACCCCTGCATACAAGGTGGGAAGATGTGAGCTGGAGAGCCAGAGGGCTCTGCCGCTAACGCTAGCCACAGATCAGCAGCAGGTCCTCTTCGGAGAAGGCGACACGCAATGCAGTCTTTCAAAAGGGCCTTGGTCAATCGGAGTCCTGTGACAGGGACACTAGGCCCATCAGCCTGCAGCTCTGCAGCACTTCCGCTCCAGTTTCAGTACCACTGAAACACTTTTGATGGTGGATGCTGTTCTGTGGGTTGTGTTTGGGGGTTTTTTTTAATCCTTTTGTTGAGCTAGAGTTATTTCTTTGCCATCAGGTGACGGGATTGGCACTGATCTCTTTCTGGAGTGCGTCCTGACATCCTTTGTCATCCAAAGCTGTCCCCTCTGTTCGTGAGAGGAGCGATGGCGGCAATGGGGAACGACTCCTGTGAGTAACGACTTCACCAGCAGGCTTGGACTTTGTGAATCCCCAAAGGCAACGGACGTGGCTGGTGCTCCATCCCTGAACGTTGATGTGCTGGCAGCCTCGAGTGAATTCTGGGGCGTTTCCTGGTAGCAGCCAGACTTACCCAGGTGTTTTCGATTAGACACAGGAAAACGCATTTTATCACTCCTCTGCCACTATGTACAAGACTTTGAAAGATGACGTTGCTCGTAGAAAGTTCTGACATCAGTAGGGTTACTTTCTGTGCTAGGTACTTGCTTGTTTTCACCAGGTTACAGTCAGGAAAAGGGAAGGCTTGACCTGATAATCCAATTCATGACTCTAGGGGGAAAGGAAGGTAGCCCAAGGCACAGAAATCAGCGTGGGTTCATTGGCCTTTCGGCAAAGGCAGCGGGGGAACAGAGTATTTTCCAAAACCGCTTCTTGACCAGTAATTGTCAACGGCAGTGATAGGCTTCCTCCAATGGTTCTGTGTTGGAGGTTGGAGCTGGTTCTTCTGCGCGCTCCTGTAGACAACTTGACTTTTAAATACGCTTTCGTGCAACAATATCGTCTCCTCTCTTTTCAAATGTCATTTCCCTGCAGTCCTTGCCGAGGGAATGGCTCCGCCACAAAGGATCCTCTTTCCCCCGGAGAAGATTTGCATGGCCTGGCAGCAAAGACAGAGACCTGGAGCGGGACTCCACAACCTGGGCAATACGTGCTTCCTCAACTCCGTCCTGCAGTGCCTGACGTACACACCCCCTCTGGCCAACTACCTGCTCTCTCGGGAGCACAGCCGGTCCTGTGAGTCCTTTTAGGAACGTCTCCTTGCACATCAGCTGGGCACTGATCCCAAGGATTCCCAGCATCTGGAATTTGATTTAAGGAGAAAAGCAGCCCTTCTTTCCAACCCCCCCCGAGTTGGTGTTCTTTGAACACTCAAGCCTAGGAGACGCTTGTCGTGTCTAGGTGTGCTCATCTTCAGAAAGGCACCTCTTTCTAGCCCCGGGTCTCGGTCCCTACTCCCGCAAGTTCAACTCTCTTTGCTCGTTGCACAGAAAACTTCTGTCAGTTTAGCATCTCTCTGAAGAAAGTTTTCTATGCACTAAAATGTCCCGGGCTTGTTGGGATGCTGGCACCTTGGGAGAAGAGGAGTGGAGACTGTTCTTATAACGTCAAGACCTCCACGAGGTTTCCCATGGCTAGGGATATTTTGCTCACCTGAGAAGCTTCCTTCCCTCCCTCCCTCCCTCCCTCCCTCCCTCTTTAGGTCGTCAGCAAGGCTTCTGCATGATGTGCGTAATGGAGGCGCACGTTAACAAGGTCCTGCATTTCTCAGCCAGTGCCATCCAGCCTTGGCCTGTCGTCCGTGTCCTCACACGTAAGTCATTTCAGGTGCTTTCACAGGTTTTCTTCCCTTCTTGGAGGGGAGAGCTATTAACCTCTTCTTTCTTAGGAATAGGAGAACATTTCCGGCATGGCATGCAGGAAGACGCCCATGAGTTCTTACGCTATACTGTCGATGCCATGCAGAGAGCTTGTCTGAGTGGAAGCAGCAAGTAAGCACGAGCAAATTACCTTTTCAATGTTCCTGAGCCCTGTGGACTCCTTGATGTACTCCCATCAAGGAAACCCTACACCCAGGGTTTTCAGACAAAGCAAAACTCTTGGGGGAGATAACTCTCTGCCCTACTTCTGAGCTCCAACTACCATTTGTTTCCAGCTGGGACATCTCTTCTCAAGCAACTACCATCGTCCATCAAATATTTGGGGGCTTTCTGAGATCCAGAGGTACTTTCCCATGACTATTGCTCTCCTTGGAATTGTCTGTGCCCTTCTGTCTGCCTGTGATAAACAGCTGGTCGTGTGACTGGCGTAGTAGGTATGGAGGACGTAAACCGGCACAGCCAGTCCACTTCCCTTATCGCTGAGCATTTCCATTTGCCTTCCAGTCACATGCTTGAGCTGCAAAGCGGTTTCCGATTCCTACGAGGCCTTCCTGGATGTCCCTTTGGATATAAAAGTAAGAGGGTTTGTAGCTGTGATTCAAGACGTCCCAAGGCCCCTGTAGCTTCCCAGAATAAACACAGGGGGCGGAAAAACACAGGCTGTGAACAAAAGAGAGCTGAGTGGCGGGTGGGAGGTGGAACGGACTGTGTCCTTCTGGGGAGGCCGTGGCAGCGGTCCCCCTGTAGGTGCTGGCTTTAAGCTGGACAAGCACGCATTATCCTCTCCGCACCCTTGACGTACTCTCATCCTTCTTCCCTCTGCCCTGCCTCAACACCCGTCTGGCTCCCAGGCTGATGGGTTGTATTGGTTTCATTATTGATGACCCTGCACACCATCGGTAGCTGAACTGTGCGGTGCCACAGGGAGGTAGCTCTTGAGTGCCCCAGGAATCCCTGGGAAAGGAGGGAAATGTTCAGCATAATACCCGCTTTCTGCCTCCTTCTGGACACTGCTGGCGGGTTCACAGTGGGTCTCCTCAGCCTCAGGTACCTGGGCTGCCTTGTCAGCTCCTAGGAAGTGTTTGCGCGAGGGCGTTTCCCCGAGCTCACTGCTCTCCTTTCTCACTCCTCCAGGCAGCCTCATCTGTCACCGCAGCTCTGGAGGACTTTGTGAAACCCGAGCAGCTGGACGGCGAAAACTGCTTTAAATGTAGCAAGTAAGATGATTGCCATCGACATATTAATATTAGATCCTGCGTGAAGGTGCTGCATGTCATCGAGCATAAGTCATCTTTTCACGTATGTTCAACGCACGATCATGACACGCAGCTGTTTTGTTTAATATGTCCTTATGCAACTGAAGAGCCTTAAAATAGGGTAAGGATGTGCGAGACATGAAAGCTTGTCTGGCTTTCTGGGTGGGAAAAAGGGTGCATTTCAGCACTTGGCTCTGTGCTTGGTTTCAAGGTGTGACAAGATGGTTGCCGCCTCCAAGAGGTTTACAATCCACCGTGTGCCCAAGGTTCTCACGGTGTGTCTGAAAAGGTTTGAAGACTTCACCGGCAGGAAGATCAGCAAGGTGTGTACGCCAGTGGAGCGCAACTTTCTCTTCCCGGAGCAGGAGATTTCCCAAAGCAGTACGCTCTTTCACAAGCTGTTCAGGTTGAGTTTTTCGTGTTCCCTTCTGGGGAGGGGAGAGGAGAGGTCCCGTGGGAAGACAAGCATGTACTCCGCTCCGACAGAGCTGCTTTGGCCGGGAACAGTTTCCTGCCACCCAAACCATTACATGTTGAAGGCTATTTCATGTAGTATTTCAGGATGATTTCTGAGCCCTCTTGGTCTCTCCGTAGGTGGTGGAGTATCCCGAGTACTTGGATCTTCGGCCATACACATCTCAGGCAGCTGGAGAACCGCTCCTCTACGCCTTGTATGCTGTCCTGGTGCATAGCGGTGGCAGCTGTGATGCAGGACACTATTTCTGCTACACAAAGGTAAAGAGCAACTTCCTTCCTAGCAGGGGAAAAACGTGTGCTGGGGAAGACACGCTTTCACAGCAGTGTTACTGGCAGCCAAGGCTTTGGGGGAGAAGGTCTCCTTACCAGCTGCATTGGATTTGTTTTAGCGTACTCTTGGTTCTGTTGCTTTCTGCCTGGGTTATCGTTGAGAAACCATGCAGTTCATCTCCAGATATCGTTGCCCTTTTTTACAGGCCAGCAATGGACTGTGGTACGAGATGAACGATTCGTCTGTGGATGGTCGTGGCATCGATACAGTTCTCAGGCAGCAAGCCTATTTGCTGTTTTATGTCAGGTAATAACAAGATTTAAAATGTGTTCAGAATACGTTTCCTTTTCCCGGCTTTGCTGTTCTTCTTCTCATCCTCCGGAGTGTTTCTCTTTCTGTCACAGGAGACAGTTACTACCTGCATTATTCGGTGCTGTCAAATGTGAACTACCCCCCGTCAGTCTTTCTCTCTCCTAGCTGGGCTTTAGGCTCCTGCCCTGCTGTGAACTGCTACTTGCCTGCTCTCTGAAGCTGGCTAATGTAGAGAAGAATACTTAGAGGCAATTCCGACAGGAAAGATGGGGAGGGACTATTTATCAGGGAGTGTAGTGATAGGACGAGGGGTAACGGTTTTGAACTGAAAGAGGGAAGATGTAGATTAGATATTAGGAAGAAATTGTTTACGGTGAGGGTGGTGAGACACTGGAAGAGGTTGCCCAGAGAAGTTGTGGATGCCCCCTCCCTGGAAGTGGTCAAGGCCGGGTTGGATGGGGCTTTGAGCAACCTGATCTAGTGGAAGGTATCCCTGCCCATGGCAGAGGAGTTGGAACTAGATGATCTTTAAGGTCCCTTCGGACCCAAGCCGTTTTATGATTCTACGATTCTATGAAATGGAGGCCGTAGGGGGTGTAAAGACGAGGACTTGCTCTGACAGGGGTAGACCTGGTGGGAAGACCCCAGTCGAATTTCCCATTGGTAGTCTTGGTAGCGTCTTCTCTCTGCCATAGAAACCGCTCCAAGAAGATGACTGAACGCCAGGGGAGGCTGCAAGAACAGCCTTAAACGGAGACCACTCTTTTTTTCTCCAGGCGCTCTGATTTGAAAACAGGAGAAAGGGCTTCTTCCTCACCGGCACCATCATATGCCCGTTCCTTCCTCAGTCAGTGGGGGGCTGACAGCGAGCAGGCGGGTTCTGTGGGACCACAGGGCCTGCCTCGCAGGACTAAGGTAACTCTGGGGAGGTGGGTCAGGGCACCAGATGTGGACAGTGGATTTCTTTCTGGGATCTTGGCATTACTCTCTTTTCCCTCCCACGCTGCAGCTTTCTTCACAGCCACAACGCGGCTCCCTCTCAAAGCATCCCGCCTAGATCCACCCCGTTTGTCTGCCTTTGGCCCTTCTGCCTTTGCAGCCCTCCGGGAGAGCCTTTGGGAGGCCCTTAGCTGTCCCCTCACACAGCTCCTGGGGGTTCCCCACTTTTCTGGTCCTTTCAGGAGCAAAGGGCAGGACCTTTTCACTCTCTCTTTGCAGGACATGGCAGTGGGCATGGAGGGCTCTCCAGAGGACAGCGCCTCCTCCGCAACAGCCAGCACCAGCCAGCTAACCCGGGCAGGTGCACGGGAGGCATCTGCAGGCTGGCCGTGCCCCACCTGGCCAGGCACGCTCAACATCGCCTCCTACATTGGCTTCTGCTTGCACCGCTTCTTCTGCGGCTGTATGAGGCTGGTGTCCAGAAGGAAAGCTGCGTGCCGGGTCTGCTGTCAACCATTTGACCATGTGCTGCACACCATGCGAGAAGACAGCAATAAAGACGAGCATGGACTCAGCCCTTCTTCCCGCTGCCAGAGGAACGGTGCCAGGGAGAGGGCCCGGAGCAGATCCCCGCAGTGGCGCAATGATCTCCGCAGCTGGTTCGTGGACGCCACGGACTATGACCACGCAGCAGGGAGGAGGAGAACTGGTCCTCCAAGTTGTGACAGCGCTCCCAGGGATGACGCAGCTCCAGGGCCCTCCAACGGCAGCTCCCAGTCGGCTCCCACACCCAGTGCTGCTCGGGAGCCAACCCTGCCAATGCAGAGAGAGCGGAGCAGATCCCTGCGGCAGGGCTACGATCTCCGCAGCCGCTTTGTGGAGATCACGGACTACCACCGCTCAGCAAGGAGGAGGAGGAGGTGGAGAGCAAGTCCTCCACGTCGTGACGGAGCCCCAAGGGATGACGGAGCTCCAGGGCCCTCCAACGGCAGCTCCCAGTTGGCTCCCACGCCCAGTGCTGCTCGGGAGCCAACCCTGCCAATGCAGAGAGAGCGGAGCAGATCCCTGCGGCAGGGCTACGATCTCCGCAGCCGCTTTGTGGAGGTCACAGACTGCCACCGCTCAGCAAGGAGGAGGAGGAGGTGGAGAGCAAGTCCTCCACGCCGTGACGGAGCCTCAAGGGATGACGGAGGTCCAGGGCCCTCCAACGGCAGCTCCAAGTGGGCTCCCACACGCAGGGCTGCTCAGGAGCAAACTCTGCCGAGGCAGAGAGAGCGGAGCAGATCCCCGCGACGGGGCCATGATTTCTGCAGCCGGTTTGTGGACACCACAGACTATGACCCCTCAGCAGGGAGGAGGAGGAGGAGGGTTTCGGCGCCCCAGAGATGCACGTCGGACAAATACTCAGGGCGCTGCGGTGGTGATGGGGGCAGATTGTGACCCTGGATGGGGGAGGGGCACAGCATCTGACTCCTGCAGTGCCGGAGAGGAGGAGGACGAAGAATCCAGGAAGCACCAAAACTGCCCCCAGCAGGGACCAAGCTGCACAAAGGGCACCAGCAGCGCACCCTGTCCCTCCTCCCAGTACTGCCTCTGGCCAGGAAGAGCTCAGAGGGACCTTCCAGAGACTTGGACAGCTCTGCCGGCTAGCCCGTCTGCCCACAGGCCCCTCGAGGAAGAGCTTTCATCCCTGTTCAGCTGTTGGGATCGCCTTGCAAAAACAACACACATTTGGTACCAACAGGCAGAAAAGCCAAAGCCAGAATTAAAAACACTTGTTGGCCTTGCGTATATCATTCATGGGGTGTTTTCTTCTCTGTAGGTGTTGGGAAATACCCAGTGTGGGAGGTTTATGTCTCGGGATTTTGAAAGCTGTGTGCTTGCGTATGCCCATCTTGCAATCTCTTCTTTTTAAATACGGAGTTCAAGTCACTCGAACAGAAATGGGCTGGATGAGCCGACAGCGAGCGGGACTGAAACGGGCTGAACGGCCGGGCCCGGAGGGTGCTGCTCAGTGGCACCAAGTCTAGCGCGAGGCAAGTAACTAGCGGTGTCGCCCAGGGGTCAGTACTGGGTCCGATCCTGTTTAACATCTTCCTTAATTAATGGCCTGGATGATGGGGCAGAGTGTAAGTCACCTCAGGTGGCTTTCTTTTTACGTAGTTTTTGGTTTTCAAAGACGCTTTTGTGTAAACATCCTTGAGAGTTTAAGCAGGAGGGCTTCAAAGCGGGCTGAAAGAGGGCTGCAGAGCAGCCCCCTCCTGCTGCCCTGTTGTGGATCGCTCCTCTGTGCTCGGTCCCCACGGCATCGGAGGCGGTGCTGAGGTGCTGGAGTGAAACGTTAGGGTGCTGCAAAGGAGCAGGCAGTGACGGCCAAGAGGCAGATCCTCTCCTCGGCTGCACAGTCACTCCTGTGTTTAGCAAAGTCGTTGGTTTCCAGCGGTGCCAGGGAACAGTTTGCGGTGCCTGGCACGAGCATCACAGACTACTTGGGTCTCCTTCTGTGCTCTGAACTTGCAGAGAGCTACAGAGGTGACAAAACTTCTTGGCCAGGAAGACCCTCCTCAGGTGACCCAACGCGTGTTTGAAATCCACCTAGAGAGTATTGATCCTTGTAGAAGAGAGACGATCCCAAAGCATCAAGTTTGGATCGCTGCAACAGCTTTTGGAGTGGAAAACGATGGCAAAGTTAGAGCATTTCCGTTTTTGTTTCTCTCAGTTAAAGCATTGTCAGATGCCACAGTGATGGGCAACGTATCAAGTCTGAAGACAGCTTCCTAAGTTGGCGTTTCCGATGTCCATAATGTCTAATGAGGACAGACACAGTCTGCACAGGCCTGACATAGCTTCCTAGAGCCTGGAAGCCCTGGCACCTGGTTCTGGTCAGGCTCCTCGTTGCCTTTACTAATAATAGCAACGAAATACATATATTTTTTTTAATCTTTCTTTTTTTTTTTTTCTTTTTTTTTTTTTTTTTTTTTTTTCCCACCAGGCACCTTCATAGGAATAATAGTAAAAAGTGAAATAAGAAAAAACTCTGGCCAGGTCACCTGATGGATAAGATGCCTTCCATAAAAGGAGCCCCTCGGGGCTCAGGCATTCTTCAGCCACGTTCACCTGACCAAGCCCGCCTGCTGTGGCATTTTGTGAAGGGCAATGAACGTCACGCTGCCCAAGCACAAGAGCTGTAGCTGAAGTGTGTGAGTGAGGAGCGGGCAGCGAAGGCACACCCTGCTCGACATCCAGCTGCCAGGATCCTCTGCTTCCCTGGGTAGCATGGGGCGCTGCCAGCTCCTGAGCCCTGACCCCGTGTCGTGGTTTAACCCCAGGAGGCAGCTCAGCACCACACAGACGCTCACTCACTCCCCCCCGCACCGATGGGATAGGGGAGAGAATCAGGAGGGTAAAAGTGAGGAAACTCATGGGTTGAGATAAAGACGGTTTAATAATTAAAGCAAAAGCCGCGCACGCAAGCCAAGCAAAATAGGGAATTCATTCACCACTTCCCATTGGCAGGCAGGTGTTCAGCCATCTCCAGGAAAGCAGGGCTCCATCACGCCTAACGGTGACTTGGGAAGACAAAACGCCATCACTCCGAATGTCTCCCCTTTCTTTTCCTTCTTCCCCCAGCTTTTATTGCTGAGCGTGACACCATGGGGTATGGAATATGAACCTGTAGGAGACCAGGTGCTTTGCTACACGAGTCTCATGGACGCAGTCCTGGACCTGGAAAAAGTGGAAAAGCAACCCTCAGCAACCCAAATGTGCCAGCCAAAGCTGTGAACAGGCACGCTTACAGCCCTGGGCAGGTTTTATTCATCTGGCTGGTGCGGCTCCGGGAAGAAGTGGGAGCTCTGCCGGCGGACAAAGAGCCCTTTGCCAGCTGCTGGGGTCTGGGAGGTGCCCGGGCCGTGGCAGCCGTGTGGCCTCAAGGGGACACATCCCCGTGCAGGCCCGTGTCACAAAGGGGCAGTGAAGTGGCACCCGCCCGGCGCTTGTGACCTCACCTGGCCAGGGCTTGGGATCCCGAAAAGCGGGCCAGCGAAAGGTAGTTGGGCTGAGCCGGCCTTCGGGATAACTCGGCTCCTTCCCTTGCTACTTGCGTGCCTACTTTTTTCCAAGCATTCCTCATTTACTGCCCACTTCTCCTCACCTTCCATCCTCTTTCAAAGGTAATTCTG
Organism: Aptenodytes patagonicus; assembly: GCF_965638725.1. NCBI lineage: Eukaryota > Metazoa > Chordata > Aves > Sphenisciformes > Spheniscidae > Aptenodytes > Aptenodytes patagonicus. The sequence continues at coordinate 377,790 of NW_027472016.1, forward strand.
AGTTGACTTTTGGGACAGATCGTAGAGTAGGTAGACTGGGATAAAAGTATAGGCTGGTCTATACCTTCTAGAGCTCTAGGCTGAGCTATTTACACCTCTGTAGGCTGGCCAGATATGCGCTGTGGGTAGAGTTCCTATTTGCTAATTCTTATTTCTTTACCGTATGCTAGGATAGGTAAGTAGCGGGGGTGGTAGTGCAGTCTGAGGCCTTGGGCTCAGCCTAGAATGCCAAGAAGCCCACCCTGACTGACGTGGTAGGAAGGGAGACAGAAAAGGAGCACAGCAAAGGCAGCCGTTAAAGTAGCGGCCGAAAGCTGGTCACCCCTGCATACAAGGTGGGAAGACGTGAGCTGGAGAGCCAGAGGGCTCTGCCGCTAACGCTAGCCACAGATCAGCAGCAGGTCCTCTTCGGAGAAGGTGACACGCAATGCAGTCTTTCAAAAGGGCCTTGGTCAATCGGAGTCCTGTGACAGGGACACTAGGCCCATCAGCCTGCAGCTCTGCAGCACTTCCGCTCCAGTTTCAGTACCACTGAAACACTTTTGATGGTGGATGCTGTTCTGTGGGTTGTGTTTGGGGGTTTTTTTTAATCCTTTTGTTGAGCTACAGTTATTTCTTTGCCATCAGGTGACGGGATTGGCACTGATCTCTTTCTGGAGTGCGTCCTGACATCCTTTGTCATCCAAAGCTGTCCCCTCTGTTCGTGAGAGGAGCGATGGCCGCAATGGGGAACGACTCCTGTGAGTAACGACTTCACCAGCAGGCTTGGACTTTGTGAATCCCCAAAGGCAACGGACGTGGCTGGTGCTCCATCCCTGAACGTTGATGTGCTGGCAGCCTCGAGTGAATTCTGGGGCGTTTCCTGGTAGCAGCCAGACTTACCCAGGTGTTTTCGATTAGACACAGGAAAACGCATTTTATCACTCCTCTGCCACTATGTACAAGACTTTGAAAGATGACGTTGCTCGTAGAAAGTTCTGACATCAGTAGGGTTACTTTCTGTGCTAGGTACTTGCTTGTTTTCATCAGGTTACAGTCAGGAAAAGGGAAGGCTTGACCTGATAATCCAATTCATGACTCTAGGGGGAAAGGAAGGTAGCCCAAGGCACAGAAATCAGCGTGGGTTCATTGGCCTTTCGGCAAAGGCAGCGGGGGAACAGAGTATTTTCCAAAACCGCTTCTTGACCAGTAATTGTCAACGGCAGTGATAGGCTTCCTCCAATGGTTCTGTGTTGGAGGTTGGAGCTGGTTCTTCTGCGCGCTCCTGTAGACAACTTGACTTTTAAATACGCTTTCGTGCAACAATATCGTCTCCTCTCTTTTCAAATGTCATTTCCCTGCAGTCCTTGCCGAGGGAATGGCTCCGCCACAAAGGATCCTCTTTCCCCCGGAGAAGATTTGCATGGCCTGGCAGCAAAGACAGAGACCTGGAGCGGGACTCCACAACCTGGGCAATACGTGCTTCCTCAACTCCGTCCTGCAGTGCCTGACGTACACACCCCCTCTGGCCAACTACCTGCTCTCTCGGGAGCACAGCCGGTCCTGTGAGTCCTTTTAGGAACGTCTCCTTGCACATCAGCTGGGCACTGATCCCAAGGATTCCCAGCATCTGGAATTTGATTTAAGGAGAAAAGCAGCCCTTCTTTCCAACCCCCCCCGAGTTGGTGTTCTTTGAACACTCAAGCCTAGGAGACGCTTGTCGTGTCTAGGTGTGCTCATCTTCAGAAAGGCACCTCTTTCTAGCCCCGGGTCTCGGTCCCTACTCCCGCAAGTTCAACTCTCTTTGCTCGTTGCACAGAAAACTTCTGTCAGTTTAGCATCTCTCTGAAGAAAGTTTTCTATGCACTAAAATGTCCCGGGCTTGTTGGGATGCTGGCACCTTGGGAGAAGAGGAGTGGAGACTGTTCTTATAACGTCAAGACCTCCACAAGGTTTCCCATGGCTAAGGATATTTTGCTCACCTGAGAAGCTTCCTTCCCTCCCTCCCTCCCTCCCTCCCTCCCTCTTTAGGTCGTCAGCAAGGCTTCTGCATGATGTGCGTAATGGAGGCGCACGTTAACAAGGTCCTGCATTTCTCAGCCAGTGCCATCCAGCCTTGGCCTGTCGTCCGTGTCCTCACACGTAAGTCATTTCAGGTGCTTTCACAGGTTTTCTTCCCTTCTTGGAGGGGAGAGCTATTAACCTCTTCTTTCTTAGGAATAGGAGAACATTTCCGGCATGGCATGCAGGAAGACGCCCATGAGTTCTTACGCTATACTGTCGATGCCATGCAGAGAGCTTGTCTGAGTGGAAGCAGCAAGTAAGCACGAGCAAATTACCTTTTCAATGTTCCTGAGCCCTGTGGACTCCTTGATGTACTCCCATCAAGGAAACCCTACACCCAGGGTTTTCAGACAAAGCAAAACTCTTGGGGGAGATAACTCTCTGCCCTACTTCTGAGCTCCAACTACCATTTGTTTCCAGCTGGGACATCTCTTCTCAAGCAACTACCATCGTCCATCAAATATTTGGGGGCTTTCTGAGATCCAGAGGTACTTTCCCATGACTATTGCTCTCCTTGGAATTGTCTGTGCCCTTCTGTCTGCCTGTGATAAACAGCTGGTCGTGTGACTGGCGTAGTAGGTATGGAGGACGTAAACCGGCACAGCCAGTCCACTTCCCTTATCGCTGAGCATTTCCATTGGCCTTCCAGTCACATGCTTGAGCTGCAAAGCGGTTTCCGATTCCTACGAGGCCTTCCTGGATGTCCCTTTGGATATAAAAGTAAGAGGGTTTGTAGCTGTGATTCAAGACGTCCCAAGGCCCCTGTAGCTTCCCAGAATAAACACAGGGGGCGGAAAAACACAGGCTGTGAACAAAAGAGAGCTGAGTGGCGGGTGGGAGGTGGAACGGACTGTGTCCTTCTGGGGAGGCCGTGGCAGCGGTCCCCCTGTAGGTGCTGGCTTTAAGCTGGACAAGCACGCATTATCCTCTCCGCACCCTTGACGTACTCTCATCCTTCTTCCCTCTGCCCTGCCTCAACACCCGTCTGGCTCCCAGGCTGATGGGTTGTATTGGTTTCATTATTGATGACCCTGCACACCATCGGTAGCTGAACTGTGCGGTGCCACAGGGAGGTAGCTCTTGAGTGCCCCAGGAATCCCTGGGAAAGGAGGGAAATGTTCAGCATAATACCCGCTTTCTGCCTCCTTCTGGACACTGCTGGCGGGTTCACAGTGGGTCTCCTCAGCCTCAGGTACCTGGGCTGCCTTGTCAGCTCCTAGGAAGTGTTTGGGTGAGGGCGTTTCCCCGAGCTCACTGCTCTCCTTTCTCACTCCTCCAGGCAGCCTCATCTGTCACCGCAGCTCTGGAGGACTTTGTGAAACCCGAGCAGCTGGACGGCAAAAACTGCTTTAAATGTAGCAAGTAAGATGATTGCCATCGACATATTAATATTAGATCCTGCGTGAAGGTGCTGCATGTCATCGAGCATAAGTCATCTTTTCACGTATGTTCAACGCACGATCATGACACGCAGCTGTTTTGTTTAATATGTCCTTATGCAACTGAAGAGCCTTAAAATAGGGTAAGGATGTGCGAGACATGAAAGCTTGTCTGGCTTTCTGGGTGGGAAAAAGGGTGCATTTCAGCACTTGGCTCTGTGCTTGGTTTCAAGGTGTGACAAGATGGTTGCCGCCTCCAAGAGGTTTACAATCCACCGTGTGCCCAAGGTTCTCACGGTGTGTCTGAAAAGGTTTGAAGACTTCACCGGCAGGAAGATCAGCAAGGTGTGTACGCCAGTGGAGCGCAACTTTCTCTTCCCGGAGCAGGAGATTTCCCAAAGCAGTACGCTCTTTCACAAGCTGTTCAGGTTGAGTTTTTCGTGTTCCCTTCTGGGGAGGGGAGAGGAGAGGTCCCGTGGGAAGACAAGCATGTACTCCGCTCCGACAGAGCTGCTTTGGTCGGGAACAGTTTCCTGCCACCCAAACCATTACATGTTGAAGGCTATTTCATGTAGTATTTCAGGATGATTTCTGAGCCCTCTTGGTCTCTCCGTAGGTGGTGGAGTATCCCGAGTACTTGGATCTTCGGCCATACACATCTCAGGCAGCTGGAGAACCGCTCCTCTACGCCTTGTATGCTGTCCTGGTGCATAGCGGTGGCAGCTGTGATGCAGGACACTATTTCTGCTACACAAAGGTAAAGAGCAACTTCCTTCCTAGCAGGGGAAAAACGTGTGCTGGGGAAGACACGCTTTCACAGCAGTGTTACTGGCAGCCAAGGCTTTGGGGGAGAAGGTCTCCTTACCAGCTGCATTGGATTTGTTTTAGCGTACTCTTGGTTCTGTTGCTTTCTGCCTGGGTTATCGTTGAGAAACCATGCAGTTCATCTCCAGATATCGTTGCCCTTTTTTACAGGCCAGCAATGGACTGTGGTACGAGATGAACGATTCGTCTGTGGATGGTCGTGGCATCGATACAGTTCTCAGGCAGCAAGCCTATTTGCTGTTTTATGTCAGGTAATAACAAGATTTAAAATGTGTTCAGAATACGTTTCCTTTTCCCGGCTTTGCTGTTCTTCTTCTCATCCTCCGGAGTGTTTCTCTTTCTGTCACAGGAGACAGTTACTACCTGCATTATTCGGTGCTGTCAAATGTGAACTACCCCCCGTCAGTCTTTCTCTCTCCTAGCTGGGCTTTAGGCTCCTGCCCTGCTGTGAACTGCTACTTGCCTGCTCTCTGAAGCTGGCTAATGTAGAGAAGAATACTTAGAGGCAATTCCGACAGGAAAGATGGGGAGGGACTATTTATCAGGGAGTGTAGTGATAGGACGAGGGGTAACGGTTTTGAACTGAAAGAGGGAAGATGTAGATTAGATATTAGGAAGAAATTGTTTACGGTGAGGGTGGTGAGACACTGGAAGAGGTTGCCCAGAGAAGTTGTGGATGCCCCCTCCCTGGAAGTGGTCAAGGCCGGGTTGGATGGGGCTTTGAGCAACCTGATCTAGTGGAAGGTATCCCTGCCCATGGCAGAGGAGTTGGAACTAGATGATCTTTAAGGTCCCTTCGGACCCAAGCCGTTTTATGATTCTACGATTCTATGAAATGGAGGCCGTAGGGGGTGTAAAGACGAGGACTTGCTCTGACAGGGGTAGACCTGGTGGGAAGACCCCAGTCGAATTTCCCATTGGTAGTCTTGGTAGCGTCTTCTCTCTGCCATAGAAACCGCTCCAAGAAGATGACTGAACGCCAGGGGAGGCTGCAAGAACAGCCTTAAACGGAGACCACTCTTTTTTTCTCCAGGCGCTCTGATTTGAAAACAGGAGAAAGGGCTTCTTCCTCACCGGCACCATCATATGCCCGTTCCTTCCTCAGTCAGTGGGGGGCTGACAGCGAGCAGGCGGGTTCTGTGGGACCACAGGGCCTGCCTCGCAGGACTAAGGTAACTCTGGGGAGGTGGGTCAGGGCACCAGATGTGGACAGTGGATTTCTTTCTGGGATCTTGGCATTACTCTCTTTTCCCTCCCACGCTGCAGCTTTCTTCACAGCCACAACGCGGCTCCCTCTCAAAGCATCCCGCCTAGATCCACCCCGTTTGTCTGCCTTTGGCCCTTCTGCCTTTGCAGCCCTCTGGGAGAGCCTTTGGGAGGCCCTTAGCTGTCCCCTCACACAGCTCCTGGGGGTTCCCCACTTTTCTGGTCCTTTCAGGAGCAAAGGGCAGGACCTTTTCACTCTCTCTTTGCAGGACATGGCAGTGGGCATGGAGGGCTCTCCAGAGGACAGCGCCTCCTCCGCAACAGCCAGCACCAGCCAGCTAACCCGGGCAGGTGCACGGGAGGCATCTGCAGGCTGGCCGTGCCCCACCTGGCCAGGCACGCTCAACATCGCCTCCTACATTGGCTTCTGCTTGCACCGCTTCTTCTGCGGCTGTATGAGGCTGGTGTCCAGAAGGAAAGCTGCGTGCCGGGTCTGCTGTCAACCATTTGACCATGTGCTGCACACCATGCGAGAAGACAGCAATAAAGACGAGCATGGACTCAGCCCTTCTTCCCGCTGCCAGAGGAACGGTGCCAGGGAGAGGGCCCGGAGCAGATCCCCGCAGTGGCGCAATGATCTCCGCAGCTGGTTCGTGGACGCCACGGACTATGACCACGCAGCAGGGAGGAGGAGAACTGGTCCTCCAAGTTGTGACAGCGCTCCCAGGGATGACGCAGCTCCAGGGCCCTCCAACGGCAGCTCCCAGTCGGCTCCCACACCCAGTGCTGCTCGGGAGCCAACCCTGCCAATGCAGAGAGAGCGGAGCAGATCCCTGCGGCAGGGCTACGATCTCCGCAGCCGCTTTGTGGAGATCACGGACTACCACCGCTCAGCAAGGAGGAGGAGGAGGTGGAGAGCAAGTCCTCCACGTCGTGACGGAGCCCCAAGGGATGACGGAGCTCCAGGGCCCTCCAACGGCAGCTCCCAGTTGGCTCCCACGCCCAGTGCTGCTCGGGAGCCAACCCTGCCAATGCAGAGAGAGCGGAGCAGATCCCTGCGGCAGGGCTACGATCTCCGCAGCCGCTTTGTGGAGGTCACAGACTGCCACCGCTCAGCAAGGAGGAGGAGGAGGTGGAGAGCAAGTCCTCCACGCCGTGACGGAGCCTCAAGGGATGACGGAGGTCCAGGGCCCTCCAACGGCAGCTCCAAGTGGGCTCCCACACGCAGGGCTGCTCAGGAGCAAACTCTGCCGAGGCAGAGAGAGCGGAGCAGATCCCCGCGACGGGGCCATGATTTCTGCAGCCGGTTTGTGGACACCACAGACTATGACCCCTCAGCAGGGAGGAGGAGGAGGAGGGTTTCGGCGCCCCAGAGATGCACGTCGGACAAATACTCAGGGCGCTGCGGTGGTGATGGGGGCAGATTGTGACCCTGGATGGGGGAGGGGCACAGCATCTGACTCCTGCAGTGCCGGAGAGGAGGAGGACGAAGAATCCAGGAAGCACCAAAACTGCCCCCAGCAGGGACCAAGCTGCACAAAGGGCACCAGCAGCGCACCCTGTCCCTCCTCCCAGTACTGCCTCTGGCCAGGAAGAGCTCAGAGGGACCTTCCAGAGACTTGGACAGCTCTGCCGGCTAGCCCGTCTGCCCACAGGCCCCTCGAGGAAGAGCTTTCATCCCTGTTCAGCTGTTGGGATCGCCTTGCAAAAACAACACACATTTGGTACCAACAGGCAGAAAAGCCAAAGCCAGAATTAAAAACACTTGTTGGCCTTGCGTATATCATTCATGGGGTGTTTTCTTCTCTGTAGGTGTTGGGAAATACCCAGTGTGGGAGGTTTATGTCTCGGGATTTTGAAAGCTGTGTGCTTGCGTATGCCCATCTTGCAATCTCTTCTTTTTAAATACGGAGTTCAAGTCACTCGAACAGAAATGGGCTGGATGAGCCGACAGTGAGCGGGACTGAAACGGGCTGAACGGCCGGGCCCGGAGGGTGCTGCTCAGTGGCACCAAGTCTAGCGCGAGGCAAGTAACTAGCGGTGTCGCCCAGGGGTCAGTACTGGGTCCGATCCTGTTTAACATCTTCCTTAATTAATGGCCTGGATGATGGGGCAGAGTGTAAGTCACCTCAGGTGGCTTTCTTTTTACGTAGTTTTTGGTTTTCAAAGACGCTTTTGTGTAAACATCCTTGAGAGTTTAAGCAGGAGGGCTTCAAAGCGGGCTGAAAGAGGGCTGCAGAGCAGCCCCCTCCTGCTGCCCTGTTGTGGATCGCTCCTCTGTGCTCGGTCCCCACGGCATCGGAGGCGGTGCTGAGGTGCTGGAGTGAAACGTTAGGGTGCTGCAAAGGAGCAGGCAGTGACGGCCAAGAGGCAGATCCTCTCCTCGGCTGCACAGTCACTCCTGTGTTTAGCAAAGTCGTTGGTTTCCAGCGGTGCCAGGGAACAGTTTGCGGTGCCTGGCACGAGCATCACAGACTACTTGGGTCTCCTTCTGTGCTCTGAACTTGCAGAGAGCTACAGAGGTGACAAAACTTCTTGGCCAGGAAGACCCTCCTCAGGTGACCCAACGCGTGTTTGAAATCCACCTAGAGAGTATTGATCCTTGTAGAAGAGAGACGATCCCAAAGCATCAAGTTTGGATCGCTGCAACAGCTTTTGGAGTGGAAAACGATGGCAAAGTTAGAGCATTTCCGTTTTTGTTTCTCTCAGTTAAAGCATTGTCAGATGCCACAGTGATGGGCAACGTATCAAGTCTGAAGACAGCTTCCTAAGTTGGCGTTTCCGATGTCCATAATGTCTAATGAGGACAGACACAGTCTGCACAGGCCTGACATAGCTTCCTAGAGCCTGGAAGCCCTGGCAGCTGGTTCTGGTCAGGCTCCTCGTTGCCTTTACTAATAATAGCAACGAAATACATATATTTTTTTTAATCTTTCTTTTTTTTTTTTTCTTTTTTTTTTTTTTTTTTTTTTTTCCACCAGGCACCTTCATAGGAATAATAGTAAAAAGTGAAATAAGAAAAAACTCTGGCCAGGTCACCTGATGGATAAGATGCCTTCCATAAAAGGAGCCCCTCGGGGCTCAGGCATTCTTCAGCCACGTTCACCTGACCAAGCCCGCCTGCTGTGGCATTTTGTGAAGGGCAATGAACGTCACGCTGCCCAAGCACAAGAGCTGTAGCTGAAGTGTGTGAGTGAGGAGCGGGCAGCGAAGGCACACCCTGCTCGACATCCAGCTGCCAGGATCCTCTGCTTCCCTGGGTAGCATGGGGCGCTGCCAGCTCCTGAGCCCTGACCCCGTGTCGTGGTTTAACCCCAGGAGGCAGCTCAGCACCACACAGACGCTCACTCACTCCCCCCCGCACCGATGGGATAGGGGAGAGAATCAGGAGGGTAAAAGTGAGGAAACTCATGGGTTGAGATAAAGACGGTTTAATAATTAAAGCAAAAGCCGCGCACGCAAGCCAAGCAAAATAGGGAATTCATTCACCACTTCCCATTGGCAGGCAGGTGTTCAGCCATCTCCAGGAAAGCAGGGCTCCATCACGCCTAACGGTGACTTGGGAAGACAAAACGCCATCACTCCGAACGTCTCCCCTTTCTTTTCCTTCTTCCCCCAGCTTTTATTGCTGAGCGTGACACCATGGGGTATGGAATATGAACCTGTAGGAGACCAGGTGCTTTGCTACACGAGTCTCATGGACGCAGTCCTGGACCTGGAAAAAGTGGAAAAGCAACCCTCAGCAACCCAAATGTGCCAGCCAAAGCTGTGAACAGGCACGCTTACAGCCCTGGGCAGGTTTTATTCATCTGGCTGGTGCGGCTCCGGGAAGAAGTGGGAGCTCTGCCGGCGGACAAAGAGCCCTTTGCCAGCTGCTGGGGTCTGGGAGGTGCCCGGGCCGTGGCAGCCGTGTGGCCTCAAGGGGACACATCCCCGTGCAGGCCCGTGTCACAAAGGGGCAGTGAAGTGGCACCCGCCCGGCGCTTGTGACCTCACCTGGCCAGGGCTTGGGATCCCGAAAAGCGGGCCAGCGAAAGGTAGTTGGGCTGAGCCGGCCTTCGGGATAACTCGGCTCCTTCCCTTGCTACTTGCGTGCCTACTTTTTTCCAAGCATTCCTCATTTACTGCCCACTTCTCCTCACCTTCCATCCTCTTTCAAAGGTAATTCTGAGTTGACTTTTGGGACAGATCGTAGAGTAGGTAGACTGGGATAAAAGTATAGGCTGGTCTATACCTTCTAGAGCTCTAGGCTGAGCTATTTACACCTCTGTAGGCTGGCCAGATATGCGCTGTGGGTAGAGTTCCTATTTGCTAATTCTTATTTCTTTACCGTATGCTAGGATAGGTAAGTAGCGGGGGTGGTAGTGTAGTCTGAGGCCTTGGGCTCAGCCTAGAATGCCAAGAAGCCCACCCTGACTGACGTGGTAGGAAGGGAGACAGAAAAGGAGCACAGCAAAGGCAGCCGTTAAAGTAGCGGCCGAAAGCTGGTCACCCCTGCATACAAGGTGGGAAGACGTGAGCTGGAGAGCCAGAGGGCTCTGCCGCTAACGCTAGCCACAGATCAGCAGCAGGTCCTCTTCGGAGAAGGTGACACGCAATGCAGTCTTTCAAAAGGGCCTTGGTCAATCGGAGTCCTGTGACAGGGACACTAGGCCCATCAGCCTGCAGCTCTGCAGCACTTCCGCTCCAGTTTCAGTACCACTGAAACACTTTTGATGGTGGATGCTGTTCTGTGGGTTGTGTTTGGGGGGTTTTTTTAATCCTTTTGTTGAGCTACAGTTATTTCTTTGCCATCAGGTGACGGGATTGGCACTGATCTCTTTCTGGAGTGCGTCCTGACATCCTTTGTCATCCAAAGCTGTCCCCTCTGTTCGTGAGAGGAGCGATGGCCGCAATGGGGAACGACTCCTGTGAGTAACGACTTCACCAGCAGGCTTGGACTTTGTGAATCCCCAAAGGCAACGGACGTGGCTGGTGCTCCATCCCTGAACGTTGATGTGCTGGCAGCCTCGAGTGAATTCTGGGGCGTTTCCTGGTAGCAGCCAGACTTACCCAGGTGTTTTCGATTAGACACAGGAAAACGCATTTTATCACTCCTCTGCCACTATGTACAAGACTTTGAAAGATGACGTTGCTCGTAGAAAGTTCTGACATCAGTAGGGTTACTTTCTGTGCTAGGTACTTGCTTGTTTTCATCAGGTTACAGTCAGGAAAAGGGAAGGCTTGACCTGATAATCCAGTTCATGACTCTAGGGGGAAAGGAAGGTAGCCCAAGGCACAGAAATCAGCGTGGGTTCATTGGCCTTTCGGCAAAGGCAGCGGGGGAACAGAGTATTTTCCAAAACCGCTTCTTGACCAGTAATTGTCAACGGCAGTGATAGGCTTCCTCCAATGGTTCTGTGTTGGAGGTTGGAGCTGGTTCTTCTGCGCGCTCCTGTAGACAACTTGACTTTTAAATACGCTTTCGTGCAACAATATCGTCTCCTCTCTTTTCAAATGTCATTTCCCTGCAGTCCTTGCCGAGGGAATGGCTCCGCCACAAAGGATCCTCTTTCCCCCGGAGAAGATTTGCATGGCCTGGCAGCAAAGACAGAGACCTGGAGCGGGACTCCACAACCTGGGCAATACGTGCTTCCTCAACTCCGTCCTGCAGTGCCTGACGTACACACCCCCTCTGGCCAACTACCTGCTCTCTCGGGAGCACAGCCGGTCCTGTGAGTCCTTTTAGGAACGTCTCCTTGCACATCAGCTGGGCACTGATCCCAAGGATTCCCAGCATCTGGAATTTGATTTAAGGAGAAAAGCAGCCCTTCTTTCCAACCCCCCCCGAGTTGGTGTTCTTTGAACACTCAAGCCTAGGAGACGCTTGTCGTGTCTAGGTGTGCTCATCTTCAGAAAGGCACCTCTTTCTAGCCCCGGGTCTCGGTCCCTACTCCCGCAAGTTCAACTCTCTTTGCTCGTTGCACAGAAAACTTCTGTCAGTTTAGCATCTCTCTGAAGAAAGTTTTCTATGCACTAAAATGTCCCGGGCTTGTTGGGATGCTGGCACCTTGGGAGAAGAGGAGTGGAGACTGTTCTTATAACGTCAAGACCTCCACAAGGTTTCCCATGGCTAGGGATATTTTGCTCACCTGAGAGGCTTCCTTCCCTCCCTCCCTCCCTCCCTCCCTCTTTAGGTCGTCAGCAAGGCTTCTGCATGATGTGCGTAATGGAGGCGCACGTTAACAAGGTCCTGCATTTCTCAGCCAGTGCCATCCAGCCTTGGCCTGTCGTCCGTGTCCTCACACGTAAGTCATTTCAGGTGCTTTCACAGGTTTTCTTCCCTTCTTGGAGGGGAGAGCTATTAACCTCTTCTTTCTTAGGAATAGGAGAACATTTCCGGCATGGCATGCAGGAAGACGCCCATGAGTTCTTACGCTATACTGTCGATGCCATGCAGAGAGCTTGTCTGAGTGGAAGCAGCAAGTAAGCACGAGCAAATTACCTTTTCAATGTTCCTGAGCCCTGTGGACTCCTTGATGTACTCCCATCAAGGAAACCCTACACCCAGGGTTTTCAGACAAAGCAAAACTCTTGGGGGAGATAACTCTCTGCCCTACTTCTGAGCTCCAACTACCATTTGTTTCCAGCTGGGACATCTCTTCTCAAGCAACTACCATCGTCCATCAAATATTTGGGGGCTTTCTGAGATCCAGAGGTACTTTCCCATGACTATTGCTCTCCTTGGAATTGTCTGTGCCCTTCTGTCTGCCTGTGATAAACAGCTGGTCGTGTGACTGGCGTAGTAGGTATGGAGGACGTAAACCGGCACAGCCAGTCCACTTCCCTTATCGCTGAGCATTTCCATTGGCCTTCCAGTCACATGCTTGAGCTGCAAAGCGGTTTCCGATTCCTACGAGGCCTTCCTGGATGTCCCTTTGGATATAAAAGTAAGAGGGTTTGTAGCTGTGATTCAAGACGTCCCAAGGCCCCTGTAGCTTCCCAGAATAAACACAGGGGGCGGAAAAACACAGGCTGTGAACAAAAGAGAGCTGAGTGGCGGGTGGGAGGTGGAACGGACTGTGTCCTTCTGGGGAGGCCGTGGCAGCGGTCCCCCTGTAGGTGCTGGCTTTAAGCTGGACAAGCACGCATTATCCTCTCCGCACCCTTGACGTACTCTCATCCTTCTTCCCTCTGCCCTGCCTCAACACCCGTCTGGCTCCCAGGCTGATGGGTTGTATTGGTTTCATTATTGATGACCCTGCACACCATCGGTAGCTGAACTGTGCGGTGCCACAGGGAGGTAGCTCTTGAGTGCCCCAGGAATCCCTGGGAAAGGAGGGAAATGTTCAGCATAATACCCGCTTTCTGCCTCCTTCTGGACACTGCTGGCGGGTTCACAGTGGGTCTCCTCAGCCTCAGGTACCTGGGCTGCCTTGTCAGCTCCTAGGAAGTGTTTGGGTGAGGGCGTTTCCCCGAGCTCACTGCTCTCCTTTCTCACTCCTCCAGGCAGCCTCATCTGTCACCGCAGCTCTGGAGGACTTTGTGAAACCCGAGCAGCTGGACGGAGAAAACTGCTTTAAATGTAGCAAGTAAGATGATTGCCATCGACATATTAATATTAGATCCTGCGTGAAGGTGCTGCATGTCATCGAGCATAAGTCATCTTTTCACGTATGTTCAACGCACGATCATGACACGCAGCTGTTTGGTTTAATATGTCCTTATGCAACTGAAGAGCCTTAAAATAGGGTAAGGATGTGCGAGACATGAAAGCTTGTCTGGCTTTCTGGGTGGGAAAAAGGGTGCATTTCAGCACTTGGCTCTGTGCTTGGTTTCAAGGTGTGACAAGATGGTTGCCGCCTCCAAGAGGTTTACAATCCACCGTGTGCCCAAGGTTCTCACGGTGTGTCTGAAAAGGTTTGAAGAGTTCACCGGCAGGAAGATCAGCAAGGTGTGTACGCCAGTGGAGCGCAACTTTCTCTTCCCGGAGCAGGAGATTTCCCAAAGCAGTACGCTCTTTCACAAGCTGTTCAGGTTGAGTTTTTCGTGTTCCCTTCTGGGGAGGGGAGAGGAGAGGTCCCGTGGGAAGACAAGCATGTACTCCGCTCCGACAGAGCTGCTTTGGCCAGGAACAGTTTCCTGCCACCCAAACCATTACATGTTGAAGGCTATTTCATGTAGTATTTCAGGATGATTTCTGAGCCCTCTTGGTCTCTCCGTAGGTGGTGGAGTATCCCGAGTACTTGGATCTTCGGCCATACACATCTCAGGCAGCTGGAGAACCGCTCCTCTACGCCTTGTATGCTGTCCTGGTGCATAGCGGTGGCAGCTGTGATGCAGGACACTATTTCTGCTACACAAAGGTAAAGAGCAACTTCCTTCCTAGCAGGGGAAAAACGTGTGCTGGGGAAGACACGCTTTCACAGCAGTGTTACTGGCAGCCAAGGCTTTGGGGGAGAAGGTCTCCTTACCAGCTGCATTGGATTTGTTTTAGCGTACTCTTGGTTCTGTTGCTTTCTGCCTGGGTTATCGTTGAGAAACCATGCAGTTCATCTCCAGATATCGTTGCCCTTTTTTACAGGCCAGCAATGGACTGTGGTACGAGATGAACGATTCGTCTGTGGATGGTCGTGGCATCGATACAGTTCTCAGGCAGCAAGCCTATTTGCTGTTTTATGTCAGGTAATAACAAGATTTAAAATGTGTTCAGAATACGTTTCCTTTTCCCGGCTTTGCTGTTCTTCTTCTCATCCTCCGGAGTGTTTCTCTTTCTGTCACAGGAGACAGTTACTACCTGCATTATTCGGTGCTGTCAAATGTGAACTACCCCCCGTCAGTCTTTCTCTCTCCTAGCTGGGCTTTAGGCTCCTGCCCTGCTGTGAACTGCTACTTGCCTGCTCTCTGAAGCTGGCTAATGTAGAGAAGAATACTTAGAGGCAATTCCGACAGGAAAGATGGGGAGGGACTATTTATCAGGGAGTGTAGTGATAGGACGAGGGGTAACGGTTTTGAACTGAAAGAGGGAAGATGTAGATTAGATATTAGGAAGAAATTGTTTACGGTGAGGGTGGTGAGACACTGGAAGAGGTTGCCCAGAGAAGTTGTGGATGCCCCCTCCCTGGAAGTGGTCAAGGCCGGGTTGGATGGGGCTTTGAGCAACCTGATCTAGTGGAAGGTATCCCTGCCCATGGCAGAGGAGTTGGAACTAGATGATCTTTAAGGTCCCTTCGGACCCAAGCCGTTTTATGATTCTACGATTCTATGAAATGGAGGCCGTAGGGGGTGTAAAGACGAGGACTTGCTCTGACAGGGGTAGACCTGGTGGGAAGACCCCAGTCGAATTTCCCATTGGTAGTCTTGGTAGCGTCTTCTCTCTGCCATAGAAACCGCTCCAAGAAGATGACTGAACGCCAGGGGAGGCTGCAAGAACAGCCTTAAACGGAGACCACTCTTTTTTTCTCCAGGCGCTCTGATTTGAAAACAGGAGAAAGGGCTTCTTCCTCACCGGCACCATCATATGCCCGTTCCTTCCTCAGTCAGTGGGGGGCTGACAGCGAGCAGGCGGGTTCTGTGGGACCACAGGGCCTGCCTCGCAGGACTAAGGTAACTCTGGGGAGGTGGGTCAGGGCACCAGATGTGGACAGTGGATTTCTTTCTGGGATCTTGGCATTACTCTCTTTTCCCTCCCACGCTGCAGCTTTCTTCACAGCCACAACGCGGCTCCCTCTCAAAGCATCCCGCCTAGATCCACCCCGTTTGTCTGCCTTTGGCCCTTCTGCCTTTGCAGCCCTCTGGGAGAGCCTTTGGGAGGCCCTTAGCTGTCCCCTCACACAGCTCCTGGGGGTTCCCCACTTTTCTGGTCCTTTCAGGAGCAAAGGGCAGGACCTTTTCACTCTCTCTTTGCAGGACATGGCAGTGGGCATGGAGGGCTCTCCAGAGGACAGCGCCTCCTCCGCAACAGCCAGCACCAGCCAGCTAACCCGGGCAGGTGCACGGGAGGCATCTGCAGGCTGGCCGTGCCCCACCTGGCCAGGCACGCTCAACATCGCCTCCTACATTGGCTTCTGCTTGCACCGCTTCTTCTGCGGCTGTATGAGGCTGGTGTCCAGAAGGAAAGCTGCGTGCCGGGTCTGCTGTCAACCATTTGACCATGTGCTGCACACCATGCGAGAAGACAGCAATAAAGACGAGCATGGACTCAGCCCTTCTTCCCGCTGCCAGAGGAACGGTGCCAGGGAGAGGGCCCGGAGCAGATCCCCGCAGTGGCGCAATGATCTCCGCAGCTGGTTCGTGGACGCCACGGACTATGACCACGCAGCAGGGAGGAGGAGAACTGGTCCTCCAAGTTGTGACAGCGCTCCCAGGGATGACGCAGCTCCAGGGCCCTCCAACGGCAGCTCCCAGTCGGCTCCCACACCCAGTGCTGCTCGGGAGCCAACCCTGCCAATGCAGAGAGAGCGGAGCAGATCCCTGCGGCAGGGCTACGATCTCCGCAGCCGCTTTGTGGAGATCACGGACTACCACCGCTCAGCAAGGAGGAGGAGGAGGTGGAGAGCAAGTCCTCCACGTCGTGACGGAGCCCCAAGGGATGACGGAGCTCCAGGGCCCTCCAACGGCAGCTCCAAGTGGGCTCCCACACGCAGGGCTGCTCAGGAGCAAACTCTGCCGAGGCAGAGAGTGCGGAGCAGATCCCCGCGACGGGGCCATGATTTCTGCAGCCGGTTTGTGGACACCACAGACTATGACCCCTCAGCAGGGAGGAGGAGGAGGAGGGTTTCGGCGCCCCAGAGATGCACGTCGGACAAATACTCAGGGCGCTGCGGTGGTGACGGGGGCAGATTGTGACCCTGGATGGGGGAGGGGCACAGCATCTGACTCCTGCAGTGCCGGAGAGGAGGAGGACGAAGAATCCAGGAAGCACCAAAACTGCCCCCAGCAGGGACCAAGCTGCACAAAGGGCACCAGCAGCGCACCCTGTCCCTCCTCCCAGTACTGCCTCTGGCCAGGAAGAGCTCAGAGGGACCTTCCAGAGACTTGGACAGCTCTGCCGGCTAGCCCGTCTGCCCACAGGCCCCTCGAGGAAGAGCTTTCATCCCTGTTCAGCTGTTGGGATCGCCTTGCAAAAACAACACACATTTGGTACCAACAGGCAGAAAAGCCAAAGCCAGAATTAAAAACACTTGTTGGCCTTGCGTATATCATTCATGGGGTGTTTTCTTCTCTGTAGGTGTTGGGAAATACCCAGTGTGGGAGGTTTATGTCTCGGGATTTTGAAAGCTGTGTGCTTGCGTATGCCCATCTTGCAATCTCTTCTTTTTAAATACGGAGTTCAAGTCACTCGAACAGAAATGGGCTGGATGAGCCGACAGCGAGCGGGACTGAAACGGGCTGAACGGCCGGGCCCGGAGGGTGCTGCTCAGTGGCACCAAGTCTAGCGCGAGGCAAGTAACTAGCGGTGTCGCCCAGGGGTCAGTACTGGGTCCGATCCTGTTTAACATCTTCCTTAATTAATGGCCTGGATGATGGGGCAGAGTGTAAGTCACCTCAGGTGGCTTTCTTTTTACGTAGTTTTTGGTTTTCAAAGACGCTTTTGTGTAAACATCCTTGAGAGTTTAAGCAGGAGGGCTTCAAAGCGGGCTGAAAGAGGGCTGCAGAGCAGCCCCCTCCTGCTGCCCTGTTGTGGATCGCTCCTCTGTGCTCGGTCCCCACGGCATCGGAGGCGGTGCTGAGGTGCTGGAGTGAAACGTTAGGGTGCTGCAAAGGAGCAGGCAGTGACGGCCAAGAGGCAGATCCTCTCCTCGGCTGCACAGTCACTCCTGTGTTTAGCAAAGTCGTTGGTTTCCAGCGGTGCCAGGGAACAGTTTGCGGTGCCTGGCAGGAGCATCACAGACTACTTGGGTCTCCTTCTGTGCTCTGAACTTGCAGAGAGCTACAGAGGTGACAAAACTTCTTGGCCAGGAAGACCCTCCTCAGGTGACCCAACGCGTGTTTGAAATCCACCTAGAGAGTATTGATCCTTGTAGAAGAGAGACGATCCCAAAGCATCAAGTTTGGATCGCTGCAACAGCTTTTGGAGTGGAAAACGATGGCAAAGTTAGAGCATTTCCGTTTTTGTTTCTCTCAGTTAAAGCATTGTCAGATGCCACAGTGATGGGCAACGTATCAAGTCTGAAGACAGCTTCCTAAGTTGGCGTTTCCGATGTCCATAATGTCTAATGAGGACAGACACAGTCTGCACAGGCCTGACATAGCTTCCTAGAGCCTGGAAGCCCTGGCAGCTGGTTCTGGTCAGGCTCCTCGTTGCCTTTACTAATAATAGCAACGAAATACATATATTTTTTTTAATCTTTCTTTTTTTTTTTTTCTTTTTTTTTTTTTTTTTTTTTTTTCCACCAGGCACCTTCATAGGAATAATAGTAAAAAGTGAAATAAGAAAAAACTCTGGCCAGGTCACCTGATGGATAAGATGCCTTCCATAAAAGGAGCCCCTCGGGGCTCAGGCATTCTTCAGCCACGTTCACCTGACCAAGCCCGCCTTGCTGTGGCATTTTGTGAAGGGCAATGAACGTCACGCTGCCCAAGCACAAGAGCTGTAGCTGAAGTGTGTGAGTGAGGAGCGGGCAGCGAAGGCACACCCTGCTCGACATCCAGCTGCCAGGATCCTCTGCTTCCCTGGGTAGCATGGGGCACTGCCAGCTCCTGAGCCCTGACCCCGTGTCGTGGTTTAACCCCAGGAGGCAGCTCAGCACCACACAGACGCTCACTCACTCCCCCCCGCACCGATGGGATAGGGGAGAGAATCAGGAGGGTAAAAGTGAGGAAACTCATGGGTTGAGATAAAGACGGTTTAATAATTAAAGCAAAAGCCGCGCACGCAAGCCAAGCAAAATAGGGAATTCATTCACCACTTCCCATTGGCAGGCAGGTGTTCAGCCATCTCCAGGAAAGCAGGGCTCCATCACGCCTAACGGTGACTTGGGAAGACAAAACGCCATCACTCCGAACGTCTCCCCTTTCTTTTCCTTCTTCCCCCAGCTTTTATTGCTGAGCGTGACACCATGGGGTATGGAATATGAACCTGTAGGAGACCAGGTGCTTTGCTACACGAGTCTCATGGACGCAGTCCTGGACCTGGAAAAAGTGGAAAAGCAACCCTCAGCAACCCAAATGTGCCAGCCAAAGCTGTGAACAGGCACGCTTACAGCCCTGGGCAGGTTTTATTCATCTGGCTGGTGCGGCTCCGGGAAGAAGTGGGAGCTCTGCCGGCGGACAAAGAGCCCTTTGCCAGCTGCTGGGGTCTGGGAGGTGCCCGGGCCGTGGCAGCCGTGTGGCCTCAAGGGGACACATCCCCGTGCAGGCCCGTGTCACAAAGGGGCAGTGAAGTGGCACCCGCCCGGCGCTTGTGACCTCACCTGGCCAGGGCTTGGGATCCCGAAAAGCGGGCCAGCGAAAGGTAGTTGGGCTGAGCCGGCCTTCGGGATAACTCGGCTCCTTCCCTTGCTACTTGCGTGCCTACTTTTTTCCAAGCATTCATCATTTACTGCCCACTTCTCCTCACCTTCCATCCTCTTTCAAAGGTAATTCTGAGTTGACTTTTGGGACAGATCGTAGAGTAGGTAGACTGGGATAAAAGTATAGGCTGGTCTATACCTTCTAGAGCTCTAGGCTGAGCTATTTACACCTCTGTAGGCTGGCCAGATATGCGCTGTGGGTAGAGTTCCTATTTGCTAATTCTTATTTCTTTACCGTATGCTAGGATAGGTAAGTAGCGGGGGTGGTAGTGTAGTCTGAGGCCTTGGGCTCAGCCTAGAATGCCAAGAAGCCCACCCTGACTGACGTGGTAGGAAGGGAGACAGAAAAGGAGCACAGCAAAGGCAGCCGTTAAAGTAGCGGCCGAAAGCTGGTCACCCCTGCATACAAGGTGGGAAGACGTGAGCTGGAGAGCCAGAGGGCTCTGCCGCTAACGCTAGCCACAGATCAGCAGCAGGTCCTCTTCGGAGAAGGTGACACGCAATGCAGTCTTTCAAAAGGGCCTTGGTCAATCGGAGTCCTGTGACAGGGACACTAGGCCCATCAGCCTGCAGCTCTGCAGCACTTCCGCTCCAGTTTCAGTACCACTGAAACACTTTTGATGGTGGATGCTGTTCTGTGGGTTGTGTTTGGGGGTTTTTTTTAATCCTTTTGTTGAGCTACAGTTATTTCTTTGCCATCAGGTGACGGGATTGGCACTGATCTCTTTCTGGAGTGCGTCCTGACATCCTTTGTCATCCAAAGCTGTCCCCTCTGTTCGTGAGAGGAGCGATGGCCGCAATGGGGAACGACTCCTGTGAGTAACGACTTCACCAGCAGGCTTGGACTTTGTGAATCCCCAAAGGCAACGGACGTGGCTGGTGCTCCATCCCTGAACGTTGATGTGCTGGCAGCCTCGAGTGAATTCTGGGGCGTTTCCTGGTAGCAGCCAGACTTACCCAGGTGTTTTCGATTAGACACAGGAAAACGCATTTTATCACTCCTCTGCCACTATGTACAAGACTTTGAAAGATGACGTTGCTCGTAGAAAGTTCTGACATCAGTAGGGTTACTTTCTGTGCTAGGTACTTGCTTGTTTTCATCAGGTTACAGTCAGGAAAAGGGAAGGCTTGACCTGATAATCCAATTCATGACTCTAGGGGGAAAGGAAGGTAGCCCAAGGCACAGAAATCAGCGTGGGTTCATTGGCCTTTCGGCAAAGGCAGCGGGGGAACAGAGTATTTTCCAAAACCGCTTCTTGACCAGTAATTGTCAACGGCAGTGATAGGCTTCCTCCAATGGTTCTGTGTTGGAGGTTGGAGCTGGTTCTTCTGCGCGCTCCTGTAGACAACTTGACTTTTAAATACGCTTTCGTGCAACAATATCGTCTCCTCTCTTTTCAAATGTCATTTCCCTGCAGTCCTTGCCGAGGGAATGGCTCCGCCACAAAGGATCCTCTTTCCCCCGGAGAAGATTTGCATGGCCTGGCAGCAAAGACAGAGACCTGGAGCGGGACTCCACAACCTGGGCAATACGTGCTTCCTCAACTCCGTCCTGCAGTGCCTGACGTACACACCCCCTCTGGCCAACTACCTGCTCTCTCGGGAGCACAGCCGGTCCTGTGAGTCCTTTTAGGAACGTCTCCTTGCACATCAGCTGGGCACTGATCCCAAGGATTCCCAGCATCTGGAATTTGATTTAAGGAGAAAAGCAGCCCTTCTTTCCAACCCCCCCCGAGTTGGTGTTCTTTGAACACTCAAGCCTAGGAGACGCTTGTCGTGTCTAGGTGTGCTCATCTTCAGAAAGGCACCTCTTTCTAGCCCCGGGTCTCGGTCCCTACTCCCGCAAGTTCAACTCTCTTTGCTCGTTGCACAGAAAACTTCTGTCAGTTTAGCATCTCTCTGAAGAAAGTTTTCTATGCACTAAAATGTCCCGGGCTTGTTGGGATGCTGGCACCTTGGGAGAAGAGGAGTGGAGACTGTTCTTATAACGTCAAGACCTCCACAAGGTTTCCCATGGCTAGGGATATTTTGCTCACCTGAGAGGCTTCCTTCCCTCCCTCCCTCCCTCCCTCCCTCTTTAGGTCGTCAGCAAGGCTTCTGCATGATGTGCGTAATGGAGGCGCACGTTAACAAGGTCCTGCATTTCTCAGCCAGTGCCATCCAGCCTTGGCCTGTCGTCCGTGTCCTCACACGTAAGTCATTTCAGGTGCTTTCACAGGTTTTCTTCCCTTCTTGGAGGGGAGAGCTATTAACCTCTTCTTTCTTAGGAATAGGAGAACATTTCCGGCATGGCATGCAGGAAGACGCCCATGAGTTCTTACGCTATACTGTCGATGCCATGCAGAGAGCTTGTCTGAGTGGAAGCAGCAAGTAAGCACGAGCAAATTACCTTTTCAATGTTCCTGAGCCCTTTGGACTCCTTGATGTACTCCCATCAAGGAAACCCTACACCCAGGGTTTTCAGACAAAGCAAAACTCTTGGGGGAGATAACTCTCTGCCCTACTTCTGAGCTCCAACTACCATTTGTTTCCAGCTGGGACATCTCTTCTCAAGCAACTACCATCGTCCATCAAATATTTGGGGGCTTTCTGAGATCCAGAGGTACTTTCCCATGACTATTGCTCTCCTTGGAATTGTCTGTGCCCTTCTGTCTGCCTGTGATAAACAGCTGGTCGTGTGACTGGCGTAGTAGGTATGGAGGACGTAAACCGGCACAGCCAGTCCACTTCCCTTATCGCTGAGCATTTCCATTGGCCTTCCAGTCACATGCTTGAGCTGCAAAGCGGTTTCCGATTCCTACGAGGCCTTCCTGGATGTCCCTTTGGATATAAAAGTAAGAGGGTTTGTAGCTGTGATTCAAGACGTCCCAAGGCCCCTGTAGCTTCCCAGAATAAACACAGGGGGCGGAAAAACACAGGCTGTGAACAAAAGAGAGCTGAGTGGCGGGTGGGAGGTGGAACGGACTGTGTCCTTCTGGGGAGGCCGTGGCAGCGGTCCCCCTGTAGGTGCTGGCTTTAAGCTGGACAAGCACGCATTATCCTCTCCGCACCCTTGACGTACTCTCATCCTTCTTCCCTCTGCCCTGCCTCAACACCCGTCTGGCTCCCAGGCTGATGGGTTGTATTGGTTTCATTATTGATGACCCTGCACACCATCGGTAGCTGAACTGTGCGGTGCCACAGGGAGGTAGCTCTTGAGTGCCCCAGGAATCCCTGGGAAAGGAGGGAAATGTTCAGCATAATACCCGCTTTCTGCCTCCTTCTGGACACTGCTGGCGGGTTCACAGTGGGTCTCCTCAGCCTCGGGTACCTGGGCTGCCTTGTCAGCTCCTAGGAAGTGTTTGGGCGAGGGCGTTTCCCCGAGCTCACTGCTCTCCTTTCTCACTCCTCCAGGCAGCCTCATCTGTCACCGCAGCTCTGGAGGACTTTGTGAAACCCGAGCAGCTGGACGGCGAAAACTGCTTTAAATGTAGCAAGTAAGATGATTGCCATCGACATATTAATATTAGATCCTGCGTGAAGGTGCTGCATGTCATCGAGCATAAGTCATCTTTTCACGTATGTTCAACGCACGATCATGACACGCAGCTGTTTGGTTTAATATGTCCTTATGCAACTGAAGAGCCTTAAAATAGGGTAAGGATGTGCGAGACATGAAAGCTTGTCTGGCTTTCTGGGTGGGAAAAAGGGTGCATTTCAGCACTTGGCTCTGTGCTTGGTTTCAAGGTGTGACAAGATGGTTGCCGCCTCCAAGAGGTTTACAATCCACCGTGTGCCCAAGGTTCTCACGGTGTGTCTGAAAAGGTTTGAAGACTTCACCGGCAGGAAGATCAGCAAGGTGTGTACGCCAGTGGAGCGCAACTTTCTCTTCCCGGAGCAGGAGATTTCCCAAAGCAGTACGCTCTTTCACAAGCTGTTCAGGTTGAGTTTTTCGTGTTCCCTTCTGGGGAGGGGAGAGGAGAGGTCCCGTGGGAAGACAAGCATGTACTCCGCTCCGACAGAGCTGCTTTGGCCGGGAACAGTTTCCTGCCACCCAAACCATTACATGTTGAAGGCTATTTCATGTAGTATTTCAGGATGATTTCTGAGCCCTCTTGGTCTCTCCGTAGGTGGTGGAGTATCCCGAGTACTTGGATCTTCGGCCATACACATCTCAGGCAGCTGGAGAACCGCTCCTCTACGCCTTGTATGCTGTCCTGGTGCATAGCGGTGGCAGCTGTGATGCAGGACACTATTTCTGCTACACAAAGGTAAAGAGCAACTTCCTTCCTAGCAGGGGAAAAACGTGTGCTGGGGAAGACACGCTTTCACAGCAGTGTTACTGGCAGCCAAGGCTTTGGGGGAGAAGGTCTCCTTACCAGCTGCATTGGATTTGTTTTAGCGTACTCTTGGTTCTGTTGCTTTCTGCCTGTGTTATCGTTGAGAAACCATGCAGTTCATCTCCAGATATCGTTGCCCTTTTTTACAGGCCAGCAATGGACTGTGGTACGAGATGAACGATTCGTCTGTGGATGGTCGTGGCATCGATACAGTTCTCAGGCAGCAAGCCTATTTGCTGTTTTATGTCAGGTAATAACAAGATTTAAAATGTGTTCAGAATACGTTTCCTTTTCCCGGCTTTGCTGTTCTTCTTCTCATCCTCCGGAGTGTTTCTCTTTCTGTCACAGGAGACAATTACTACCTGCATTATTCGGTGCTGTCAAATGTGAACTACCCCCCGTCAGTCTTTCTCTCTCCTAGCTGGGCTTTAGGCTCCTGCCCTGCTGTGAACTGCTACTTGCCTGCTCTCTGAAGCTGGCTAATGTAGAGAAGAATACTTAGAGGCAATTCCGACAGGAAAGATGGGGAGGGACTATTTATCAGGGAGTGTAGTGATAGGACGAGGGGTAACGGTTTTGAACTGAAAGAGGGAAGATGTAGATTAGATATTAGGAAGAAATTGTTTACGGTGAGGGTGGTGAGACACTGGAAGAGGTTGCCCAGAGAAGTTGTGGATGCCCCCTCCCTGGAAGTGGTCAAGGCCGGGTTGGATGGGGCTTTGAGCAACCTGATCTAGTGGAAGGTATCCCTGCCCATGGCAGAGGAGTTGGAACTAGATGATCTTTAAGGTCCCTTCGGACCCAAGCCGTTTTATGATTCTACGATTCTATGAAATGGAGGCCGTAGGGGGTGTAAAGACGAGGACTTGCTCTGACAGGGGTAGACCTGGTGGGAAGACCCCAGTCGAATTTCCCATTGGTAGTCTTGGTAGCGTCTTCTCTCTGCCATAGAAACCGCTCCAAGAAGATGACTGAACGCCAGGGGAGGCTGCAAGAACAGCCTTAAACGGAGACCACTCTTTTTTTCTCCAGGCGCTCTGATTTGAAAACAGGAGAAAGGGCTTCTTCCTCACCGGCACCATCATATGCCCGTTCCTTCCTCAGTCAGTGGGGGGCTGACAGCGAGCAGGCGGGTTCTGTGGGACCACAGGGCCTGCCTCGCAGGACTAAGGTAACTCTGGGGAGGTGGGTCAGGGCACCAGATGTGGACAGTGGATTTCTTTCTGGGATCTTGGCATTACTCTCTTTTCCCTCCCACGCTGCAGCTTTCTTCACAGCCACAACGCGGCTCCCTCTCAAAGCATCCCGCCTAGATCCACCCCGTTTGTCTGCCTTTGGCCCTTCTGCCTTTGCAGCCCTCTGGGAGAGCCTTTGGGAGGCCCTTAGCTGTCCCCTCACACAGCTCCTGGGGGTTCCCCACTTTTCTGGTCCTTTCAGGAGCAAAGGGCGGGACCTTTTCACTCTGTCTTTGCAGGACATGGCAGTGGGCATGGAGGGCTCTCCAGAGGACAGCGCCTCCTCCGCAACAGCCAGCACCAGCCAGCTAACCCGGGCAGGTGCACGGGAGGCATCTGCAGGCTGGCCGTGCCCCACCTGGCCAGGCAGGCTCAACATCGCCTCCTACATTGGCTTCTGCTTGCACCGCTTCTTCTGCGGCTGTATGAGGCTGGTGTCCAGAAGGAAAGCTGCGTGCCGGGTCTGCTGTCAACCATTTGACCATGTGCTGCACACCATGCGAGAAGACAGCAATAAAGACGAGCATGGACTCAGCCCTTCTTCCCGCTGCCAGAGGAACGGTGCCAGGGAGAGGGCCCGGAGCAGATCCCCGCAGTGGCGCAATGATCTCCGCAGCTGGTTCGTGGACGCCACGGACTATGACCACGCAGCAGGGAGGAGGAGAACTGGTCCTCCAAGTTGTGACAGCGCTCCCAGGGATGACGCAGCTCCAGGGCCCTCCAACGGCAGCTCCCAGTCGGCTCCCACACCCAGTGCTGCTCGGGAGCCAACCCTGCCAATGCAGAGAGAGCGGAGCAGATCCCTGCGGCAGGGCTACGATCTCCGCAGCCGCTTTGTGGAGATCACGGACTACCACCGCTCAGCAAGGAGGAGGAGGAGGTGGAGAGCAAGTCCTCCACGTCGTGACGGAGCCCCAAGGGATGACGGAGCTCCAGGGCCCTCCAACGGCAGCTCCCAGTTGGCTCCCACGCCCAGTGCTGCTCGGGAGCCAACCCTGCCAATGCAGAGAGAGCGGAGCAGATCCCTGCGGCAGGGCTACGATCTCCGCAGCCGCTTTGTGGAGGTCACAGACTGCCACCGCTCAGCAAGGAGGAGGAGGAGGTGGAGAGCAAGTCCTCCACGCCGTGACGGAGCCTCAAGGGATGACGGAGGTCCAGGGCCCTCCAACGGCAGCTCCAAGTGGGCTCCCACACGCAGGGCTGCTCAGGAGCAAACTCTGCCGAGGCAGAGAGAGCGGAGCAGATCCCCGCGACGGGGCCATGATTTCTGCAGCCGGTTTGTGGACACCACAGACTATGACCCCTCAGCAGGGAGGAGGAGGAGGAGGGTTTCGGTGCCCCAGAGATGCATGTTGGACAAATACTCAGGGCGCTGCGGTGGTGATGGGGGCAGATTGTGACCCTGGATGGGGGAGGGGCACAGCATCTGACTCCTGCAGTGCCGGAGAGGAGGAGGACGAAGAATCCAGGAAGCACCAAAACTGCCCCCAGCAGGGACCAAGCTGCACAAAGGGCACCAGCAGCGCACCCTGTCCCTCCTCCCAGTACTGCCTCTGGCCAGGAAGAGCTCAGAGGGACCTTCCAGAGACTTGGACAGCTCTGCCGGCTAGCCCGTCTGCCCACAGGCCCCTCGAGGAAGAGCTTTCATCCCTGTTCAGCTGTTGGGATCGCCTTGCAAAAACAACACACATTTGGTACCAACAGGCAGAAAAGCCAAAGCCAGAATTAAAAACACTTGTTGGCCTTGCGTATATCATTCATTCTTCTCTGTAGGTGTTGGGAAATACCCAGTGTGGGAGGTTTATGTCTCGGGATTTTGAAAGCTGTGTGCTTGCGTATGCCCATCTTGCAATCTCTTCTTTTTAAATACGGAGTTCAAGTCACTCGAACAGAAATGGGCTGGATGAGCCGACAGTGAGCGGGACTGAAACGGGCTGAACGGCCGGGCCCGGAGGGTGCTGCTCAGTGGCACCAAGTCTAGCGCGAGGCAAGTAACTAGCGGTGTCGCCCAGGGGTCAGTACTGGGTCCGATCCTGTTTAACATCTTCCTTAATTAATGGCCTGGATGATGGGGCAGAGTGTAAGTCACCTCAGGTGGCTTTCTTTTTACGTAGTTTTTGGTTTTCAAAGACGCTTTTGTGTAAACATCCTTGAGAGTTTAAGCAGGAGGGCTTCAAAGCGGGCTGAAAGAGGGCTGCAGAGCAGCCCCCTCCTGCTGCCCTGTTGTGGATCGCTCCTCTGTGCTCGGTCCCCACGGCATCGGAGGCGGTGCTGAGGTGCTGGAGTGAAACGTTAGGGTGCTGCAAAGGAGCAGGCAGTGACGGCCAAGAGGCAGATCCTCTCCTCGGCTGCACAGTCACTCCTGTGTTTAGCAAAGTCGTTGGTTTCCAGCGGTGCCAGGGAACAGTTTGCGGTGCCTGGCAGGAGCATCACAGACTACTTGGGTCTCCTTCTGTGCTCTGAACTTGCAGAGAGCTACAGAGGTGACAAAACTTCTTGGCCAGGAAGACCCTCCTCAGGTGACCCAACGCGTGTTTGAAATCCACCTAGAGAGTATTGATCCTTGTAGAAGAGAGACGATCCCAAAGCATCAAGTTTGGATCGCTGCAACAGCTTTTGGAGTGGAAAACGATGGCAAAGTTAGAGCATTTCCGTTTTTGTTTCTCTCAGTTAAAGCATTGTCAGATGCCACAGTGATGGGCAACGTATCAAGTCTGAAGACAGCTTCCTAAGTTGGCGTTTCCGATGTCCATAATGTCTAATGAGGACAGACACAGTCTGCACAGGCCTGACATAGCTTCCTAGAGCCTGGAAGCCCTGGCAGCTGGTTCTGGTCAGGCTCCTCGTTGCCTTTACTAATAATAGCAACGAAATACATATATTTTTTTTAATCTTTCTTTTTTTTTTTTCTTTTTTTTTTTTTTTTTTTTTCCACCAGGCACCTTCATAGGAATAATAGTAAAAAGTGAAATAAGAAAAAACTCTGGCCAGGTCACCTGATGGATAAGATGCCTTCCATAAAAGGAGCCCCTCGGGGCTCAGGCATTCTTCAGCCACGTTCACCTGACCAAGCCCGCCTTGCTGTGGCATTTTGTGAAGGGCAATGAACGTCACGCTGCCCAAGCACAAGAGCTGTAGCTGAAGTGTGTGAGTGAGGAGCGGGCAGCGAAGGCACACCCTGCTCGACATCCAGCTGCCAGGATCCTCTGCTTCCCTGGGTAGCATGGGGCACTGCCAGCTCCTGAGCCCTGACCCCGTGTCGTGGTTTAACCCCAGGAGGCAGCTCAGCACCACACAGACGCTCACTCACTCCCCCCCGCACCGATGGGATAGGGGAGAGAATCAGGAGGGTAAAAGTGAGGAAACTCATGGGTTGAGATAAAGACGGTTTAATAATTAAAGCAAAAGCCGCGCACGCAAGCCAAGCAAAATAGGGAATTCATTCACCACTTCCCATTGGCAGGCAGGTGTTCAGCCATCTCCAGGAAAGCAGGGCTCCATCACGCCTAACGGTGACTTGGGAAGACAAAACGCCATCACTCCGAACGTCTCCCCTTTCTTTTCCTTCTTCCCCCAGCTTTTATTGCTGAGCGTGACACCATGGGGTATGGAATATGAACCTGTAGGAGACCAGGTGCTTTGCTACACGAGTCTCATGGACGCAGTCCTGGACCTGGAAAAAGTGGAAAAGCAACCCTCAGCAACCCAAATGTGCCAGCCAAAGCTGTGAACAGGCACGCTTACAGCCCTGGGCAGGTTTTATTCATCTGGCTGGTGCGGCTCCGGGAAGAAGTGGGAGCTCTGCCGGCGGACAAAGAGCCCTTTGCCAGCTGCTGGGGTCTGGGAGGTGCCCGGGCCGTGGCAGCCGTGTGGCCTCAAGGGGACACATCCCCGTGCAGGCCCGTGTCACAAAGGGGCAGTGAAGTGGCACCCGCCCGGCGCTTGTGACCTCACCTGGCCAGGGCTTGGGATCCCGAAAAGCGGGCCAGCGAAAGGTAGTTGGGCTGAGCCGGCCTTCGGGATAACTCGGCTCCTTCCCTTGCTACTTGCGTGCCTACTTTTTTCCAAGCATTCATCATTTACTGCCCACTTCTCCTCACCTTCCATCCTCTTTCAAAGGTAATTCTGAGTTGACTTTTGGGACAGATCGTAGAGTAGGTAGACTGGGATAAAAGTATAGGCTGGTCTATACCTTCTAGAGCTCTAGGCTGAGCTATTTACACCTCTGTAGGCTGGCCAGATATGCGCTGTGGGTAGAGTTCCTATTTGCTAATTCTTATTTCTTTACCGTATGCTAGGATAGGTAAGTAGCGGGGGTGGTAGTGTAGTCTGAGGCCTTGGGCTCAGCCTAGAATGCCAAGAAGCCCACCCTGACTGACGTGGTAGGAAGGGAGACAGAAAAGGAGCACAGCAAAGGCAGCCGTTAAAGTAGCGGCCGAAAGCTGGTCACCCCTGCATACAAGGTGGGAAGACGTGAGCTGGAGAGCCAGAGGGCTCTGCCGCTAACGCTAGCCACAGATCAGCAGCAGGTCCTCTTCGGAGAAGGTGACACGCAATGCAGTCTTTCAAAAGGGCCTTGGTCAATCGGAGTCCTGTGACAGGGACACTAGGCCCATCAGCCTGCAGCTCTGCAGCACTTCCGCTCCAGTTTCAGTACCACTGAAACACTTTTGATGGTGGATGCTGTTCTGTGGGTTGTGTTTGGGGGGTTTTTTTAATCCTTTTGTTGAGCTACAGTTATTTCTTTGCCATCAGGTGACGGGATTGGCACTGATCTCTTTCTGGAGTGCGTCCTGACATCCTTTGTCATCCAAAGCTGTCCCCTCTGTTCGTGAGAGGAGCGATGGCCGCAATGGGGAACGACTCCTGTGAGTAACGACTTCACCAGCAGGCTTGGACTTTGTGAATCCCCAAAGGCAACGGACGTGGCTGGTGCTCCATCCCTGAACGTTGATGTGCTGGCAGCCTCGAGTGAATTCTGGGGTGTTTCCTGGTAGCAGCCAGACTTACCCAGGTGTTTTCGATTAGACACAGGAAAACGCATTTTATCACTCCTCTGCCACTATGTACAAGACTTTGAAAGATGAGGTTGCTCGTAGAAAGTTCTGACATCAGTAGGGTTACTTTCTGTGCTAGGTACTTGCTTGTTTTCACCAGGTTACAGTCAGGAAAAGGGAAGGCTTGACCTGATAATCCAATTCATGACTCTAGGGGGAAAGGAAGGTAGCCCAAGGCACAGAAATCAGCGTGGGTTCATTGGCCTTTCGGCAAAGGCAGCGGGGGAACAGAGTATTTTCCAAAACCGCTTCTTGACCAGTAATTGTCAACGGCAGTGATAGGCTTCCTCCAATGGTTCTGTGTTGGAGGTTGGAGCTGGTTCTTCTGCGCGCTCCTGTAGACAACTTGACTTTTAAATACGCTTTCGTGCAACAATATCGTCTCCTCTCTTTTCAAATGTCATTTCCCTGCAGTCCTTGCCGAGGGAATGGCTCCGCCACAAAGGATCCTCTTTCCCCCGGAGAAGATTTGCATGGCCTGGCAGCAAAGACAGAGACCTGGAGCGGGACTCCACAACCTGGGCAATACGTGCTTCCTCAACTCCGTCCTGCAGTGCCTGACGTACACACCCCCTCTGGCCAACTACCTGCTCTCTCGGGAGCACAGCCGGTCCTGTGAGTCCTTTTAGGAACGTCTCCTTGCACATCAGCTGGGCACTGATCCCAAGGATTCCCAGCATCTGGAATTTGATTTAAGGAGAAAAGCAGCCCTTCTTTCCAACCCCCCCCGAGTTGGTGTTCTTTGAACACTCAAGCCTAGGAGACGCTTGTCGTGTCTAGGTGTGCTCATCTTCAGAAAGGCACCTCTTTCTAGCCCCGGGTCTCGGTCCCTACTCCCGCAAGTTCAACTCTCTTTGCTCGTTGCACAGAAAACTTCTGTCAGTTTAGCATCTCTCTGAAGAAAGTTTTCTATGCACTAAAATGTCCCGGGCTTGTTGGGATGCTGGCACCTTGGGAGAAGAGGAGTGGAGACTGTTCTTATAACGTCAAGACCTCCACGAGGTTTCCCATGGCTAGGGATATTTTGCTCACCTGAGAAGCTTCCTTCCCTCCCTCCCTCCCTCCCTCCCTCTTTAGGTCGTCAGCAAGGCTTCTGCATGATGTGCGTAATGGAGGCGCACGTTAACAAGGTCCTGCATTTCTCAGCCAGTGCCATCCAGCCTTGGCCTGTCGTCCGTGTCCTCACACGTAAGTCATTTCAGGTGCTTTCACAGGTTTTCTTCCCTTCTTGGAGGGGAGAGCTATTAACCTCTTCTTTCTTAGGAATAGGAGAACATTTCCGGCATGGCATGCAGGAAGACGCCCATGAGTTCTTACGCTATACTGTCGATGCCATGCAGAGAGCTTGTCTGAGTGGAAGCAGCAAGTAAGCACGAGCAAATTACCTTTTCAATGTTCCTGAGCCCTGTGGACTCCTTGATGTACTCCCATCAAGGAAACCCTACACCCAGGGTTTTCAGACAAAGCAAAACTCTTGGGGGAGATAACTCTCTGCCCTACTTCTGAGCTCCAACTACCATTTGTTTCCAGCTGGGACATCTCTTCTCAAGCAACTACCATCGTCCATCAAATATTTGGGGGCTTTCTGAGATCCAGAGGTACTTTCCCATGACTATTGCTCTCCTTGGAATTGTCTGTGCCCTTCTGTCTGCCTGTGATAAACAGCTGGTCGTGTGACTGGCGTAGTAGGTATGGAGGACGTAAACCGGCACAGCCAGTCCACTTCCCTTATCGCTGAGCATTTCCATTTGCCTTCCAGTCACATGCTTGAGCTGCAAAGCGGTTTCCGATTCCTACGAGGCCTTCCTGGATGTCCCTTTGGATATAAAGGTAAGAGGGTTTGTAGCTGTGATTCAAGACGTCCCAAGGCCCCTGTAGCTTCCCAGAATAAACACAGGGGGCGGAAAAACACAGGCTGTGAACAAAAGAGAGCTGAGTGGCGGGTGGGAGGTGGAACGGACTGTGTCCTTCTGGGGAGGCCGTGGCAGCGGTCCCCCTGTAGGTGCTGGCTTTAAGCTGGACAAGCACGCATTATCCTCTCCGCACCCTTGACGTACTCTCATCCTTCTTCCCTCTGCCCTGCCTCAACACCCGTCTGGCTCCCAGGCTGATGGGTTGTATTGGTTTCATTATTGATGACCCTGCACACCATCGGTAGCTGAACTGTGCGGTGCCACAGGGAGGTAGCTCTTGAGTGCCCCAGGAATCCCTGGGAAAGGAGGGAAATGTTCAGCATAATACCCGCTTTCTGCCTCCTTCTGGACACTGCTGGCGGGTTCACAGTGGGTCTCCTCAGCCTCAGGTACCTGGGCTGCCTTGTCAGCTCCTAGGAAGTGTTTGCGCGAGGGCGTTTCCCCGAGCTCACTGCTCTCCTTTCTCACTCCTCCAGGCAGCCTCATCTGTCACCGCAGCTCTGGAGGACTTTGTGAAACCCGAGCAGCTGGACGGCGAAAACTGCTTTAAATGTAGCAAGTAAGATGATTGCCATCGACATATTAATATTAGATCCTGCGTGAAGGTGCTGCATGTCATCGAGCATAAGTCATCTTTTCACGTATGTTCAACGCACGATCATGACACGCAGCTGTTTTGTTTAATATGTCCTTATGCAACTGAAGAGCCTTAAAATAGGGTAAGGATGTGCGAGACATGAAAGCTTGTCTGGCTTTCTGGGTGGGAAAAAGGGTGCATTTCAGCACTTGGCTCTGTGCTTGGTTTCAAGGTGTGACAAGATGGTTGCCGCCTCCAAGAGGTTTACAATCCACCGTGTGCCCAAGGTTCTCACGGTGTGTCTGAAAAGGTTTGAAGACTTCACCGGCAGGAAGATCAGCAAGGTGTGTACGCCAGTGGAGCGCAACTTTCTCTTCCCGGAGCAGGAGATTTCCCAAAGCAGTACGCTCTTTCACAAGCTGTTCAGGTTGAGTTTTTCGTGTTCCCTTCTGGGGAGGGGAGAGGAGAGGTCCCGTGGGAAGACAAGCATGTACTCCGCTCCGACAGAGCTGCTTTGGTCGGGAACAGTTTCCTGCCACCCAAACCATTACATGTTGAAGGCTATTTCATGTAGTATTTCAGGATGATTTCTGAGCCCTCTTGGTCTCTCCGTAGGTGGTGGAGTATCCCGAGTACTTGGATCTTCGGCCATACACATCTCAGGCAGCTGGAGAACCGCTCCTCTACGCCTTGTATGCTGTCCTGGTGCATAGCGGTGGCAGCTGTGATGCAGGACACTATTTCTGCTACACAAAGGTAAAGAGCAACTTCCTTCCTAGCAGGGGAAAAACGTGTGCTGGGGAAGACACGCTTTCACAGCAGTGTTACTGGCAGCCAAGGCTTTGGGGGAGAAGGTCTCCTTACCAGCTGCATTGGATTTGTTTTAGCGTACTCTTGGTTCTGTTGCTTTCTGCCTGTGTTATCGTTGAGAAACCATGCAGTTCATCCCCAGATATCGTTGCCCTTTTTTACAGGCCAGCAATGGACTGTGGTACGAGATGAACGATTCGTCTGTGGATGGTCGTGGCATCGATACAGTTCTCAGGCAGCAAGCCTATTTGCTGTTTTATGTCAGGTAATAACAAGATTTAAAATGTGTTCAGAATACGTTTCCTTTTCCCGGCTTTGCTGTTCTTCTTCTCATCCTCCGGAGTGTTTCTCTTTCTGTCACAGGAGACAGTTACTACCTGCATTATTCGGTGCTGTCAAATGTGAACTACCCCCCGTCAGTCTTTCTCTCTCCTAGCTGGGCTTTAGGCTCCTGCCCTGCTGTGAACTGCTACTTGCCTGCTCTCTGAAGCTGGCTAATGTAGAGAAGAATACTTAGAGGCAATTCCGACAGGAAAGATGGGGAGGGACTATTTATCAGGGAGTGTAGTGATAGGACGAGGGGTAACGGTTTTGAACTGAAAGAGGGAAGATGTAGATTAGATATTAGGAAGAAATTGTTTACGGTGAGGGTGGTGAGACACTGGAAGAGGTTGCCCAGAGAAGTTGTGGATGCCCCCTCCCTGGAAGTGGTCAAGGCCGGGTTGGATGGGGCTTTGAGCAACCTGATCTAGTGGAAGGTATCCCTGCCCATGGCAGAGGAGTTGGAACTAGATGATCTTTAAGGTCCCTTCGGACCCAAGCCATTTTACGATTCTACGATTCTATGAAATGGAGGCCGTAGGGGGTGTAAAGACGAGGACTTGCTCTGACAGGGGTAGACCTGGTGGGAAGACCCCAGTCGAATTTCCCATTGGTAGTCTTGGTAGCGTCTTCTCTCTGCCATAGAAACCGCTCCAAGAAGATGACTGAACGCCAGGGGAGGCTGCAAGAACAGCCTTAAACGGAGACCACTCTTTTTTTCTCCAGGCGCTCTGATTTGAAAACAGGAGAAAGGGCTTCTTCCTCACCGGCACCATCATATGCCCGTTCCTTCCTCAGTCAGTGGGGGGCTGACAGCGAGCAGGCGGGTTCTGTGGGACCACAGGGCCTGCCTCGCAGGACTAAGGTAACTCTGGGGAGGTGGGTCAGGGCACCAGATGTGGACAGTGGATTTCTTTCTGGGATCTTGGCATTACTCTCTTTTCCCTCCCACGCTGCAGCTTTCTTCACAGCCACAACGCGGCTCCCTCTCAAAGCATCCCGCCTAGATCCACCCCGTTTGTCTGCCTTTGGCCCTTCTGCCTTTGCAGCCCTCCGGGAGAGCCTTTGGGAGGCCCTTAGCTGTCCCCTCACACAGCTCCTGGGGGTTCCCCACTTTTCTGGTCCTTTCAGGAGCAAAGGGCAGGACCTTTTCACTCTCTCTTTGCAGGACATGGCAGTGGGCATGGAGGGCTCTCCAGAGGACAGCGCCTCCTCCGCAACAGCCAGCACCAGCCAGCTAACCCGGGCAGGTGCACGGGAGGCATCTGCAGGCTGGCCGTGCCCCACCTGGCCAGGCAGGCTCAACATTGCCTCCTACATTGGCTTCTGCTTGCACCGCTTCTTCTGCGGCTGTATGAGGCTGGTGTCCAGAAGGAAAGCTGCGTGCCGGGTCTGCTGTCAACCATTTGACCATGTGCTGCACACCATGCGAGAAGACAGCAATAAAGACGAGCATGGACTCAGCCCTTCTTCCCGCTGCCAGAGGAACGGTGCCAGGGAGAGGGCCCGGAGCAGATCCCCGCAGTGGCGCAATGATCTCCGCAGCTGGTTCGTGGACGCCACGGACTATGACCACGCAGCAGGGAGGAGGAGAACTGGTCCTCCAAGTTGTGACAGCGCTCCCAGGGATGACGCAGCTCCAGGGCCCTCCAACGGCAGCTCCCAGTCAGCTCCCACACCCAGTGCTGCTCGGGAGCCAACCCTGCCAATGCAGAGAGAGCGGAGCAGATCCCTGCGGCAGGGCTACGATCTCCGCAGCCGCTTTGTGGAGATCACGGACTACCACCGCTCAGCAAGGAGGAGGAGGAGGTGGAGAGCAAGTCCTCCACGTCGTGACGGAGCCCCAAGGGATGACGGAGCTCCAGGGCCCTCCAACGGCAGCTCCCAGTTGGCTCCCACGCCCAGTGCTGCTCGGGAGCCAACCCTGCCAATGCAGAGAGAGCGGAGCAGATCCCTGCGGCAGGGCTACGATCTCCGCAGCTGCTTTGTGGAGGTCACAGACTGCCACCGCTCAGCAAGGAGGAGGAGGAGGTGGAGAGCAAGTCCTCCACGCCGTGACGGAGCCTCAAGGGATGACGGAGGTCCAGGGCCCTCCAACGGCAGCTCCAAGTGGGCTCCCACACGCAGGGCTGCTCAGGAGCAAACTCTGCCGAGGCAGAGAGAGCGGAGCAGATCCCCGCGACGGGGCCATGATTTCTGCAGCCGGTTTGTGGACACCACAGACTATGACCCCTCAGCAGGGAGGAGGAGGAGGAGGGTTTCGGCGCCCCAGAGATGCACGTCGGACAAATACTCAGGGCGCTGCGGTGGTGACGGGGGCAGATTGTGACCCTGGATGGGGGAGGGGCACAGCATCTGAGTCCTGCAGTGCCGGAGAGGAGGAGGACGAAGAATCCAGGAAGCACCAAAACTGCCCCCAGCAGGGACCAAGCTGCACAAAGGGCACCAGCAGCGCACCCTGTCCCTCCTCCCAGTACTGCCTCTGGCCAGGAAGAGCTCAGAGGGACCTTCCAGAGACTTGGACAGCTCTGCCGGCTAGCCCGTCTGCCCACAGGCCCCTCGAGGAAGAGCTTTCATCCCTGTTCAGCTGTTGGGATCGCCTTGCAAAAACAACACACATTTGGTACCAACAGGCAGAAAAGCCAAAGCCAGAATTAAAAACACTTGTTGGCCTTGCGTATATCATTCATGGGGTGTTTTCTTCTCTGTAGGTGTTGGGAAATACCCAGTGTGGGAGGTTTATGTCTCGGGATTTTGAAAGCTGTGTGCTTGCGTATGCCCATCTTGCAATCTCTTCTTTTTAAATACGGAGTTCAAGTCACTCGAACAGAAATGGGCTGGATGAGCCGACAGCGAGCGGGACTGAAACGGGCTGAACGGCCGGGCCCGGAGGGTGCTGCTCAGTGGCACCAAGTCTAGCGCGAGGCAAGTAACTAGCGGTGTCGCCCAGGGGTCAGTACTGGGTCCGATCCTGTTTAACATCTTCCTTAATTAATGGCCTGGATGATGGGGCAGAGTGTAAGTCACCTCAGGTGGCTTTCTTTTTACGTAGTTTTTGGTTTTCAAAGACGCTTTTGTGTAAACATCCTTGAGAGTTTAAGCAGGAGGGCTTCAAAGCGGGCTGAAAGAGGGCTGCAGAGCAGCCCCCTCCTGCTGCCCTGTTGTGGATCGCTCCTCTGTGCTCGGTCCCCACGGCATCGGAGGCGGTGCTGAGGTGCTGGAGTGAAACGTTAGGGTGCTGCAAAGGAGCAGGCAGTGACGGCCAAGAGGCAGATCCTCTCCTCGGCTGCACAGTCACTCCTGTGTTTAGCAAAGTCGTTGGTTTCCAGCGGTGCCAGGGAAAAGTTTGCGGTGCCTGGCACGAGCATCACAGACTACTTGGGTCTCCTTCTGTGCTCTGAACTTGCAGAGAGCTACAGAGGTGACAAAACTTCTTGGCCAGGAAGACCCTCCTCAGGTGACCCAACGCGTGTTTGAAATCCACCTAGAGAGTATTGATCCTTGTAGAAGAGAGACGATCCCAAAGCATCAAGTTTGGATCGCTGCAACAGCTTTTGGAGTGGAAAACGATGGCAAAGTTAGAGCATTTCCGTTTTTGTTTCTCTCAGTTAAAGCATTGTCAGATGCCACAGTGATGGGCAACGTATCAAGTCTGAAGACAGCTTCCTAAGTTGGCGTTTCCGATGTCCATAATGTCTAATGAGGACAGACACAGTCTGCACAGGCCTGACATAGCTTCCTAGAGCCTGGAAGCCCTGGCAGCTGGTTCTGGTCAGGCTCCTCGTTGCCTTTACTAATAATAGCAACGAAATACATATATTTTTTTTAATCTTTCTTTTTTTTTTTTCTTTTTTTTTTTTTTTTTTTTTCCACCAGGCACCTTCATAGGAATAATAGTAAAAAGTGAAATAAGAAAAAACTCTGGCCAGGTCACCTGATGGATAAGA
The DNA here is from genome assembly GCF_965638725.1 of Aptenodytes patagonicus. Lineage (NCBI taxonomy): Eukaryota > Metazoa > Chordata > Aves > Sphenisciformes > Spheniscidae > Aptenodytes > Aptenodytes patagonicus. Next base: position 414,915 of record NW_027472016.1, read on the forward strand.
TGCCTTCCATAAAAGGAGCCCCTCGGGGCTCAGGCATTCTTCAGCCACGTTCACCTGACCAAGCCCGCCTTGCTGTGGCATTTTGTGAAGGGCAATGAACGTCACGCTGCCCAAGCACAAGAGCTGTAGCTGAAGTGTGTGAGTGAGGAGCGGGCAGCGAAGGCACACCCTGCTCGACATCCAGCTGCCAGGATCCTCTGCTTCCCTGGGTAGCATGGGGCACTGCCAGCTCCTGAGCCCTGACCCCGTGTCGTGGTTTAACCCCAGGAGGCAGCTCAGCACCACACAGACGCTCACTCACTCCCCCCCGCACCGATGGGATAGGGGAGAGAATCAGGAGGGTAAAAGTGAGGAAACTCATGGGTTGAGATAAAGACGGTTTAATAATTAAAGCAAAAGCCGCGCACGCAAGCCAAGCAAAATAGGGAATTCATTCACCACTTCCCATTGGCAGGCAGGTGTTCAGCCATCTCCAGGAAAGCAGGGCTCCATCACGCCTAACGGTGACTTGGGAAGACAAAACGCCATCACTCCGAACGTCTCCCCTTTCTTTTCCTTCTTCCCCCAGCTTTTATTGCTGAGCGTGACACCATGGGGTATGGAATATGAACCTGTAGGAGACCAGGTGCTTTGCTACACGAGTCTCATGGACGCAGTCCTGGACCTGGAAAAAGTGGAAAAGCAACCCTCAGCAACCCAAATGTGCCAGCCAAAGCTGTGAACAGGCACGCTTACAGCCCTGGGCAGGTTTTATTCATCTGGCTGGTGCGGCTCCGGGAAGAAGTGGGAGCTCTGCCGGCGGACAAAGAGCCCTTTGCCAGCTGCTGGGGTCTGGGAGGTGCCCGGGCCGTGGCAGCCGTGTGGCCTCAAGGGGACACATCCCCGTGCAGGCCCGTGTCACAAAGGGGCAGTGAAGTGGCACCCGCCCGGCGCTTGTGACCTCACCTGGCCAGGGCTTGGGATCCCGAAAAGCGGGCCAGCGAAAGGTAGTTGGGCTGAGCCGGCCTTCGGGATAACTCGGCTCCTTCCCTTGCTACTTGCGTGCCTACTTTTTTCCAAGCATTCATCATTTACTGCCCACTTCTCCTCACCTTCCATCCTCTTTCAAAGGTAATTCTGAGTTGACTTTTGGGACAGATCGTAGAGTAGGTAGACTGGGATAAAAGTATAGGCTGGTCTATACCTTCTAGAGCTCTAGGCTGAGCTATTTACACCTCTGTAGGCTGGCCAGATATGCGCTGTGGGTAGAGTTCCTATTTGCTAATTCTTATTTCTTTACCGTATGCTAGGATAGGTAAGTAGCGGGGGTGGTAGTGTAGTCTGAGGCCTTGGGCTCAGCCTAGAATGCCAAGAAGCCCACCCTGACTGACGTGGTAGGAAGGGAGACAGAAAAGGAGCACAGCAAAGGCAGCCGTTAAAGTAGCGGCCGAAAGCTGGTCACCCCTGCATACAAGGTGGGAAGACGTGAGCTGGAGAGCCAGAGGGCTCTGCCGCTAACGCTAGCCACAGATCAGCAGCAGGTCCTCTTCGGAGAAGGTGACACGCAATGCAGTCTTTCAAAAGGGCCTTGGTCAATCGGAGTCCTGTGACAGGGACACTAGGCCCATCAGCCTGCAGCTCTGCAGCACTTCCGCTCCAGTTTCAGTACCACTGAAACACTTTTGATGGTGGATGCTGTTCTGTGGGTTGTGTTTGGGGGGTTTTTTTAATCCTTTTGTTGAGCTACAGTTATTTCTTTGCCATCAGGTGACGGGATTGGCACTGATCTCTTTCTGGAGTGCGTCCTGACATCCTTTGTCATCCAAAGCTGTCCCCTCTGTTCGTGAGAGGAGCGATGGCCGCAATGGGGAACGACTCCTGTGAGTAACGACTTCACCAGCAGGCTTGGACTTTGTGAATCCCCAAAGGCAACGGACGTGGCTGGTGCTCCATCCCTGAACGTTGATGTGCTGGCAGCCTCGAGTGAATTCTGGGGCGTTTCCTGGTAGCAGCCAGACTTACCCAGGTGTTTTCGATTAGACACAGGAAAACGCATTTTATCACTCCTCTGCCACTATGTACAAGACTTTGAAAGATGACGTTGCTCGTAGAAAGTTCTGACATCAGTAGGGTTACTTTCTGTGCTAGGTACTTGCTTGTTTTCACCAGGTTACAGTCAGGAAAAGGGAAGGCTTGACCTGATAATCCAATTCATGACTCTAGGGGGAAAGGAAGGTAGCGCAAGGCACAGAAATCAGCGTGGGTTCATTGGCCTTTCGGCAAAGGCAGCGGGGGAACAGAGTATTTTCCAAAACCGCTTCTTGACCAGTAATTGTCAACGGCAGTGATAGGCTTCCTCCAATGGTTCTGTGTTGGAGGTTGGAGCTGGTTCTTCTGCGCGCTCCTGTAGACAACTTGACTTTTAAATACGCTTTCGTGCAACAATATCGTCTCCTCTCTTTTCAAATGTCATTTCCCTGCAGTCCTTGCCGAGGGAATGGCTCCGCCACAAAGGATCCTCTTTCCCCCGGAGAAGATTTGCATGGCCTGGCAGCAAAGACAGAGACCTGGAGCGGGACTCCACAACCTGGGCAATACGTGCTTCCTCAACTCCATCCTGCAGTGCCTGACGTACACACCCCCTCTGGCCAACTACCTGCTCTCTCGGGAGCACAGCCGGTCCTGTGAGTCCTTTTAGGAACGTCTCCTTGCACATCAGCTGGGCACTGATCCCAAGGATTCCCAGCATCTGGAATTTGATTTAAGGAGAAAAGCAGCCCTTCTTTCCAACCCCCCCGAGTTGGTGTTCTTTGAACACTCAAGCCTAGGAGACGCTTGTCGTGTCTAGGTGTGCTCATCTTCAGAAAGGCACCTCTTTCTAGCCCCGGGTCTCGGTCCCTACTCCCGCAAGTTCAACTCTCTTTGCTCGTTGCACAGAAAACTTCTGTCAGTTTAGCATCTCTCTGAAGAAAGTTTTCTATGCACTAAAATGTCCCGGGCTTGTTGGGATGCTGGCACCTTGGGAGAAGAGGAGTGGAGACTGTTCTTATAACGTCAAGACCTCCACAAGGTTTCCCATGGCTAAGGATATTTTGCTCACCTGAGAAGCTTCCTTCCCTCCCTCCCTCCCTCCCTCCCTCCCTCTTTAGGTCGTCAGCAAGGCTTCTGCATGATGTGCGTAATGGAGGCGCACGTTAACAAGGTCCTGCATTTCTCAGCCAGTGCCATCCAGCCTTGGCCTGTCGTCCGTGTCCTCACACGTAAGTCATTTCAGGTGCTTTCACAGGTTTTCTTCCCTTCTTGGAGGGGAGAGCTATTAACCTCTTCTTTCTTAGGAATAGGAGAACATTTCCGGCATGGCATGCAGGAAGACGCCCATGAGTTCTTACGCTATACTGTCGATGCCATGCAGAGAGCTTGTCTGAGTGGAAGCAGCAAGTAAGCACGAGCAAATTACCTTTTCAATGTTCCTGAGCCCTGTGGACTCCTTGATGTACTCCCATCAAGGAAACCCTACACCCAGGGTTTTCAGACAAAGCAAAACTCTTGGGGGAGATAACTCTCTGCCCTACTTCTGAGCTCCAACTACCATTTGTTTCCAGCTGGGACATCTCTTCTCAAGCAACTACCATCGTCCATCAAATATTTGGGGGCTTTCTGAGATCCAGAGGTACTTTCCCATGACTATTGCTCTCCTTGGAATTGTCTGTGCCCTTCTGTCTGCCTGTGATAAACAGCTGGTCGTGTGACTGGCGTAGTAGGTATGGAGGACGTAAACCGGCACAGCCAGTCCACTTCCCTTATCGCTGAGCATTTCCATTTGCCTTCCAGTCACATGCTTGAGCTGCAAAGCGGTTTCCGATTCCTACGAGGCCTTCCTGGATGTCCCTTTGGATATAAAGGTAAGAGGGTTTGTAGCTGTGATTCAAGACGTCCCAAGGCCCCTGTAGCTTCCCAGAATAAACACAGGGGGCGGAAAAACACAGGCTGTGAACAAAAGAGAGCTGAGTGGCGGGTGGGAGGTGGAACGGACTGTGTCCTTCTGGGGAGGCCGTGGCAGCGGTCCCCCTGTAGGTGCTGGCTTTAAGCTGGACAAGCACGCATTATCCTCTCCGCACCCTTGACGTACTCTCATCCTTCTTCCCTCTGCCCTGCCTCAACACCCGTCTGGCTCCCAGGCTGATGGGTTGTATTGGTTTCATTATTGATGACCCTGCACACCATCGGTAGCTGAACTGTGCGGTGCCACAGGGAGGTAGCTCTTGAGTGCCCCAGGAATCCCTGGGAAAGGAGGGAAATGTTCAGCATAATACCCGCTTTCTGCCTCCTTCTGGACACTGCTGGCGGGTTCACAGTGGGTCTCCTCAGCCTCAGGTACCTGGGCTGCCTTGTCAGCTCCTAGGAAGTGTTTGCGCGAGGGCGTTTCCCCGAGCTCACTGCTCTCCTTTCTCACTCCTCCAGGCAGCCTCATCTGTCACCGCAGCTCTGGAGGACTTTGTGAAACCCGAGCAGCTGGACGGCGAAAACTGCTTTAAATGTAGCAAGTAAGATGATTGCCATCGACATATTAATATTAGATCCTGCGTGAAGGTGCTGCATGTCATCGAGCATAAGTCATCTTTTCACGTATGTTCAACGCACGATCATGACACGCAGCTGTTTTGTTTAATATGTCCTTATGCAACTGAAGAGCCTTAAAATAGGGTAAGGATGTGCGAGACATGAAAGCTTGTCTGGCTTTCTGGGTGGGAAAAAGGGTGCATTTCAGCACTTGGCTCTGTGCTTGGTTTCAAGGTGTGACAAGATGGTTGCCGCCTCCAAGAGGTTTACAATCCACCATGTGCCCAAGGTTCTCACGGTGTGTCTGAAAAGGTTTGAAGACTTCACCGGCAGGAAGATCAGCAAGGTGTGTACGCCAGTGGAGCGCAACTTTCTCTTCCCGGAGCAGGAGATTTCCCAAAGCAGTACGCTCTTTCACAAGCTGTTCAGGTTGAGTTTTTCGTGTTCCCTTCTGGGGAGGGGAGAGGAGAGGTCCCGTGGGAAGACAAGCATGTACTCCGCTCCGACAGAGCTGCTTTGGCCGGGAACAGTTTCCTGCCACCCAAACCATTACATGTTGAAGGCTATTTCATGTAGTATTTCAGGATGATTTCTGAGCCCTCTTGGTCTCTCCGTAGGTGGTGGAGTATCCCGAGTACTTGGATCTTCGGCCATACACATCTCAGGCAGCTGGAGAACCGCTCCTCTACGCCTTGTATGCTGTCCTGGTGCATAGCGGTGGCAGCTGTGATGCAGGACACTATTTCTGCTACACAAAGGTAAAGAGCAACTTCCTTCCTAGCAGGGGAAAAACGTGTGCTGGGGAAGACACGCTTTCACAGCAGTGTTACTGGCAGCCAAGGCTTTGGGGGAGAAGGTCTCCTTACCAGCTGCATTGGATTTGTTTTAGCGTACTCTTGGTTCTGTTGCTTTCTGCCTGTGTTATCGTTGAGAAACCATGCAGTTCATCTCCAGATATCGTTGCCCTTTTTTACAGGCCAGCAATGGACTGTGGTACGAGATGAACGATTCGTCTGTGGATGGTCGTGGCATCGATACAGTTCTCAGGCAGCAAGCCTATTTGCTGTTTTATGTCAGGTAATAACAAGATTTAAAATGTGTTCAGAATACGTTTCCTTTTCCCGGCTTTGCTGTTCTTCTTCTCATCCTCCGGAGTGTTTCTCTTTCTGTCACAGGAGACAGTTACTACCTGCATTATTCGGTGCTGTCAAATGTGAACTACCCCCCGTCAGTCTTTCTCTCTCCTAGCTGGGCTTTAGGCTCCTGCCCTGCTGTGAACTGCTACTTGCCTGCTCTCTGAAGCTGGCTAATGTAGAGAAGAATACTTAGAGGCAATTCCGACAGGAAAGATGGGGAGGGACTATTTATCAGGGAGTGTAGTGATAGGACGAGGGGTAACGGTTTTGAACTGAAAGAGGGAAGATGTAGATTAGATATTAGGAAGAAATTGTTTACGGTGAGGGTGGTGAGACACTGGAAGAGGTTGCCCAGAGAAGTTGTGGATGCCCCCTCCCTGGAAGTGGTCAAGGCCGGGTTGGATGGGGCTTTGAGCAACCTGATCTAGTGGAAGGTATCCCTGCCCATGGCAGAGGAGTTGGAACTAGATGATCTTTAAGGTCCCTTCGGACCCAAGCCATTTTATGATTCTACGATTCTATGAAATGGAGGCCGTAGGGGGTGTAAAGACGAGGACTTGCTCTGACAGGGGTAGACCTGGTGGGAAGACCCCAGTCGAATTTCCCATTGGTAGTCTTGGTAGCGTCTTCTCTCTGCCATAGAAACCGCTCCAAGAAGATGACTGAACGCCAGGGGAGGCTGCAAGAACAGCCTTAAACGGAGACCACTCTTTTTTTCTCCAGGCGCTCTGATTTGAAAACAGGAGAAAGGGCTTCTTCCTCACCGGCACCATCATATGCCCGTTCCTTCCTCAGTCAGTGGGGGGCTGACAGCGAGCAGGCGGGTTCTGTGGGACCACAGGGCCTGCCTCGCAGGACTAAGGTAACTCTGGGGAGGTGGGTCAGGGCACCAGATGTGGACAGTGGATTTCTTTCTGGGATCTTGGCATTACTCTCTTTTCCCTCCCACGCTGCAGCTTTCTTCACAGCCACAACGCGGCTCCCTCTCAAAGCATCCCGCCTAGATCCACCCCGTTTGTCTGCCTTTGGCCCTTCTGCCTTTGCAGCCCTCTGGGAGAGCCTTTGGGAGGCCCTTAGCTGTCCCCTCACACAGCTCCTGGGGGTTCCCCACTTTTCTGGTCCTTTCAGGAGCAAAGGGCGGGACCTTTTCACTCTCTCTTTGCAGGACATGGCAGTGGGCATGGAGGGCTCTCCAGAGGACAGCGCCTCCTCCGCAACAGCCAGCACCAGCCAGCTAACCCGGGCAGGTGCACGGGAGGCATCTGCAGGCTGGCCGTGCCCCACCTGGCCAGGCACGCTCAACATCGCCTCCTACATTGGCTTCTGCTTGCACCGCTTCTTCTGCGGCTGTATGAGGCTGGTGTCCAGAAGGAAAGCTGCGTGCCGGGTCTGCTGTCAACCATTTGACCATGTGCTGCACACCATGCGAGAAGACAGCAATAAAGACGAGCATGGACTCAGCCCTTCTTCCCGCTGCCAGAGGAACGGTGCCAGGGAGAGGGCCCGGAGCAGATCCCCGCAGTGGCGCAATGATCTCCGCAGCTGGTTCGTGGACGCCACGGACTATGACCACGCAGCAGGGAGGAGGAGAACTGGTCCTCCAAGTTGTGACAGCGCTCCCAGGGATGACGCAGCTCCAGGGCCCTCCAACGGCAGCTCCCAGTCGGCTCCCACACCCAGTGCTGCTCGGGAGCCAACCCTGCCAATGCAGAGAGAGCGGAGCAGATCCCTGCGGCAGGGCTACGATCTCCGCAGCCGCTTTGTGGAGATCACGGACTACCACCGCTCAGCAAGGAGGAGGAGGAGGTGGAGAGCAAGTCCTCCACGCCGTGACGGAGCCCCAAGGGATGACGGAGCTCCAGGGCCCTCCAACGGCAGCTCCAAGTGGGCTCCCACGCCCAGTGCTGCTCGGGAGCCAACCCTGCCAATGCAGAGAGAGCGGAGCAGATCCCTGCGGCAGGGCTACGATCTCCGCAGCCGCTTTGTGGAGGTCACAGACTGCCACCGCTCAGCAAGGAGGAGGAGGAGGTGGAGAGCAAGTCCTCCACGCCATGACGGAGCCTCAAGGGATGACGGAGGTCCAGGGCCCTCCAACGGCAGCTCCAAGTGGGCTCCCACACGCAGGGCTGCTCAGGAGCAAACTCTGCCGAGGCAGAGAGAGCGGAGCAGATCCCCGCGACGGGGCCATGATTTCTGCAGCCGGTTTGTGGACACCACAGACTATGACCCCTCAGCAGGGAGGAGGAGGAGGAGGGTTTCGGCGCCCCAGAGATGCACGTCGGACAAATACTCAGGGCGCTGCGGTGGTGATGGGGGCAGATTGTGACCCTGGATGGGGGAGGGGCACAGCATCTGACTCCTGCAGTGCCGGAGAGGAGGAGGACGAAGAATCCAGGAAGCACCAAAACTGCCCCCAGCAGGGACCAAGCTGCACAAAGGGCACCAGCAGCGCACCCTGTCCCTCCTCCCAGTACTGCCTCTGGCCAGGAAGAGCTCAGAGGGACCTTCCAGAGACTTGGACAGCTCTGCCGGCTAGCCCGTCTGCCCACAGGCCCCTCGAGGAAGAGCTTTCATCCCTGTTCAGCTGTTGGGATCGCCTTGCAAAAACAACACACATTTGGTACCAACAGGCAGAAAAGCCAAAGCCAGAATTAAAAACACTTGTTGGTCTTGCGTATATCATTCATTCTTCTCTGTAGGTGTTGGGAAATACCCAGTGTGGGAGGTTTATGTCTCGGGATTTTGAAAGCTGTGTGCTTGCGTATGCCCATCTTGCAATCTCTTCTTTTTAAATACGGAGTTCAAGTCACTCGAACAGAAATGGGCTGGATGAGCCGACAGCGAGCGGGACTGAAACGGGCTGAACGGCCGGGCCCGGAGGGTGCTGCTCAGTGGCACCAAGTCTAGCGCGAGGCAAGTAACTAGCGGTGTCGCCCAGGGGTCAGTACTGGGTCCGATCCTGTTTAACATCTTCCTTAATTAATGGCCTGGATGATGGGGCAGAGTGTAAGTCACCTCAGGTGGCTTTCTTTTTACGTAGTTTTTGGTTTTCAAAGACGCTTTTGTGTAAACATCCTTGAGAGTTTAAGCAGGAGGGCTTCAAAGCGGGCTGAAAGAGGGCTGCAGAGCAGCCCCCTCCTGCTGCCCTGTTGTGGATCGCTCCTCTGTGCTCGGTCCCCACAGCATCGGAGGCGGTGCTGAGGTGCTGGAGTGAAACGTTAGGGTGCTGCAAAAGAGCAGGCAGTGACGGCCAAGAGGCAGATCCTCTCCTCGGCTGCACAGTCACTCCTGTGTTTAGCAAAGTCGTTGGTTTCCAGCGGTGCCAGGGAACAGTTTGCGGTGCCTGGCACGAGCATCACAGACTACTTGGGTCTCCTTCTGTGCTCTGAACTTGCAGAGAGCTACAGAGGTGACAAAACTTCTTGGCCAGGAAGACCCTCCTCAGGTGACCCAACGCGTGTTTGAAATCCACCTAGAGAGTATTGATCCTTGTAGAAGAGAGACGATCCCAAAGCATCAAGTTTGGATCGCTGCAACAGCTTTTGGAGTGGAAAACGATGGCAAAGTTAGAGCATTTCCGTTTTTGTTTCTCTCAGTTAAAGCATTGTCAGATGCCACAGTGATGGGCAACGTATCAAGTCTGAAGACAGCTTCCTAAGTTGGCGTTTCCGATGTCCATAATGTCTAATGAGGACAGACACAGTCTGCACAGGCCTGACATAGCTTCCTAGAGCCTGGAAGCCCTGGCACCTGGTTCTGGTCAGGCTCCTCGTTGCCTTTACTAATAATAGCAACGAAATACATATATTTTTTTTAATCTTTCTTTTTTTTTTTTCTTTTTTTTTTTTTTTTTTTTTTCCACCAGGCACCTTCATAGGAATAATAGTAAAAAGTGAAATAAGAAAAAACTCTGGCCAGGTCACCTGATGGATAAGATGCCTTCCATAAAAGGAGCCCCTCGGGGCTCAGGCATTCTTCAGCCACGTTCACCTGACCAAGCCCGCCTTGCTGTGGCATTTTGTGAAGGGCAATGAACGTCACGCTGCCCAAGCACAAGAGCTGTAGCTGAAGTGTGTGAGTGAGGAGCGGGCAGCGAAGGCACACCCTGCTCGACATCCAGCTGCCAGGATCCTCTGCTTCCCTGGGTAGCATGGGGCGCTGCCAGCTCCTGAGCCCTGACCCCGTGTCGTGGTTTAACCCCAGGAGGCAGCTCAGCACCACACAGACGCTCACTCACTCCCCCCCGCACCGATGGGATAGGGGAGAGAATCAGGAGGGTAAAAGTGAGGAAACTCATGGGTTGAGATAAAGACGGTTCAATAATTAAAGCAAAAGCCGCGCACGCAAGCCAAGCAAAATAGGGAATTCATTCACCACTTCCCATTGGCAGGCAGGTGTTCAGCCATCTCCAGGAAAGCAGGGCTCCATCACGCCTAACGGTGACTTGGGAAGACAAAACGCCATCACTCCGAACGTCTCCCCTTTCTTTTCCTTCTTCCCCCAGCTTTTATTGCTGAGCGTGACACCATGGGGTATGGAATATGAACCTGTAGGAGACCAGGTGCTTTGCTACACGAGTCTCATGGACGCAGTCCTGGACCTGGAAAAAGTGGAAAAGCAACCCTCAGCAACCCAAACGTGCCAGCCAAAGCTGTGAACAGGCACGCTTACAGCCCTGGGCAGGTTTTATTCATCTGGCTGGTGCGGCTCCGGGAAGAAGTGGGAGCTCTGCCGGCGGACAAAGAGCCCTCTGCCAGCTGCTGGGGTCTGGGAGGTGCCCGGGCCGTGGCAGCCGTGTGGCCTCAAGGGGACACATCCCCGTGCAGGCCCGTGTCACAAAGGGGCAGTGAAGTGGCACCCGCCCGGCGCTTGTGACCTCACCTGGCCAGGGCTTGGGATCCCGAAAAGCGGGCCAGCGAAAGGTAGTTGGGCTGAGCCGGCCTTCGGGATAACTCGGCTCCTTCCCTTGCTACTTGCGTGCCTACTTTTTTCCAAGCATTCATCATTTACTGCCCACTTCTCCTCACCTTCCATCCTCTTTCAAAGGTAATTCTGAGTTGACTTTTGGGACAGATCGTAGAGTAGGTAGACTGGGATAAAAGTATAGGCTGGTCTATACCTTCTAGAGCTCTAGGCTGAGCTATTTACACCTCTGTAGGCTGGCCAGATATGCGCTGTGGGTAGAGTTCCTATTTGCTAATTCTTATTTCTTTACCGTATGCTAGGATAGGTAAGTAGCGGGGGTGGTAGTGTAGTCTGAGGCCTTGGGCTCAGCCTAGAATGCCAAGAAGCCCACCCTGACTGACGTGGTAGGAAGGGAGACAGAAAAGGAGCACAGCAAAGGCAGCCGTTAAAGTAGCGGCCGAAAGCTGGTCACCCCTGCATACAAGGTGGGAAGACGTGAGCTGGAGAGCCAGAGGGCTCTGCCGCTAACGCTAGCCACAGATCAGCAGCAGGTCCTCTTCGGAGAAGGTGACACGCAATGCAGTCTTTCAAAAGGGCCTTGGTCAATCGGAGTCCTGTGACAGGGACACTAGGCCCATCAGCCTGCAGCTCTGCAGCACTTCCGCTCCAGTTTCAGTACCACTGAAACACTTTTGATGGTGGATGCTGTTCTGTGGGTTGTGTTTGGGGTTTTTTTTTAATCCTTTTGTTGAGCTACAGTTATTTCTTTGCCATCAGGTGACGGGATTGGCACTGATCTCTTTCTGGAGTGCGTCCTGACATCCTTTGTCATCCAAAGCTGTCCCCTCTGTTCGTGAGAGGAGCAATGGCGGCAATGGGGAACGACTCCTGTGAGTAACGACTTCACCAGCAGGCTTGGACTTTGTGAATCCCCAAAGGCAACGGACGTGGCTGGTGCTCCATCCCTGAACGTTGATGTGCTGGCAGCCTCGAGTGAATTCTGGGGCGTTTCCTGGTAGCAGCCAGACTTACCCAGGTGTTTTCGATTAGACACAGGAAAACGCATTTTATCACTCCTCTGCCACTATGTACAAGACTTTGAAAGATGACGTTGCTCGTAGAAAGTTCTGACATCAGTAGGGTTACTTTCTGTGCTAGGTACTTGCTTGTTTTCACCAGGTTACAGTCAGGAAAAGGGAAGGCTTGACCTGATAATCCAATTCATGACTCTAGGGGGAAAGGAAGGTAGCCCAAGGCACAGAAATCAGCGTGGGTTCATTGGCCTTTCGGCAAAGGCAGCGGGGGAACAGAGTATTTTCCAAAACCGCTTCTTGACCAGTAATTGTCAACGGCAGTGATAGGCTTCCTCCAATGGTTCTGTGTTGGAGGTTGGAGCTGGTTCTTCTGCGCGCTCCTGTAGACAACTTGACTTTTAAATACGCTTTCGTGCAACAATATCGTCTCCTCTCTTTTCAAATGTCATTTCCCTGCAGTCCTTGCCGAGGGAATGGCTCCGCCACAAAGGATCCTCTTTCCCCCGGAGAAGATTTGCATGGCCTGGCAGCAAAGACAGAGACCTGGAGCGGGACTCCACAACCTGGGCAATACGTGCTTCCTCAACTCCGTCCTGCAGTGCCTGACGTACACACCCCCTCTGGCCAACTACCTGCTCTCTCGGGAGCACAGCCGGTCCTGTGAGTCCTTTTAGGAACGTCTCCTTGCACATCAGCTGGGCACTGATCCCAAGGATTCCCAGCATCTGGAATTTGATTTAAGGAGAAAAGCAGCCCTTCTTTCCAACCCCCCCCGAGTTGGTGTTCTTTGAACACTCAAGCCTAGGAGACGCTTGTCGTGTCTAGGTGTGCTCATCTTCAGAAAGGCACCTCTTTCTAGCCCCGGGTCTCGGTCCCTACTCCCGCAAGTTCAACTCTCTTTGCTCGTTGCACAGAAAACTTCTGTCAGTTTAGCATCTCTCTGAAGAAAGTTTTCTATGCACTAAAATGTCCCGGGCTTGTTGGGATGCTGGCACCTTGGGAGAAGAGGAGTGGAGACTGTTCTTATAACGTCAAGACCTCCACGAGGTTTCCCATGGCTAGGGATATTTTGCTCACCTGAGAAGCTTCCTTCCCTCCCTCCCTCCCTCCCTCCCTCCCTCTTTAGGTCGTCAGCAAGGCTTCTGCATGATGTGCGTAATGGAGGCGCACGTTAACAAGGTCCTGCATTTCTCAGCCAGTGCCATCCAGCCTTGGCCTGTCGTCCGTGTCCTCACACGTAAGTCATTTCAGGTGCTTTCACAGGTTTTCTTCCCTTCTTGGAGGGGAGAGCTATTAACCTCTTCTTTCTTAGGAATAGGAGAACATTTCCGGCATGGCATGCAGGAAGACGCCCATGAGTTCTTACGCTATACTGTCGATGCCATGCAGAGAGCTTGTCTGAGTGGAAGCAGCAAGTAAGCACGAGCAAATTACCTTTTCAATGTTCCTGAGCCCTGTGGACTCCTTGATGTACTCCCATCAAGGAAACCCTACACCCAGGGTTTTCAGACAAAGCAAAACTCTTGGGGGAGATAACTCTCTGCCCTACTTCTGAGCTCCAACTACCATTTGTTTCCAGCTGGGACATCTCTTCTCAAGCAACTACCATCGTCCATCAAATATTTGGGGGCTTTCTGAGATCCAGAGGTACTTTCCCATGACTATTGCTCTCCTTGGAATTGTCTGTGCCCTTCTGTCTGCCTGTGATAAACAGCTGGTCGTGTGACTGGCGTAGTAGGTATGGAGGACATAAACCGGCACAGCCAGTCCACTTCCCTTATCGCTGAGCATTTCCATTGGCCTTCCAGTCACATGCTTGAGCTGCAAAGCAGTTTCCGATTCCTACGAGGCCTTCCTGGATGTCCCTTTGGATATAAAAGTAAGAGGGTTTGTAGCTGTGATTCAAGATGTCCCAAGGCCCCTGTAGCTTCCCAGAATAAACACAGGGGGCGGAAAAACACATGCTGTGAACAAAAGAGAGCTGAGTGGCGGGTGGGAGGTGGAACGGACTGTGTCCTTCTGGGGAGGCCGTGGCAGCGGTCCCCCTGTAGGTGCTGGCTTTAAGCTGGACAAGCACGCATTATCCTCTCCGCACCCTTGACGTACTCTCATCCTTCTTCCCTCTGCCCTGCCTCAACACCCGTCTGGCTCCCAGGCTGATGGGTTGTATTGGTTTCATTATTGATGACCCTGCACACCATCGGTAGCTGAACTGTGCGGTGCCACAGGGAGGTAGCTCTTGAGTGCCCCAGGAATCCCTGGGAAAGGAGGGAAATGTTCAGCATAATACCCGCTTTCTGCCTCCTTCTGGACACTGCTGGCGGGTTCACAGTGGGTCTCCTCAGCCTCAGGTACCTGGGCTGCCTTGTCAGCTCCTAGGAAGTGTTTGCGCGAGGGCGTTTCCCCGAGCTCACTGCTCTCCTTTCTCACTCCTCCAGGCAGCCTCATCTGTCACCGCAGCTCTGGAGGTCTTTGTGAAACCCGAGCAGCTGGACGGCGAAAACTGCTTTAAATGTAGCAAGTAAGATGATTGCCATCGACATATTAATATTAGATCCTGCGTGAAGGTGCTGCATGTCATCGAGCATAAGTCATCTTTTCACGTATGTTCAACGCACGATCATGACACGCAGCTGTTTGGTTTAATATGTCCTTATGCAACTGAAGAGCCTTAAAATAGGGTAAGGATGTGCGAGACATGAAAGCTTGTCTGGCTTTCTGGGTGGGAAAAAGGGTGCATTTCAGCACTTGGCTCTGTGCTTGGTTTCAAGGTGTGACAAGATGGTTGCCGCCTCCAAGAGGTTTACAATCCACCGTGTGCCCAAGGTTCTCACGGTGTGTCTGAAAAGGTTTGACGAGTTCACCGGCAGGAAGATCAGCAAGGTGTGTACGCCAGTGGAGCGCAACTTTCTCTTCCCGGAGCAGGAGATTTCCCAAAGCAGTACGCTCTTTCACAAGCTGTTCAGGTTGAGTTTTTCGTGTTCCCTTCTGGGGAGGGGAGAGGAGAGGTCCCGTGGGAAGACAAGCATGTACTCCGCTCCGACAGAGCTGCTTTGGCCGGGAACAGTTTCCTGCCACCCAAACCATTACATGTTGAAGGCTATTTCATGTAGTATTTCAGGATGATTTCTGAGCCCTCTTGGTCTCTCCGTAGGTGGTGGAGTATCCCGAGTACTTGGATCTTCGGCCATACACATCTCAGGCAGCTGGAGAACCGCTCCTCTACGCCTTGTATGCTGTCCTGGTGCATAGCGGTGGCAGCTGTGATGCAGGACACTATTTCTGCTACACAAAGGTAAAGAGCAACTTCCTTCCTAGCAGGGGAAAAACGTGTGCTGGGGAAGACACGCTTTCACAGCAGTGTTACTGGCAGCCAAGGCTTTGGGGGAGAAGGTCTCCTTACCAGCTGCATTGGATTTGTTTTAGCGTACTCTTGGTTCTGTTGCTTTCTGCCTGGGTTATCGTTGAGAAACCATGCAGTTCATCTCCAGATATCGTTGCCCTTTTTTACAGGCCAGCAATGGACTGTGGTACGAGATGAACGATTCGTCTGTGGATGGTCGTGGCATCGATACAGTTCTCAGGCAGCAAGCCTATTTGCTGTTTTATGTCAGGTAATAACAAGATTTAAAATGTGTTCAGAATACGTTTCCTTTTCCCGGCTTTGCTGTTCTTCTTCTCATCCTCCGGAGTGTTTCTCTTTCTGTCACAGGAGACAGTTACTACCTGCATTATTCGGTGCTGTCAAATGTGAACTACCCCCCGTCAGTCTTTCTCTCTCCTAGCTGGGCTTTAGGCTCCTGCCCTGCTGTGAACTGCTACTTGCCTGCTCTCTGAAGCTGGCTAATGTAGAGAAGAATACTTAGAGGCAATTCCGACAGGAAAGATGGGGAGGGACTATTTATCAGGGAGTGTAGTGATAGGACGAGGGGTAACGGTTTTGAACTGAAAGAGGGAAGATGTAGATTAGATATTAGGAAGAAATTGTTTACGGTGAGGGTGGTGAGACACTGGAAGAGGTTGCCCAGAGAAGTTGTGGATGCCCCCTCCCTGGAAGTGGTCAAGGCCGGGTTGGATGGGGCTTTGAGCAACCTGATCTAGTGGAAGGTATCCCTGCCCATGGCAGAGGAGTTGGAACTAGATGATCTTTAAGGTCCCTTCGGACCCAAGCCGTTTTATGATTCTACGATTCTATGAAATGGAGGCCGTAGGGGGTGTAAAGACGAGGACTTGCTCTGACAGGGGTAGACCTGGTGGGAAGACCCCAGTCGAATTTCCCATTGGTAGTCTTGGTAGCGTCTTCTCTCTGCCATAGAAACCGCTCCAAGAAGATGACTGAACGCCAGGGGAGGCTGCAAGAACAGCCTTAAACGGAGACCACTCTTTTTTTCTCCAGGCGCTCTGATTTGAAAACAGGAGAAAGGGCTTCTTCCTCACCGGCACCATCATATGCCCGTTCCTTCCTCAGTCAGTGGGGGGCTGACAGCGAGCAGGCGGGTTCTGTGGGACCACAGGGCCTGCCTCGCAGGACTAAGGTAACTCTGGGGAGGTGGGTCAGGGCACCAGATGTGGACAGTGGATTTCTTTCTGGGATCTTGGCATTACTCTCTTTTCCCTCCCACGCTGCAGCTTTCTTCACAGCCACAACGCGGCTCCCTCTCAAAGCATCCCGCCTAGATCCACCCCGTTTGTCTGCCTTTGGCCCTTCTGCCTTTGCAGCCCTCTGGGAGAGCCTTTGGGAGGCCCTTAGCTGTCCCCTCACACAGCTCCTGGGGGTTCCCCACTTTTCTGGTCCTTTCAGGAGCAAAGGGCAGGACCTTTTCACTCTCTCTTTGCAGGACATGGCAGTGGGCATGGAGGGCTCTCCAGAGGACAGCGCCTCCTCCGCAACAGCCAGCACCAGCCAGCTAACCCGGGCAGGTGCACGGGAGGCATCTGCAGGCTGGCCGTGCCCCACCTGGCCAGGCAGGCTCAACATTGCCTCCTACATTGGCTTCTGCTTGCACCGCTTCTTCTGCGGCTGTATGAGGCTGGTGTCCAGAAGGAAAGCTGCGTGCCGGGTCTGCTGTCAACCATTTGACCATGTGCTGCACACCATGCGAGAAGACAGCAATAAAGACGAGCGTGGACTCAGCCCTTCTTCCCGCTGCCAGAGGAACGGTGCCAGGGAGAGGGCCCGGAGCAGATCCCCGCAGTGGCGCAATGATCTCCGCAGCTGGTTCGTGGACGCCACGGACTATGACCACGCAGCAGGGAGGAGGAGAACTGGTCCTCCAAGTTGTGACAGCGCTCCCAGGGATGACGCAGCTCCAGGGCCCTCCAACGGCAGCTCCCAGTCGGCTCCCACACCCAGTGCTGCTCGGGAGCCAACCCTGCCAATGCAGAGAGAGCGGAGCAGATCCCTGCGGCAGGGCTACGATCTCCGCAGCCGCTTTGTGGAGGTCACAGACTGCCACCGCTCAGCAAGGAGGAGGAGGAGGTGGAGAGCAAGTCCTCCACGTCGTGACGGAGCCCCAAGGGATGACGGAGCTCCAGGGCCCTCCAACGGCAGCTCCCAGTTGGCTCCCACACCCAGTGCTGCTCGGGAGCCAACCCTGCCAATGCAGAGAGAGCGGAGCAGATCCCTGCGGCAGGGCTACGATCTCCGCAGCCGCTTTGTGGAGGTCACAGACTGCCACCGCTCAGCAAGGAGGAGGAGGAGGTGGAGAGCAAGTCCTCCACGCCGTGACGGAGCCTCAAGGGATGACGGAGGTCCAGGGCCCTCCAACGGCAGCTCCAAGTGGGCTCCCACACGCAGGGCTGCTCAGGAGCAAACTCTGCCGAGGCAGAGAGAGCGGAGCAGATCCCCGCGACGGGGCCATGATTTCTGCAGCCGGTTTGTGGACACCACAGACTATGACCCCTCAGCAGGGAGGAGGAGGAGGAGGGTTTCGGCGCCCCAGAGATGCACGTCGGACAAATACTCAGGGCGCTGCGGTGGTGACGGGGGCAGATTGTGACCCTGGATGGGGGAGGGGCACAGCATCTGACTCCTGCAGTGCCGGAGAGGAGGAGGACGAAGAATCCAGGAAGCACCAAAACTGCCCCCAGCAGGGACCAAGCTGCACAAAGGGCACCAGCAGCGCACCCTGTCCCTCCTCCCAGTACTGCCTCTGGCCAGGAAGAGCTCAGAGGGACCTTCCAGAGACTTGGACAGCTCTGCCGGCTAGCCCGTCTGCCCACAGGCCCCTCGAGGAAGAGCTTTCATCCCTGTTCAGCTGTTGGGATCGCCTGGCAAAAACAACACACATTTGGTACCAACAGGCAGAAAAGCCAAAGCCAGAATTAAAAACACTTGTTGGCCTTGCGTATATCATTCATTCTTCTCTGTAGGTGTTGGGAAATACCCAGTGTGGGAGGTTTATGTCTCGGGATTTTGAAAGCTGTGTGCTTGCGTATGCCCATCTTGCAATCTCTTCTTTTTAAATACGGAGTTCAAGTCACTCGAACAGAAATGGGCTGGATGAGCCGACAGCGAGCGGGACTGAAACGGGCTGAACGGCCGGGCCCGGAGGGTGCTGCTCAGTGGCACCAAGTCTAGCGCGAGGCAAGTAACTAGCGGTGTCGCCCAGGGGTCAGTACTGGGTCCGATCCTGTTTAACATCTTCCTTAATTAATGGCCTGGATGATGGGGCAGAGTGTAAGTCACCTCAGGTGGCTTTCTTTTTACGTAGTTTTTGGTTTTCAAAGACGCTTTTGTGTAAACATCCTTGAGAGTTTAAGCAGGAGGGCTTCAAAGCGGGCTGAAAGAGGGCTGCAGAGCAGCCCCCTCCTGCTGCCCTGTTGTGGATCGCTCCTCTGTGCTCGGTCCCCACGGCATCGGAGGCGGTGCTGAGGTGCTGGAGTGAAACGTTAGGGTGCTGCAAAGGAGCAGGCAGTGACGGCCAAGAGGCAGATCCTCTCCTCGGCTGCACAGTCACTCCTGTGTTTAGCAAAGTCGTTGGTTTCCAGCGGTGCCAGGGAACAGTTTGCGGTGCCTGGCACGAGCATCACAGACTACTTGGGTCTCCTTCTGTGCTCTGAACTTGCAGAGAGCTACAGAGGTGACAAAACTTCTTGGCCAGGAAGACCCTCCTCAGGTGACCCAACGCGTGTTTGAAATCCACCTAGAGAGTATTGATCCTTGTAGAAGAGAGACGATCCCAAAGCATCAAGTTTGGATCGCTGCAACAGCTTTTGGAGTGGAAAACGATGGCAAAGTTAGAGCATTTCCGTTTTTGTTTCTCTCAGTTAAAGCATTGTCAGATGCCACAGTGATGGGCAACGTATCAAGTCTGAAGACAGCTTCCTAAGTTGGCGTTTCCGATGTCCATAATGTCTAATGAGGACAGACACAGTCTGCACAGGCCTGACATAGCTTCCTAGAGCCTGGAAGCCCTGGCACCTGGTTCTGGTCAGGCTCCTCGTTGCCTTTACTAATAATAGCAACGAAATACATATATTTTTTTTAATCTTTCTTTTTTTTTTTTCTTTTTTTTTTTTTTTTTTTTTTTTTCCACCAGGCACCTTCATAGGAATAATAGTAAAAAGTGAAATAAGAAAAAACTCTGGCCAGGTCACCTGATGGATAAGATGCCTTCCATAAAAGGAGCCCCTCGGGGCTCAGGCATTCTTCAGCCACGTTCACCTGACCAAGCCCGCCTGCTGTGGCATTTTGTGAAGGGCAATGAACGTCACGCTGCCCAAGCACAAGAGCTGTAGCTGAAGTGTGTGAGTGAGGAGCGGGCAGCGAAGGCACACCCTGCTCGACATCCAGCTGCCAGGATCCTCTGCTTCCCTGGGTAGCATGGGGCGCTGCCAGCTCCTGAGCCCTGACCCCGTGTCGTGGTTTAACCCCAGGAGGCAGCTCAGCACCACACAGACGCTCACTCACTCCCCCCCGCACCGATGGGATAGGGGAGAGAATCAGGAGGGTAAAAGTGAGGAAACTCATGGGTTGAGATAAAGACGGTTTAATAATTAAAGCAAAAGCCGCGCACGCAAGCCAAGCAAAATAGGGAATTCATTCACCACTTCCCATTGGCAGGCAGGTGTTCAGCCATCTCCAGGAAAGCAGGGCTCCATCACGCCTAACGGTGACTTGGGAAGACAAAACGCCATCACTCCGAACGTCTCCCCTTTCTTTTCCTTCTTCCCCCAGCTTTTATTGCTGAGCGTGACACCATGGGGTATGGAATATGAACCTGTAGGAGACCAGGTGCTTTGCTACACGAGTCTCATGGACGCAGTCCTGGACCTGGAAAAAGTGGAAAAGCAACCCTCAGCAACCCAAATGTGCCAGCCAAAGCTGTGAACAGGCACGCTTACAGCCCTGGGCAGGTTTTATTCATCTGGCTGGTGCGGCTCCGGGAAGAAGTGGGAGCTCTGCCGGCGGACAAAGAGCCCTTTGCCAGCTGCTGGGGTCTGGGAGGTGCCCGGGCCGTGGCAGCCGTGTGGCCTCAAGGGGACACATCCCCGTGCAGGCCCGTGTCACAAAGGGGCAGTGAAGTGGCACCCGCCCGGCGCTTGTGACCTCACCTGGCCAGGGCTTGGGATCCCGAAAAGCGGGCCAGCGAAAGGTAGTTGGGCTGAGCCGGCCTTCGGGATAACTCGGCTCCTTCCCTTGCTACTTGCGTGCCTACTTTTTTCCAAGCATTCATCATTTACTGCCCACTTCTCCTCACCTTCCATCCTCTTTCAAAGGTAATTCTGAGTTGACTTTTGGGACAGATCGTAGAGTAGGTAGACTGGGATAAAAGTATAGGCTGGTCTATACCTTCTAGAGCTCTAGGCTGAGCTATTTACACCTCTGTAGGCTGGCCAGATATGCGCTGTGGGTAGAGTTCCTATTTGCTAATTCTTATTTCTTTACCGTATGCTAGGATAGGTAAGTAGCGGGGGTGGTAGTGTAGTCTGAGGCCTTGGGCTCAGCCTAGAATGCCAAGAAGCCCACCCTGACTGACATGGTAGGAAGGGAGACAGAAAAGGAGCACAGCAAAGGCAGCCGTTAAAGTAGCGGCCGAAAGCTGGTCACCCCTGCATACAAGGTGGGAAGATGTGAGCTGGAGAGCCAGAGGGCTCTGCCGCTAACGCTAGCCACAGATCAGCAGCAGGTCCTCTTCGGAGAAGGCGACACGCAATGCAGTCTTTCAAAAGGGCCTTGGTCAATCGGAGTCCTGTGACAGGGACACTAGGCCCATCAGCCTGCAGCTCTGCAGCACTTCCGCTCCAGTTTCAGTACCACTGAAACACTTTTGATGGTGGATGCTGTTCTGTGGGTTGTGTTTGGGGGTTTTTTTTAATCCTTTTGTTGAGCTAGAGTTATTTCTTTGCCATCAGGTGACGGGATTGGCACTGATCTCTTTCTGGAGTGCGTCCTGACATCCTTTGTCATCCAAAGCTGTCCCCTCTGTTCGTGAGAGGAGCGATGGCCGCAATGGGGAACGACTCCTGTGAGTAACGACTTCACCAGCAGGCTTGGACTTTGTGAATCCCCAAAGGCAACGGACGTGGCTGGTGCTCCATCCCTGAACGTTGATGTGCTGGCAGCCTCGAGTGAATTCTGGGGCGTTTCCTGGTAGCAGCCAGACTTACCCAGGTGTTTTCGATTAGACACAGGAAAACGCATTTTATCACTCCTCTGCCACTATGTACAAGACTTTGAAAGATGACGTTGCTCGTAGAAAGTTCTGACATCAGTAGGGTTACTTTCTGTGCTAGGTACTTGCTTGTTTTCACCAGGTTACAGTCAGGAAAAGGGAAGGCTTGACCTGATAATCCAATTCATGACTCTAGGGGGAAAGGAAGGTAGCCCAAGGCACAGAAATCAGCGTGGGTTCATTGGCCTTTCGGCAAAGGCAGCGGGGGAACAGAGTATTTTCCAAAACCGCTTCTTGACCAGTAATTGTCAACGGCAGTGATAGGCTTCCTCCGATGGTTCTGTGTTGGAGGTTGGAGCTGGTTCTTCTGCGCGCTCCTGTAGACAACTTGACTTTTAAATACGCTTTCGTGCAACAATATCGTCTCCTCTCTTTTCAAATGTCATTTCCCTGCAGTCCTTGCCGAGGGAATGGCTCCGCCACAAAGGATCCTCTTTCCCCCGGAGAAGATTTGCATGGCCTGGCAGCAAAGACAGAGACCTGGAGCGGGACTCCACAACCTGGGCAATACGTGCTTCCTCAACTCCGTCCTGCAGTGCCTGACGTACACACCCCCTCTGGCCAACTACCTGCTCTCTCGGGAGCACAGCCGGTCCTGTGAGTCCTTTTAGGAACGTCTCCTTGCACATCAGCTGGGCACTGATCCCAAGGATTCCCAGCATCTGGAATTTGATTTAAGGAGAAAAGCAGCCCTTCTTTCCAACCCCCCCCGAGTTGGTGTTCTTTGAACACTCAAGCCTAGGAGACGCTTGTCGTGTCTAGGTGTGCTCATCTTCAGAAAGGCACCTCTTTCTAGCCCCGGGTCTCGGTCCCTACTCCCGCAAGTTCAACTCTCTTTGCTCGTTGCACAGAAAACTTCTGTCAGTTTAGCATCTCTCTGAAGAAAGTTTTCTATGCACTAAAATGTCCCGGGCTTGTTGGGATGCTGGCACCTTGGGAGAAGAGGAGTGGAGACTGTTCTTATAACGTCAAGACCTCCACGAGGTTTCCCATGGCTAGGGATATTTTGCTCACCTGAGAAGCTTCCTTCCCTCCCTCCCTCCCTCCCTCCCTCTTTAGGTCGTCAGCAAGGCTTCTGCATGATGTGCGTAATGGAGGCGCACGTTAACAAGGTCCTGCATTTCTCAGCCAGTGCCATCCAGCCTTGGCCTGTCGTCCGTGTCCTCACACGTAAGTCATTTCAGGTGCTTTCACAGGTTTTCTTCCCTTCTTGGAGGGGAGAGCTATTAACCTCTTCTTTCTTAGGAATAGGAGAACATTTCCGGCATGGCATGCAGGAAGACGCCCATGAGTTCTTACGCTATACTGTCGATGCCATGCAGAGAGCTTGTCTGAGTGGAAGCAGCAAGTAAGCACGAGCAAATTACCTTTTCAATGTTCCTGAGCCCTGTGGACTCCTTGATGTACTCCCATCAAGGAAACCCTACACCCAGGGTTTTCAGACAAAGCAAAACTCTTGGGGGAGATAACTCTCTGCCCTACTTCTGAGCTCCAACTACCATTTGTTTCCAGCTGGGACATCTCTTCTCAAGCAACTACCATCGTCCATCAAATATTTGGGGGCTTTCTGAGATCCAGAGGTACTTTCCCATGACTATTGCTCTCCTTGGAATTGTCTGTGCCCTTCTGTCTGCCTGTGATAAACAGCTGGTCGTGTGACTGGCGTAGTAGGTATGGAGGACGTAAACCGGCACAGCCAGTCCACTTCCCTTATCGCTGAGCATTTCCATTGGCCTTCCAGTCACATGCTTGAGCTGCAAAGCGGTTTCCGATTCCTACGAGGCCTTCCTGGATGTCCCTTTGGATATAAAGGTAAGAGGGTTTGTAGCTGTGATTCAAGACGTCCCAAGGCCCCTGTAGCTTCCCAGAATAAACACAGGGGGCGGAAAAACACATGCTGTGAACAAAAGAGAGCTGAGTGGCGGGTGGGAGGTGGAACGGACTGTGTCCTTCTGGGGAGGCCGTGGCAGCAGTCCCCCTGTAGGTGCTGGCTTTAAGCTGGACAAGCACGCATTATCCTCTCCGCACCCTTGACGTACTCTCATCCTTCTTCCCTCTGCCCTGCCTCAACACCCGTCTGGCTCCCAGGCTGATGGGTTGTATTGGTTTCATTATTGATGACCCTGCACACCATCGGTAGCTGAACTGTGCGGTGCCACAGGGAGGTAGCTCTTGAGTGCCCCAGGAATCCCTGGGAAAGGAGGGAAATGTTCAGCATAATACCCGCTTTCTGCCTCCTTCTGGACACTGCTGGCGGGTTCACAGTGGGTCTCCTCAGCCTCAGGTACCTGGGCTGCCTTGTCAGCTCCTAGGAAGTGTTTGCGCGAGGGCGTTTCCCCGAGCTCACTGCTCTCCTTTCTCACTCCTCCAGGCAGCCTCATCTGTCACCGCAGCTCTGGAGGACTTTGTGAAACCCGAGCAGCTGGACGGCGAAAACTGCTTTAAATGTAGCAAGTAAGATGATTGCCATCGACATATTAATATTAGATCCTGCGTGAAGGTGCTGCATGTCATCGAGCATAAGTCATCTTTTCACGTATGTTCAACGCACGATCATGACACGCAGCTGTTTTGTTTAATATGTCCTTATGCAACTGAAGAGCCTTAAAATAGGGTAAGGATGTGCGAGACATGAAAGCTTGTCTGGCTTTCTGGGTGGGAAAAAGGGTGCATTTCAGCACTTGGCTCTGTGCTTGGTTTCAAGGTGTGACAAGATGGTTGCCGCCTCCAAGAGGTTTACAATCCACCGTGTGCCCAAGGTTCTCACGGTGTGTCTGAAAAGGTTTGAAGACTTCACCGGCAGGAAGATCAGCAAGGTGTGTACGCCAGTGGAGCGCAACTTTCTCTTCCCGGAGCAGGAGATTTCCCAAAGCAGTACGCTCTTTCACAAGCTGTTCAGGTTGAGTTTTTCGTGTTCCCTTCTGGGGAGGGGAGAGGAGAGGTCCCGTGGGAAGACAAGCATGTACTCCGCTCCGACAGAGCTGCTTTGGCCGGGAACAGTTTCCTGCCACCCAAACCATTACATGTTGAAGGCTATTTCATGTAGTATTTCAGGATGATTTCTGAGCCCTCTTGGTCTCTCCGTAGGTGGTGGAGTATCCCGAGTACTTGGATCTTTGGCCATACACATCTCAGGCAGCTGGAGAACCGCTCCTCTACGCCTTGTATGCTGTCCTGGTGCATAGCGGTGGCAGCTGTGATGCAGGACACTATTTCTGCTACACAAAGGTAAAGAGCAACTTCCTTCCTAGCAGGGGAAAAACGTGTGCTGGGGAAGACACGCTTTCACAGCAGTGTTACTGGCAGCCAAGGCTTTGGGGGAGAAGGTCTCCTTACCAGCTGCATTGGATTTGTTTTAGCGTACTCTTGGTTCTGTTGCTTTCTGCCTGTGTTATCGTTGAGAAACCATGCAGTTCATCTCCAGATATCGTTGCCCTTTTTTACAGGCCAGCAATGGACTGTGGTACGAGATGAACGATTCGTCTGTGGATGGTCGTGGCATCGATACAGTTCTCAGGCAGCAAGCCTATTTGCTGTTTTATGTCAGGTAATAACAAGATTTAAAATGTGTTCAGAATACGTTTCCTTTTCCCGGCTTTGCTGTTCTTCTTCTCATCCTCCGGAGTGTTTCTCTTTCTGTCACAGGAGACAGTTACTACCTGCATTATTCGGTGCTGTCAAATGTGAACTACCCCCCGTCAGTCTTTCTCTCTCCTAGCTGGGCTTTAGGCTCCTGCCCTGCTGTGAACTGCTACTTGCCTGCTCTCTGAAGCTGGCTAATGTAGAGAAGAATACTTAGAGGCAATTCCGACAGGAAAGATGGGGAGGGACTATTTATCAGGGAGTGTAGTGATAGGACGAGGGGTAACGGTTTTGAACTGAAAGAGGGAAGATGTAGATTAGATATTAGGAAGAAATTGTTTACGGTGAGGGTGGTGAGACACTGGAAGAGGTTGCCCAGAGAAGTTGTGGATGCCCCCTCCCTGGAAGTGGTCAAGGCCGGGTTGGATGGGGCTTTGAGCAACCTGATCTAGTGGAAGGTATCCCTGCCCATGGCAGAGGAGTTGGAACTAGATGATCTTTAAGGTCCCTTCGGACCCAAGCCATTTTACGATTCTACGATTCTATGAAATGGAGGCCGTAGGGGGTGTAAAGACGAGGACTTGCTCTGACAGGGGTAGACCTGGTGGGAAGACCCCAGTCGAATTTCCCATTGGTAGTCTTGGTAGCGTCTTCTCTCTGCCATAGAAACCGCTCCAAGAAGATGACTGAACGCCAGGGGAGGCTGCAAGAACAGCCTTAAACGGAGACCACTCTTTTTTTCTCCAGGCGCTCTGATTTGAAAACAGGAGAAAGGGCTTCTTCCTCACCGGCACCATCATATGCCCGTTCCTTCCTCAGTCAGTGGGGGGCTGACAGCGAGCAGGCGGGTTCTGTGGGACCACAGGGCCTGCCTCGCAGGACTAAGGTAACTCTGGGGAGGTGGGTCAGGGCACCAGATGTGGACAGTGGATTTCTTTCTGGGATCTTGGCATTACTCTCTTTTCCCTCCCACGCTGCAGCTTTCTTCACAGCCACAACGCGGCTCCCTCTCAAAGCATCCCGCCTAGATCCACCCCGTTTGTCTGCCTTTGGCCCTTCTGCCTTTGCAGCCCTCCGGGAGAGCCTTTGGGAGGCCCTTAGCTGTCCCCTCACACAGCTCCTGGGGGTTCCCCACTTTTCTGGTCCTTTCAGGAGCAAAGGGCAGGACCTTTTCACTCTCTCTTTGCAGGACATGGCAGTGGGCATGGAGGGCTCTCCAGAGGACAGCGCCTCCTCCGCAACAGCCAGCACCAGCCAGCTAACCCGGGCAGGTGCACGGGAGGCATCTGCAGGCTGGCCGTGCCCCACCTGGCCAGGCAGGCTCAACATCGCCTCCTACATTGGCTTCTGCTTGCACCGCTTCTTCTGCGGCTGTATGAGGCTGGTGTCCAGAAGGAAAGCTGCGTGCCGGGTCTGCTGTCAACCATTTGACCATGTGCTGCACACCATGCGAGAAGACAGCAATAAAGACGAGCGTGGACTCAGCCCTTCTTCCCGCTGCCAGAGGAACGGTGCCAGGGAGAGGGCCCGGAGCAGATCCCCGCAGTGGCGCAATGATCTCCGCAGCTGGTTCGTGGACGCCACGGACTATGACCACGCAGCAGGGAGGAGGAGAACTGGTCCTCCAAGTTGTGACAGCGCTCCCAGGGATGACGCAGCTCCAGGGCCCTCCAACGGCAGCTCCCAGTCGGCTCCCACACCCAGTGCTGCTCGGGAGCCAACCCTGCCAATGCAGAGAGAGCGGAGCAGATCCCTGCGGCAGGGCTACGATCTCCGCAGCCGCTTTGTGGAGATCACGGACTACCACCGCTCAGCAAGGAGGAGGAGGAGGTGGAGAGCAAGTCCTCCACGCCGTGACGGAGCCCCAAGGGATGACGGAGCTCCAGGGCCCTCCAACGGCAGCTCCCAGTTGGCTCCCACGCCCAGTGCTGCTCGGGAGCAAACTCTGCCGAGGCAGAGAGAGCGGAGCAGATCCCCGCGGCAGGGCCACGATCTCCGCAGCCGCTTTGTGGAGGTCACAGACTATGACCCCTCAGCAGGGAGGAGGAGGAGGAGGGTTTCGGCGCCCCAGAGATGCACGTCGGACAAATACTCAGGGCGCTGCGGTGGTGACGGGGGCAGATTGTGACCCTGGATGGGGGAGGGGCACAGCATCTGACTCCTGCAGTGCCGGAGAGGAGGAGGACGAAGAATCCAGGAAGCACCAAAACTGCCCCCAGCAGGGACCAAGCTGCACAAAGGGCACCAGCAGCGCACCCTGTCCCTCCTCCCAGTACTGCCTCTGGCCAGGAAGAGCTCAGAGGGACCTTCCAGAGACTTGGACAGCTCTGCCGGCTAGCCCGTCTGCCCACAGGCCCCTCGAGGAAGAGCTTTCATCCCTGTTCAGCTGTTGGGATCGCCTGGCAAAAACAACACACATTTGGTACCAACAGGCAGAAAAGCCAAAGCCAGAATTAAAAACACTTGTTGGCCTTGCGTATATCATTCATTCTTCTCTGTAGGTGTTGGGAAATACCCAGTGTGGGAGGTTTATGTCTCGGGATTTTGAAAGCTGTGTGCTTGCGTATGCCCATCTTGCAATCTCTTCTTTTTAAATACGGAGTTCAAGTCACTCGAACAGAAATGGGCTGGATGAGCCGACAGCGAGCGGGACTGAAACGGGCTGAACGGCCGGGCCCGGAGGGTGCTGCTCAGTGGCACCAAGTCTAGCGCGAGGCAAGTAACTAGCGGTGTCGCCCAGGGGTCAGTACTGGGTCCGATCCTGTTTAACATCTTCCTTAATTAATGGCCTGGATGATGGGGCAGAGTGTAAGTCACCTCAGGTGGCTTTCTTTTTACGTAGTTTTTGGTTTTCAAAGACGCTTTTGTGTAAACATCCTTGAGAGTTTAAGCAGGAGGGCTTCAAAGCGGGCTGAAAGAGGGCTGCAGAGCAGCCCCCTCCTGCTGCCCTGTTGTGGATCGCTCCTCTGTGCTCGGTCCCCACGGCATCGGAGGCGGTGCTGAGGTGCTGGAGTGAAACGTTAGGGTGCTGCAAAGGAGCAGGCAGTGACGGCCAAGAGGCAGATCCTCTCCTCGGCTGCACAGTCACTCCTGTGTTTAGCAAAGTCGTTGGTTTCCAGCGGTGCCAGGGAACAGTTTGCGGTGCCTGGCAGGAGCATCACAGACTACTTGGGTCTCCTTCTGTGCTCTGAACTTGCAGAGAGCTACAGAGGTGACAAAACTTCTTGGCCAGGAAGACCCTCCTCAGGTGACCCAACGCGTGTTTGAAATCCACCTAGAGAGTATTGATCCTTGTAGAAGAGAGACGATCCCAAAGCATCAAGTTTGGATCGCTGCAACAGCTTTTGGAGTGGAAAACGATGGCAAAGTTAGAGCATTTCCGTTTTTGTTTCTCTCAGTTAAAGCATTGTCAGATGCCACAGTGATGGGCAACGTATCAAGTCTGAAGACAGCTTCCTAAGTTGGCGTTTCCGATGTCCATAATGTCTAATGAGGACAGACACAGTCTGCACAGGCCTGACATAGCTTCCTAGAGCCTGGAAGCCCTGGCACCTGGTTCTGGTCAGGCTCCTCGTTGCCTTTACTAATAATAGCAACGAAATACATATATTTTTTTTAATCTTTCTTTTTTTTTTTTCTTTTTTTTTTTTTTTTTTTTCCCACCAGGCACTTTCATAGGAATAATAGTAAAAAGTGAAATAAGAAAAAACTCTGGCCAGGTCACCTGATGGATAAGATGCCTTCCATAAAAGGAGCCCCTCGGGGCTCAGGCATTCTTCAGCCACGTTCACCTGACCAAGCCCGCCTTGCTGTGGCATTTTGTGAAGGGCAATGAACGTCACGCTGCCCAAGCACAAGAGCTGTAGCTGAAGTGTGTGAGTGAGGAGCGGGCAGCGAAGGCACACCCTGCTCGACATCCAGCTGCCAGGATCCTCTGCTTCCCTGGGTAGCATGGGGCGCTGCCAGCTCCTGAGCCCTGACCCCGTGTCGTGGTTTAACCCCAGGAGGCAGCTCAGCACCACACAGACGCTCACTCACTCCCCCCCGCACCGATGGGATAGGGGAGAGAATCAGGAGGGTAAAAGTGAGGAAACTCATGGGTTGAGATAAAGACGGTTTAATAATTAAAGCAAAAGCCGCGCACGCAAGCCAAGCAAAATAGGGAATTCATTCACCACTTCCCATTGGCAGGCAGGTGTTCAGCCATCTCCAGGAAAGCAGGGCTCCATCACGCCTAACGGTGACTTGGGAAGACAAAACGCCATCACTCCGAACGTCTCCCCTTTCTTTTCCTTCTTCCCCCAGCTTTTATTGCTGAGCGTGACACCATGGGGTATGGAATATGAACCTGTAGGAGACCAGGTGCTTTGCTACACGAGTCTCATGGACGCAGTCCTGGACCTGGAAAAAGTGGAAAAGCAACCCTCAGCAACCCAAACGTGCCAGCCAAAGCTGTGAACAGGCACGCTTACAGCCCTGGGCAGGTTTTATTCATCTGGCTGGTGCGGCTCCGGGAAGAAGTGGGAGCTCTGCCGGCGGACAAAGAGCCCTCTGCCAGCTGCTGGGGTCTGGGAGGTGCCCGGGCCGTGGCAGCCGTGTGGCCTCAAGGGGACACATCCCCGTGCAGACCCGTGTCACAAAGGGGCAGTGAAGTGGCACCCGCCCGGCGCTTGTGACCTCACCTGGCCAGGGCTTGGGATCCCGAAAAGCGGGCCAGCGAAAGGTAGTTGGGCTGAGCCGGCCTTCAGGATAACTCGGCTCCTTCCCTTGCTACTTGCGTGCCTACTTTTTTCCAAGCATTCATCATTTACTGCCCACTTCTCCTCACCTTCCATCCTCTTTCAAAGGTAATTCTGAGTTGACTTTTGGGACAGATCGTAGAGTAGGTAGACTGGGATAAAAGTATAGGCTGGTCTATACCTTCTAGAGCTCTAGGCTGAGCTATTTACACCTCTGTAGGCTGGCCAGATATGCGCTGTGGGTAGAGTTCCTATTTGCTAATTCTTATTTCTTTACCGTATGCTAGGATAGGTAAGTAGCGGGGGTGGTAGTGTAGTCTGAGGCCTTGGGCTCAGCCTAGAATGCCAAGAAGCCCACCCTGACTGACGTGGTAGGAAGGGAGACAGAAAAGGAGCACAGCAAAGGCAGCCGTTAAAGTAGCGGCCGAAAGCTGGTCACCCCTGCATACAAGGTGGGAAGATGTGAGCTGGAGAGCCAGAGGGCTCTGCCGCTAACGCTAGCCACAGATCAGCAGCAGGTCCTCTTCGGAGAAGGCGACACGCAATGCAGTCTTTCAAAAGGGCCTTGGTAATTGCTGTCGATCGGAGTCCTGTGACAGGGACACTAGGCCCATCAGCCTGCAGCTCTGCAGCACTTCTGCTCCAGTTTCAGTACCACTGAAACACTTTTGATGGTGGATGCTGTTCTGTGGGTTGTGTTTGGGGGTTTTTTTTAATCCTTTTGTTGAGCTACAGTTATTTCTTTGCCATCAGGTGACGGGATTGGCACTGATCTCTTTCTGGAGTGCGTCCTGACATCCTTTGTCATCCAAAGCTGTCCCCTCTGTTCGTGAGAGGAGCGATGGCCGCAATGGGGAACGACTCCTGTGAGTAACGACTTCACCAGCAGGCTTGGACTTTGTGAATCCCCAAAGGCAACGGACGTGGCTGGTGCTCCATCCCTGAACGTTGATGTGCTGGCAGCCTCGAGTGAATTCTGGGGCGTTTCCTGGTAGCAGCCAGACTTACCCAGGTGTTTTCGATTAGACACAGGAAAACGCATTTTATCACTCCTCTGCCACTATGTACAAGACTTTGAAAGATGACGTTGCTCGTAGAAAGTTCTGACATCAGTAGGGTTACTTTCTGTGCTAGGTACTTGCTTGTTTTCACCAGGTTACAGTCAGGAAAAGGGAAGGCTTGACCTGATAATCCAATTCATGACTCTAGGGGGAAAGGAAGGTAGCCCAAGGCACAGAAATCAGCGTGGGTTCATTGGCCTTTCGGCAAAGGCAGCGGGGGAACAGAGTATTTTCCAAAACCGCTTCTTGACCAGTAATTGTCAACGGCAGTGATAGGCTTCCTCCGATGGTTCTGTGTTGGAGGTTGGAGCTGGTTCTTCTGCGCGCTCCTGTAGACAACTTGACTTTTAAATACGCTTTCGTGCAACAATATCGTCTCCTCTCTTTTCAAATGTCATTTCCCTGCAGTCCTTGCCGAGGGAATGGCTCCGCCACAAAGGATCCTCTTTCCCCCGGAGAAGATTTGCATGGCCTGGCAGCAAAGACAGAGACCTGGAGCGGGACTCCACAACCTGGGCAATACGTGCTTCCTCAACTCCGTCCTGCAGTGCCTGACGTACACACCCCCTCTGGCCAACTACCTGCTCTCTCGGGAGCACAGCCGGTCCTGTGAGTCCTTTTAGGAACGTCTCCTTGCACATCAGCTGGGCACTGATCCCAAGGATTCCCAGCATCTGGAATTTGATTTAAGGAGAAAAGCAGCCCTTCTTTCCAACCCCCCCCGAGTTGGTGTTCTTTGAACACTCAAGCCTAGGAGACGCTTGTCGTGTCTAGGTGTGCTCATCTTCAGAAAGGCACCTCTTTCTAGCCCCGGGTCTCGGTCCCTACTCCCGCAAGTTCAACTCTCTTTGCTCGTTGCACAGAAAACTTCTGTCAGTTTAGCATCTCTCTGAAGAAAGTTTTCTATGCACTAAAATGTCCCGGGCTTGTTGGGATGCTGGCACCTTGGGAGAAGAGGAGTGGAGACTGTTCTTATAACGTCAAGACCTCCACAAGGTTTCCCATGGCTAAGGATATTTTGCTCACCTGAGAAGCTTCCTTCCCTCCCTCCCTCCCTCCCTCCCTCCCTCTTTAGGTCGTCAGCAAGGCTTCTGCATGATGTGCGTAATGGAGGCGCACGTTAACAAGGTCCTGCATTTCTCAGCCAGTGCCATCCAGCCTTGGCCTGTCGTCCGTGTCCTCACACGTAAGTCATTTCAGGTGCTTTCACAGGTTTTCTTCCCTTCTTGGAGGGGAGAGCTATTAACCTCTTCTTTCTTAGGAATAGGAGAACATTTCCGGCATGGCATGCAGGAAGACGCCCATGAGTTCTTACGCTATACTGTCGATGCCATGCAGAGAGCTTGTCTGAGTGGAAGCAGCAAGTAAGCACGAGCAAATTACCTTTTCAATGTTCCTGAGCCCTTTGGACTCCTTGATGTACTCCCATCAAGGAAACCCTACACCCAGGGTTTTCAGACAAAGCAAAACTCTTGGGGGAGATAACTCTCTGCCCTACTTCTGAGCTCCAACTACCATTTGTTTCCAGCTGGGACATCTCTTCTCAAGCAACTACCATCGTCCATCAAATATTTGGGGGCTTTCTGAGATCCAGAGGTACTTTCCCATGACTATTGCTCTCCTTGGAATTGTCTGTGCCCTTCTGTCTGCCTGTGATAAACAGCTGGTCGTGTGACTGGCGTAGTAGGTATGGAGGACGTAAACCGGCACAGCCAGTCCACTTCCCTTATCGCTAAGCATTTCCATTTGCCTTCCAGTCACATGCTTGAGCTGCAAAGCGGTTTCCGATTCCTACGAGGCCTTCCTGGATGTCCCTTTGGATATAAAGGTAAGAGGGTTTGTAGCTGTGATTCAAGACGTCCCAAGGCCCCTGTAGCTTCCCAGAATAAACACAGGGGGCGGAAAAACACATGCTGTGAACAAAAGAGAGCTGAGTGGCGGGTGGGAGGTGGAACGGACTGTGTCCTTCTGGGGAGGCCGTGGCAGCGGTCCCCCTGTAGGTGCTGGCTTTAAGCTGGACAAGCACGCATTATCCTCTCCGCACCCTTGACGTACTCTCATCCTTCTTCCCTCTGCCCTGCCTCAACACCCGTCTGGCTCCCAGGCTGATGGGTTGTATTGGTTTCATTATTGATGACCCTGCACACCATCGGTAGCTGAACTGTGCGGTGCCACAGGGAGGTAGCTCTTGAGTGCCCCAGGAATCCCTGGGAAAGGAGGGAAATGTTCAGCATAATACCCGCTTTCTGCCTCCTTCTGGACACTGCTGGCGGGTTCACAGTGGGTCTCCTCAGCCTCAGGTACCTGGGCTGCCTTGTCAGCTCCTAGGAAGTGTTTGGGCGAGGGCGTTTCCCCGAGCTCACTGCTCTCCTTTCTCACTCCTCCAGGCAGCCTCATCTGTCACCGCAGCTCTGGAGGACTTTGTGAAACCCGAGCAGCTGGACGGCGAAACCTGCTTTAAATGTAGCAAGTAAGATGATTGCCATCGACATATTAATATTAGATCCTGCGTGAAGGTGCTGCATGTCATCGAGCATAAGTCATCTTTTCACGTATGTTCAACGCACGATCATGACACGCAGCTGTTTGGTTTAATATGTCCTTATGCAACTGAAGAGCCTTAAAATAGGGTAAGGATGTGCGAGACATGAAAGCTTGTCTGGCTTTCTGGGTGGGAAAAAGGGTGCATTTCAGCACTTGGCTCTGTGCTTGGTTTCAAGGTGTGACAAGATGGTTGCCGCCTCCAAGAGGTTTACAATCCACCGTGTGCCCAAGGTTCTCACGGTGTGTCTGAAAAGGTTTGAAGACTTCACCGGCAGGAAGATCAGCAAGGTGTGTACGCCAGTGGAGCGCAACTTTCTCTTCCCGGAGCAGGAGATTTCCCAAAGCAGTACGCTCTTTCACAAGCTGTTCAGGTTGAGTTTTTCGTGTTCCCTTCTGGGGAGGGGAGAGGAGAGGTCCCGTGGGAAGACAAGCATGTACTCCGCTCCGACAGAGCTGCTTTGGCCGGGAACAGTTTCCTGCCACCCAAACCATTACATGTTGAAGGCTATTTCATGTAGTATTTCAGGATGATTTCTGAGCCCTCTTGGTCTCTCCGTAGGTGGTGGAGTATCCCGAGTACTTGGATCTTCGGCCATACACATCTCAGGCAGCTGGAGAACCGCTCCTCTACGCCTTGTATGCTGTCCTGGTGCATAGCGGTGGCAGCTGTGATGCAGGACACTATTTCTGCTACACAAAGGTAAAGAGCAACTTCCTTCCTAGCAGGGGAAAAACGTGTGCTGGGGAAGACACGCTTTCACAGCAGTGTTACTGGCAGCCAAGGCTTTGGGGGAGAAGGTCTCCTTACCAGCTGCATTGGATTTGTTTTAGCGTACTCTTGGTTCTGTTGCTTTCTGCCTGGGTTATCGTTGAGAAACCATGCAGTTCATCTCCAGATATCGTTGCCCTTTTTTACAGGCCAGCAATGGACTGTGGTACGAGATGAACGATTCGTCTGTGGATGGTCGTGGCATCGATACAGTTCTCAGGCAGCAAGCCTATTTGCTGTTTTATGTCAGGTAATAACAAGATTTAAAATGTGTTCAGAATACGTTTCCTTTTCCCGGCTTTGCTGTTCTTCTTCTCATCCTCCGGAGTGTTTCTCTTTCTGTCACAGGAGACAGTTACTACCTGCATTATTCGGTGCTGTCAAATGTGAACTACCCCCCGTCAGTCTTTCTCTCTCCTAGCTGGGCTTTAGGCTCCTGCCCTGCTGTGAACTGCTACTTGCCTGCTCTCTGAAGCTGGCTAATGTAGAGAAGAATACTTAGAGGCAATTCCGACAGGAAAGATGGGGAGGGACTATTTATCAGGGAGTGTAGTGATAGGACGAGGGGTAACGGTTTTGAACTGAAAGAGGGAAGATGTAGATTAGATATTAGGAAGAAATTGTTTACGGTGAGGGTGGTGAGACACTGGAAGAGGTTGCCCAGAGAAGTTGTGGATGCCCCCTCCCTGGAAGTGGTCAAGGCCGGGTTGGATGGGGCTTTGAGCAACCTGATCTAGTGGAAGGTATCCCTGCCCATGGCAGAGGAGTTGGAACTAGATGATCTTTAAGGTCCCTTCGGACCCAAGCCATTTTATGATTCTACGATTCTATGAAATGGAGGCCGTAGGGGGTGTAAAGACGAGGACTTGCTCTGACAGGGGTAGACCTGGTGGGAAGACCCCAGTCGAATTTCCCATTGGTAGTCTTGGTAGCGTCTTCTCTCTGCCATAGAAACCGCTCCAAGAAGATGACTGAACGCCAGGGGAGGCTGCAAGAACAGCCTTAAACGGAGACCACTCTTTTTTTCTCCAGGCGCTCTGATTTGAAAACAGGAGAAAGGGCTTCTTCCTCACCGGCACCATCATATGCCCGTTCCTTCCTCAGTCAGTGGGGGGCTGACAGCGAGCAGGCGGGTTCTGTGGGACCACAGGGCCTGCCTCGCAGGACTAAGGTAACTCTGGGGAGGTGGGTCAGGGCACCAGATGTGGACAGTGGATTTCTTTCTGGGATCTTGGCATTACTCTCTTTTCCCTCCCACGCTGCAGCTTTCTTCACAGCCACAACGCGGCTCCCTCTCAAAGCATCCCGCCTAGATCCACCCCGTTTGTCTGCCTTTGGCCCTTCTGCCTTTGCAGCCCTCCGGGAGAGCCTTTGGGAGGCCCTTAGCTGTCCCCTCACACAGCTCCTGGGGGTTCCCCACTTTTCTGGTCCTTTCAGGAGCAAAGGGCAGGACCTTTTCACTCTCTCTTTGCAGGACATGGCAGTGGGCATGGAGGGCTCTCCAGAGGACAGCGCCTCCTCCGCAACAGCCAGCACCAGCCAGCTAACCCGGGCAGGTGCACGGGAGGCATCTGCAGGCTGGCCGTGCCCCACCTGGCCAGGCAGGCTCAACATTGCCTCCTACATTGGCTTCTGCTTGCACCGCTTCTTCTGCGGCTGTATGAGGCTGGTGTCCAGAAGGAAAGCTGCGTGCCGGGTCTGCTGTCAACCATTTGACCATGTGCTGCACACCATGCGAGAAGACAGCAATAAAGACGAGCGTGGACTCAGCCCTTCTTCCCGCTGCCAGAGGAACGGTGCCAGGGAGAGGGCCCGGAGCAGATCCCCGCAGTGGCGCAATGATCTCCGCAGCTGGTTCGTGGACGCCACGGACTATGACCACGCAGCAGGGAGGAGGAGAACTGGTCCTCCAAGTTGTGACAGCGCTCCCAGGGATGACGCAGCTCCAGGGCCCTCCAACGGCAGCTCCCAGTCGGCTCCCACACCCAGTGCTGCTCGGGAGCCAACCCTGCCAATGCAGAGAGAGCGGAGCAGATCCCTGCGGCAGGGCTACGATCTCCGCAGCCGCTTTGTGGAGGTCACAGACTGCCACCGCTCAGCAAGGAGGAGGAGGAGGTGGAGAGCAAGTCCTCCACGTCGTGACGGAGCCCCAAGGGATGACGGAGCTCCAGGGCCCTCCAACGGCAGCTCCCAGTTGGCTCCCACGCCCAGTGCTGCTCGGGAGCCAACCCTGCCAATGCAGAGAGAGCGGAGCAGATCCCTGCGGCAGGGCTACGATCTCCGCAGCCGCTTTGTGGAGGTCACAGACTGCCACCGCTCAGCAAGGAGGAGGAGGAGGTGGAGAGCAAGTCCTCCACGCCGTGACGGAGCCTCAAGGGATGACGGAGGTCCAGGGCCCTCCAACGGCAGCTCCCAGTTGGCTCCCACACGCAGGGCTGCTCAGGAGCAAACTCTGCCGAGGCAGAGAGAGCGGAGCAGATCCCCGCGACGGGGCCATGATTTCTGCAGCCGGTTTGTGGACACCACAGACTATGACCCCTCAGCAGGGAGGAGGAGGAGGAGGGTTTCGGCGCCCCAGAGATGCACGTCGGACAAATACTCAGGGCGCTGCGGTGGTGACGGGGGCAGATTGTGACCCTGGATGGGGGAGGGGCACAGCATCTGACTCCTGCAGTGCCGGAGAGGAGGAGGACGAAGAATCCAGGAAGCACCAAAACTGCCCCCAGCAGGGACCAAGCTGCACAAAGGGCACCAGCAGCGCACCCTGTCCCTCCTCCCAGTACTGCCTCTGGCCAGGAAGAGCTCAGAGGGACCTTCCAGAGACTTGGACAGCTCTGCCGGCTAGCCCGTCTGCCCACAGGCCCCTCGAGGAAGAGCTTTCATCCCTGTTCAGCTGTTGGGATCGCCTGGCAAAAACAACACACATTTGGTACCAACAGGCAGAAAAGCCAAAGCCAGAATTAAAAACACTTGTTGTCTTTGCGTATATCATTCATTCTTCTCTGTAGGTGTTGGGAAATACCCAGTGTGGGAGGTTTATGTCTCGGGATTTTGAAAGCTGTGTGCTTGCGTATGCCCATCTTGCAATCTCTTCTTTTTAAATACGGAGTTCAAGTCACTCGAACAGAAATGGGCTGGATGAGCCGACAGCGAGCGGGACTGAAACGGGCTGAACGGCCGGGCCCGGAGGGTGCTGCTCAGTGGCACCAAGTCTAGCGCGAGGCAAGTAACTAGCGGTGTCGCCCAGGGGTCAGTACTGGGTCCGATCCTGTTTAACATCTTCCTTAATTAATGGCCTGGATGATGGGGCAGAGTGTAAGTCACCTCAGGTGGCTTTCTTTTTACGTAGTTTTTGGTTTTCAAAGACGCTTTTGTGTAAACATCCTTGAGAGTTTAAGCAGGAGGGCTTCAAAGCGGGCTGAAAGAGGGCTGCAGAGCAGCCCCCTCCTGCTGCCCTGTTGTGGATCGCTCCTCTGTGCTCGGTCCCCACGGCATCGGAGGCGGTGCTGAGGTGCTGGAGTGAAACGTTAGGGTGCTGCAAAGGAGCAGGCAGTGACGGCCAAGAGGCAGATCCTCTCCTCGGCTGCACAGTCACTCCTGTGTTTAGCAAAGTCGTTGGTTTCCAGCGGTGCCAGGGAACAGTTTGCGGTGCCTGGCACGAGCATCACAGACTACTTGGGTCTCCTTCTGTGCTCTGAACTTGCAGAGAGCTACAGAGGTGACAAAACTTCTTGGCCAGGAAGACCCTCCTCAGGTGACCCAACGCGTGTTTGAAATCCACCTAGAGAGTATTGATCCTTGTAGAAGAGAGACGATCCCAAAGCATCAAGTTTGGATCGCTGCAACAGCTTTTGGAGTGGAAAACGATGGCAAAGTTAGAGCATTTCCGTTTTTGTTTCTCTCAGTTAAAGCATTGTCAGATGCCACAGTGATGGGCAACGTATCAAGTCTGAAGACAGCTTCCTAAGTTGGCGTTTCCGATGTCCATAATGTCTAATGAGGACAGACACAGTCTGCACAGGCCTGACATAGCTTCCTAGAGCCTGGAAGCCCTGGCAGCTGGTTCTGGTCAGGCTCCTCGTTGCCTTTACTAATAATAGCAACGAAATACATATATTTTTTTTAATCTTTCTTTTTTTTTTTTCTTTTTTTTTTTTTTTTTTTTTCCCACCAGGCACCTTCATAGGAATAATAGTAAAAAGTGAAATAAGAAAAAACTCTGGCCAGGTCACCTGATGGATAAGATGCCTTCCATAAAAGGAGCCCCTCGGGGCTCAGGCATTCTTCAGCCACGTTCACCTGACCAAGCCCGCCTTGCTGTGGCATTTTGTGAAGGGCAATGAACGTCACGCTGCCCAAGCACAAGAGCTGTAGCTGAAGTGTGTGAGTGAGGAGCGGGCAGCGAAGGCACACCCTGCTCGACATCCAGCTGCCAGGATCCTCTGCTTCCCTGGGTAGCATGGGGCGCTGCCAGCTCCTGAGCCCTGACCCCGTGTCGTGGTTTAACCCCAGGAGGCAGCTCAGCACCACACAGACGCTCACTCACTCCCCCCCGCACCGATGGGATAGGGGAGAGAATCAGGAGGGTAAAAGTGAGGAAACGCATGGGTTGAGATAAAGACGGTTTAATAATTAATGCAAAAGCCGCGCACGCAAGCCAAGCAAAATAGGGAATTCATTCACCACTTCCCATTGGCAGGCAGGTGTTCAGCCATCTCCAGGAAAGCAGGGCTCCATCACGCCTAACGGTGACTTGGGAAGACAAAACGCCATCACTCCGAACGTCTCCCCTTTCTTTTCCTTCTTCCCCCAGCTTTTATTGCTGAGCGTGACACCATGGGGTATGGAATATGAACCTGTAGGAGACCAGGTGCTTTGCTACACGAGTCTCATGGACGCAGTCCTGGACCTGGAAAAAGTGGAAAAGCAACCCTCAGCAACCCAAATGTGCCAGCCAAAGCTGTGAACAGGCACGCTTACAGCCCTGGGCAGGTTTTATTCATCTGGCTGGTGCGGCTCCGGGAAGAAGTGGGAGCTCTGCCGGCGGACAAAGAGCCCTCTGCCAGCTGCTGGGGTCTGGGAGGTGCCCGGGCCGTGGCAGCCGTGTGGCCTCAAGGGGACACATCCCCATGCAGGCCCGTGTCACAAAGGGGCAGTGAAGTGGCACCCGCCCGGCGCTTGTGACCTCACCTGGCCAGGGCTTGGGATCCCGAAAAGCGGGCCAGCGAAAGTTAGTTGGGCTGAGCCGGCCTTCGGGATAACTCGGCTCCTTCCCTTGCTACTTGCGTGCCTACTTTTTTCCAAGCATTCATCATTTACTGCCCACTTCTCCTCACCTTCCATCCTCTTTCAAAGGTAATTCTGAGTTGACTTTTGGGACAGATCGTAGAGTAGGTAGACTGGGATAAAAGTATAGGCTGGTCTATACCTTCTAGAGCTCTAGGCTGAGCTATTTACACCTCTGTAGGCTGGCCAGATATGCGCTGTGGGTAGAGTTCCTATTTGCTAATTCTTATTTCTTTACCGTATGCTAGGATAGGTAAGTAGCGGGGGTGGTAGTGTAGTCTGAGGCCTTGGGCTCAGCCTAGAATGCCAAGAAGCCCACCCTGACTGACGTGGTAGGAAGGGAGACAGAAAAGGAGCACAGCAAAGGCAGCCGTTAAAGTAGCGGCCGAAAGCTGGTCACCCCTGCATACAAGGTGGGAAGATGTGAGCTGGAGAGCCAGAGGGCTCTGCCGCTAACGCTAGCCACAGATCAGCAGCAGGTCCTCTTCGGAGAAGGCGACACGCAATGCAGTCTTTCAAAAGGGCCTTGGTCAATCGGAGTCCTGTGACAGGGACACTAGGCCCATCAGCCTGCAGCTCTGCAGCACTTCCGCTCCAGTTTCAGTACCACTGAAACACTTTTGATGGTGGATGCTGTTCTGTGGGTTGTGTTTGGGGTTTTTTTTTAATCCTTTTGTTGAGCTACAGTTATTTCTTTGCCATCAGGTGACGGGATTGGCACTGATCTCTTTCTGGAGTGCGTCCTGACATCCTTTGTCATCCAAAGCTGTCCCCTCTGTTCGTGAGAGGAGCGATGGCCGCAATGGGGAACGACTCCTGTGAGTAACGACTTCACCAGCAGGCTTGGACTTTGTGAATCCCCAAAGGCAACGGACGTGGCTGGTGCTCCATCCCTGAACGTTGATGTGCTGGCAGCCTCGAGTGAATTCTGGGGCGTTTCCTGGTAGCAGCCAGACTTACCCAGGTGTTTTCGATTAGACACAGGAAAACGCATTTTATCACTCCTCTGCCACTATGTACAAGACTTTGAAAGATGACGTTGCTCGTAGAAAGTTCTGACATCAGTAGGGTTACTTTCTGTGCTAGGTACTTGCTTGTTTTCACCAGGTTACAGTCAGGAAAAGGGAAGGCTTGACCTGATAATCCAATTCATGACTCTAGGGGGAAAGGAAGGTAGCCCAAGGCACAGAAATCAGCGTGGGTTCATTGGCCTTTCGGCAAAGGCAGCGGGGGAACAGAGTATTTTCCAAAACCGCTTCTTGACCAGTAATTGTCAACGGCAGTGATAGGCTTCCTCCAATGGTTCTGTGTTGGAGGTTGGAGCTGGTTCTTCTGCGCGCTCCTGTAGACAACTTGACTTTTAAATACGCTTTCGTGCAACAATATCGTCTCCTCTCTTTTC
The DNA here is from genome assembly GCF_965638725.1 of Aptenodytes patagonicus. NCBI lineage: Eukaryota > Metazoa > Chordata > Aves > Sphenisciformes > Spheniscidae > Aptenodytes > Aptenodytes patagonicus. The sequence goes on from NW_027472016.1 coordinate 455,589, forward strand.
AAATGTCATTTCCCTGCAGTCCTTGCCGAGGGAATGGCTCCGCCACAAAGGATCCTCTTTCCCCCGGAGAAGATTTGCATGGCCTGGCAGCAAAGACAGAGACCTGGAGCGGGACTCCACAACCTGGGCAATACGTGCTTCCTCAACTCCGTCCTGCAGTGCCTGACGTACACACCCCCTCTGGCCAACTACCTGCTCTCTCGGGAGCACAGCCGGTCCTGTGAGTCCTTTTAGGAACGTCTCCTTGCACATCAGCTGGGCACTGATCCCAAGGATTCCCAGCATCTGGAATTTGATTTAAGGAGAAAAGCAGCCCTTCTTTCCAACCCCCCCCGAGTTGGTGTTCTTTGAACACTCAAGCCTAGGAGACGCTTGTCGTGTCTAGGTGTGCTCATCTTCAGAAAGGCACCTCTTTCTAGCCCCGGGTCTCGGTCCCTACTCCCGCAAGTTCAACTCTCTTTGCTCGTTGCACAGAAAACTTCTGTCAGTTTAGCATCTCTCTGAAGAAAGTTTTCTATGCACTAAAATGTCCCGGGCTTGTTGGGATGCTGGCACCTTGGGAGAAGAGGAGTGGAGACTGTTCTTATAACGTCAAGACCTCCACAAGGTTTCCCATGGCTAGGGATATTTTGCTCACCTGAGAAGCTTCCTTCCCTCCCTCTCTCCCTCCCTCCCTCCCTCTTTAGGTCGTCAGCAAGGCTTCTGCATGATGTGCGTAATGGAGGCGCACGTTAACAAGGTCCTGCATTTCTCAGCCAGTGCCATCCAGCCTTGGCCTGTCGTCCGTGTCCTCACACGTAAGTCATTTCAGGTGCTTTCACAGGTTTTCTTCCCTTCTTGGAGGGGAGAGCTATTAACCTCTTCTTTCTTAGGAATAGGAGAACATTTCCGGCATGGCATGCAGGAAGACGCCCATGAGTTCTTACGCTATACTGTCGATGCCATGCAGAGAGCTTGTCTGAGTGGAAGCAGCAAGTAAGCACGAGCAAATTACCTTTTCAATGTTCCTGAGCCCTTTGGACTCCTTGATGTACTCCCATCAAGGAAACCCTACACCCAGGGTTTTCAGACAAAGCAAAACTCTTGGGGGAGATAACTCTCTGCCCTACTTCTGAGCTCCAACTACCATTTGTTTCCAGCTGGGACATCTCTTCTCAAGCAACTACCATCGTCCATCAAATATTTGGGGGCTTTCTGAGATCCAGAGGTACTTTCCCATGACTATTGCTCTCCTTGGAATTGTCTGTGCCCTTCTGTCTGCCTGTGATAAACAGCTGGTCGTGTGACTGGCGTAGTAGGTATGGAGGACGTAAACCGGCACAGCCAGTCCACTTCCCTTATCGCTGAGCATTTCCATTTGCCTTCCAGTCACATGCTTGAGCTGCAAAGCGGTTTCCGATTCCTACGAGGCCTTCCTGGATGTCCCTTTGGATATAAAGGTAAGAGGGTTTGTAGCTGTGATTCAAGACGTCCCAAGGCCCCTGTAGCTTCCCAGAATAAACACAGGGGGCGGAAAAACACAGGCTGTGAACAAAAGAGAGCTGAGTGGCGGGTGGGAGGTGGAACGGACTGTGTCCTTCTGGGGAGGCCGTGGCAGCGGTCCCCCTGTAGGTGCTGGCTTTAAGCTGGACAAGCACGCATTATCCTCTCCGCACCCTTGACGTACTCTCATCCTTCTTCCCTCTGCCCTGCCTCAACACCCGTCTGGCTCCCAGGCTGATGGGTTGTATTGGTTTCATTATTGATGACCCTGCACACCATCGGTAGCTGAACTGTGCGGTGCCACAGGGAGGTAGCTCTTGAGTGCCCCAGGAATCCCTGGGAAAGGAGGGAAATGTTCAGCATAATACCCGCTTTCTGCCTCCTTCTGGACACTGCTGGCGGGTTCACAGTGGGTCTCCTCAGCCTCAGGTACCTGGGCTGCCTTGTCAGCTCCTAGGAAGTGTTTGCGCGAGGGCGTTTCCCCGAGCTCACTGCTCTCCTTTCTCACTCCTCCAGGCAGCCTCATCTGTCACCGCAGCTCTGGAGGACTTTGTGAAACCCGAGCAGCTGGACGGCGAAAACTGCTTTAAATGTAGCAAGTAAGATGATTGCCATCGACATATTAATATTAGATCCTGCGTGAAGGTGCTGCATGTCATCGAGCATAAGTCATCTTTTCACGTATGTTCAACGCACGATCATGACACGCAGCTGTTTTGTTTAATATGTCCTTATGCAACTGAAGAGCCTTAAAATAGGGTAAGGATGTGCGAGACATGAAAGCTTGTCTGGCTTTCTGGGTGGGAAAAAGGGTGCATTTCAGCACTTGGCTCTGTGCTTGGTTTCAAGGTGTGACAAGATGGTTGCCGCCTCCAAGAGGTTTACAATCCACCGTGTGCCCAAGGTTCTCACGGTGTGTCTGAAAAGGTTTGAAGACTTCACCGGCAGGAAGATCAGCAAGGTGTGTACGCCAGTGGAGCGCAACTTTCTCTTCCCGGAGCAGGAGATTTCCCAAAGCAGTACGCTCTTTCACAAGCTGTTCAGGTTGAGTTTTTCGTGTTCCCTTCTGGGGAGGGGAGAGGAGAGGTCCCGTGGGAAGACAAGCATGTACTCCGCTCCGACAGAGCTGCTTTGGCCGGGAACAGTTTCCTGCCACCCAAACCATTACATGTTGAAGGCTATTTCATGTAGTATTTCAGGATGATTTCTGAGCCCTCTTGGTCTCTCCGTAGGTGGTGGAGTATCCCGAGTACTTGGATCTTTGGCCATACACATCTCAGGCAGCTGGAGAACCGCTCCTCTACGCCTTGTATGCTGTCCTGGTGCATAGCGGTGGCAGCTGTGATGCAGGACACTATTTCTGCTACACAAAGGTAAAGAGCAACTTCCTTCCTAGCAGGGGAAAAACGTGTGCTGGGGAAGACACGCTTTCACAGCAGTGTTACTGGCAGCCAAGGCTTTGGGGGAGAAGGTCTCCTTACCAGCTGCATTGGATTTGTTTTAGCGTACTCTTGGTTCTGTTGCTTTCTGCCTGTGTTATCGTTGAGAAACCATGCAGTTCATCCCCAGATATCGTTGCCCTTTTTTACAGGCCAGCAATGGACTGTGGTACGAGATGAACGATTCGTCTGTGGATGGTCGTGGCATCGATACAGTTCTCAGGCAGCAAGCCTATTTGCTGTTTTATGTCAGGTAATAACAAGATTTAAAATGTGTTCAGAATACGTTTCCTTTTCCCGGCTTTGCTGTTCTTCTTCTCATCCTCCGGAGTGTTTCTCTTTCTGTCACAGGAGACAGTTACTACCTGCATTATTCGGTGCTGTCAAATGTGAACTACCCCCCGTCAGTCTTTCTCTCTCCTAGCTGGGCTTTAGGCTCCTGCCCTGCTGTGAACTGCTACTTGCCTGCTCTCTGAAGCTGGCTAATGTAGAGAAGAATACTTAGAGGCAATTCCGACAGGAAAGATGGGGAGGGACTATTTATCAGGGAGTGTAGTGATAGGACGAGGGGTAACGGTTTTGAACTGAAAGAGGGAAGATGTAGATTAGATATTAGGAAGAAATTGTTTACGGTGAGGGTGGTGAGACACTGGAAGAGGTTGCCCAGAGAAGTTGTGGATGCCCCCTCCCTGGAAGTGGTCAAGGCCGGGTTGGATGGGGCTTTGAGCAACCTGATCTAGTGGAAGGTATCCCTGCCCATGGCAGAGGAGTTGGAACTAGATGATCTTTAAGGTCCCTTCGGAACCAAGCCATTTTATGATTCTACGATTCTATGAAATGGAGGCCGTAGGGGGTGTAAAGACGAGGACTTGCTCTGACAGGGGTAGACCTGGTGGGAAGACCCCAGTCGAATTTCCCATTGGTAGTCTTGGTAGCGTCTTCTCTCTGCCATAGAAACCGCTCCAAGAAGATGACTGAACGCCAGGGGAGGCTGCAAGAACAGCCTTAAACGGAGACCACTCTTTTTTTCTCCAGGCGCTCTGATTTGAAAACAGGAGAAAGGGCTTCTTCCTCACCGGCACCATCATATGCCCGTTCCTTCCTCAGTCAGTGGGGGGCTGACAGCGAGCAGGCGGGTTCTGTGGGACCACAGGGCCTGCCTCGCAGGACTAAGGTAACTCTGGGGAGGTGGGTCAGGGCACCAGATGTGGACAGTGGATTTCTTTCTGGGATCTTGGCATTACTCTCTTTTCCCTCCCACGCTGCAGCTTTCTTCACAGCCACAACGCGGCTCCCTCTCAAAGCATCCCGCCTAGATCCACCCCGTTTGTCTGCCTTTGGCCCTTCTGCCTTTGCAGCCCTCCGGGAGAGCCTTTGGGAGGCCCTTAGCTGTCCCCTCACACAGCTCCTGGGGGTTCCCCACTTTTCTGGTCCTTTCAGGAGCAAAGGGCAGGACCTTTTCACTCTCTCTTTGCAGGACATGGCAGTGGGCATGGAGGGCTCTCCAGAGGACAGCGCCTCCTCCGCAACAGCCAGCACCAGCCAGCTAACCCGGGCAGGTGCACGGGAGGCATCTGCAGGCTGGCCGTGCCCCACCTGGCCAGGCAGGCTCAACATCGCCTCCTACATTGGCTTCTGCTTGCACCGCTTCTTCTGCGGCTGTATGAGGCTGGTGTCCAGAAGGAAAGCTGCGTGCCGGGTCTGCTGTCAACCATTTGACCATGTGCTGCACACCATGCGAGAAGACAGCAATAAAGACGAGCATGGACTCAGCCCTTCTTCCCGCTGCCAGAGGAACGGTGCCAGGGAGAGGGCCCGGAGCAGATCCCCGCAGTGGCGCAATGATCTCCGCAGCTGGTTCGTGGACGCCACGGACTATGACCACGCAGCAGGGAGGAGGAGAACTGGTCCTCCAAGTTGTGACAGCGCTCCCAGGGATGACGCAGCTCCAGGGCCCTCCAACGGCAGCTCCCAGTCGGCTCCCACACCCAGTGCTGCTCGGGAGCCAACCCTGCCAATGCAGAGAGAGCGGAGCAGATCCCTGCGGCAGGGCTACGATCTCCGCAGCCGCTTTGTGGAGATCACGGACTACCACCGCTCAGCAAGGAGGAGGAGGAGGTGGAGAGCAAGTCCTCCACGTCGTGACGGAGCCCCAAGGGATGACGGAGCTCCAGGGCCCTCCAACGGCAGCTCCCAGTTGGCTCCCACGCCCAGTGCTGCTCGGGAGCCAACCCTGCCAATGCAGAGAGAGCGGAGCAGATCCCTGCGGCAGGGCTACGATCTCCGCAGCCGCTTTGTGGAGGTCACAGACTGCCACCGCTCAGCAAGGAGGAGGAGGAGGTGGAGAGCAAGTCCTCCACGCCGTGACGGAGCCTCAAGGGATGACGGAGGTCCAGGGCCCTCCAACGGCAGCTCCAAGTGGGCTCCCACACGCAGGGCTGCTCAGGAGCAAACTCTGCCGAGGCAGAGAGAGCGGAGCAGATCCCCGCGACGGGGCCATGATTTCTGCAGCCGGTTTGTGGACACCACAGACTATGACCCCTCAGCAGGGAGGAGGAGGAGGAGGGTTTCGGCGCCCCAGAGATGCACGTCGGACAAATACTCAGGGCGCTGCGGTGGTGACGGGGGCAGATTGTGACCCTGGATGGGGGAGGGGCACAGCATCTGACTCCTGCAGTGCCGGAGAGGAGGAGGACGAAGAATCCAGGAAGCACCAAAACTGCCCCCAGCAGGGACCAAGCTGCACAAAGGGCACCAGCAGCGCACCCTGTCCCTCCTCCCAGTACTGCCTCTGGCCAGGAAGAGCTCAGAGGGACCTTCCAGAGACTTGGACAGCTCTGCCGGCTAGCCCGTCTGCCCACAGGCCCCTCGAGGAAGAGCTTTCATCCCTGTTCAGCTGTTGGGATCGCCTGGCAAAAACAACACACATTTGGTACCAACAGGCAGAAAAGCCAAAGCCAGAATTAAAAACACTTGTTGTCTTTGCGTATATCATTCATTCTTCTCTGTAGGTGTTGGGAAATACCCAGTGTGGGAGGTTTATGTCTCGGGATTTTGAAAGCTGTGTGCTTGCGTATGCCCATCTTGCAATCTCTTCTTTTTAAATACGGAGTTCAAGTCACTCGAACAGAAATGGGCTGGATGAGCCGACAGCGAGCGGGACTGAAACGGGCTGAACGGCCGGGCCCGGAGGGTGCTGCTCAGTGGCACCAAGTCTAGCGCGAGGCAAGTAACTAGCGGTGTCGCCCAGGGGTCAGTACTGGGTCCGATCCTGTTTAACATCTTCCTTAATTAATGGCCTGGATGATGGGGCAGAGTGTAAGTCACCTCAGGTGGCTTTCTTTTTACGTAGTTTTTGGTTTTCAAAGACGCTTTTGTGTAAACATCCTTGAGAGTTTAAGCAGGAGGGCTTCAAAGCGGGCTGAAAGAGGGCTGCAGAGCAGCCCCCTCCTGCTGCCCTGTTGTGGATCGCTCCTCTGTGCTCGGTCCCCACGGCATCGGAGGCGGTGCTGAGGTGCTGGAGTGAAACGTTAGGGTGCTGCAAAGGAGCAGGCAGTGACGGCCAAGAGGCAGATCCTCTCCTCGGCTGCACAGTCACTCCTGTGTTTAGCAAAGTCGTTGGTTTCCAGCGGTGCCAGGGAACAGTTTGCGGTGCCTGGCACGAGCATCACAGACTACTTGGGTCTCCTTCTGTGCTCTGAACTTGCAGAGAGCTACAGAGGTGACAAAACTTCTTGGCCAGGAAGACCCTCCTCAGGTGACCCAACGCGTGTTTGAAATCCACCTAGAGAGTATTGATCCTTGTAGAAGAGAGACGATCCCAAAGCATCAAGTTTGGATCGCTGCAACAGCTTTTGGAGTGGAAAACGATGGCAAAGTTAGAGCATTTCCGTTTTTGTTTCTCTCAGTTAAAGCATTGTCAGATGCCACAGTGATGGGCAACGTATCAAGTCTGAAGACAGCTTCCTAAGTTGGCGTTTCCGATGTCCATAATGTCTAATGAGGACAGACACAGTCTGCACAGGCCTGACATAGCTTCCTAGAGCCTGGAAGCCCTGGCACCTGGTTCTGGTCAGGCTCCTCGTTGCCTTTACTAATAATAGCAACAAAATACATATATTTTTTTTAATCTTTCTTTTTTTTTTTTTCTTTTTTTTTTTTTTTTTTTTTTTTCCCACCAGGCACCTTCATAGGAATAATAGTAAAAAGTGAAATAAGAAAAAACTCTGGCCAGGTCACCTGATGGATAAGATGCCTTCCATAAAAGGAGCCCCTCGGGGCTCAGGCATTCTTCAGCCACGTTCACCTGACCAAGCCCGCCTTGCTGTGGCATTTTGTGAAGGGCAATGAACGTCACGCTGCCCAAGCACAAGAGCTGTAGCTGAAGTGTGTGAGTGAGGAGCGGGCAGCGAAGGCACACCCTGCTCGACATCCAGCTGCCAGGATCCTCTGCTTCCCTGGGTAGCATGGGGCGCTGCCAGCTCCTGAGCCCTGACCCCGTGTCGTGGTTTAACCCCAGGAGGCAGCTCAGCACCACACAGACGCTCACTCACTCCCCCCCGCACCGATGGGATAGGGGAGAGAATCAGGAGGGTAAAAGTGAGGAAACTCATGGGTTGAGATAAAGACGGTTTAATAATTAAAGCAAAAGCCGCGCACGCAAGCCAAGCAAAATAGGGAATTCATTCACCACTTCCCATTGGCAGGCAGGTGTTCAGCCATCTCCAGGAAAGCAGGGCTCCATCACGCCTAACGGTGACTTGGGAAGACAAAACGCCATCACTCCGAACGTCTCCCCTTTCTTTTCCTTCTTCCCCCAGCTTTTATTGCTGAGCGTGACACCATGGGGTATGGAATATGAACCTGTAGGAGACCAGGTGCTTTGCTACACGAGTCTCATGGACGCAGTCCTGGACCTGGAAAAAGTGGAAAAGCAACCCTCAGCAACCCAAATGTGCCAGCCAAAGCTGTGAACAGGCACGCTTACAGCCCTGGGCAGGTTTTATTCATCTGGCTGGTGCGGCTCCGGGAAGAAGTGGGAGCTCTGCCGGCGGACAAAGAGCCCTCTGCCAGCTGCTGGGGTCTGGGAGGTGCCCGGGCCGTGGCAGCCGTGTGGCCTCAAGGGGACACATCCCCATGCAGGCCCGTGTCACAAAGGGGCAGTGAAGTGGCACCCGCCCGGCGCTTGTGACCTCACCTGGCCAGGGCTTGGGATCCCGAAAAGCGGGCCAGCGAAAGTTAGTTGGGCTGAGCCGGCCTTCGGGATAACTCGGCTCCTTCCCTTGCTACTTGCGTGCCTACTTTTTTCCAAGCATTCATCATTTACTGCCCACTTCTCCTCACCTTCCATCCTCTTTCAAAGGTAATTCTGAGTTGACTTTTGGGACAGATCGTAGAGTAGGTAGACTGGGATAAAAGTATAGGCTGGTCTATACCTTCTAGAGCTCTAGGCTGAGCTATTTACACCTCTGTAGGCTGGCCAGATATGCGCTGTGGGTAGAGTTCCTATTTGCTAATTCTTATTTCTTTACCGTATGCTAGGATAGGTAAGTAGCGGGGGTGGTAGTGTAGTCTGAGGCCTTGGGCTCAGCCTAGAATGCCAAGAAGCCCACCCTGACTGACGTGGTAGGAAGGGAGACAGAAAAGGAGCACAGCAAAGGCAGCCGTTAAAGTAGCGGCCGAAAGCTGGTCACCCCTGCATACAAGGTGGGAAGATGTGAGCTGGAGAGCCAGAGGGCTCTGCCGCTAACGCTAGCCACAGATCAGCAGCAGGTCCTCTTCGGAGAAGGCGACACGCAATGCAGTCTTTCAAAAGGGCCTTGGTCAATCGGAGTCCTGTGACAGGGACACTAGGCCCATCAGCCTGCAGCTCTGCAGCACTTCCGCTCCAGTTTCAGTACCACTGAAACACTTTTGATGGTGGATGCTGTTCTGTGGGTTGTGTTTGGGGTTTTTTTTTAATCCTTTTGTTGAGCTACAGTTATTTCTTTGCCATCAGGTGACGGGATTGGCACTGATCTCTTTCTGGAGTGCGTCCTGACATCCTTTGTCATCCAAAGCTGTCCCCTCTGTTCGTGAGAGGAGCGATGGCCGCAATGGGGAACGACTCCTGTGAGTAACGACTTCACCAGCAGGCTTGGACTTTGTGAATCCCCAAAGGCAACGGACGTGGCTGGTGCTCCATCCCTGAACGTTGATGTGCTGGCAGCCTCGAGTGAATTCTGGGGCGTTTCCTGGTAGCAGCCAGACTTACCCAGGTGTTTTCGATTAGACACAGGAAAACGCATTTTATCACTCCTCTGCCACTATGTACAAGACTTTGAAAGATGACGTTGCTCGTAGAAAGTTCTGACATCAGTAGGGTTACTTTCTGTGCTAGGTACTTGCTTGTTTTCACCAGGTTACAGTCAGGAAAAGGGAAGGCTTGACCTGATAATCCAATTCATGACTCTAGGGGGAAAGGAAGGTAGCCCAAGGCACAGAAATCAGCGTGGGTTCATTGGCCTTTCGGCAAAGGCAGCGGGGGAACAGAGTATTTTCCAAAACCGCTTCTTGACCAGTAATTGTCAACGGCAGTGATAGGCTTCCTCCGATGGTTCTGTGTTGGAGGTTGGAGCTGGTTCTTCTGCGCGCTCCTGTAGACAACTTGACTTTTAAATACGCTTTCGTGCAACAATATCGTCTCCTCTCTTTTCAAATGTCATTTCCCTGCAGTCCTTGCCGAGGGAATGGCTCCGCCACAAAGGATCCTCTTTCCCCCGGAGAAGATTTGCATGGCCTGGCAGCAAAGACAGAGACCTGGAGCGGGACTCCACAACCTGGGCAATACGTGCTTCCTCAACTCCGTCCTGCAGTGCCTGACGTACACACCCCCTCTGGCCAACTACCTGCTCTCTCGGGAGCACAGCCGGTCCTGTGAGTCCTTTTAGGAACGTCTCCTTGCACATCAGCTGGGCACTGATCCCAAGGATTCCCAGCATCTGGAATTTGATTTAAGGAGAAAAGCAGCCCTTCTTTCCAACCCCCCCCGAGTTGGTGTTCTTTGAACACTCAAGCCTAGGAGACGCTTGTCGTGTCTAGGTGTGCTCATCTTCAGAAAGGCACCTCTTTCTAGCCCCGGGTCTCGGTCCCTACTCCCGCAAGTTCAACTCTCTTTGCTCGTTGCACAGAAAACTTCTGTCAGTTTAGCATCTCTCTGAAGAAAGTTTTCTATGCACTAAAATGTCCCGGGCTTGTTGGGATGCTGGCACCTTGGGAGAAGAGGAGTGGAGACTGTTCTTATAACGTCAAGACCTCCACAAGGTTTCCCATGGCTAGGGATATTTTGCTCACCTGAGAAGCTTCCTTCCCTCCCTCCCTCCCTCCCTCCCTCCCTCTTTAGGTCGTCAGCAAGGCTTCTGCATGATGTGCGTAATGGAGGCGCACGTTAACAAGGTCCTGCATTTCTCAGCCAGTGCCATCCAGCCTTGGCCTGTCGTCCGTGTCCTCACACGTAAGTCATTTCAGGTGCTTTCACAGGTTTTCTTCCCTTCTTGGAGGGGAGAGCTATTAACCTCTTCTTTCTTAGGAATAGGAGAACATTTCCGGCATGGCATGCAGGAAGACGCCCATGAGTTCTTACGCTATACTGTCGATGCCATGCAGAGAGCTTGTCTGAGTGGAAGCAGCAAGTAAGCACGAGCAAATTACCTTTTCAATGTTCCTGAGCCCTTTGGACTCCTTGATGTACTCCCATCAAGGAAACCCTACACCCAGGGTTTTCAGACAAAGCAAAACTCTTGGGGGAGATAACTCTCTGCCCTACTTCTGAGCTCCAACTACCATTTGTTTCCAGCTGGGACATCTCTTCTCAAGCAACTACCATCGTCCATCAAATATTTGGGGGCTTTCTGAGATCCAGAGGTACTTTCCCATGACTATTGCTCTCCTTGGAATTGTCTGTGCCCTTCTGTCTGCCTGTGATAAACAGCTGGTCGTGTGACTGGCGTAGTAGGTATGGAGGACGTAAACCGGCACAGCCAGTCCACTTCCCTTATCGCTGAGCATTTCCATTTGCCTTCCAGTCACATGCTTGAGCTGCAAAGCGGTTTCCGATTCCTACGAGGCCTTCCTGGATGTCCCTTTGGATATAAAGGTAAGAGGGTTTGTAGCTGTGATTCAAGACGTCCCAAGGCCCCTGTAGCTTCCCAGAATAAACACAGGGGGCGGAAAAACACAGGCTGTGAACAAAAGAGAGCTGAGTGGCGGGTGGGAGGTGGAACGGACTGTGTCCTTCTGGGGAGGCCGTGGCAGCGGTCCCCCTGTAGGTGCTGGCTTTAAGCTGGACAAGCACGCATTATCCTCTCCGCACCCTTGACGTACTCTCATCCTTCTTCCCTCTGCCCTGCCTCAACACCCGTCTGGCTCCCAGGCTGATGGGTTGTATTGGTTTCATTATTGATGACCCTGCACACCATCGGTAGCTGAACTGTGCGGTGCCACAGGGAGGTAGCTCTTGAGTGCCCCAGGAATCCCTGGGAAAGGAGGGAAATGTTCAGCATAATACCCGCTTTCTGCCTCCTTCTGGACACTGCTGGCGGGTTCACAGTGGGTCTCCTCAGCCTCAGGTACCTGGGCTGCCTTGTCAGCTCCTAGGAAGTGTTTGCGCGAGGGCGTTTCCCCGAGCTCACTGCTCTCCTTTCTCACTCCTCCAGGCAGCCTCATCTGTCACCGCAGCTCTGGAGGACTTTGTGAAACCCGAGCAGCTGGACGGCGAAACCTGCTTTAAATGTAGCAAGTAAGATGATTGCCATCGACATATTAATATTAGATCCTGCGTGAAGGTGCTGCATGTCATCGAGCATAAGTCATCTTTTCACGTATGTTCAACGCACGATCATGACACGCAGCTGTTTGGTTTAATATGTCCTTATGCAACTGAAGAGCCTTAAAATAGGGTAAGGATGTGCGAGACATGAAAGCTTGTCTGGCTTTCTGGGTGGGAAAAAGGGTGCATTTCAGCACTTGGCTCTGTGCTTGGTTTCAAGGTGTGACAAGATGGTTGCCGCCTCCAAGAGGTTTACAATCCACCGTGTGCCCAAGGTTCTCACGGTGTGTCTGAAAAGGTTTGAAGACTTCACCGGCAGGAAGATCAGCAAGGTGTGTACGCCAGTGGAGCGCAACTTTCTCTTCCCGGAGCAGGAGATTTCCCAAAGCAGTACGCTCTTTCACAAGCTGTTCAGGTTGAGTTTTTCGTGTTCCCTTCTGGGGAGGGGAGAGGAGAGGTCCCGTGGGAAGACAAGCATGTACTCCGCTCCGACAGAGCTGCTTTGGCCGGGAACAGTTTCCTGCCACCCAAACCATTACATGTTGAAGGCTATTTCATGTAGTATTTCAGGATGATTTCTGAGCCCTCTTGGTCTCTCCGTAGGTGGTGGAGTATCCCGAGTACTTGGATCTTTGGCCATACACATCTCAGGCAGCTGGAGAACCGCTCCTCTACGCCTTGTATGCTGTCCTGGTGCATAGCGGTGGCAGCTGTGATGCAGGACACTATTTCTGCTACACAAAGGTAAAGAGCAACTTCCTTCCTAGCAGGGGAAAAACGTGTGCTGGGGAAGACACGCTTTCACAGCAGTGTTACTGGCAGCCAAGGCTTTGGGGGAGAAGGTCTCCTTACCAGCTGCATTGGATTTGTTTTAGCGTACTCTTGGTTCTGTTGCTTTCTGCCTGTGTTATCGTTGAGAAACCATGCAGTTCATCCCCAGATATCGTTGCCCTTTTTTACAGGCCAGCAATGGACTGTGGTACGAGATGAACGATTCGTCTGTGGATGGTCGTGGCATCGATACAGTTCTCAGGCAGCAAGCCTATTTGCTGTTTTATGTCAGGTAATAACAAGATTTAAAATGTGTTCAGAATACGTTTCCTTTTCCCGGCTTTGCTGTTCTTCTTCTCATCCTCCGGAGTGTTTCTCTTTCTGTCACAGGAGACAGTTACTACCTGCATTATTCGGTGCTGTCAAATGTGAACTACCCCCCGTCAGTCTTTCTCTCTCCTAGCTGGGCTTTAGGCTCCTGCCCTGCTGTGAACTGCTACTTGCCTGCTCTCTGAAGCTGGCTAATGTAGAGAAGAATACTTAGAGGCAATTCCGACAGGAAAGATGGGGAGGGACTATTTATCAGGGAGTGTAGTGATAGGACGAGGGGTAACGGTTTTGAACTGAAAGAGGGAAGATGTAGATTAGATATTAGGAAGAAATTGTTTACGGTGAGGGTGGTGAGACACTGGAAGAGGTTGCCCAGAGAAGTTGTGGATGCCCCCTCCCTGGAAGTGGTCAAGGCCGGGTTGGATGGGGCTTTGAGCAACCTGATCTAGTGGAAGGTATCCCTGCCCATGGCAGAGGAGTTGGAACTAGATGATCTTTAAGGTCCCTTCGGAACCAAGCCATTTTATGATTCTACGATTCTATGAAATGGAGGCCGTAGGGGGTGTAAAGACGAGGACTTGCTCTGACAGGGGTAGACCTGGTGGGAAGACCCCAGTCGAATTTCCCATTGGTAGTCTTGGTAGCGTCTTCTCTCTGCCATAGAAACCGCTCCAAGAAGATGACTGAACGCCAGGGGAGGCTGCAAGAACAGCCTTAAACGGAGACCACTCTTTTTTTCTCCAGGCGCTCTGATTTGAAAACAGGAGAAAGGGCTTCTTCCTCACCGGCACCATCATATGCCCGTTCCTTCCTCAGTCAGTGGGGGGCTGACAGCGAGCAGGCGGGTTCTGTGGGACCACAGGGCCTGCCTCGCAGGACTAAGGTAACTCTGGGGAGGTGGGTCAGGGCACCAGATGTGGACAGTGGATTTCTTTCTGGGATCTTGGCATTACTCTCTTTTCCCTCCCACGCTGCAGCTTTCTTCACAGCCACAACGCGGCTCCCTCTCAAAGCATCCCGCCTAGATCCACCCCGTTTGTCTGCCTTTGGCCCTTCTGCCTTTGCAGCCCTCCGGGAGAGCCTTTGGGAGGCCCTTAGCTGTCCCCTCACACAGCTCCTGGGGGTTCCCCACTTTTCTGGTCCTTTCAGGAGCAAAGGGCAGGACCTTTTCACTCTCTCTTTGCAGGACATGGCAGTGGGCATGGAGGGCTCTCCAGAGGACAGCGCCTCCTCCGCAACAGCCAGCACCAGCCAGCTAACCCGGGCAGGTGCACGGGAGGCATCTGCAGGCTGGCCGTGCCCCACCTGGCCAGGCAGGCTCAACATCGCCTCCTACATTGGCTTCTGCTTGCACCGCTTCTTCTGCGGCTGTATGAGGCTGGTGTCCAGAAGGAAAGCTGCGTGCCGGGTCTGCTGTCAACCATTTGACCATGTGCTGCACACCATGCGAGAAGACAGCAATAAAGACGAGCATGGACTCAGCCCTTCTTCCCGCTGCCAGAGGAACGGTGCCAGGGAGAGGGCCCGGAGCAGATCCCCGCAGTGGCGCAATGATCTCCGCAGCTGGTTCGTGGACGCCACGGACTATGACCACGCAGCAGGGAGGAGGAGAACTGGTCCTCCAAGTTGTGACAGCGCTCCCAGGGATGACGCAGCTCCAGGGCCCTCCAACGGCAGCTCCCAGTCGGCTCCCACACCCAGTGCTGCTCGGGAGCCAACCCTGCCAATGCAGAGAGAGCGGAGCAGATCCCTGCGGCAGGGCTACGATCTCCGCAGCCGCTTTGTGGAGATCACGGACTACCACCGCTCAGCAAGGAGGAGGAGGAGGTGGAGAGCAAGTCCTCCACGTCGTGACGGAGCCCCAAGGGATGACGGAGCTCCAGGGCCCTCCAACGGCAGCTCCCAGTTGGCTCCCACGCCCAGTGCTGCTCGGGAGCCAACCCTGCCAATGCAGAGAGAGCGGAGCAGATCCCTGCGGCAGGGCTACGATCTCCGCAGCCGCTTTGTGGAGGTCACAGACTGCCACCGCTCAGCAAGGAGGAGGAGGAGGTGGAGAGCAAGTCCTCCACGCCGTGACGGAGCCTCAAGGGATGACGGAGGTCCAGGGCCCTCCAACGGCAGCTCCAAGTGGGCTCCCACACGCAGGGCTGCTCAGGAGCAAACTCTGCCGAGGCAGAGAGAGCGGAGCAGATCCCCGCGACGGGGCCATGATTTCTGCAGCCGGTTTGTGGACACCACAGACTATGACCCCTCAGCAGGGAGGAGGAGGAGGAGGGTTTCGGCGCCCCAGAGATGCACGTCGGACAAATACTCAGGGCGCTGCGGTGGTGACGGGGGCAGATTGTGACCCTGGATGGGGGAGGGGCACAGCATCTGAGTCCTGCAGTGCCGGAGAGGAGGAGGACGAAGAATCCAGGAAGCACCAAAACTGCCCCCAGCAGGGACCAAGCTGCACAAAGGGCACCAGCAGCGCACCCTGTCCCTCCTCCCAGTACTGCCTCTGGCCAGGAAGAGCTCAGAGGGACCTTCCAGAGACTTGGACAGCTCTGCCGGCTAGCCCGTCTGCCCACAGGCCCCTCGAGGAAGAGCTTTCATCCCTGTTCAGCTGTTGGGATCGCCTGGCAAAAACAACACACATTTGGTACCAACAGGCAGAAAAGCCAAAGCCAGAATTAAAAACACTTGTTGTCTTTGCGTATATCATTCATTCTTCTCTGTAGGTGTTGGGAAATACCCAGTGTGGGAGGTTTATGTCTCGGGATTTTGAAAGCTGTGTGCTTGCGTATGCCCATCTTGCAATCTCTTCTTTTTAAATACGGAGTTCAAGTCACTCGAACAGAAATGGGCTGGATGAGCCGACAGCGAGCGGGACTGAAACGGGCTGAACGGCCGGGCCCGGAGGGTGCTGCTCAGTGGCACCAAGTCTAGCGCGAGGCAAGTAACTAGCGGTGTCGCCCAGGGGTCAGTACTGGGTCCGATCCTGTTTAACATCTTCCTTAATTAATGGCCTGGATGATGGGGCAGAGTGTAAGTCACCTCAGGTGGCTTTCTTTTTACGTAGTTTTTGGTTTTCAAAGACGCTTTTGTGTAAACATCCTTGAGAGTTTAAGCAGGAGGGCTTCAAAGCGGGCTGAAAGAGGGCTGCAGAGCAGCCCCCTCCTGCTGCCCTGTTGTGGATCGCTCCTCTGTGCTCGGTCCCCACGGCATCGGAGGCGGTGCTGAGGTGCTGGAGTGAAACGTTAGGGTGCTGCAAAGGAGCAGGCAGTGACGGCCAAGAGGCAGATCCTCTCCTCGGCTGCACAGTCACTCCTGTGTTTAGCAAAGTCGTTGGTTTCCAGCGGTGCCAGGGAACAGTTTGCGGTGCCTGGCACGAGCATCACAGACTACTTGGGTCTCCTTCTGTGCTCTGAACTTGCAGAGAGCTACAGAGGTGACAAAACTTCTTGGCCAGGAAGACCCTCCTCAGGTGACCCAACGCGTGTTTGAAATCCACCTAGAGAGTATTGATCCTTGTAGAAGAGAGACGATCCCAAAGCATCAAGTTTGGATCGCTGCAACAGCTTTTGGAGTGGAAAACGATGGCAAAGTTAGAGCATTTCCGTTTTTGTTTCTCTCAGTTAAAGCATTGTCAGATGCCACAGTGATGGGCAACGTATCAAGTCTGAAGACAGCTTCCTAAGTTGGCGTTTCCGATGTCCATAATGTCTAATGAGGACAGACACAGTCTGCACAGGCCTGACATAGCTTCCTAGAGCCTGGAAGCCCTGGCACCTGGTTCTGGTCAGGCTCCTCGTTGCCTTTACTAATAATAGCAACGAAATACATATATTTTTTTTAATCTTTCTTTTTTTTTTTTTCTTTTTTTCTTTTTTTTTTTTTTTTTCCACCAGGCACCTTCATAGGAATAATAGTAAAAAGTGAAATAAGAAAAAACTCTGGCCAGGTCACCTGATGGATAAGATGCCTTCCATAAAAGGAGCCCCTCGGGGCTCAGGCATTCTTCAGCCACGTTCACCTGACCAAGCCCGCCTTGCTGTGGCATTTTGTGAAGGGCAATGAACGTCACGCTGCCCAAGCACAAGAGCTGTAGCTGAAGTGTGTGAGTGAGGAGCGGGCAGCGAAGGCACACCCTGCTCGACATCCAGCTGCCAGGATCCTCTGCTTCCCTGGGTAGCATGGGGCGCTGCCAGCTCCTGAGCCCTGACCCCGTGTCGTGGTTTAACCCCAGGAGGCAGCTCAGCACCACACAGACGCTCACTCACTCCCCCCCGCACCGATGGGATAGGGGAGAGAATCAGGAGGGTAAAAGTGAGGAAACGCATGGGTTGAGATAAAGACGGTTTAATAATTAAAGCAAAAGCCGCGCACGCAAGCCAAGCAAAATAGGGAATTCATTCACCACTTCCCATTGGCAGGCAGGTGTTCAGCCATCTCCAGGAAAGCAGGGCTCCATCACGCCTAACGGTGACTTGGGAAGACAAAACGCCATCACTCCGAACGTCTCCCCTTTCTTTTCCTTCTTCCCCCAGCTTTTATTGCTGAGCGTGACACCATGGGGTATGGAATATGAACCTGTAGGAGACCAGGTGCTTTGCTACACGAGTCTCATGGACGCAGTCCTGGACCTGGAAAAAGTGGAAAAGCAACCCTCAGCAACCCAAATGTGCCAGCCAAAGCTGTGAACAGGCACGCTTACAGCCCTGGGCAGGTTTTATTCATCTGGCTGGTGCGGCTCCGGGAAGAAGTGGGAGCTCTGCCGGCGGACAAAGAGCCCTTTGCCAGCTGCTGGGGTCTGGGAGGTGCCCGGGCCGTGGCAGCCGTGTGGCCTCAATGGGACACATCCCCGTGCAGGCCCGTGTCACAAAGGGGCAGTGAAGTGGCACCCGCCCGGCGCTTGTGACCTCACCTGGCCAGGGCTTGGGATCCCGAAAAGCGGGCCAGCGAAAGGTAGTTGGGCTGAGCCGGCCTTCGGGATAACTCGGCTCCTTCCCTTGCTACTTGCGTGCCTACTTTTTTCCAAGCATTCATCATTTACTGCCCACTTCTCCTCACCTTCCATCCTCTTTCAAAGGTAATTCTGAGTTGACTTTTGGGACAGATCGTAGAGTAGGTAGACTGGGATAAAAGTATAGGCTGGTCTATACCTTCTAGAGCTCTAGGCTGAGCTATTTACACCTCTGTAGGCTGGCCAGATATGCGCTGTGGGTAGAGTTCCTATTTGCTAATTCTTATTTCTTTACCGTATGCTAGGATAGGTAAGTAGCGGGGGTGGTAGTGCAGTCTGAGGCCTTGGGCTCAGCCTAGAATGCCAAGAAGCCCACCCTGACTGACGTGGTAGGAAGGGAGACAGAAAAGGAGCACAGCAAAGGCAGCCGTTAAAGTAGCGGCCGAAAGCTGGTCACCCCTGCATACAAGGTGGGAAGATGTGAGCTGGAGAGCCAGAGGGCTCTGCCGCTAACGCTAGCCACAGATCAGCAGCAGGTCCTCTTCGGAGAAGGCGACACGCAATGCAGTCTTTCAAAAGGGCCTTGGTCAATCGGAGTCCTGTGACAGGGACACTAGGCCCATCAGCCTGCAGCTCTGCAGCACTTCCGCTCCAGTTTCAGTACCACTGAAACACTTTTGATGGTGGATGCTGTTCTGTGGGTTGTGTTTGGGGTTTTTTTTTAATCCTTTTGTTGAGCTACAGTTATTTCTTTGCCATCAGGTGACGGGATTGGCACTGATCTCTTTCTGGAGTGCGTCCTGACATCCTTTGTCATCCAAAGCTGTCCCCTCTGTTCGTGAGAGGAGCGATGGCCGCAATGGGGAACGACTCCTGTGAGTAACGACTTCACCAGCAGGCTTGGACTTTGTGAATCCCCAAAGGCAACGGACGTGGCTGGTGCTCCATCCCTGAACGTTGATGTGCTGGCAGCCTCGAGTGAATTCTGGGGCGTTTCCTGGTAGCAGCCAGACTTACCCAGGTGTTTTCGATTAGACACAGGAAAACGCATTTTATCACTCCTCTGCCACTATGTACAAGACTTTGAAAGATGACGTTGCTCGTAGAAAGTTCTGACATCAGTAGGGTTACTTTCTGTGCTAGGTACTTGCTTGTTTTCATCAGGTTACAGTGAGGATGATGGGGCAGAGTGAACCCTCAGCAAGTTGGCTGATGACACCAGACTGGGAGGAGTGGCGCTTAGGCCAGGGGGCCGTACTGCCATCCCGAGTCTCCTGGGCAGGCTGGAGAGATGTTCTGTCGTCCTCACACTGGCTCATCACCCAGTGCGCAACACAAATTTACACACCGAGGCGAGGTATTTCCATTTCTTTTAGTCTAGTTGGCGCAAAGGAGGGAGCTAGGTGGTAGCCCACAAAAGACTAGGTCCCCGATTAACAAAACTTCACACTATTTATATTCTGTCTCCGACTGGTTAAACGATTCTCTTGCCTCTTATGCTAATTAGTCCGCATGCTCAGTCTTTCTCTTCTTTTGGGTCGGAAGGTTTCTTGAATCGGTGGACCGTGAGTCAGTGGTCGTGATCTCCCCTTGTTGGAATTAACTCTCCTTCACCTTTAGTTTCACGCTTCAGCTGTTGCAGCCAAATTCCTGTGGTTTTGCTGATAAAACAAGATATCTCCTAACAGCCTGATTTATACAAGCCTGTCCTGGTTTCGGCAGGGATAGAGTTAATTTCCTTCCTAGTTTCTGGTACAGTGCTGTGTTTTGGATTTAGGGTGAGAACAATGTTGATAACACACCGATGTTTTAGTTGTTGCTAGGTAGTGTTCACACTAGTCAAGGACTTTTCAGCTTCCCATGCTTTACCAACTGAGAAGGCTGGAGGTGCACAAGAAGCTGGGAGGGGGCACAGCCAGGACAGCTGACTCAAACTGGCCAAAGGGATATTCCATACCATGTGACGTCATGCTCAGTATATAAAGCTGGGGGAAGAAGAAGGAAAGGGTGGGACGTTTGGAGTGATGGCGTTTGTCTTCCCAACTAACCGTTACGCGTGATGGAGCCCTGCTTTCCTGGAGATGGCTGAACACCTGCCTGCCAATGGGATGTAGTGAATGAATTCCTTGTTTTGCTTTGCTTGCATGCGTGGCTTTTGCTTTACCTATTGAACAGTCTTTATCTCAACCCACAAGTTTTTCTCACTTTTACCCTTCCGATTCTCTCCCCCATCCCACTGGGGGGGAGTGAGCGAGTGGCTGCATAGTGCTTAGTTGCCGACTGAGATTAAACCACGAAAAAGCCAGGATGCCCGGTTTGTCCAGGATGTTTCTGATTGATCATCCTTGGGATTAGATGCCATGCCAAGTATTTACTTCGAACCTCCCCAACCTTGAATAGTTAACAAAGCACTGGAGAAAATGATTGCAACATTAATCAATGGCAGTGTCCAGGTTTCGTCAGGGACAGAGTTAATTTCCTTCCTGGTAGCTGGTACAGTGCTGTGTTTTGGATGTAGGACGAGAACAATGTTGATAACGCACCCATGTTTTAGTTGTTGCTAGGTAGTGCTTACACTAGCCAAGGACTTTTCAGCTTCCCATGCTCTACCGACTGAGAAGGCTGGAGGTGCACAAGAAGCTGGGAGGGGGGCACAGCCAAACTGGCCAAAGGGACATTCCATGCCATGTGACGTCATGCTCAGTACATGAACTGGGGAAAGCTGGCCGGGGGGGCCGTTGCTTGGGGACTGGCTGGGCATCGGTCAGCGGGTGGTGAGCAATTGCACTGTGCATCACTTGCTTTCTGTATTTATTATTGTTGTTGTTGTTATTATTATTATTATAATTTTATTTCAATTATTAAGCTGTTTTTATCTCAACCCACGAGTTTTTCTCACTTGTGCTCTTCCAATTCTCTCCCCCATCCCACCGTGGGACGGGGGGGGAGTGAGCGAGTGGCTGTGTGGTACTTGGTTGCCGACAGGTTAAACCATGACAGGCAACGTCCTGCAAACTTACATCATCGCCATGCAGGTTAGACACCCCAAGGGAGGACGTCACCTGGACGAGGAAGGACACTTGCTGGGCAGCAGCCGCTGAACGTGGTCCTCTGAGGACACGGAGCCTCTGCTGCTGTGCACAGCTTGGAGGAGGGCAGGGTGAGGGCCAGGCCAGGCTGTCACAGTGGCATGCCAGCTCTCAGGAGCCTCCGAGCTGGAGCTGCTGAGCAGGAGCCACGGTTCCAGCTGCTGGCTCCCTGCCCGTCCTGCTGCACCACTCAGCACTGCGCTGCAGGCAGGGCAGGCAGGGCAGGCTCCAAGAGCGCTGCCCGGTGGTCTCCACTGACGGGCTCTTCTCTATTTTCCTTTCATAGAATCATAGAATCATAGAATCATTAAGGTTGGAAAAGACCTCTAAGATCATCGAGTCCAACTGTCAACCCAACACCACCATGCCCACTAAACCATGTCCCTAAGCGCCACATCTACATGGATGAGCCAAACTGGCCAAAGGGACATTCCATACCATGTGACGTCATGCTCAGTACATAAACTGGGGAAAGCTGGCCAGGGGGGGCCGCTGCTCGGGGACTGGCTGGGCATCGGTCGGCAGGTGATGAGCAGTTGCCCCGTGCATCACTTGCTTTCTGTACTACTACTATTATTATTATTATTATTATTATTATTGTAATAATAATAATAGTTATTGTTGTTGTTATTATTTTATTTCACTTATTAAACTGTTTTTATCTCAACCCACGAGTTTTTCTCACTTCTGCTCTTCCAATTCTCTCCCTATCCCACTGGGGGGTGGGGGAGGAGCGAGCGAGCGGCTGTGTGGTACTCAGTTGCCGACTGAGGTTAAACCACAACACCTTGTCTTCTCCAGGCTGAACAACCCCAACTCTCTCAGCCTTTCTTCAGAGGACAGGTGTTCCATCCCTCTGATCATTTTTGTGGCCCTCTTCTGGACCCACTCCAACAGGTCCATGTCGTTCCTGTGCTGAGGACTCCAGAGCTGGACGCAGTACGCCAGGTGGGGTCTCACCAGAGTGGAGTAGAGAGGCAGAATCACCTCCCTCGACCTACTGGCCACTCTTCGTTGGATGCAGCCCAGGATACGATTGGCCTTCTGGGCTGCGAGCACACATTGTCAGCTCACGTCCAGCTTTTCATCCACCAGTACCCCAAGTCGTCCTCCACAGGGCTGCTCTCCATCCCTTCATGCCCTAGCCTGTATGGATACCGGGGGTTGCCCCAACCCAGGTGCAGGACCTTGCACTTGGCCTTCTGGAACCTCATGAGGTTCACATGGGCCCACTTCTCGAGCTTGTCCGGGTCCCTCTGAATAGCACCCCGTCCCTTGGGCGTGTCAACCGCACCACTCAGCCTGGTGGCATCTGCAAACTTGCTGAGGGTGCACTCAATCCCACTGTCTATGGCATTGATGAAGATATTAAACAGTACTGGTCCCAATACGGATCCCTGAGGGACACCACTCATCACTGATCTCCATCCGGACATTGAGCTGTTGACCACTACTCTCTGGATGCGACCATCCAACCAATTCCTCACCCACCGGACAGTCCACCCGTCAAATCCATATGTCTCCAATTTAGAGAGGAAGGATCTTCTCCTACAGTGGGAGGGACTTTGCTCCCTCAGTTCCTGCCTTGAGGTCCAGCCACTGGAGAGGTGTGGGAAGAGAGGTTGCCAGTGAAGGCTGAGGCAAAAAAGTCCTTGAGAACCTCAGCCTTCTCCTCGGCCGTTGTTACCAGTTTGCCAGTGAGAAGATGGACAGTCTCCAGGGCAGGGTTGTTCTGAGCGACCACCATGATCCCAACCATGGTCACCAGGCCAGCCAGCCAGGGGAGAAGACACTGGAGAGCAAAAGACTTTCTTGGGGTGCTTGGGCCACTCCAGGAACGTTGGGTATCGCCAGGGGTGGTCTCCATTCTAAGGTGGGCTTTGACCAGATGTTCTCCAGCACCTTCAACCTCTCTTCTTCCTCTTCTCCTCTTGGATTTGACCTTGAAACTATCTCAGGACTCCGGATGTCTCCACCAGAGTGGTTTTCTTCTCAGTCAACACCCAAGGTTGAGCTTGAGACCTTCTAAAGATCTAAAGGCCACCTGGAACCATCTGAGGAGGACAAGCTTTGAGCCCACCCAAGCTCTGGAGAAGACTTGGGCAGAGGCTTCCCACCAAGGAAGGCTGGATGAGGTGAAGGGGTGTCTCAGCTAAGGGCTGAAGGTGCTGGGGGAGGTGGGGCTGCCCCACAGGAAGGTGAAGGTCCAGAAGTGGGGCTGCAGCTGGGGCCAGAGGACACGTGGGGCGTGGCGTGGGGGAGGAGAGGGTGGGGAGGGAGGGGTCTGGATGATGGACACACTTAGGGGGTCCCAAGGTTGTGCTTAGGGATCCAGGGGGACATGTAGGGGTCTGTGGAGCACCTAGGGGTTGCAAGGTTGCACTTAGGGGTGCAGGGGGGCACTTAGGGCCCTGGGGGAACTTAGGGGTCTAAAAGGGCAGTTAGGGGTCTGTACTGGGATGGAATCCAGTCTGTACTGGGAGGGGCCCAAGGATCCAGTTTTTACTGGAATGATGGCCAGTCTGTTCCTGGAGGGGATCAGAAGATCCGGTTTGTACGGAGAGGGGGCCAAGTCCGTTCTAGGAGGGCTTAAAGGGATCCAGTTTAAACTGGGACGGGGTCCAGTCTGTACTGAGAGAGGTAAAAGAGATCCTGTTTGAACTGGGAGGAGTCCCAGTCTGTACTGGGAGGAGATCAGGGAATCCAGTTTGAACGGGAACGGGGACCATTCTGTATTGGGAGGGGATCGGGGAATACAATCTGTAAAGGGATGGGGCCCAGTCTGCACCAGGAGTGGTTAATGGTATCCAGTTTGTGCTGGGACGGGGCCCATTCTCTACTTGGAGGGGTAAAAGGGATCCATTTTATGCTGGGACAGGGCCCAGTCTGTACTGGGAGGGAGGCAGGTGATCCAGTTTGTACTGGGAAGGGGCCCAGTCAGTACTGAGTGGGGATCAGTGGATCCAGTCTGTCCTGGGACGGGGCCCAGTCTGTACTGTGAGAGGGCCAGGTAATCCCGTTTCTAATGGGAGGGGCTCAGTCCGCAATGAGAGGGTTTAAAGGCATACAGTTTGTACTGAGAGAGGGCCCAGTTTGTAGTGGGAGGAGATCAGAAGATCCAGTTTGTTCTGAGAGGGGGCCCAGTCTGTTCTGGGAGGGCACCAGGGGATCAAGTTTGTACCTGAGCGGGGCTCAGTCTGTACTGGGAGGGGGCCGGGGGATCGAATTTCTACTGGGACAGAGCCCAGTCTGTACTGGGTGGGGATCAGTGGATGCAGTCTGTACTGGGACGGGGCCCAGTGTGTAATGGGAGAGGTTCAAGGGACCCAGTTTGTTCTGGGAGGGGGCAAGTCTGTACTGGGAGGGGTTAAATGAATCCAGCTTCTAATGGGACGGGGCCCAGTCTGTACTGTGAGAGGTTAAAGGGATCCAGTTTGTACTGGCAGGGATCCCAGTCTGTACTGGGAGGAGTTCAAGGGAT
Source organism: Aptenodytes patagonicus (assembly GCF_965638725.1). Taxonomy (NCBI): domain Eukaryota; kingdom Metazoa; phylum Chordata; class Aves; order Sphenisciformes; family Spheniscidae; genus Aptenodytes; species Aptenodytes patagonicus. The sequence continues at coordinate 479,932 of NW_027472016.1, forward strand.
GCAGTTTGTACCGGGATGGGGCCCTGTCTGTACTGGGAGGGAATCCGGAGATCCAGTTTGTACTTGAACGGGGCCCAGTCTATACTGGGAGGGAATCAGGGGATCCAGTTTGTACTGAGACAGGTCCCAGACTGTACTGGGAGTGGGTAAAGGGATCCAGATTGTACTGGGAGAGGGCCCGGTCTGTACTGGGTTGGTGCCAGGGGATCCAGTTTCTTCTGGGACGGGGCCCTGTTTGCACTGGGAGGGGATCAGGGCATCCAGTTTGGAGTGGGATGGGGCCCAGTGTCTACTGGGAGGGGTTAAAGGGACCCAGTTTGTACTGGGACGGGGAACAGTCTATACTGGGACGGACCACTGGATGCACTTTTGACTGGGATGGGGACCACTCTGTTTTTTGGGGGTGGGGGATCCAGCTTGTACTGAGAATGTGGCCAGTGTATACTGGGAGGGGATCAGGGAACAGAGTTTGGAGTGGGATGGAGCCCAGCCTGTACTGGGAAGGGGCCAGGGGATCCAGTTTGTAATGGAACGGGGCCCAATCTGTACTGGGAAAGGTTAAATGGATCCAGTTTGCACTGGGAAAGGGCCCAGTCTGTACTGGGAGGGGATAAATGGATCCAGTTTGCACTGGGAGGGGGCTAAGTCTGTACCGGGAGGGGATCAAGCTTGTGCTGCGATGGGGCCCAATATTCCAATGCATCTAGACCCCTCTGCAAGACCTCTCGTCCCTTGAGAGAGTCGACAGCACTTCCCAGATTGGTATCATCAGCAAACGTGCTAATGGTGCATTCAACTCCTGCATCCGGATCATTGACAAATATATTGAACAGAACTGGCCCTAGGATTGAGCCCCGAGGAACACCGCTGGTGACCGGTCGCCAGCCAGATGTAGCCCCATTCACTGTAGCCCCTTGGAGCCCTGCCCTCCAGCCGGTTTTTCACCCAGCGCACCGTGAACCTGCTCATCCCACAGTTGGACAACTTCTCCAGAAGGATGCTGTGAGGGACAGTATCAAAAGCCTTATGAAAATCCAGAAAAAGTACATCCACCACCTTCCCTTCATCCACAGGGCAGGGGACCTTATCATAGAAGGATATCAAATTAGTTCAACAGGACTTTTCTTTAAGATGGGTTCACAAAGGGAAAGGGAAAGTCCAGAGGTCCCTTCCAACTTCAACATTTCTGTGATTCTGTGAGTATAAAGGAGAAAAGTCAGACAGAAAGAAGTGAACGACACAGCCTTGACTGCCAATACAGGGGGATCCTGTAGAGAGGAGCCACGCTGGAGCAGGGGAGAAGTATGGGGAGGAAGGAGTGACAGAGATGAACTGTTATGTACTGACGGAACCCCCCCATTTCCCACCTCTGCCGTGCCTCTCAGGAAAAGACTCTTTAAAAGACCAATTTCTTGGACATTTTCTTGGCGGCAGCTTTGGAGAAAGAGCTCAGCCTTCAGGCACTGCACCTGGGACATGCCTTTTTCTTGAAGAGCTGCATTTGGACAGGTCACATTTGACACAGTGTTGTGCAAGGGTCAGATGCAACAGGATCAAGCCTCAAGAGAAACAGTATAAACCCAGAAAATTATGTATAAGTAGGATGATCACAAGGGAAAACAGCACACTCCTGGCCTAAGATAAATTCTGGGAAATGTGCAGAGAAGGGGAGGCAGGGTATTGCCAGTGAAACAGTGTCCATTGTGCCAGTTTCCATAGGGCGTCCTTGAGCTCCTGATTCCTCATGCTGTAAATGAGGGAGTTCACTGCTGGAGGCACCACCGAGTACAGAAATGACACCACCAGGTCCAGGGATGGGGAAGCAATGGAGGGGGGCTTCAGGAGGGCAAATATGCCAGTGCTGACAAATAGGGAGACCACGGCCAGGTGAGGAAGACGCATGGAAAAGGCTTTATGCTGTCCCAGCTCGGAGGGGATCCTCAGCACGGCCCTGAAGATCTGCACGTAGGACAGCACAATGAAAACAAAACACCCAAATGCTAAACAGGCACTAAGCACAAGAAGCCCAACCTCCCTGAGGTAGTCTGACTCTGAGCAGGAGAGCTTGAGGATCTGGGGGATTTCACAGAAGAACTGGTCCAGGGCATTGCCTCGGCAGAATGGTAGTGAAAATGTATTGGCAGTTTGTAGCACAGCATTGAGAAACCCACTGCCCCAGACAGCTGCTGCCACATGGACACAAGCTCTGCTGCGCAGGAGGGTCCCATAGTGCAGGGGTTTGCAGATGACAACATAGTGGTCGTAGGCCATGACAGTAAGAAGAAAATACTCAGCTGATATAAAAAAGAAAAAGAAAAAGAGCTGGGCCACACACCCTGGGTAGGAAATGGCCCCATTCTCCCAGAGGGAATTGGCCATGGCTTTGGGGAGAGTGGTGGAGATGGAGCCCAGGTCAACGAAGGAGAGGTTGAGGAAGAAGAAGTACATGGGGGTGTGGAGGTGGTGGTCACAGGCTATGGCTATGATGATGAGGCCATTGCCCAGGAATGCAGCCAGGTAGATGCCCAGGAAGAGCCAGAAGTGTAAAAGCTGCAACTCCCCTGTGTCTGCAAATGCCAGGAGGAGGAACTCGGTGATGGAGCTGCTGTTGGACATCTGATCCCTTTGTTCAGGAGGTACTGCCAAAGGAGGAAATCGCACTCACAAGTTAGGACTGCTCTGCGAAAATCTCTTTCCCTTCCCTGCCCCCCAAACACATATTGTCTCTCCCTTTCCTTTCAGGACCTTCATACATCTCCCTGGCTGGTGTTCTGCTTTTACTAGCCAAATGTGCCGTTAGGAGCAGGGCTCTGCCCATGAGCTCCCAAGGAGTCATCCCAGCTCTACAGCAGCGGGCACCTGGGAAAGGGAGTGACAGCTTCTGAAATTCACTGTTTACCTCACGTGTTATCCACTTGTAATGAAGAGGAGCTGCTCAGCATCTTCCAGCAGGAGAACCCCAGGGAAACTCCTGGACGTGCTAAAACTGTAGTGACCTGAGCAGAGACAGCTTACTCCTCAGCCCCACACACGGCACTGTCCAGAGACCCACAGGGTCAGACAGACTGATGGACTTTGCTCCCGTGGACACAATTGCGTGGCAAGACCTGCTGCATTGGTGTGTGAGCTGCATCGGCACCCCCCTTGCTTCCAGAGAGTGTGAGGGGCAGAACAAAGGCAGCATGGGCAGGAGGGAAAGATGGAGAAATGCCCCAGTGCTGCTGCTGAGGGAGGACAGGGACAGACAAATGGCACTTGGGAGTTTCTCCTTCTTAGGATTTAGCTGCTAAGGAGGTGACTCAACCCAAGACCCTACAGCCTTGAGGGCAGAAGCTCTACTGGGTGGAAGAGGAGACCAGGGGCTGCTCTGGGGAAGGCATCTGCACTGCAAGGGATGGCAGGGAGGTGCCTGAATTCCCCTCCCATGGTGATTCTGGTAGCAGTTCTGCCTCAGCCCCTGCCCATGTCTCTGCTGCCTGGAGCTGTCCCTGCCAGGAGCTGTTTCCCTGTCCCCAAGCCTCCTCCCTGCCAGTGCTCACAGACCCCATCCCACCGGCCGTGTGCTCACCTCTGCCCTGCAGACACCTCCCAGCAGCAGGGCACTGCCCAGGGGCATCTCTGTGTGTACAGGCTATGATGGGATCATCAGCTCAACCCTGATGAGGCTGTAAAGGTGATCATAAAATCACAGAATCATAGAATCATTAAGGTTGGAAAAGACCTCTAAGATCATCGAGTCCAACCGTCGACCCAACACCACCATGCCCACTAAACCATGTCCCTAAGCGCTGCATCTACACGTCTTTTAAATACCTCCAGGGATGGGGACTCCACCACTTCCCTGGGCAGCCTGTTCCAGTGTTTAACCGCTCTTTCAGTAAAGAAATTTTTCCTCATGTCCAATCTAAACCTCCCCTGGTGCAACTTGAGGCCATTTCCTCTCGTCCTATCGCTAGTTACTTGGGAGAAGAGACCGACACCCACCTCGCTACAGCCTCCTTTCAGGGAGTTCTAGAGGGCGATGAGGTCTCCCCCTGAGCCTCCTTTTCTCCAGGATAAACAAGCCCAGTTCCCTCAGCCGCTCCTCACAGGACTTGCTCTCTAGACCCTTCACCAGCTCCGTTGCTCTCCTTTGGACGCGCTCCAGCACCTCAATGTCTTTCTGGTAGTGAGGGGCCCAAAACTGCACACAGTATTCGAGGTGCGGCCTCACCAGTGCAGAGTACAGGGGGACGATCACTTCCCTAGTCCTGCTGGTCACACTATTTCTGACACAAGCCAGGATGCTATTGGCCTCCCTTATCTAGGGAGGAGTTTTACAGAGAACAACGGAGACTTAGAGAGGAGTAAGTATTTGGCTCAGTGAAGTTGCGTTGTGTTTCAGTTTTGTATTTCGGTAGCGTATCGGACTGCAGTTACGCTAAAGTGCATCTGACATAAGCAAAAATGACACAGTGTTTCTTCCAATCTACTTTTTCCTTGCGGAGGGTAAGCATCCCAAACTAAAACAAGACAAATGTGATTCTCAAACTTTCCCTAAAACTTGTCGGAATTCTAAACTGGTTTTGCTTAAATAGGATGTTCACCTTTTGCATTTGCACGCAGTATCCATTTTCTCGTATTGGCCATGTTTTGTTTCTTGGTGTCTTTTTGTAATAAAGGCCAAACTATAATTGTAATAAAGGTCAAACTTATTTTAACAGGGAAAAGAAAAAGTCCAAACTTGATGAGTTTACAAATGATTTTGCTAAGAAACTGGTGGAATATAAGAAGATTCAAAAGGAGCGTAGGCGTTCGTTTTCCAGGTAACTGCTTTACATGTCCGTAACGGAGAAGCAGATTGCCTCGAAGAATCAGGAGGAGTTCCACTCCACCTCTCTATCGTTAGGTGGACTGGGGGATTCAAGGGATTAGCAGCGATGGGAGTTTCACATGTAGGTTACTAGCTCAAATATGGCGGAGATTACAGTTGACTGAGGCTAGAAACTGAGCAGGCGTAGTTGCTGGATTTTCTGCGTCTCCCTATTCTGATTGTAACCATTACCTCAAAGCACCTCGGAGAAGATATGTGAGAGAAATTGTCGTCTTTTCCTCTGTTGTTTCTCTCATGTGGATACAAGGAGAGATTTTAACCTGGACTGCAAACTGGTGGCTTTCGCTAGGATGTTGTTGAGATTGTTGAATTTGTCTTAGCAATTAAAAGATCAGACTTGTTTGTAAGGAAATCTTAAATCGGTGAAGGATTTTGAGAGGAGGAATGATGCTAATGAACATATGCGGACTAATGTGAAATGGTTCTTTAAAAACTAACCAAAGAAAAACTTGTGGAGAAAAAACTCAGGGTAGCTGAGCTGACCAAAAATCACTTGGTCAGGCGTCTGAATAGCTCTCTAGTAGTAATGCTGTCAGTATCTTTCCTGGAGTAATGGCATTGAGTCATATTACTAGAGGCTGAGTTTAGAAGCTTTTAGGTATGACTTTTCTTGAAATGCGGTCACTATCCTTGGTTAGAGCTAGAGGTACATGCAAACTTCTGCTAGGACAGCTGGCTAGAAGTCTTGATTAAATAGTCCGACTATACTATCGTTCTAGGTCAAGGTCACGTGGTTATCACCATTCAAGGTCAAGGTCACCACCACACAGAAGATACCATTCACGGTCAAGGTCTCCAGTATTTAGAGGCCAGTCTCCCACTAAACGGACTACACCTCAAGGGGAAGGAGAAAGGGAGTATTTTAACAGACACGCAGAAGTTCCACCGTATGATATGAAAACTAACTATGGCAGATCTGTTGACTTGAGAGATCCATTTGAAAAGGACAGATATAGAGAATGGGAACGGAACTATAGAGAATGGTATGAAAAGTTCTACAAGGGCTATGCTGTTGGCGCTCAACCTCGACCTCCAGTAAACAGAGAACTCTTTTCCAGAGAGGTTTGGTCCACCTGGGACCAGATGAGAGAAGTCGCCACATGCTCGGGGACGTAGGGAGGATTATCCTGGTAGGCAGAGCCACCAAAATCGTAATATAGCTGGAAATTACCCTGAAAAACCTTCTGGAAGTGGCATCAAAGACCCTACAAAAACAAAAGAGAAGGAGGTGGAAAATCCACTGGGAGATGACAAAGGAAATAAACATAAAAGACACCGGAAGAGAAGAAAAGGGGATGAGAATGAAGGATTTCCCAGCGCTGGGTTGTTAGAAGGTGCGAGAAAACCAGGAGAGCCAGTTACAGCAGAAGATGTTAAAACGGACTCTCTGTTCATGCTCCCAAGCAGAGATGATGCCACCCCTGTGAGGGATGAGCCTATGGAAGCAGATTCTATTGCTTTCAAACCGGTGTCTGAAGAGGAGAAAAAAGAGAAGGATAAGCCAAAAGCAAAAATTGACAAGACAAAGCAGAAAGTGGAAGTGGCTGTTCCTCCTAAGGAAGATGATATAAGAGAACCAGCTAAAGCTTCCCAAGAGAAGGTGGACGCCAATCGTGAAAAATCTCCTCGAAAGGAACCTCCTGTGAAAAAAGTGAAGGAGGAGTAGCCCAAGACAGACAGTGTTAAAACATCTTCCTCTTAAAAGGGTGAGAATATTTTGATACTATCCTGTAAAGAGGATTTGCCAGCGTGGGAAGCTAGAACGGGAGTACCTGATCAGCCTCAACGTAACGTTGCAGGATTACTCATCTTCAAGACGCAAAGAAGAAGCATTCAGAAGCTGTTTACCCTTTTTCATATGTTTCATTAATTTTGTGTTGGAAACTAAGACAATTTTCACAGAAGAATTTAATTGGCTGTAAGTTATGGACATTTCAGGGGGGGGTGCGACAGCTGAAATAGAAGCATTTCTGGAACATGGGCAATTGCGTGGCTATTTTTCTCTTTGTTTACAAGCATGTGTATAAACACAAATCACATGTTCATAAATAACGTTAACATTCTTTTAGCCTTGTGTGTTCCCGGGCATGTCTGTATGGCATTTCTAAGTAGCATCTTACCACAAGCTAACACAGATGTCTAAAAAAAAAAAAACAAACAAAAAAGGAAAAATCCTGCAGTGGGAGGGAAGCCTTAGTGTTAGTTAGAACTAATTAAAGTAAATGAAAGACAAAGCAAAACCATTCCCTTCTTGCGTGCTCTGACTGTACCTGATTTGGGCTGTGGGTAGCCACAGGGAGGGTGGAAGCCTTGCGTCTCTCTTTACAAGTCCTCTCTCTCTCTCTCTCTCTCTCACTGTAAAAGCACTGCAGCCTCAGGTGCTTCTCGCATTGGAGACACAAGGAGCTTTATTCTTAAAGCTAACTTAGGTCTTGGTCTAAAGTGTGGGGGGTTTGTTTGGTTTTGTTTAATACACATATTAATAATTATAATGACAGTTCACAGTTTTTAGTATTTCGTATAAACCCAAGATGTTTCTGTTGACCCCATTGTGGGAAAATAACGGAAGATTGGCGAAGAGGACTGTAAACACGCTCAAGTGACTTGCAGCTGGGGTGTAGAAAAACACATATACCACACTAATTGTTGTTTAGCCTTGTGTGTTGGACAAGTAGAACACCTGTGTTTAGATAACATAAGCCTGTGATGGACTTAGAGGCACCCTAGCGAACATGCTTGAGATTCCTGCCCTGCTACGGGAAAGATCAAAGCGCAGTGGTAAACTACGCCTGCGCGAATCCCTGGTAAACAGGCGAAAACAGCAGGTTCGGCCATCCTCTAGCATGGACCGAGCTCCGCGGTGCCTGCGTCCCCGCTTGTGTGCCTCTGCCCGGGTGCTGCTTCGGGGATACCCCCATTGGCGAGGTAATGAAAATAAATTTACCCTTTGCATTTCAGCCGTGGTTTTGTGGTTGTTCCTGCGTCCTGCCTGTGCCGGCTCACCCAGACAGTTTACCCTACTCTGCAGGCCTGCAGAGCACATGTAGTCTTATTTCCCCCCATCTACATTGCAAGAAGGAACCAAGCGTAGGGTGCAAGATGCCATGTAACAGAACACAAGTCTGACAGAGCAGATGAGAAACTGGCTTAGCTGTAACTCAAGTCTGAAACGGATTAAAAGAAAAAAAAAAAAGCCCAACAAAGAGAGAAAGCCAGGATTTCAAAGACCTGACTCACTGTCCTGATATTGCTCGTTTTTATCAGTTGTCAGTATTTGTGCAAAGCTTGCGGCTGGAGATTGGAACATTCTTGCTAGCCCTGATTTTAAGGCTGCAGTGTAATACTTAGTATGCAATTAAAGCAAAACCAGCCAAGGTGCTCTCGGGAACAGCAGTAATGTGCATTACATAGCGACATTATCCCATGCCGAACAAGGATGGGGCAAGACAGAACTCCCTTTGGGAAACGCACTCAAATCATGTTGAAAATGCTGAATTCAAGACCCCACTGCATTAGCTACTGGTGTCACTCAAGACTGAACAGCTATCACCTGCCTTTGTGAACAAGAAAAATGAAGTCGATTGGACAGACACAGCGCACCACAGAAGAGGAAAAGTGCTTTAGGTCGAACCTCAGCAAGACAGAAGACATTTAAAACAGTTTCTTCAGCGATGCTTGTTACCAGAGAGAGCCGCAGGAGTTTAACCACGTCTAGTGGAGAACAAACGCCCCGTGGGTCCAAGCGTGCTGGTATCAAGAAGGAAAGGTGGGCTGTAGTGGTTTAATGTCCTTTATTAAGTTAAAAAAGGGAAGCCTAGCAAGGCAGAGCAAAGCTTCAAGTCACCAGTGCCTGGGGAACCACTTCACCAAGGAAGTGACGCCAAGCACACTCTGACCTACACCCTGGTGGAAGTTCCAGCTCTTCTGACAAGAGGATGCTGCTGCAATACCGCTTGTGGGGTCAGGCAGCACAGGGAGCTGTGCTGGGAACTAACAGAGCGACAGCCGGCTGACAAGGCAGCAGATGGTCGAGCCAGGTGTACGGAACGGCTGCCTGGATGGGAAGCTCTGCTGCATGAGCCTGTGCTGACCCGGCCCTCTTCCAGCCTGGAGGGATGCCAAAGGCACAGTGGCACAGAGCTGCTGGCTGGCTCCCTCTGGGCTGCAGGCCCCACACAACAGGGCTTTCACAGCAGGAAAAAAAACCAAAGCTCATTCTGCTAATTTTCTGCACTCTCTGTTCTGTCTCAAACATATGTGCTAAGGCTGTACAGGCTGACGTGTGTGTGGGAGAGCTGAGGGAGGATCAGCAGCAGGCAGTTAGCTCTGCCAGCCACAGGAGACGGGGCTCCTTCACCCATCAGCTAGCGTTGAGGCTGGTGTATACGCTCATCAGGGCCATGGCTCAGGCACCCTCGCCCATGCAGGACCTGACAGGAGGGCTGGCTGGGCTACCCCTGTTTCATGGGGACAGCAGGCAAGGACTCCGAGATTTCAAACAAAAGCCACTTGTCAACATTCAGTCCAGAGAAAATCCAAAGGCTTGCTGTTGGGCAGCAGACCTTGGATGTGATTTCCTAGAGAAAGCTGAAAACTACTGTTACAGCTTATTTGCTACTGTTATACAGCCATCTATAAGCGTAAAGTCAGTCCTTTTCTCCCGCTCACCTTTCTCTATTGGCTGTGTGCTACTTTGCTCTTCCTTTTCCCAGCACTGCAGCAGTTGCCACACGGTGTAACCACCTGCTAATCCCCGGCTCGTCCACTGTGCTCACTGAGGGCAGCAGGGATTTCCTCCTGGGAATACTCGGTGTGGCCAACAGCAACTGCCTGGGGAAGCAGCAGGCAAGAAAATGAACCCACCATACATAACGAACCATAACTCCATTTCCTCTACATTTCTGGGCATCTGCTCCCTCTGCTCTCACAACGTTCCTTATTTTAAAGGGCCTGATCAAATAGAGGACACTTCAACATTATCGTAAGAAAACCAGGACAAACAGATTCGTCTGTGCGTTTCTGTATCTCTCAGGAGGAAGATGCTGTATTTTTAGGTCACGATCTTTGCAACATTACGGCATGCAACCTCCAGGCATCTGAACGCTTCGAACTGAGCCAAAAAAGCCCCTGAGCTAAGACCGAGAGGAATGCCACAAAGAAGCATCCGTTTTAAGCTGATGCTTTATTTCTAGTCCTAGAGGCCACAGACAAAAAAAAATTGTAGACAATCCCTTTCCCAAATAAAAGCACACTATGCTTTCCTCTCCTTGCCTTCCCAAAACAAAAGCTTCAGTGAAGTGCTTACTGTATACGTGAGCATTCCTCACAGCACAGGGCAGACATAATGGCTATGCCTGTTGCTCCTTTTTCCATACAAGCGGATTCGTGACTCACTGCAGACTGCTGACTTCTGTGTGGTGGGATGTTTCGGCACGTTTGCCATTGGAAAGAAGAAAAAAAAGGATCGGCCACAGCTCCAGCAAATGTCGGAGCAGGCCATCTGCACAGACTCAGTGTAGCTGTATTTGTCAGCCAGTTTGTGACATTATTATTCCATATGCACACTCCCAGTTCAAAATGCTTGGGGTAGAATTTGCCAAAGTGTTACGGCTTGTTCAGTTCTGCTCCCACTGAAGACAGATCCCCATTAATTTCAGCGGGAGGAGAATCTGGACAATTTGGAAAGCTTTGGGGAAAAAAATGCCTCTCATTTAAGAAAGTTCAACTTTTCCCTTATTATACATGTGGATTTGAAACAGCTCTCACGTTCCAGGGTTCTTCAGGTGTTTTTATACAAAAAGAACTGGCTGAAGTGAGGACTGGACATGACAAGCACAATGGAAGGAGTCAGTGGGCACTGACCCACTGATTTTCCACTTAGGAGATGGAAAACATCCTGACAATCCTGGCGTTTGGGTTAGGTAGCAGATCAGGCCTCTTGTAGGTATAGGTTAATGACATTTAACACAAAATCAACCTGGCGTCGTTTACTCCAAAATAAAACATATTAAAGCATACAGCCCTAGTTGGGGGGGGGGAACCCCCAAAACCAACAAACAAAAACATTTCTCCAGTTTTATTCACCTAACATCTTGGGGAAGTTTTAGCGTGCAGCACCCCAACCTATTTTCCAACGTTTCAATGTAATTTAGTAGGCATTGACCTGTAGACTGGAAAAGTGAAGTACTTGTCTGAGAGCTGAGAACGCCTGGGACGTTTATGATCCTGCACATGCTCATGCAGAAAAAGCAGGGAATGCTTTTAAAGAGTGTTTGCAAAACCCACCCCTGGTGATTATTATTACCTGTTGTTTGGAAACATCCAGAGGCCCCCACCACTAGCAGGCACCACTTGTGCTGGCCATCTCTTCTAATTACCTTACAGACAGAGACAACCCCAAGGAAGAGCAAAGCAGCAGAAACAACTCCACACAACACGGTAACGCAGAGCACAGCAGAGCAAAGTTAAGGTCTCCTACATCCCAACACAGCCACACCCATAAGACTGCATTGACCCTTCACGGTTCACGCTCATCACATTGCAAGAATAAGATGTTACTTTTGTTTAATTCTGATGGTGTAAAAAACCATGATAATTCAAAAAACCCAGAACCATTCCAAACCAAGCTCTATCATTTTGCACAACATGCCATTCTCATTTCCTGCAATACTTGCAGGCACCTAGTTTGCAGACCTTAGGCTTAACACCTTTGGAGGTCAGTATTCTCTAACTGTCTTTGGACTCGTCACAGTTCACAGGCAAGCCAACAGCATGACGAGGCTGAATGGCCTGTCAGTACACCACACATTAAACTGAGGATTCAGCTTAATGAATGCTTGGCTCAGCTGGAACCGTCTCCCTGCTAAGCTAGTAAGCTTGCTTGTATGCAGTTTGGTTCAGGTTGTTTCAAATCCACAACTCGCATCCTAATTTTAAGCATCCTAACAAAATAAAACAAATTAAAATCGACCCATTGCCATGGAGTATTTACTCTTTAGCAATCTTTCTTTTCCAAAAGAAGAATGGTTTGTCAAGAAGTTTTTCAGCTACCTCTTGAGAGCTGAACCTCACTCTCCAGGGAGCTGGAAGGACTGACACATGTTGACAGCTTGCCCAGCTGACTTGAGTGAATTCAACATTTGCTGAAATTAGGAGCAGGTATCACTAGCTCCGTCTGGACTTAGTTTGGGGCTGCGGTTAGATGTTTGCTACAGAAACAGCAGTGTCACTATCGGATATCCCTGCCCTGGGGCTGCTTGTTGCAACCCCACAGCTCAGCTGGTGGAAAAGTTTGTGTGACTGTTCACCATCTGCTTCAGTGCAGTCGGCTGGCTTCGTTTAAAGAGCCCGGATTGTCAGCCAGAGGCAAACGGTCCATGGCCTCCTCCCCGGGGCTGTGCCCAAACTACTTCTATCAGGCTTCTAACCTGCCTGCAGTTATGTCTCTGACCTTCCCTTGAGACATGGCCAAATACGCTCCAAAGCTTTTTAAGTGAGGCAAACAAGGATAAAAAGTAAGCTCCCGCGTATGAACCTAGCCAAAAGCAGAATGCAGTTCTGGGCTACCTGACTTGAGGTAGCATCCTAGCTTGCCATTCCCAAACAACGTAGGGCCTGCAACATTTGTAGACCTACAGACGCTTGAACAGGTAAATACTCTAGCAAGAAATCCAAGGAGCTGCTATTACAACTTCATCTGCCAGATCACGGTAGACGAGGAGATCTTGTTCCCAAAGGACGTTGCTTCGCTAACCACCATATTATCATACTGTAAAGCAATTCATTCATGCTCATTGAAGAAGTTCTGCCAACTATAGAGCATAAAACAATGAAAGGCATTTGAAGTCAGAACTCACTTGGTATTAGCACAAGTCTAATTTTGCAAAAGTGACTGTTCCTCATCTAATTATAGAAATACAAAAGTCAATACCAAAATTGGCATGCACTAGAAAAGAACAGCTGCTCAATCCTGCTTACTGTAATGCAATTATTATTTGTGAAGCATTCAAAAGGCACAGATCTAATCCAGGGTCACCTGGCTAAAACAGCCGCATTAGATCTGAGAACCCATCAGTCAGGGGAACTACCATCGTAGCAGAAAAGGAAACCAGCTTCCCATTGTGAACTGTGCATAATGAGGATTCTTTGGAGCATCCTTTTGTCTTGTAGAATTACTGGTACGTCCTTCCTTCATTTTGTGATGCTTCTGTACTGTATGTATGCATCAGTATATCTGCCACAGTCTAAAAATAGTTTTCCCTACCATATTCTCACTTCTCTACCACCCCTGTGTCACAGGTTGGTTGTATATAAAACAGCCAAATGTGTCATGAGTTTCCCCCTCCGAGAGCCTCAGCAACGGAGCTGGGTATGGAACTGGTTTTCCTGTCCTCTAACCCTTTTTTATCACGTCAGGACATTTTTGCTCCAAACTTATGATAGAGAGTTTAAATCTTGATGAAAAATTCTTGTTTGCTACGGAAAACCGGAACTTGACAAAAGTTGGCATGACTGTGGGAGGGATGGCCCTTACGCACTGGACCATCACAAGAAACAGGACGTTTCTCTCTGTGCTCTGAAGCAGCACTTCAAACAAATTGCGTTCTGAAAGCTTTGCTACACAGAATGATACTTCATTTTCTCTCTGTGATCACTCTTAACATGACTTACCTATATTAACAGGAGCATTACACAGGGAATCTTCCCGGCATCTTAGTTCAGGAAAGCAAACCATGCTAAAGGACAGCCCTGAAAAATGCGCTGAAGCCCTACGGAAACTGATGCGACGTGACGATGGCTAAGTGCTGGAATAAGGCTGGCGGGTTCTACTGCTCTAATAGAACAAGACTCCAACTGATCTCAGTGGTGTTCCCAGGATCCTTTCAGTGCCTTTTATATAACCTGGAAACCCACTGCTAGACTGATTTTCAGAATACCCTAAATGCAACGGAACAATACAGGATCCCTCACTCTTGCCACGGACAAGTTACTTGAAATCTCACATCCATACCCCCTCAACTCCCAAATGTCCCCATATACAATGCTTTCCTCCATTTTCCAAATGGCCCTGAAGGAGGGGAAAAGAAAAAAGTTAACTGAATCTCAGGAACCGAGATTATGTTCTTTTACTTGAATGTGCAAAATCATTTGGAAGGTAGTAAAGAAGCCTCCCAAATCTCTTCTCGTGTCACAGACTTCTTTTGCAAAGAACGGCAAAGCAGCAGTGGTTGCCATGCTTATCTCCTCCTGGAGATAACATTAATGGAAACCAAAACTCTCATCCTGTCTGAGCAACAGTGATATTCAAAACAAGAGCTGTAGCAAGGTCCTCAAACTGCCACGTTCCTGCAGCACTGACCTGGGAGATCCTCTCGGTTTTGCATCACCTGTAAGCTACGCTGACACTGCTACAGGGGGTCATCCTGCACAGCACCAAGCAGTTGCCCTTGGGAAGACATGCTTTCTTCTTCTCACTCTCCCTCTCAAAGCCCCCAAGCTGAATTCCCAGTGCTGTTTTGTTTTCAAAACAAATGTCAACCAAACAGTCACCTACAGCAAACCCCGAGGGAAGAGGCTTGCTTTGAACCAGACATCAGGAGTTTCCCTATCCCGCAGCTCAGTCCATGGGCCATGTGGTCAGTATGGATGCATCCTCCAGATCGCTGCGTTCTCTTTAGGACAATTTTAGATTTCTCCAATCGGCAAGGCATTTTTTCCTTGCAAACTACAAATACCTCTTACACCAATATAGGTACGAGCCTAACTGCAGTGATAGAATGCTTTGTTGTAAGTTTCTGAAATTCTTGCTGCACAGGGTAGAAACTCCTGATCTGGCTCAGGTCAAGCTCGGTTGAGCACTGGACACACCGGAGCTTGGGCAGCACAGTGTCTGTTAGGAAGCAGGTTAAATTATGCAGAGGAGAACCCCACAACTACTCTGAGGTGGGTTCTTGGTACCAAGGTACTTCTGTGACTTTTTTACTGCACTGCAGTGTAAACACAGCCTGTGATTTCCAAAAACTAAAGATCAATCTTGAAAACGCAACTCCTTGGACAGTAATAATATTTTGTCAATTAAACACACACCTCTCACCAATGGATTTGGTTTTTTTCTTTAAACCTTTGCTGCTTCTGCAGTAGCCAATAGTACAGAGGGCTAAGGATATGGCTACAAAAAAGTGGCTTCTGTTTTGTGAGCTCTAAATAAACTTGCAATTCACAGTCTTTAAGATTGGGAAAGCTTAAAAAAAGCTCAGAAACAAAAGAAATACAACATTTCAATAAGAGGCCGTTGGTTTTAACCGTTCCCAGGAGGAGGACCTGCTGACAGTATCATGGCAGAGTTTCTATAGAAGTTATTGACCTGTTTATTCCCCACTTCAAAAACAGTAGGCACGAAAAGCAAAAATAAATGAAGTGGCTAGTGACCTTCAACAGGTATTTGTAATGGCAATGCCCTCACCTGAGTAACAGACTAATCCAGCCCTCTCTCAACTCCTCACGCCCCCCCCGGCCAAACCAAACCGTCAAAACCCCAAACCCTAAAACAAGGAATTGAAACAATTTGAATGGTGACTGGAAAATCCCTTTGCCACCAGGGACTGGTAGTTCTTCTTGGCTGCAGCACAGATGCTTAGAAACCTCCAAGCTGATGGCTAGTCTGGGGAAATCTTGACTTGTGGCACCCAAGCCACCATAGTTTATGCTTCTATAAGCAAGAGTGTAATTATAACTGTATACACTGTTCTTCCTTCCAGACTTTGGCAATCAACATCATTAACTTCTCCGCCCCACTGCACCTGCGGTAATTAGTCACCAGTATTTTAATAGTACCTCTGCCAGCTGAAACAATGCTGATGTTCCACACTGTTCTGTTAAATCAGAAGGACCTGAATGGGATGTACTTGAAGAAATCTAGAGAAAAAACAGAGGGGGAGAAAAAAGAAAAACATTCTTTTACCAGCACAATTCTTTTATGTTTACCACACAGCTGTTGAAGGGATTCTTTCCTCCCTCTTCCCAAAATTCATTCAGAACATTATATAGTGAAAAAGAAGGACAGACCTGTGCATGCTGTTGTAAATAAAACCCTGCTCCACCATTGCTCCGGTGGATAATACCACTGGACACTAAAAGCTATTTCCAGATTTGGGGATCTTCTTGTCAGGACTCTCTTTGTGGAGCAGGATGAACTGAAGCACATGCTCTCTCACACATCAACAGACTCCAGCGGCTTAGCACCAATCTACACCAGCGTGCAGTCCAGCTGGTGGTGTTTTTGAAAGCTTAGTTGGACATCTGATTGCAGCATCATTCCATTGTCAGAGCTTAAGCAGGCTACTCCCGTCAGGCTACAGCACGGCCTGTTGGTGTCCTCTAGGACTCATATAAAAGAGATGCTATGAAACCAAAGTGAAGTAGGAGCCCTCAAGCCTTTGGTAACCTTGAGTGCTCCTCAGAGTACGGGAGGCTGTCTGGCAAGCAGGTAGCTGATTATTCTGCAGAATCTTTTTCCTGTATCAGGTCGTGGTCCTTTTGAGTACTTTAGAGTGTTTTGTATCAGTTTTGAGCTAGGTGCAAAGAAATGATCTTTTCCTCAACAAATTAAAAGCATCAGGCTCAGGACTGGCCATTAGTATGGAGAAGAAAATGTTCTGTTTTTAAGGACATATCCCATAATCTCTGGCCAGGCTTGCAGGTTTCTTATCCTTGCTTCCTTAGAAAGAGGTGGAGTTCTAGGGACTGGGGAACTCAAGTGTTTACAACCTTTTAGCTCCCCCTATCCCCCCAAACTCAGTTTTCGTTGCTCTCAACCAACACAGGCCTACAACATCGATTTTGCAGAAATCTACCCATCATTGCCGTAAAGGAAAGAAACAAAAAAGGTTAACAATGCTATCTCTATGTCTCCTGCAAGCTACAGCTTTTCACAGCATCTCCCAAGCTCTGACCATTACAGCTCAAGTCTCCAAACGCCGCTTACAGCCAAGCCCTGTTAGCCCTCTGTGGCAGAAGTGGCCTCCTTGTCTTGTGGAGGTGACGCGCGCACCCCACCACTGCCTCCCTTCACTCTCATGCCTCTGCACCGAAGGCTAAAGACAAAGCATGCATTCAGGCACAGCAAGAGACTCAGCAGAGCGGATCAGCAACAGCCTCCAGGCTTCAGACTGCAGAGCGGCTGCTCCAACCATTTTTAGAAACTCAGAAATTCTCAGCATTTTATAAAAAAAAATTTAACCCACTTCTGCATTTTATTTTGTCACCATCTGTGAAATGTCAAAAAGGAAGACATAGGGAAGGGGAAAAAAAAAAAGAAGATGATGTTAGTCAATCCACACAGCAGAGAGACAAAGGAGGAGCAGAGCAGTGCGGTGTGCTGAAGCGGACAGGCTCCCACGCGCCAGACGCCTGCCGCGCCAGCAGCATGGAGACAGCAGTCCAGTCCCCACCGGTGCACAGCATCTGCGGTTTGCAGTTACAGTGGCATGGCACAGGTGTCTGCCAAATAACATATATATACATATTTGTATATTTAAGACTCACAGAGAATTTCTAGGACTGTTGGGAAACCTGGCCTAGTATTCCTGATTACTGCTGACAGCTGCCAATTTCAGAACTTAATACACAACTTCATAGAATCATAGAATAGTTTGGGTTGGAAGGGACCTCTAAAGGCCATCTAGTCCAGCCCCCCTGCCGTGGGCAGGGACATCTTCAACTAGATCAGGTTGCTCAGAGCCCCGTCCAACCTGACCTGGAATGTTTCCAGGGATGGGGCATCCACCACCTCTCTGGGAAACCTGTGCCAGTGTTTCACCACCCTCAGCGTAAAAAATTTCTTCCTTATATCTAGTCTATATCTACCCACATAACTCCAACTTTCACTGCCAACTCTTCATACAGATTCCTGATGACCTCAGAGTCTTCTTTTCTCTTCTTATTCTTGGTCCCCGATTCAGCAATGCACCCTCCAGTCCTCTATAACCAAAGCGTTCCTTTTTGAATCCTGCTATCCAGCTCCTCATTAAGGACAATGCCATTGTCTCTTGCAGGCATATCTTGCCTCCTGATGCACAGTGTGAGGAAAGTGTCGTTTCCTCACATTCCAAAACTAGTTTTGAAGAGAGAATGGGCACACCTAACAAAACACAAGCGAGATCCATGGAGTACTAATAGAAAGAGAGGAAGGCAACATTTCACTTCAGAAAAAAAAAAACCTCTTCATATTAAAAAAACCCCAAACTGCAAGAGATAGATATAAACTCAGAATTCATTCTGCCGAAGTTGCCGGTCAAATGTCCGAAGTAAGAGGATGGCTCATCAATCAGCTCTCAGTGAGATTACAGATCTCATTCCCTGTCTCAACACCATCTTCTACTTTTAATCAGAATAACAATAGCCTGCAGTACCACAGCCACAAATAGCCCCTTCTTATCTAGAGGTTTAACTTGGAGATCATTAGGATCAAGTTACTACCTTTTTTACGATGCAGGTCAGCATTTTATCTACTATATTACATTCTAGTTTGCATAAGAAGCATGTGCCATGGTACTTTTCCATTCCTCCCGCCCAGAACACGCATTTCACTTCAACACAGATATTTAATAATTTCAGTATGTAGGCAAACATCAAACTTATTCATCTATTTTACGTAAAGGCTTCACCTGGGAAGATGACAGCTTTACCGAAGGCAAGGCTGGAAGAGAAGATACTGACTAGCTCTCACACTCCCAATTTCAAGGCATTCTGACCAAAAGTTTTGGATTCAAACCTTCTATTCAGCACAGAAACAAGTAGAAAGGGTTGCCCGTAAGCCTGCTCCAAGTGAGTATGTGAGAACACAGCAAAACCATTCTCAAGCATGCATTTTTCTTAAATGCTAATAACCTGTTGGACTAGCAAGGAAAAACCTACCTTGTTGCATGCTGCATCTGAGTATTTCTTCATTAAATCACTTAGAGAAAAACCTCAGAAAAACAGATGAAAGTGGAGAGTTTGGGGTTTCTGGCTTCGTTTTGTTTTTAAGATGGTTAAACTGGCAATTTTATTGCTTCAACCTCTCTGGAAGCATTTTCTTTGTTTAATAACGGATGAGAGTTTAGCTAAGTCAATCTAAGAGGTACTCTTGTTTCTTCTCAACGAAGCAGTCATCACCATCTGTTCGCATTGGCCAAACACACATCCAGTAAGACCAAGAGAGCAAGGGGTCCCATCTGCTCTGTTTCCCTCACATGGCAAGGAGGATGACAGCAACAAGCCCATGCGAGCAAACAGCCACCGCGCTAAGGAACACAGCCCGCTGCTCAGAAATCACTGGCCTGTATGATGGCTTTCCATAAAGGTACAAATGAGAAGGACAAAAGGAGGACCAAGTCCCTGCAAGATCCGAGCAGAGTGAGAAAGCCAAGAGCATAACTTGGCAACGCTCCCCAGTTAAAAAAACAAACCAACCTCTTATGAGGATGTCACGTCAACTTGGAAGAGCAGTGCACTGGCCTGCGCGCTGGCAGGACCCAACAAAGTCTTACTCCTGCGATTTTCATCATCTGTTGCGGCAGGCCACTGGGCACGCCTCCTTAGCTATAGCCTCAACAGCTTTAATTGACGACTATAGCACTTGGGACAGACAAACAGGTGAAAGGCTAACCGAGGCTGTAAGGAAGAAAGAATCCCATGCTACGTCTACATATAACGAGCTCTTTCTGAGTGACAGGGGACTCGTACTCCTGGGGTAAAGGTGTCCGTTTTAAATGACAAATCTACTCAATGGGATCGCTGTCTTCACAAAGAGGCACTCTTACTCACCCTGCCGCAAAGGCGGCGAAGAGAAAGGGAACATATGAAGAACACCCAAAACTGAGCTGGGACGGCTGCCAAAAGTCTCCAGGCACATCAGACCACAGCACACTCCACATTGCTTCACAGGTCTACTTGGCTACTGGCTAAATAACTACTTTGCCTCCCTCCCTCTTTGCTTTTGTAGCCCTGTCCATGGCTGACAGCAGCCTACTGCAAATTGCTTACCATAATTTAGCTTACTAAATGCAGTAATGCATTCATAGAGACAGGACCCAGTAAGAAGTGGCACAGCGAGGAACGGGATTTTTGCCAAACTCGACAAAGACACCCTGTGCAAATGAAAGCCCTTATATTTGAAAGAGCACAAGCAGCTTTAAGAACAGGGGCACAGGGGGAAAGCTTAAAGAGGCTCTGTAGCATTCTCAGTACTTTCCCCTGGAACAACCTAAATGAAATCAAGGCGCAGCCTTCCCGATTTCTGTCCCTTATTTCCAGACACTGAAAAAACAACCAAAAAATACTACCCTCTCCAGACTGCACACACGTTAATATTTTTTACAAGAAAAAATCGCATTAACGCTGACTTTAAAACTGTCCTCTCCACTTTCTAATTAACTTCCTAAGCACCTCTTCCACCTAACATTTGAGGATTCATACATGCACTCCAGTGTGCCAGATGAGCTGGCTCAGCGTAGTGGTACGCAACTCAGTGCACTGCCACAGCCGTATGACAATTTTCAGGTTTGTTGTTTTGCTGGTTGTTCATTTAGGAGAGGAACTGATTTTAGGTTCTGTGAAATTTTGAAAGTATGGCTAAGCCAGGTTTTAAAAGACGATGTGAAAATGCTGTAGGAAAGGCAATTCGTAACCTGTTCAACTCTGCAGATATCCACAATTGCTGTATAATTAAAATGTAAGATGGCCAAGATCTTTGAAACTAAGTTAGCAGATTGACTCGTGCAAGGCTTTGCAATAAAATTCACAGGGAATGTTCTCCAGCTTACGTCTTTTACTGGGTTTAAAAGTAACTGCTTCAGCACACGGCCTCACCCTGCTCAATTCCACTGATTTTCTCAGAACTTTCCAATTTAACTTGGAACTTTTAAAAAAGATGGCACATATGCAAACATCTCCAGGATTAGAGATATTAACTCTATTGTCTCTTTTATAGGGGTGTTTGTATTCAGGTATTCTATGGCACCTGAATCAGTAAATTGGTTTGTTCCTAACTGAACCTCCCAAGAAATACATCAAGGCCCATCCTAGCCAAGCTAAAAACACACAGTACACAATTAACTTAACATTTAACGGAAGGAAGCGTGTTGTATGTAGTCAAACCTCTGTAAGTACATGGAATGACGAACTGGGTATCTTCCCACCTCGTTATGCTCCTCCACAATAGCACCAGCTCCAATCCCCGTCTTCTCAGACACACCCTGAATATACAGTTAGCATAAGGGATTCTGTAAGCAGTACCAGACTCCCCCAAATGGGCAAGAACAGTATAGGTGTGGAAAATCAATTCATAGAGGCACACTAAACACACGGGAGAAGAAATTCTTAAAAGCAATCTTTAAGAACTTCAGTTTTCAAAGACAGGGAGAAAGGAGGAGAACTTACATACTTAAGGGTAATTTACAGGCTTTGTAAGTCACCACCTAATGATGCTGCTACATATCCTCATAGCTGTTGTGATAAGTTTCCTTTGACCTGCAACTTTCTTTTTCAAAGGATTCCTGCCTCTAGGGCAGTTGCCATTTTGCACTGCTGCAGCCTCTTCCACAGGCAGTGCAGTGTGTCATTTCGGAATGTCTTTTGTTTGTTGTTTTCCTAGATGTAAATTGAAAGGCCATTAGGATAAAACCCTCTGCAGTGGTCCTTTGGTATGGAAGCCCAGGTTCATGTTCACAAGCCCAGTAGCTTTTGTGTATGCTACAGCTGGTAGAACTGGCCAACATCTCGTCCAACCACTGGTTATTGCCCCTCCCTCCCCGATTTTCTTAACACAATGCTGTCATGAAGGTCAACATCTACTGGTGGGAATCCCTTATAAGACAGGGTGCTTAGCCATCCAGTGACCACTCTTACTGGCTCCTTGCTTCCTCCCATCCTCCCCCACTGTATTTCAGCCATCATACCTCGGTTTGTTTTACAGCTCCTGGGACTCCAGGCTGTGATGCGCTTGAAGACATCTGTCAGGAAAACAATTATGTTTGTATTACCTAACTCTTCAGTTTCAATATCTAACTTCAACATGCTAAATTTCTGATCCATCGTGCAGAAAGACTCCTGGTACCTAAGAACATGCAGATGAGCCCCAGCACGCCTGTACAATGAACAGTAGCTGCCTTCCCAGGAGACATGTGAATGGGTGATCTGTGAAAGAGTGATCTTGAATAATTTTTCACAAGAAAAGGCTTTCCTAGGATCAACAGAACAGGCTAAGACTTTTTTGAAGGGCTTTTATTTGCCCACTGGTATGTCAAAAGAGGGTTGGCAACAAAACGTAACACTACATTGTATTTCACAGTTCAGTGAAAGACCTGAGACTGCAGAACAGTGGTGCTGATAGAGCACAAATTGCTCCTTAGCACGGAAGACAAGTGTGGACAGGGACACAACACGTGCAGGTACTTTAAGATCCACCCCAGACACCAAGGGAACTGCATTTTGTACTCTTTAACTTGTGTCAGTTATTTTTGTTGCAAATGACACCTCTGATTAATGTTAGACCTAGGCACAGTACCAATTATTGTGCCATTGACACACATACCTACCACGCACTGTTTAGGTGCAGCCTCACCACAGGCTGTTTAACACCCTTGAAAAATAAGACTAGCTAATATGCATTTCTAATTACTGATCATCAGGGAGCTGCTTCTAGACCGCATCTTTTAGCGGTGCACATGAGCTTGTTTCCTGGCACCCACGGAAGTTCTTCTTCGATGGGCAGGGAAAAGCCAGCGGTCACAAGCCCTTAGCAAGAGCGCATCTTGCAGCACACAACACAATCCCTGCCTACTACCACATGGCTCTGGCACTTTCCTTCTCGGGCGCTGTAACATGAATGGAAACCATTCGGTGAGCTGGTATTTGTCTTACTCTTTAAAGGACGTGGCAATGAAATTCAAGAAACAGACCGTTATCAAGGGGAACTATACAAAGTATTACGTTGCTCAACTGACTGTGTAACTGACAGCTGAAGTATGCAAAAGCATCGTAGAAATACTGGGAGATGGATGTTGAATTATTGCCACAGAAGTATCATAAGTGACACTGGAATGAACCCATTTTAAGAAGCCTGTAAGCATTGCTTTGCATTGCTGGCAAACCACGCATTTTATTGTCCTAACAAGAAAAGCCAGCAGGCTGTTTAAGAGCCTCATCACAGGTTATGTACTTCACTCTGGCCATTACCTTTAATCAGAAATAAAGGATCAGTGCTTTAATGGCTTTCTCATACGTTTTGAAAGCCTCAGATCTGAAGCTGGAACTCAAGGTCTTGTGGGTTGATGTTCAAGCAAACAAACAAATCACATTTTCTGTGTGCTAGGATTGCAATGTATCTGCCCCGTAAGGGATGGTATTTAGGGAGGAGTATGAAGGTGCACACAGCAATGAGTATTAAAGACATGGGAGTCAGATTCACGGCTGGTGTGAAAATGAGTAATAAAAAGAAGCCCCTGCTATGACAACATTTCTTTCCATAGGCACTTACTCAAACACCACCCAGCGTCCTGTACAATCAATATTTACACAGCTAAATATTTATATTATATGTCACTTGGTTACAACCATTTCAAAACACGGAAAGATATAAACAGGCAAGTGACGCTTGCAGAGGGCCAGGATTCTTTGCAACCTCATTCTTGTCTTGTGACTTATGCCAACGAAATCCATTAAGACTTTGATGAAACAGCGTCTACTTCAAAAAAAACCCTAACAAACAAACCAAACATCACAGTTGCACTTCTACCAATTACTGGAAATAAGTTGACAAAAAGGTTGTACATTGCAAAACTAAAGCATAGTTGCATAGAGCTATTTGGTGGTTATAGAGTAGAAGAAAATTTTGGAAATTCCCAAACTACAGTTATTTTTGATGGAGTCAACGACTGAAGCAGCCACAACAGATAAAGGACAGAATGTAACATCCAAATATACTTGTGAAAACTTTGGTTACTAAGACTCCAGTCAAAAACAAAGTGCAGGAATGACACATCTCTCAATCACTGCTTAAACCACAGCTCCATTATTGCACAAGGGTTTCCACCATGTTCCTAAACACACTCTCCTGCACTTCAAGTTTGACCTATCTAGCTGAGAAATGATCCAGTACCATAAAACCAAAAAGAAGGAACAAATAAAAGCATGAATTTTAGTTAAAAATCTTGGATTTCTCTTTCAGCTGAACATCAGATGCTTCTTAAAAGGAAACACTGGGGAAGACAACCCTTTTTAAAGAAACTCACCTCTGCAAACTGAAACAATGATGACTTCTGACAAGCTTCCCTAGAACTGGTCGCACCAGACTGGCAAGTCCTCGAGGAAACCTGAAACAGGGAGTGTGGAGAGTAAGATATCCTCAAGGATATTTCTTCCAAGCCAAGAACAAGAGCCAGCAAAACAAAATACCAGGCAGCAGTAAGACAAAGCAGTCTTTAAGAGAAGATGGACAATCTAATGCTTCACAGTCCGGGACAGGTTAAATCAAATTAAAAGGTGAAAACAGAGTTCAGCGCCTATTTTAATGTCTTTGACAATCACCTAAGAAGAGAGCACAAAAATTACCAGGATTTTTTTTTTATTCCAAACTTTGCAAAGGAGTTTTATGCAACAGAATACTAAACTGATGATTTTGAGCTACATACACAGGTACCTTGTATAAGTGATGCTATCAACACTGCTACATCTGTAATTTATACTACCACTCTGAACAAGAAAATTACTTAGAAGCTAAAAAAAAAAAGTTTTTGAAGACACTGAGGGTTGCTAAGTGACAAAATACTTATTAGAAAAATATAGTAATCCCCAATCACCTAACAATAAGTAGTTAAGGGTACCAGTAGCCTAAAATTGCTCAAGTAATGTACCTAAACATCCGTTTAGGGGTGCTTATGAGAAGCAGGACAAGAAAGAGTCATAACTTCTGAAATCAAAATACAAAGAAATTACTGCTCAAAACCAACAGCCTTATTCAAATTAACACAGAGCTTAGCTGTACCATTCTTATTAGCCAGAAATGTGTCAATCAAACATCATCCTGTAAAGGAATTGTATCAAATATGATACATTCATTAAATGTCACATTTGAGTACAAAAGGTTCACATGTGTAACTCCTAGAAGCGTGAGGTACTGTTAGTATAAACGAAGGTATGTAACATTGCTCATAGGAAACTGAAGAAAGGAAGGAGGCTTTGTGGGATTTTAGGAAAAGTAACAGGATGGAATTTTTTTCCCTAACAATTTTTAATTTTTCATGACATTTCAGTTTCTTTAAAACATTTCAATGCAAATGTGGTTTTTACCTTATTTATTACCAAAACAAGTATGTCAATAGCACTTCTTAGTGAATGCACACATGAGACTTAGCTAGCAACTGCATCTCTTGCCCGTAAGCACAAAGCACCACAGAATAAGCAGGCCTCCAGCACACACAGCTTGTCCTGCTGCTTCTGCCGCTGTTTCTCCGAGATGCTTAAGCACTGCAATAGCCCCAGTGGTGTTTTGTTTCGGGAATCTGCTACCCATAGTCCCCTGAAAACACGAGATCCCAGTGTAGCGACCCACAGGCCAAGAGGAACTATACCACACGACTATTTGCTTACGTACACACTTGATCTTGTTTCTTCCCTGCCATAAAACCAAGCAGTAAAAGAGCCTCCTACAACCTATGCTTCCATTACATTTATTAAACACCGAGCAGGAGGTTTTGTCAGTGTACTATGGGAGTACACCAACCCAAAGGGTTACAAGTAACATATTTTTCAGGCCTGTCTTTTGCTTTTTCAATGGTTTGTGTCCCTGTTTGCACTGACGTAATGTTTATTACTGCTTTTCTCATGTTTCTGTGTTGGTTAAGGTGTCTGTGCCTCAGCAGCAGTGTGGATTGTACCAGAGACGCATACCGATCTTGCTGCTGTTGACTGACCCGCCTCTGAAGGTCTCAGTCTCTGCACTGCTGTGAAATATATAAGGATGCTGCTTGCATGTCTGAGCGCTCACTTGGTTATTTCAGGCCACTTCACTGCTGGGGTTCTCCCAGGAATAGCCAAATTGGGATTTAGTTCCCAATATATCTTAAACTTTCCACAGTTCGACCAGCTGCCTTACGGACCTTAGTTTGTGGTGTCAATTGAAGCAGTTTGTTGGCAAGCGGCGCCTACTCGATATGCCAATACGAAAGGGCACTATTTTGCTTAGGAGAAGCGATGTGAACGATGTGAAACCTCTCCGCTCCCTGAGGCAGGCACTGCAGGGCCACGCACGTCTGAACTCTGCCCACACGCTGTAACGGAGACCGTGGCTTCACAGCTTTCTTGTCCTACCTAGGGGCACGTCCACATGGACGTGTCGACCCACCCCCGAGCTGGCACGGCACAAACCAGCTCCAATTTGGGAGCCATCGACCCGCGCCACCCCAGGAGCACTGTGCTGGAGCGGAAGAGCCCTCCCAAGAGGGTCTATTATGGCTCAGCCTCTGCAACACCAGCGCTGTAAGGCACTCGCTCCCCGGGCGGGCACAGAGAGGGAGGACGAGCCTTCTCATTGCCTCTGAGGCCACATGCTGGGGCCTGTTCACCTTGCGGTACAGGAACCACAAGCCGTGGGACGTGTGAAGCCCAGTTGCTTACCGCTTTGTCTGTAAAGGACAGATTTTTGGTGCCCAGTAAGTAACTCAGAGGTGATTTTGTGCTTAGAACAACCATCACCTTTCCTATCAATTTCCTTTAGCTTTAAGAGGTTAATGCTGTTGCCTTTGCTTGACAGAAGCACTAATTCGAGCTTGGTTCTTCTACTCAGCTGCTCCCCCCACACTCCCAACTTGTGGGAAGTTTATTATCTCCAGGACTTCTAACTTCTGCCAGGCTGAACCTGATCAAAGTATTACAATAATTACCGGGGAGAGTGGATGCACAGATAGTGCCATGCATACATCTCATTTCCTGCCACAATAAAACGTCCTCGGCATCTCATTTCTTCTCCTCTTTCCTCCTCCCGGCTTACGCTCAGTTGCACCGAGAGATTTTTCACTTCTGATTTACACCCTGGGCAATACCACCCTGCGCAGACCCGGCATCGCATGCAAGATAACCTTTTGTTCTCAAAGAGAAGGAAACCACAAGGATACCGCCTCCGGAGCCTCCCTTTCCCTTGCAGGTTACCGTAACCTCCTCTAAAACGGATCACGCCGAACGAGGGCGAAGGGCAGCCCCCGGCTCACCTTCCGCACTGACTGATGCGAGGCTTTAACGCCGTCCTGATGTGCAGAGCAGCGGTGAGGGGGAAACTGGTAGAGGAGCCGGGTTTTGGACTACACAACAAATCCCGGGATTGCTGGGCAGTAACCGACAGACAGGCCACTCGGTGCTGCTGAAAGGCAAGCAAAGGGCCTGACGGGCAAGTAAGGGAGATGTGCAGGGAGGTGAGCGGGCAAGCAAGGAGCGCTCCTCACCCAGCTTCAGGCCTTCTGCTAATAAACCCGCTGTGAGAAAGTGAGAGGACCAGGCTTTGCCGGGTACTGCAACAACAGTAGCTGGAGCAGACCCATCTGGCGTTTCTGCTCGGGTATTCAACAAAATATGCTCATATACGCACCACAGTCTTGCATAACTGATGAAAGGACCCACAAGCCAGGTGGAAACCCAAGTCCTTTGCTTACTGCTGGTAAGGTCTGTAACTTCTCCTGCCTATCTGTTTAGTCTGCCTATCCAGCTGCTGCTTAGAAATCAATCACCTACCGATACTGAATTCTGTTATCAGAAGAAAACTCTCTAGTCTATTGAAAAAAAATTACAAAAATAGCAACATAACCAGTGACCTACAGAGATGGCGACTGAAGCCCCAAGGCAATTTTGTAAATACCGCTGTTGCGCCTCTTCCCGTCCTCCCGCTGGCGCCTGTTCTCTTTGTTACCTGACATCTGGGCTTCCAACAACTCAAAGGTTAAACAACGGACTTGAAAAGTCCCTGTACGTCCATCCAACATACACTTGACAGAAAATCAGTGGGTGTTGAATACATTTACGTGGGATTAGCAGACCTCTAAGCATCATTTCCCTCATCTTCTCCCAAGTTCTGAGCAAACTATGCCACTGCTGCCTTCCTTTACCTTAACCGTTTTTAAGATGATAATAGGATTTAAAACCTGTGCTTACAAGGCCACCCAAGTCTGCATAATCACACATACACACAAGCAGTCACACTGCACGTTGACAGGCAATCTTCACTAACTCTGGCGGTCCCCCAGTTTAAGAACCACATATATGCACGTGTATCTTACACGTACACGCACACTCTTTAATGATAACGAAGACTACATGAGATCATTCAGAGCATTCTTTTAAAAATTACACTGCATCTGTCCTTTGTTTAAATAGAAATGCCAGGGGTTTAGATAGATGACATATTTATATAATGACAAGCATATAAAAACAGTCTGTGTATTTTCCATAATGAAGCAACTACTGGACCTCTTCACTGACAATAAATACCTCAACCATTACCTGAGTACCCCCCGCCAATACCAACTCTAATGCAACATAACTAAGAAACCACCACTGAAGAGGAAAGCAGCTTATCAATTCTGCTATTAATTCTTGAGCTTTTCTTACTGAGCCTGTCAGACCACCTCCTAGCACGTTCTGCTAACCTCCCAAACACTGGTTTGAGCGTGAAACAGTTCTCAAACATAAGCATGGAAATCCAACCACAGGTTGCCCCATAGGCATGCCAAGATGAACATCTTATGTCTCCTCTGTCCACGCTCCCGAGGATGGGAAGACAGAAGTGCAGTTCAGCTACCCAAGTCTAGATAGGTTTAGGATCTTTCCTGCATTTGGGGAAACACAAGCCTAAGAAATATTTGCTCTGTATCTAACCACCACTGAAACACTGAATCAAAGGGAAGCAAAGGAGAACGGAAGACACGCCAGGGCTGCCAAGCAAAGACACTGAGGAAGTTTCTCAATGCACAGAAGCACAGCTGGAGACGTAATTCCTGCTGACACGCAGTCAGGAGGACTGAACTTCATCCATTTGGGTCCCTTGGAGAATACCAAGCACCCACATTGTTCGGGAGGATGCATTTGACACAGGGGGGCCTCTGAAAGAATCAGAGGTGTGCAGTTCTATTGCCTGGGCAAGTGCTCTGACACTTACCTGCTTCTCAGGTAGCTTACGACAATTAAAATACAGTAACTCATTAGTAAGTACGGGCTAATTTCTGGCCCATCATGATTCTAACAACCGCCAACAAATCTCTCAACTAGCCTTGTTCAGACTGTATTTATGACAAGTTATTTTGCTCGACATGTGGGGGGAAAGCAGATTACACAGCTTGCCTCTTTGATGCAGAGGGCCAGGTTTCAAAAGAATACTGCAAGCCCAAACGAGCACAGCATAGTACAGCTTATACATAAAGTAAATATTACATCACAAGCCACATTGCATACTTCTACCAGAGAAAATGGGGTTTATGTAGGCACATGGGAAGTGGGTCTTTTGCTCAAAAAAAAGAAAATCCCGATAAAAAAAATTCGTATACTAAACCAATCACACAACATCCTTTTTGATTTGTCTCTAAATCCACACGTAGATTTCATTCCTTCACTGCCATCTGAAATCGTACTACTTGAGGCGCTTTTCATGTAAAACCAAGAAAGCTCAGCTCAGAAGGCAAAGACCCTTCTTAATGGAACTGAGCATCTGTGACTACAATAAACCTTCCCTCTCATTTAAACATAACAGCAGAGCAAAAACAGTTTTAAAGTTCCAAGCCGAGAGATTCAAAGTTTGAAAACTACAGGACATTCTCATTTTAGCACAAAATTTCTTTTCACTTCTTTTCCATTTCTTTTCTTTTCTTTTTTTTTTTTCCATTTCCATTTCTTTTCACTTCTCTGCCAACCTTACCCTAGTGCTTCTTAATTTTCAAGCTGCAGCACAGAAAGCCAGTACCCACATCTGCACAAAAACTTCCACTGCTCAAACCAGTGTGCAAAGCGTTGAGGAGCCTTGGCTCAGTCTTGGCAGTACAGGAGCAATCCATCTCAAATGCACTACACATTTTGCATTTGGGGGTATCACATACAGATAGTTAACTATTGCTGTTCCTCCCAATAACAACAGAAAAAGAAAAAAGAAACCCTCCTCGCTTCCACAGCTCTTCTTTCCAGGCTAGAGATTTTTGGCAGTGACTACCTCTTTTACCCAACATACAAGCCGGCCCAAAAAATAGATCATAAATAGTAATTAGTCTAAAGAAAGACCAGAGGTCTCTGCGCTACTGGAGATACGCAGGAACACTTCTTTTTACTCGACTCCTTCGTTAAAACAAAATGTTTGTGATGGCAACTGAACTACAAGCTTCTTTTTTAGACATAAAGACTGAGTGGCTAGGAACATTCTGCAATGCTTGGATTGCTTGTCAGCACTTGCATGGTTTCAGAACGCATATATAACGACACTGGCTGGCTGGAAATTATCAGGTATTTATTTTGCTACTAGTGCCAAGGCCACAGTTGTGTGAGGCATTACACAAGCATATGAAATCCTTGCCCAAAAGAGTTTGCAAACCACCTGTTTGTTAACACAGTCACTGCATTTCAACCCTTCCACCTGTGACAATATGCTCCCAGGGGGCAGACTTGCCTGGTCTGATCAAATATTCCGTCAGCAGAGTTAATACTGAACCGATAGAGAAACTGGGCCCAACCTCTACCTTCACCGCTGGGATACAAGACTCGTACCACAGGGCTCACACGGCAGTCCCACCTGACGTATGTGTCTTAAATTTCATTTCCCACTGGTCAAATATTCCTCTTCAGAGCTCTCTTCAAACTGAGGGCTCGCGGTAGGGGAGAGAAGAGAGTTCCTTACCTCTTGAGCAGTCAGGGCATGCTCCCCTGCTAAAAGCAGCACACTCAGGCTCCCATTTGTGTAGGATCTGTTAAAAGAGTAACACCACGGCTTAAGTTCATTCATTTCCTTGTTTAAAGAACCTACCATTTGCAGCATTAAACCCCCAAGAGACTACTTGCCACAGACACTCTAAGCAAGCTGCCAGGAAAGGCAGATCAAGAGAATCACAAAGAACCATTTCCCGACCCGCTGGGAGAGGCTTTCAAAGCAGTTTGAAGGATTTAATTGGATTTGTGCGCTTAACACCCCACTGCGTGGATTTACAATTTTACTGCCAAAGGTTTTATGTGCTACAGAGATGGATATCTTTAAAACAGCAACTGCAATGATCTCATGCAAAAATGTACACAAAGATGCTCTAATATCACACACGTTTGCCACTCAATGGATGCTCCTACCAAGGGAGTGGTTCCCCTCCGTAGCCACTGAACCAGCAAAAGGATGGAACAAAATGACATGATCAAGCTCTGACGCAAAATTTCCATTTTCATTTACTTTTAATTTAGAGCTGCATTTAGTGGTGAAAAGTGCCAGCCTGACAGCTCTGAAGCGTGAGGCGCTTGATCCTCTGCGCCAGAACAGCGCAGGCACTGGCCAGGCAAGCTGCCTGCCTACTTCTTGCCCTGACAATACAATACACAACTGAGGGAAGTAAAATGGAGATAGAAATGTTCTTTCTCCACGTATTTGATGCTGACAGCTTCTCCCCTCCAGCCTTCTTGCACCTCAGGAGCTCAGAAAACAACAACAAGAAGTGAAAGCAATGAACGCTGGCACTGCATTACTCATGGAGTGGCTCTTCCACTCAGAACAGTGGTTGCTCTTCATCATCCTCAAGACTAATTGTCTGGTTTTGGGGGAGTGCCTTGGAAGCAATGCAGGGGCCCAATTTAACAGTGTCATCTGGAGAGAGGGAGACAGCCTGTGGCCCAAATGTCTCGCACAACAGCCACAGCGTGAGAGAAAGGGAAGCACTATCCTTGCTGTATTGCTGACACACCAACCTCAGGAACGATGAGACACCAAAGAGAAGTAACTTCCATCAGGTCTCACTAAGCGTGCACTCACGTTTTCCAATTTCCTTTCACTAAACTATACAAAACCTCTCTCCACAACAATAAATTACACGTGCCCATCCCTGGAATGGAGGCCAACTGCCACAATTACCCTTGTCCGTTTGGCTGCATTTTGTTCTGCAAAATTTGGATGCAGAAGAGCTGCATCCAAAATGCCCACTGGGAAATCCCCTGGCCCATTCCCACTCGTGAGCAGTGACAAGGAACTTGTTGAGCTTTTCAGCTGACACGGGCCAAACCTGTACCTGTAAACCTCCAAAGGATTCAGCACTACAGATGATCAAGGTCCAGTTCATGGGAACACTCACTGGTGCTGTTTAATTCAATACCACAGATGCTGCCAAAAGTTCTCCCTCAGACAGCACCTCACGCTAACATACACAGGGCAGGTTTTTCTAATACTCTCTTAGAACAGCAGTAAACAGAAGCAGAGGAAAGCAGGGTGAAGAAACCAAGCTCATCCATTACCTCAAGGATAGAAGAGTGGCTCATTATCTTAAGAAGACAGCCTAAAGAGCATCTGGCTTCAAACCCAGTGTTCAACTGGAATTAATTTTTTCCGTTACTGTGATGAACAGGTAGGGAGTGTGGAGCGGTTTTTTGGCTGGGTTTTTTTATCTTTTTAAACGTCTTATTTTTACATTAAAAAGGGAACGAAAGGTATTAAGCGTCTACAAAGAGACAAGGCACTATCAGAAGTGCAGGATCTAGTAACAAGAAGTGACTGAAGAAGTGGAGACGGAAAATGCGAAGGGTCAGCAAGTACCTAAGCACAATTCACAAGCGAAGTGATCCTGTCAGCATAGCACTTCTTGCCATCAAAAGACTTGATCAGCAACATTTCAGTCCTTCAAACAAGACGACATCAGAGCAATTCAAAAGTGAAAAGGGAACACATATCTTGAAAGACAATGCCTGAAGAGGCAGTTCATTTGGAGGAAGGGGAGATTGGAAGAGACCTCCAGGCCCATCCTAAACTTGATGAACTCCATATGAAGCAAGAAGGGGTTGGCTGGTTGCTTTCTACTTCCTTTATTTCCATTGGAAGGCTGTGGCAGAACCCAAATCTTCTCAGCAGTAAGAGTTTGCTTCCAGTTTTCAGCTTAAATTTACTCAGGGCCAGGTGGTACTCATTTCTTCTGGTGCCCACACCTTCAAGCTCAGGAACTGTTCTCCCTAAGTGCTATTTCCCTCTTCTGCATTTACAGGAGTCTCTCCACTCTTCTTCCACTTGCTCTTCTAGCCTAAGCAAATCAAGAACTCCTGATATTGTCACGCATGTCCATCTCCCATGTCCCCGCAATCCCTGCAGCTCTCCTCTCCAGTTATTGCAGGGGGAGTTCATCTTCCTTGTACGTGAAGGACCAGCAGGACAACCACGTCAGATGAGCTGTGCCCTGTTCAATGGCATTAACTCTCCTCTACAGTTCCTGAAAATACTTGGCCTGACACACTGCGGTATAGCGCTTTCTTACACCCACATCACACTGTTGGCTCCCAGCTGCTCTCTTGGGCTTCCCTTTAGCTACCTGTAGGTCTTCTTCCCTCTCCTCAGTTTTGGCCAGCTAAAGAACATCCAACTCATGGCTCTAAAATTCTTCCCCCTCTTCTAAGTATCTTCTTGGTGGTCTCAGCTTTCTGCCCTTCAAGTAAGTAGCTTATCATAACAGGACAAGGATAGCACTGTTTTCTCCCCGAGTAAGCAAACACTTAAACTGTTTATTCAACTATAAAAATTAAA
Organism: Aptenodytes patagonicus; assembly: GCF_965638725.1. Lineage (NCBI taxonomy): Eukaryota > Metazoa > Chordata > Aves > Sphenisciformes > Spheniscidae > Aptenodytes > Aptenodytes patagonicus. The sequence goes on from NW_027472016.1 coordinate 513,564, forward strand.
GAGGAAGGAAAAAAAAAGACAGCTAAGTGGAAAGTGAAAGTTTAAGTTGGTGCTTAAACAACCTGGGCACTTAGGCTGCAGCTGTAGCACAGGGCTGGCACTTAGAGGTCTGATCATGATAAAACCAAAAATCCTTCCACTAAGGTTTCAAATTACAAAATCACTTCAGCTAAGGGAAGACAAAATGTATATAGACAAGCACTGCCATATGTTTACAGTGCCTTCTCAGCACAACGTTTCTCTTGTGGCACCAAGAACTTACTGGTATGAAAAATTACGACTTTTAAGAGCGATTTTAAAGCTAAACTAAACAGTTAAAACAACAGTAGTGAGAAAATAGTCAAGAATTTGACTTGAAGAATGGGAGATGACTTGTGGCTTTCTCAAGAGCTTTTACTATTGATGAAGCTTACAACCACCTCACTGTCTGGGAATGACACACTTTGTTACTATTGGTCTGGTTAGAAACTCAGCAGGCTGCCTTGTTCAGCACTGCAATTTTTCAATCAGAGGAAAGACAGAACCAAGGAAGAACTAAGCAGGAAGAAGGCCAGCAGGTACCAGGTTCAACTAACCTTCACCTGGGTGCAGAATGAAGCTTCTTTCTAAAAACAACAATTGCATCGCTGTTGGGATATTGGCTATTCTAGGAAGTGTCTTTTTTCCACCCTTTGACCTCACTAAAAAGCTTTTTGGCCCAGATGGCTTTCTCCTGCTGCAGAAATGTGGAAGTATTGGGAATCTTGCACATTGGTATAGGAAAGCTGTTGCCCACTTAGCTCTGTAGCTGTGAGGGTAGATGCTGCAATGGTCACATTCACCTGCGAACAGCAGTTGTCTTTGCCTTATGCCCTAACTTCTCACAGGTGAGCCACGTCATGAGAAAAACATGCTCAATTACAACTTCCCAGCTGGATGAGCAAGGACACCACTGGCGGGTCTGCAGGTCAGAAGCCCAGTGCTGGTGCCGCACCTCAGGCTCTTGACACATGAGAAGCTTAAAAGCGGGGTGGTTACTGCTGGAATGCCAAAAATAAAGGAGAGAGATGGCCTGTGTGGGACTTAAAAAAAGAAAGGAAGAGCTTACTCTCTCTCTAGTACATTTTCCAAAATGAAATGTCACCTGTAAAAAGCAATCAAGACAGGATTAACAGCTACCAACAAGTAAAACAGATTTCCTGGAATTATTCTGGAATCATATCATCCCTGTCCCAAGGAAGCTACCTGCCTTGAAGATGCAGGACAGTCAGTGGCATTTCTACGGCTCCTCACCTACATTTTAGTTCATCGGTTTAGCACGCAGCCTGGGTTTTAAAAGAGGTTGTACTCGATAGAAGAGTCAGAGTTGGACTATCACGTGAAGTCGAGGGGAGGAGAATAGAACAAAACGTATTTACCACAAACTGCTATACACTTGACAAAACAGTAGTCCATTCGGCATGGCAGGCTTGCCATGATTTAGATGCTGCTAACATCTCTTGTCAGAAGCTGTCGTTATTTTGTGGGCTGCTGTTATACTCATGAAACAGCCAGCCTTCATGGGCATGAGGACTGGAGTGAGACCCCTGTCATTTACCATACTCACTGACTCAGTCTGTAGAAAATAAATAAACAAATAACAATAATAACAATAAAAAAATCACACGTAGCACAAAAGAGGGCCTTCTTCAGAAATGAATGGCTCTATAGGTAAAACAATTGACTAGATTAGTTTCTAGTTAATTCTTAAGTTCTCCGTCCTCTGCTTCGACAGGTGTTGATTCAAGATCTCTCTGAACTCAGAAACTCTACAGCTGGATATCCCAGCAGGAGCGGTGGGGGACAGCAGCCAGGTAGACCAAGACCTACTACTTGTTCTTTCCATTAAGTCAATCAACCTGAAGGAGCATAAAAGTTACTCCTCTGATAGCAAAAACAGAACGGGATGAAGGGGCTTGAGACTTTTAGAACTGGTCTCCCACATAGCATAACTATGTAGCATGAAAAACTTTCTTTCAATCACATTTCACAGTTCCTTCACAGCCAGAAGGAATTTCATTGCAGGAGTTTTCATACCACCAAACTGGCAAAAAGGTACACAAGCCTTTTCATCCCTTTTGATCCTTTTACACTTGTGCCAGAAAACCATTTGCCGCTCTCCAGCTCACGATCGCTCTAAGCAGAAAAGTCCTAGCTGCCACACACTTGTCATAAACTAGGTAGGATATGACAGAGTTTCAAATACTTCAGTATTTATAAAATTAGAAACTTTAAAACGCTAAAAAGAAAAAAAAAAGAAAAAAGGGTGGTGGGGGAAATTATTTCTACCTTGACTGTTAGGTTCTTAAGCTGCCAGTATTTAACATTAATGTATTTCAAGGTCAGGATTGCAACAGTTCTGCTACTTGTGGATATCAGTGAGAGATTATCTGCCTTTCACCAGTTCAGGCGCTCCACCTAACTTACTCACGGATCTGATTTTATTTCTTTTTTTAATGTTTAAAAGGTTAGAATCTGCCCCTGCAAGGTATAATGGGCAAAAGAGCACGTTTTAAGTGCAATTAAACTATGCTTCTCTTGATTTACAGACAAAACGGTGGCTCCACTGGTATATTCACCCACAAGAATGTTAACACCCCCACCTTCACAGACACCCATAAATTATTTTTGGAAACAGTAAATTACTAAAGATAGTACAGCACTCTGTGAAAGAGAAAAAGAATGCACACAAGCAGCATTTTCCTTTTTGACTAGAAAATGAAAATCTCTAACAGCAGATGAGCCTTAACTAAAAATCAATCAAATCTGGACCCCAAATGGGGTACGGGTTATGACATGCCACACGTCTGGACTCGACTCTTGAAAGCAATCATGTGCTAAGGAAAATTTCAGGTTCTTATGCAGAGGTTTAACTAGAGTCTTGGCAACTTAATTTGGGACATGAAAGGTATTTGCACTACAGTACCATGTGCAGTAAAGAAAACTGGTCTTGCGGTTTGATTCCAACGCCGCATCCTCAAACAAAACGAGGCTGCTACGTTTGAGGAACAGGGATGGAAATCTCACCTGCCATCCCAAAGTTACGCTGTGGCATTTCTTCACTTTTTGCCACTTTCCTCGGGCTTGGTAAATCTTTTGCAGAGTCTGAAGCAAAGGCCCGTAGCTTCTTCCTGTTTGTAACAGCGGATGTCCGGGTTTTCACAGGTTGGTTTCTTGTGGGGCACCACGTGTACCCTGGATTTGCCTTCATAAATGCATCCTCGTACTAGAAAAGGAAAGGAAAATTACCAGTCATGCCAGTCACTGTCCACAGGGCAACAGAGTGCACTGCTTGTAAGAGGATTTAATACAGTAAATAATCCTTCAATATCTTGATTTTTTAACAGTTTAATCACGTCCTTAGAGTCTGACCGTCAACACAATCTAACAAGAAGAAATATTAAGAGAAGTAGAGCTGTATTCAAAAAAGTGGGGTTTCTCTTTCCTTTCCTGAGGGTTTATCACCCAGAGCAGGCTGAAGATCCTGCAATCTGCTCCCTAGTGCTTGTATGCTCACTCTGGGAAACAGACGGCTATTTGAATTCTTTTGCAGGTACAATCTTTGCTTACTTCCCAGTTTGAATGAAATGAAAACATACATTTAGCAATAAATGCAGCATGATGCTCCTTACCTTGCACTCGTTTTCTCTAATAGTTCTGTATCTTAGAATATTTGAGTATCTTCTTTCCCAAACCAGGCACTGAAAATGAACCACTACCAGCATCACCTCATTTTCAGTAACTTCCGATACATCCTCCCAGTGTTCCTTCCAAAATGGACCATGCTGCAAGGCTGCCTAAAACAAAGTGGGACCATTGAAAACTTTCTTTGGCCTGGAGCACACAGCGCACATCTCAGTTGTTTGCTATATTCCTGGTATGAGGCAGCAAAACGAACGAAGCCAGGCTACACATAGCGGGGTAGGGGGAAAAGGTCTGGATCCTGCACAGTTTGGGGGGTAGGGGGAAGGATGGGAACCTAACCTGGGTTAGGTATGGGGAAACATAACCCCCATTTTTAAAAAGGGAAAAAAGGAAGACCCGGGGAACTACAGGCCAGTCAGTCTCGCCTCTGTGCCTCGGAAGATCATGGAACAGATCCTCCTGGAAGCTATGCTAAGGCACATGGAGGACAGGGAGGTGATTCGAGACAGCCAGAGTGGCTTCACCAAGGGCAAGTCCTGCCTGACTAACCTAGTGGCCTTCTATGATGGAGTGACTACAGCAGTGGACACGGGAAGGGCTACAGATGGCCTCTGTCTGGACATCTGTAAGGCCTTTGACACGGTCCCCCACAACATCCTTCTCTCTAAACTGGAGAGCTATGGATTTGATGGGCGGACTGTCCGGTGGGTGAGGAACTGGTTAGATGGTCATGTCCAGAGGGTAGTGGCCAACGGCTCAATGTCCAGATGGAGATTGCTGATGAGTGGCATCCCGCAGGGGTCCGTATTGGGACCGGTACTGTTCAATGTCTTCATCAATGACATAGACAGTGGGATCAAGTGCACCCTCAGCAAGTTTGCAGGTGACACCAGGCTGAGTGGTGCGGTCGACACGCCAGAGGGGCGGGATGCCATCCAGAGGGACCAGGACAAGTGGGCCTGTGTGAACCTCATGAGGTTTAACAAGGCCAAGTGCAAGGTCCTGCACCTGGGTCGGGGCAACCCCCGGTATCCATACAGGCTGGGGCATGAAGGGATGGAGAGCAGCCCTGCCGAGAAGGACTTGGCGTACTGGTGGATGAAAAGCTGGACATGAGCCAGCAATGTGCCCTCACAGCCCAGAAGGCCAATCGTATCCTGGGTGGCATCCAAAGAAGCGTGGCCAGCAGGTGGAAGGAGGTCACTCTGCCCCTCTACTCTGCTCTGGTGAGACCCCACCTGGAGTACTGCATCCAGCTCTGGAGCCCTCAGCGTAAGAAAGACACGGACCTGTTGGAGTGGGTCCAGAGGAGGGTCACAAAAACAATCAGGGGGATGGAATACCTCTCCTCTGAAGAAAGGCTGAGAGAGATGGGGTTGTTCAGCCTAGAGAAGAGAAGGCTTTGGGGAGACCTTATTGCAGTCTATCGGTACTTAAAGGGGGCTTATAAAAAAGATGGGGGCAAACTTTTTAGCAAGGCCTGCTGTGACAGGACAAGAGGGAATGGCTTTAAACTAAAGGGGGATAGATTTATACTAGATATAAGGAAGAAATTTTTTACGCTGAGGGTGGTGAAACACTGGCACAGGTTTCCCAGAGAGGTGGTGGATGCCCCATCCCTGGAAACATTCCAGGTCAGGTTGGACGGGGCTCTGAGCAACCTGATCTAGTTGAAGATGTCCCTGCCCATGGCAGGGGGGCTGGACTAGATGGCCTTTAGAGGTCCCTTCCAACCCAAACTATCCTATGATTCTATGGTTCTATTTTATTCTCAAAATGCCACAGTGATGTTTTCCAAATACCTTGCAGACCAGACCAAAACAAAATTTTTGAACGTTAACAGCAATAAAAAGAGCACATTTCAGTACTGTAAATGTGTTGCTATGTAAGGGGGAGAATGGACAAATCGGAGGAACATGCCACGCATTCCACCTGCAGATGTTTGCCTAACAACTGACAGGGGCGTACACCACTGGCTGCTGTGGGAGGCTACCCAGTAAGGACCAGTGTCGACCGCAGGGAGGAGGAACCCAACACCTTCCCATGCACGCGGTAGCTCTCGATGGCAGCAAACGACCTGCAGCAAAGAGCTGCTTTATCCTGAAGTACGTGGCAGGGCAGCTGCAGGAAGTTTCTTCCGGGATTGCACATCTTCCCACCCACCCAGCTCTCATCGGTCCCAGTTACGGCACACAGAAACACCTCTGTTTCATGCACATGCCTGCACAGAAACACAGGCAGAGGGAAAAAATCCCTTGGGTATCAAATACAGAAATAGCACTGAAAACCTTGTCCTCCAATAGAGTCCCTGCAGTGTTTTCCCAGATCAAAGAACAGCACGCCTTGTGGCAGGATCACCATCGCATGTGTATCGCTTGCTTTCATTCCATCCTCATCTATCAGCTGGCACTCGCTACCTCCAGACTGTAGCAAGGATAAAACCGATTCAGTTCACAAGAAGCACTGCACCGGGTCAGCCTGCTGTGTGAAGTCCTGTATTTCTAGAAATGCCTATAAATAATAAAACTCTGCAGGGACTGCTGACCCACACACACGCTGTATTTTCTGAAGAGGGCATACGTATTAAATCTGCAACCTGAGGACTGTGACACCTCTCACCTTGCCCCTTTTCTCTCTCCCCCAGTTTGGTTGGGGAGCTCATTTCACCAGTGAAGGTACACCACAAAAACAGCCTCACAGAGGGAAAGGAAGGGGAGGGGATAAGGGAAGAGGTGGAAAGGAAACACACAGAGAAGCAGCTTTGCCTTCCCTTGTTAAAGCCACAGCCCACTCACGAATCACGTTTCCAGCCTGCAGTGTGGAAAGCACAGAATCCCTAGCAATGAAGTACGTAAGCTCTTCGTATCAGCATCGCTGCTTTGAGTAATTGAATTGTTCTGCAGAGTAATTCGACAAGCCGACAGGTTGCCCATCACATGAGAACAAGAATGCAGGCCGGTTGCGAGATGAGGCAGCAATAAGCTTTTAATCGGTTTCCAACAAGAGCAATTCAAGTGAGGTGGTGTATTAATGGATTTTTTCCTCTGCAAAGCCAAGAAGCGAACATTAACCGCACTCCCCAGAGGGGAGGGAGCAAACTGAGGGAGGGCAACTCATCGGCCCCTTTCAGAGTTTCAACGCTCAAGATAAACAAAAAAAAAAAAAGTAAAAAGGTAAACAGTGGCCAAGAAGCAGTTTTATAGAATGCATATAGGGGCCTGATCCAAATCTCAGAAAGACTTTCAATATTGATTTCCATGACTATTAGACCAAGGCCTAAAATGAAGTGAAAGCTTCTGCTTGCCAGGTCATGAGAAGATAACTTAAATGAGCTACACAGTAACAAGAAAACACCAAAGGCAATAGCGGAGCTTACTGTTTTCATCCATTCCACCAACTGTGCAGTAAACCAACTTAACACAGCCAGCCTCAGGACGTCTGGTAAAGTCACTAAAAAAAAAAAAAAAAGCTATGTCTTTATCCTGGAATGTACAGACACCACCTTGGTTCCACGCAGAGAGGCAGAGATGGCCCAGCAGGGTCATGTCCTGACGTTCCAGGTAAGATAAAAAAAAGGCAGGATATGTTTGTGGGGTTGGGTTGATGTATCCTTTCCGTTTGGTGAAAGCCTGGGGAAGGATGCGTTATGCGGCAAGACCGGTGCCACTTTAGACCTGAGGTTAAAAACGGTGCTGCACTTCAGTGCAACTCCCCGAGTTGTTTTCATCACCAAATAAAAAAAGATTTGCTTTCTCCAGTGTGGTGGGCACAGGAGCTCACAAGTGGATTCCAGCTACACCTCAGGGCAGCAGCCAGCACGTGCTTAACTTTAAATGTATGCTTAAATTCCACCAAATGGCTATTAGGGGTCACATGAATCCCAGAGATCTAACAAAAAAACCAAAAAATCCCCAGAAAATACTACACTCTGGTTTACACTCCTGAAGGACACCGGGTTCGCATTACACACTACGGTCCATACCTCACCCGGTGAACTTGCCAGGCTCCAGCCGGGAAGCCAGAACATTTGTCCCCTCCCACACCGAGGCGGCTGCCAAAGCAGCGGCACAGCACGGACAGCAAGCTCCCAGTCGGGCTGACCGCACCTGCGAAACCACTGTCCGAGCACTTGCGGGGAGAAGTGTTCAGCTCTGCCACCGAACGGCAGCAGCCTGGATTCCTCAGGCTGCTCCCGACAGGAGACACTCCCGACTGCCTGGATCTTGCCGATGCAAGGGCGTATTTAAGAACGATGTTGTTAATTTAACAATTAACAATAAATATTCATATTTAACAATGAATTTAGCAATTTAACAATATATAACAATATTTAACAAGGGAAAGAGGGCTTGAACAATAACAACCTGGCTGGCGATTTTCCAAGGCAGTTGAATATTTCCAGTCCCTGAACAGGGCAGTTGTAGTGAAAGCCCTGTAAGAATTAACAGCAAAACACACTACTCCTATTATTGCAGTAACTAAAAATGCTGGGGCGGCTCAGGGGGGCTCTGGGAGTCAGGGTGCCTGGTGCCTGTGCCTGGGGGGTTTGTCTGTGTCTCCTTCCCCTCCCCAGCTCTCGGGTCACTCCTGGCACTGCCCCAGCTCAGCCCGGCTCCAGCTGACCGGGACCCCATCGCACCGGGCAGTTTGCAGCTTCCCCCACCAACCCCGGGCGGCCCCAGCCCTCACCTCAGCCAGGCCACAGCTGGAGCAGAGACTGCGCCTCCCGAGACCAACATGGCCGCCTGGCAGCCCCGTGCCCCAGGACTACAGCTCCCAGCATGCCACGGGGCGCTCCTCCCTGCTGTCTGACCCTGCAGGGACACCGTCCCCCAGCTGGGCCCCGCCCCCCACAGGCCCCATGGCCGCCTCCCTGGGGCTGCCCAGGCCCTGGAGCCCTGGTGGAGCAGGGAGGAGGAGGAGAGAGGGACAGAGCGGCAGAGAGGGGTGGGGCAGGGCGGTGGGGGGCAGGAGAGGGACGGGAGACGGACAGAGGGATGGGAGCAGGACAGAGGGATGAAGTGAATGGGGAGGAGGAGCTGGGCAGGGAGTGGAGGAAGGAAAACTCCTGGTGAGGAGCCGGCAGAGGGACAGAGCGGGAAAGAGCTGGAGGGGAAGGGGGACAGCGGGGTGCAGGGAGAAAAATAGTGATGAGCAGCAGGACAGAGGGACAGAGAGAGAAGGAGAAGGGCAGGAAGGAGGACAGAGGGACGGACTGACACAGGCGGGGTGAGGGAGCGGGCCAGGGGGGCAGAGAGACAGAAAAGGCGCCAGGAGAGTGGAGTGATGGAGAAGTGGGACAGGGAGCAGGACAGAGGGACGGGGTGAAAGGGTGGGAGGGAAAAGGAGGGGAGAGAGAAAGGGAGAGGCAGGGATGGAGAGTGGGACACAGAGCAAGAGGAGGACGGGAAACACTCCAGCGAGCCTGAGAAACGGAGGGATGCGGATCAGGGTAAAGGAGGCGGAGAAGGACAGAACTGCGATGGCCTGCAGGGTGGAGACGGAGGAAGAGCGAAAGGGGATGGGGAGCAGGACGGAGGCCCAGAGAGGAGAAGGCCCAGCCATCCGAGCAGGGGATACAGGCCGGAAAGAGGGGACGGGCTGCAGGGCAGGGAGAAAAAAGGCGGCCAGGAAGCAGGACATGGTGACAGAAGAAAGAGGAGGACAGGGAGCGGGAGAGAGAGATGTGGAGAAAGAAAAAAATAGCAACAGGCTGTAGGACAGACAGGGAGGAATATATATCGGGAGGGCCCGATATGCCCGATATGCCGACCGGACCCGTCCCACAGGGAAGTCTGCTGCCTCCCTGGGGCCCGGGTCAGAGACATCACTAGGAAGCTCCCTGGTTTGGTACGGCCTTCTGATTACTACCCGCTGCTGGTTATACAGGCTGGCAGTGATGAGGTTGTGGAGAGAAGTCCTGCAGCGATCAAAAGGGACTTCAGGGCACTGGGGCGACTGGTTCAAGGATCGGGAGCTCAGGTAGTGTTTTCCTCTATCCCTACAGTGGCAGGGAAGGATACTGAAAGGAGCAGGAAAACACACCTGATCAACGCGTGGCTCAGGGGCTGGTGCCGTCGGAGGAATTTTGGCTTTTTTGATCATGGGGAGGTTTACATGGCACCGGGCCTGCTGGTGACAGACGGAGTCCAGCTGTCTCACAAGGGAAAAAGGATCATGGCTCATGAATTGGCAGGGCTCATTGAGAGGGCTTTAAACTAGGTTCGAAGGGGGAAGGGGATAAAGCCAGGCTTGCTAGAGATGAGCCGAGGGGTGGCGTGCTGATGCCGGGGGCGAAATCGATAGCCCAGCTCAAGTGCATATACACCAATGCACGCAGCATGGGCGGCAAGCAGGAGGAGCTGGAAGCCATTGTGCAGCGGGAGAGATATGACTTAGTCGCCCTCACAGAAACATGGTGGGGTGACTCTCACGACTGGAGTGCTGCAATGGATGGCTACAGACTCTTCAGAAGGGACAGGCGAGGAAGGAGAGGCGGTGGGGTGGCCCTGTATGTTAGGGAGTGTTTTGATTGTATAGAGCTCAACGATTGTGATGATGGTACGGTTGAGTGTCTATGGGTAAGGATGAGGGGGAAGGCCAACGAGGCAGATATCCTGCTGGGAGTCTGTTATAGACCACCCAACCAGGATGAAGGGGCGGATGAAGCGTTCTACAAGCGGCTGGCAGAAGTCTCTCAATCGCTAGCCCTTGTTCTTGTGGGGGACTTCAACTTCCCGGACGTCTGCTGGAAACACAACACGGCAGAGAGGAAGCAGTCTAGGAGGTTCCTGGAGTGTGTGGAAGACAACTTCCTGACACAGCTGGTAAGTGAGCCTACCAGGGGAGGTGCCTCGCTCGACCTGCTGTTTACAAACAGAGAAGGACTGGTGGGAGATGTGGTGGTCGGAGGCCGTCTTGGGCTTAGCGACCATGAAATGATAGAATTCTCGCTTCTTGGTGAAGTAAGGAGGGGGGGCAGCAAAACTGCAACCATGGACTTCCGGAGGGCGGACTTTGGCCTGTTCAGGACGCTGGTTGAGAGAGTCCCGTGGGAGATGGTCCTGAAGGGCAAAGGGGTCCAGGAAGGCTGGACGATCTTCAAGAAGGAAGTCTTAAAGGCGCAGGAGCAGGCTGTCCCTGTACGCCGTAAGAAGAATGGGCGGGGAAGACGACCGGCCTGGCTGAACGGGGAGCTCTTGCTGGGACTCAGGAAAAAAAGGAGAGTTTACCGCTTGTGGAAGAAGGGGCAGGCGACTCAAGAAGAGTACAGGGATCTCGTTAGGTCGTGCAGAGAGGAAATGAGAAAAGCAAAAGCCCAGCTAGAACGCAATCTGGCCGCTGTCGTTAAAGACAACAAAAAAAGCTTTTACAAATATATTAATGACAAGAAGAGAGCCAAGGAGAATCTCCATCCTTTATTGGATGCAAGGGGGAACATTGTCACTGAGGATGAGGAAAAGGCTGAGGTACTCAATGCCTTCTTTGCCTCAGTCTTTAACAGGCAGAGCAGTTATCCTCAGGGTACTCGGCCCCCTGAGCTGGAAGACGGGGACGGCGAGCAGGATGAACCCCCTGTAATCCAGGAGGAAGCAGTCAATGACCTGCTACGCCACCTGGACACTCACAAGTCTATGGGGCCGGATGGGATCCACCCGAGAGTGCTGAGGGAGCTGGCGGAGGTGCTCGCCAAGCCGCTCTCCATCATTTATCAGCAGTCCTGGTTAACGGGGGAGGTCCCGGAAGACTGGAGGCTTGCCAATGTGACGCCCATCCACAAGAAGGGCCGGAAGGAGGATCCGGGGAACTACAGGCCTGTCAGCCTGACCTCGGTGCCGGGGAAGATTATGGAGCGGTTCATCTTGAGGGCGCTCACAAGGCATGAGCGGGACAACCAGGGGATCCGGCCTAGCCAGCACGGGTTCATGAGAGGCAGATCCTGCTTGACCAACCTGATCTCCTTCTATGACCAGGTGACCCGCCTAGTGGATGAGGGAAAGGCTGTGGATGTGGTCTACCTGGACTTCAGCAAGGCCTTTGACACTGTCTCCCACAGCATTCTCCTCGAGAAGCTGGCGGCTCATGGCTTAGACAGGTGGACTCTGCGCTGGGTCAAAAACTGGCTGGATGGCCGGGCCCAGAGAGTTGTGGTGAATGGAGTTACATCCAGTTGGCGGCCAGTCACGAGCGGTGTTCCCCAGGGCTCAGTACTGGGGCCGGTCTTGTTTAATATCTTTATTGATGATCTGGATGAGGGGATCGAGTGCACCCTCAGTAAGTTTGCAGACGACACCAAGTTGGGCGGGAGTGTTGATCTGCTCGAGGGTAGGAAGGCTCTGCAGAGGGACCTGGACAGGCTGGATGGATGGGCCCAGGCCAACTGTATGAGGTTCAACAAGGCCAAGTGCCGGGTCCTGCACTTCGGCCACAACAACCCCATGCAGCGCTACAGGCTTGGGGAAGAGTGGCTGGAAAGCTGCCTGGCGGAAAAGGACCTGGGGGTGTTGGTCGACAGCCGGCTGAACATGAGCCGGCAGTGTGCCCAGGCGGCCAAGAAGGCCAATGGCATCCTGGCCTGTATCAGAAATAGTGTGGCCAGTAGGAGTAGGGAAGTGATCGTGCCCCTCTACTCGGCACTGGTAAGGCCGCACCTTGAATACTGTGTTCAGTTTTGGGCCCCTCACTACAAGAAGGACGTTGAGGTGCTGGAGCGTGTCCAGAGAAGGGCAACGAGGCTGGTGAGGGGTCTGGAGAACAAGTCTTATGAGGAGCGGCTGAGGGAACTGGGACTGTTTAGCCTGGAGAAAAGGAGGCTGAGGGGAGACCTCATCGCTCTCTACAACTACCTGAAAGGAGGTTGTAGCGAGGTGGGTGTTGGTCTTTTCTCCGAAGTAACAAGCGATAGGACGAGAGGAAACGGCCTCAAGTTGCGGCAGGGGAGGTTTAGATTGGATGTAAGGAAAAATTTCTTTACTGAAAGAGTGGTGAAACATTGGAACAGGCTGCCCAGGGAAGTGGTGGAGTCCCCATCCCTGGAGGTTTTTAAAAGACGTGTAGATGAGGCGCTTAGGGACATGGTTTAGTGGGCCTGGTGGTGTTGGGTTGACGGTTGGACTCGATGATCTTAGAGGTCTTTTCCAACCTCAATGATTCTATGATTCTATGAATTAGAAAATAAAGACGGGGGTCAGACGGAGAGAGAGAGAGAAAGAAAAAAATAGTGCTGGGCTAAAGAAGGAGAGGGAGGAATTAAAAAATGGGGTGAGGGAGCCGGGCAGAGAGCGATGGGGAGACACCAAAAATATCAGTTGTGGGCAACTGCCCCCATTTCTCGAGCACTCCCCAGGGACTGCATGACCGGGAGCCTCAAGAAATGTGCTGCCTGCAAAAGCCCTGCCCTGGGCCCAGTCCCACGCCATAATATTGGTGACGATCATCGCCTTGCAGAGTGGCCAGGACTGGGGGAAAAAAGCCCAGCTGAGAGGAAAAAATTTGGCCAGCTGTTTTTTGTTTGGTTTTTTGTTTGTTGGTTTTGCTTTTTAAAAAAAACTCTATTTAAGCTCTAAATATAATCTGCAAGGAAAAAGGAACCAGGCGTACCAGGCTGGACACATATAAAGCTGAAACCGGTTCAACAGCTGCACAAACCACCGCTCGCTCCTGCTGCACACACTCCACCGCCTGCCTGCAGGTACAGGCAGCTGCCCTGTTTCTTGAGCGCTCCCCAGGAACAGCACCACCAGGCAGCTCAAAAAAACGTGCTGCCTGCAAAATCTGGAGAATTGCTTAATTCTGGGCAATTTTTAGGCCTGTTGGTTAAAGATTTGTCCATCGAGAGATGGCTCAGGACCACGCCAGGGCTGGTGGTGCTGCTTTCTGGATCCTGTGGCAGCGATGGGCAGAGGGACAGGTTGCCAGATCCCGGTTCCGGGTACGCATGCAGGCTGACAGGGTCACCTGTGCCTGTTTTTTCCCAGCGAAGCCCCAGCTGGTGCCGGCCCTGTGCTGCAGCCCCCAGGGCTGAGGCTGAAGGAGCCAGGCATTTCTGCAGGTGCTGCACCCTGCCGGGCCCCACCACCGGCCGCCGGCTGCCCTGGGCTTCCCTCCATTGTCTCCAGCTCTGCTTTCTGCCAACGCCGGGGGCACCGCAGAATGTCTTGCCCGCTCCCCACAGCTGTCCTGACCCATGTCTGCAGCTTGTATGTTATGTCCACGTCACGCAGCTGGTTTGGGGGTGGCAGGTCTCTCTCGCGGCACTCTGGGAATGGGGACAAAGCAAACCATACTGCTCCTTTTCGATCTTTGTCCCCAGGGAGACCCAGTTGAGACGTACCGTTTGCTGGAGCGTGTCCTGCAGGGGGGTGACAGCCGTTTGCAGAGCAGCGCTGAGACCCGTCTGACAGCAAAGGTGCCCGGTGGCTGCAGAGCAGCCCAGGTGAGCTGGTTCTCTTGGAGGCCACCAGAGCAGCCTTCCTCCGCCCCTGGTTTTTGGTGAGATACGGAGGAGCATGTGCTGCATCCAGGCCTGACAAGGGTTTCCCAGTGCCCCTGTGAGAGATCCTGCTCCCAGGAAGCACCTCCCCATTGAACAAGGGCAGTATCCAGCCACCCAGCGCTGGGTGCTGGCTGCCCTGAGGGGTCTTGCAGGGAGGACGGGGTCATCTGCCCGGTGGCTCTGACACAGAAATGATGAGCTGAAGCTGGTCATGGCGGGCCAGTTCAAAGTCTCCGAGTGCCTCAGCCTTTGTCCCTGATAGCGTTTAACCCAGGGACTTTTTCAGGGTGTGACGGATGATGTAGAGATGGAGGCTGGTGATGTCCTGGTGGCTCTGTCCCCCTCCCACTTCAAAGTTGTGATGTCTGAGTTAGTTCTGGGGCCGCCTGAGGGCCCTGGAGGAGATCTCCAGGGAGTTTGTGTACAATGTTTTGATATATTAGGGCGACAATGTCCTAGGGTTACGGGGTGCTAGGGTTACGGGGTGCTAGGTCTATGGGGTTCTAGGGTTATGCAGTGCTAGGGTAACAGTTTTCTAGGGTTGTCATATATTAGTGTTAGGGAGAGCTAGTGTTACTGGGTGCTAGGGTTACGGGGTTCTAGGCTTACAGTGTGCTAGGGTTATAGTGTGGTAGGGTTATGGGACGCCAGAGTGTAAGTGGGATAGGATTAAAGCGTGTTCTTTTTAGGGACAGGATCTGGGCTTTTTGGTCCTGGCTTCCTGGGTTGTGTGGAGTTTTTTGCCTTAGCTTATGTTCTGGATGTTTCTTGGAGAGTCCTATTTTAGGTTGTTTTCTTTTTAGGGTTTGGATAGGGGGCTCTGGTTTGTGTATGATCTGTCTTCCTGTTGTTTTTTTGCTGTTCTGGTGGTTTGTTTTGCATTTTCTGTCTTGTAACCATCGTTTCTGGTCTTGTAAGGCTGTCCAGGTCGGCCAGTGTCACTTCTGCTGTGGTCCAACTCATTTCTGGTGAGCGTCGGACTGTTTTAGATAGGTGTCCATGGAGAACGACTGCCAGACGACTAACAGGCACTTTTGGGGTGTGGGAGGACTTCTGGCCCACAGATAACGCCTGTCGGAGGGCTAAGTGTACTCCTAAATTTGTGTAGACTTCCAAATACATGGTGCTTTCTCCTGCCTCGAGGAAGAGTCATGGGAAGACACCAGCTGCACGGAAGGGCAAACATTTCCCCAAGGGTACGTGGCTTTTTGGTTTTTGCTTTTGAGTAAGAAACCTGCCAAGAGGCTGCTGCCATTAAGTTTAGTGGCATTTGGTGAAGTCCTGGCTTGAGTATTGCGTGACTTGAAACATCACTGAAAAAATGGTGGAGGTTTGTCTGCATGTTCTGGATGCTTCAGATTTGAACGTCTGCTCGTGGTGGTGACTTCATACTGTCCTTAGCTGCTATGTCAAGGCACGACATGTGCTCAGGGTGAGGTTCGTCATCCACAACAGTGGATGTGAATCCGTATTTCAAATAGACTTCTTGATCATTTTGAATTTTTGGGGGCCAAATTCTTCTCAGATCTGTTGAGTTATCCTTGGTTTTGCCTCTTCATGTAACTGGTGAAGAGCTCGTAGGAGGAGCAGGAGAAGGGTCAGTGCTGCCGTTTCCATGTTGGTCACTTGTGCTGCAGTTATCAGGGTTATCTTCCATCCAGAGTTTCTTTGCAGAAATGCCTTTAAGCGACTTGTCCGTTTTGTGAGGGGGAGGGGACTTAATGGAAGACATTTTGTTCCTCATTAGTGTGCCTCGGGGATTTACCTGTTGCTTCTTGTTTGTTTGTTTGCTTTCTATTTGCTATGCTTAATTTAAAAAGCTTACTGTAGCTCTTTGGATTTCTGTCCTTAAGGGAAGCCTCTAGGATTTCTACCCAGGAATGTCCAGAACATACTGTGCTTGTACACTGCTGTCAGCCTTCAGTCTAGAGAAATGGCTGGTGGTGGTGAAAGTTTACCAGTCACGTAGCTCAAATGCATCTGAAATATACAAGCTTTGCCCTTGTTCCGGATATGCCTGGGGGATGATCCTCAGCAGCTCATGAACAGCATGTTCTGCTGTGCTTTACCCGTTTAAAATAGTGTATCACCAGAACTGTCTTCCTTAGTACCTACACAGAGCAAGAACCTCCAGTAGCAAGGGCATGCTGACCCGCTTGGGCTTCAAAGCGACGGCTAAATGTAAATAGGTTAAAGAACCAGTCCCCTGGTAGCAGTGTGTGTGTGTGTGTGTGTGTGTCAATGTCCACCTGACCCTCCACGCTTACTCAGCATGTCACAACTTCATGTGGGTTGGATCCATCAAGGGTGGATGGAGTCACTGTAAGCAGGTGTTGTAACTGGCCAGGCAGTTGACCTAAAGAAATGAAAAATTACCTTTGAAGGGAGCAGCATGCCGTTAGATGTCGGGGTGTATTGCCTTTTCCTTCCTTGGTCTGAGCACAGAGAACTGAGAGGTGTTTCCCCCTGGGGGAGGGAAACCCATCCGACAGCCACCATCAGCCTCCATCAGCTTGTGGTCCTTGATGGAGGCGTAAGGGCTTGGGACAATTTTACTTGTGTGGTGTTTCTCGTTCTGCTCCCAGGTTTTCCCATTAACGTTTGCTCTCCGGTTTATTTGCCTTTATAGTGTTTTGTAAATGTTCTCCATTATAGCCCTGAGCCCTGCTCGACATGTTCCTTTCTCTGAAAACCCATCAATAGCTCTGGAGTTTACCTTGGGAGCAGAGAAAAGGGGGGACCCTTTAGAGTTGAGGAGAGAATTTAATATGAGAAACACTTCAGTGTTATGCATCTTCTGAGGCTGAATGTACCTGCTTTAACTTTTTTTGGTTGTTTTTGCAGTCTTTATATAATACCTACTTAAATGCTTACTTCAGCAAAAGAAGAAGAAATCACTTCGATTTCTGTGTCTGACTAAAAGAACTGACCTGAACCTATAGAAAACTGATGTGGACAGCCATTTTTTGTCGTTCTTGGGTACCGCATCTGACTTGTAGAGCTTTCCCTGTGCGTAGGGTGGTGGTTTGTACTTGGCATTGTCCAATCTTCTTTCTGAACCGAACAAGTTACTCTTTCACAGCTTTTTTTAGTAATGTTTCACTTGATGTGCAACTTCTTGCTCTTCACGTGTCAGCTAGCCAGAAGGTGAATATTTGCCAAGATGAGTATTTGCTGAGAGTCGTGGGCTCTGTACTGCTGGAACACAGGCCGGTTGTGCCTCACCGGTGCCCCCGGGTTGTGTCCCAGGCTCGGGTTACCTGCTGCTTAGTACCAATGTGGTTTTGGACCGCGTGTGGTTTCTTGGGGGAGGACGAGAATTTATGTCATCCAGTGTATTTTAGGGGAGAGATTGGGTAATGTCTGGGGTGGGAACGTAGAAAGACTCGTAAGGAATTGTAGATGTCAGCTTTAACGTATTTTGTTCACTTAGGCCAGAGTTTAAAAACCTATTTAACTACAGGAAATTATCCAGGATGAATATAAGGACATTGACAGAAATGTGTTTCTTTCATTAGAACATGGTAATTTCTGATGTATTTCGCTGCTGCTTTTCCTGCATCTCGAGGTAGATCCCTTTGCTGGTACTTCTCCAGGAGCAGCTGACGCTGTGCTTTCATGACAGCCTTTCCCTGGCCGCTGTTCAGTGAACGCTGCTGCTTCACAGACCTTCTCCGTGTGCCGCTGGCTTGCACCAGTGCGTGCTGTGCTGCTGGATGGGGCTGGGGAGCTTTGACTTTTAACTGGGGTTAAAACTCACCTGGCCCAAGCAGCGGTGTAGTTTTGGTAGCCAGTGTTACCCCTAACCTGTGTGTTACCTCCTGCAGCTCACGGTGCCGCTGCAGAAATGCATGTTCCGGCAGGACGGGGGGAGAGGCAGGAGCAGGCAGACGGGGCTGCTTGTGCTCCTGGGAACTGTGAGCGCCCCGTGGGGAGGCAGGGAGCTGGTGCAGGGAGCGGGCCCAGCTGGGAGGGGAGTGGGGAGAACGGGAGCACGCAGGCGAGGATGGGAGGAGGGAGGGTGGTGGCAATCTGGGGTGGGGACCCTGCACGCATCGGGGGAGCCGCACGGGGAATCCTCTCTGCCAAAACAGCATCGACGGGGGTCCCTGGCTCCTGTCAGTGGCAAACAAACCGGCAGGAATCATGGTCCATTTGTTGCTGGGTGCGAAAGCAGGGAAGGAGCTCGGGAAGTGTTTGTGTCAGAGACACATAAATTACATTTTTTGCTAATCTTTTTCAATTTTTCAGAGAGCTGTGAGGCTGGGAGGAAAGACGGTGGGTAGGAGGGAATGTGCTTAGTGGCATATCAAGGAGGACAAAGAAAATAAATATCTAAGTAAGGGTCAGCCTAACTGTTCTGAGTTTTGGCTGTTTAAATGTTGACCTGAACTGCGGCAACATCAGGCCTGTGTCTTGTAGGTAAAGCCTGAATGCAACCTTTTGCATCAGCCTTTACAGTGCCCAGTAACTCTTTTATTCCTGCACAAGCGTTGTGAACAGGAGTTGCCTCTTACATTGGCACGGTCATCTCTGTAGGTAATGCTGCACACGTTCATGCAGATGCTGGACAGACCAGAAGCTGTAATGCCAGTATAGAAGGGCAGCTTGGCACGAGGATCATGCTGTGGCTCTCACAACCAAGGCCATTTGTGCTTCTTTGTTATTGTCATGCTAGAGGAATTTCCCAGGTTTGGCATCTAGTGTGAAACTCCAGGGATCCTCTGTTTTTTCAGGTCTGGTGAAAGGATCGTACGTATCCAGGTGGCTGCTGGAGTCTGGGAGTGTCAGTCCACGCTCACTGCATTGCTCGCAGACAATCAGCGTGCTTGGGGGGAGTGATGCAGTTCAGGCTGTGTTAGATCTGTGCAAGGGTATACAGCAGCTGCAGAACGTGGACATTCAAGCCATGGGTGTAAACCCTGAGTAAGAACAGAGGAGGGGAAAAAGGGTCTTCAGAGGCTGTAGTCATGATCAGTTTTCTTCCCAGGGGCTCTGGGGCTTTGTGAGCAGAAAACTCTCCCTGAAACTCCTCCTCCTGAAAGGTCTGTTATGCTCTCTACCTCCTGCTCCATTTTCGATCTTTTCTACAAGAAAAGTTGGGGTTTTTTGGTTTGGCTGTTTTTTTCCCCTCTCTGGGACGTGAAATGCCTCTGTTTTGGAGAAAAGCAAGCAGGTCCCTCTGGATGGCATCCCTTCCCTCAAGCATATCAACAGCACCACTCAGCTTGGTGTTACCTGCAACCTGGCTGAGGGTGCACTCGATCCTACTATCCACGCCATCGATATTAAACTGTATAGGTCCCGGTATGGACCCTTGAGACACACCGCTCCTTGCTGGTTTCCACTTGGGCATTGAGCCACTGACTGTTCCTCTTTTGTTAAACTTTTCCGTCCCCATGAGGAGCTGGGGAGGCTGTTGGGGGCAGGGCAGAACACGGGGAGCCCCCACATTCCCTCCTGGGAGTCCCTCAAACAGAAGGTCAGAGCCGGCAACCCCAGACAGTCCTTAGCAGCCAACAGACAGAACGGACCGTGGTGCTGCCAGTGCTGCAGCTCCCACCGCATGGCCCCTGGGCCCCCCCTGGTGCCCCGGCTGCTTCAGCCTTTTGTCCATCCCGAAACCTTCTACCCCCAAGGCAGGGACCAACCCCGACCCCTGCAGCCCAGGGATGCTCTTGGGGGAAGGAGCAGAGGTGACCGCCGGCGATCGCTCCCAGCTCTCTTTCAGGCTCAGCCAAGCTGTGCCGACTGCGTGGGCAGGAGCAGCCCTTCCTGCAGCCTAGGCACCCCAGGCACCCCCAGCAGGTATGACACCCCCAGCAGATATGGCCATCTGTCCCATTTCACTTCCTATGAGCGAGTCTCCTTCCTGATCTGCAACCCTGTCCCACTGGCACAGCAGCTCACGCCATGGGAAGTGCCCCAACCACAAGGTCCCCATGTGCCTAGCGCAGATCCGGGGGATGTCAGTGATCGGGGCCGGCTCAGCAGGTGCCCCTGGAGGGTCCCCCCGGCCCAGCACGGCTCCCACTCACCCGCGCAGGTCTGCAGATGGCTCCATGCAGCTGCTTCTTCAATGCCCAGGTCTTCTGCATCCAGTGGACGAGCACCAACCCGCCTCCACCAGCCACTGGCACGCTTGGCCACGGTGCCGCTGCTCTGCCGGGTTCTGCCCTGTGGGGCCACGTGGGCTGCGGGACCCCCCCAACCTGGGCAGCCCCTGGGACCCCCAGGGCCAACCGTGACACCTCGCACCCTACAACCATCAGGGGAGAGCAGTGGCTCCAGCCCTGCCGGTACTGCCGCCGTGCTTCCCTGGCTACCAGCACATGGAGAGGCAGTTTGCACGGCTCAGTCTCTGCAGCACGGCCACCCCGGCGGGGGCAGCCCCAGGCAGCAACGTCCCCCTGGGCAGCGACATCCTCCTCAGCCACTGTGCTGCCCCCCACACCCTAGCCATTGGGGACCCGGCAGGTGACATTGCACTGCCCAAGGAGATGCTTTGGGGTTGCTCCCTCGTCAGCCAGGATGCTCCCAGCAGCGTCCAGATGCCTGGGGACCCTGGTGGCACCGGCGGAGCCATCCCCCACTGCAACATCGGCTGCTCAACCCCGACTACAGCGTCCCTGAGATGACCAACACAGTCCTGAGCATAGAGCAACTCACTACCGTCGGGATGGAGCCCCAGGAACCATGGTGGGCAGCCTGGAGGGACCTGCCACCACCCCACCCTGGCATGTCCCAGCCTGGCATGTCCCAGCCTGGCATGTCAGAAAAGCAGGGAAAAAAGCAGAGGAGCGCCTGGCCAAACCCACCCAGCAAGCGCAGGGCTCTCGCAGCCAGCACTGGGGTGGGAGGGTGGGATTAGACCCACAGCAGGGATGAGATGGAGATGGGGGGGTGGGGGTGGGTTGGAGGGGGGTGTGTGTGGGGGTGGTGGTGGTGTAGTTGGGGGGTGTGTGTGTTATAATAGCTTTCATCACACAGTTGCTCTTTTTTTTTTTTCCATTAAAAGCCATTTCACCAGAACCACTCCGTGCCTGTGTGGGAGGGGGGAGAGAGCGCAGGGGGCACTGGGAAACGGCACCCAAGAGGTGCAAAAGCCCCGCTGAGCCCCAAATCAGAGCTGGTGAGCCCCGAAGGGCACAGAGCCGTCCCCAGGGCTGAGTCACCGCCAGCAGGGCAGGCAATGGCAGGGGGTGACTCCCCTGTCCCCTTCCCCAGAGGAAGCAGCCCTTTGGCAGGGGAGCCAGGACAGATGGGTCCCTGCAGGACTCACGGACACAGCCCCACGCAGAAAGCAGCACTGAGCCCCTGGGACAAGGACAGACCTGGGGGGCTGGAGGCAGGACAGACACCCATGACAACAAGGGCTGCAACGCCTTCATCTTGAACACAACCTGTGTCCCCTCCAGCAGGGACAGGGCTCGGTGCAAAGCCCTTAAAAGCCTCAAGACAATCACAGCCTTCCTCGGGTCCCACCACCCTCAGCTCCAGAGCCTGGCTTTGCTTCATTGCCACAGTAAAATAACCCCAGATCACCCCAATAATGCCGAGGGTGGGAGCTGCAGGCCAGGCAGGGACCCTGCTCCCCTTGCCTGGCTGCACCTTGGGCAGCTGCAGGACCAGGATGGGGGAAAATACAATTGAAAATAAAATCATTGCACTGGCCAGAAAGTGCCTGGAAACCTCATCTCTATTGACCATTTCCCATCCGAGCTCCACAACTTGGGGCCGATGCAGCCAACGGCGCCTTCAGGAAGCGGCCTCACCTTTCCGGGTCTGGCTTGTGGAAGGTGCAGGGTGAGGTCCCCAGTGCCAGGTGTCGGGGGGGGCTGAGCCCCACCTTAGGGTAGTCCCAGCAATGCTGCTGGGGTGGTGGGAGCTGGTCTGGATGCCGAGCAGGCACAGTCCCATTTGCGTCAGCATGGCACTGCGCTGTGCCGCTGCTGCTCAGCGTCTCGCCCCGAGCGTTGTCCCTGCCCCAAAACTCCTGTCCCCTGGAGCAGCTGCACCGCCACCCCCCGCAGCTCTCAGAGTAACCACAGAGAGTTACTCTGCTTGAGAGAAGGAGGAAAACAAAAGAAAAGAAGAATCCCAGAACACAAACTTCAGGGCTGACCAAAAGTTAAAGCATGTTATTAAGGGCATTGTCCAAATGCCTCTTAAATACTGACAGGCTTGGGGCATTGACCACCTCTCCAGGAAGCCTGTTCCAGGGTTTGAACACCCTCCTGGTAAAGAAAGGATTCCTCATGACAAGTCTGAACCTCCCCTGGTTCAGCTTTGACCCATTCCCAGGCGTCCTGCCCCTGGATCCCAGGGAGAAGAGATCAGCACCTCCCTCTCCACGTCCCCTCCTCAGGAAGCTGTAGAGAGCAGTGAGGTCGCCCCTCAGCCTTCTCTCCAAATGAGACAAACCCAGAGTCCTCAGCCGCTCCTCAAGAGGACATGCCTTCCAGCCCTTTCACCGGCTTTGTTGCCCTCCTCTGGACGCATTCGAGGACCTGAATGTCCTTCTTAAATGGTGGGGCCCAGAACCGCACACAGAACTCCAGGTGAGGCCGCACCAACGCTGAATACAGCGGGACAATCCCCTCTCTTGACTGGCTGGTTTTGCTGTGTTCGATGCCCCCCAAGATGCAGTTTGCCTTGTTGGCTGCCTGGGCACACTGCTGGCTCCTATTGAGCCTGCTGCCAACCAGCACGCCCAGACCCCTTTCTGCAGGACTGCTCTCCAGCCACTCCTCTCCCAGGTTAGACTTGTGCCCGGCGTTATTCCATCCCAGGTGCAGAATCCGGCATTTGGACTTGTTCAATTTCATGCCGTTGATGATTGCCCAATGCTCCCATCTATCTAGATCCCACTGCAAGGCCTCTTGTCCCTCACGAGAGTCAACAGCACCTCCCAGATTGGTATCATCAGCAAACATGGTAACGGTGCATTCACCTCCTGCATCCAAATCACTGATCAAAACAGTGAACAGAACTGGCCCTAGGACTGAGCCCCGAGGAACACCACTGGTGACCGGTCGCCAGCCAGATGTAGCCCCATTCACTGCAGCCCTTGGAGCCCTGCCCTCCAGCCAGTTCTTCACCCAGCGCACCGTGAACCTGCTCATCCCACAGCTGGACAACTTGTCCAGAAGGATGCTGTGAGGGACAGTATCAAAAGCCTTAACCAAAATCCAGAAAAACTACATCCACCACCTTCCCTTCATCCACGAGGCGGGTGACCTTATTGTAGAAGGATATCAAATTAGTTCAACAGGACTTTCCTTTTGTGAACCCATGTTGACTGTGCCTGATGATTGCATTGCCTTTCAGTAGCACCCAGGATGATCTTCCAGGTGCTGAGGTTAGACCAACAGGTCTGTAGTTCCCTGGGTCTTCCCTCATGCCCTTTTTGTAGATTGGAATAACGCTGGCTAGCTTCCAGTCAGCAGGGACCTCCCCAGACTCCCAAGACCTTTGGTAGATGATAGAGAGGGGTCCTGCTGTAACATCCACTAGCTCCTTCAGAACTCTGGGATGAATCCCACCAGGCCCCATGGTTTTGTGAACATTCAGCTGATACAGCTGGTCCCTGACAATTGCAGTGGCCACAAAAGGAAAGTCACTGTTCCCACACTCGTGGTCCTCCAACTCAGTGGACTGGGCAGCCCAAAGTCTAGCAGTATTATTAAAGACTGAGGCAAAAAAAAGCATTGAACGCCTCCGCTGCTTCTTCATCCCTATTAGTCGGATGACCATCTTCAACAAGTATTGCTCCAATGTTTTCTTTAGACTTCCTCTTGCCATTAACATACTTTAAAAAGCCCTTCTTGTCATCTGAAACAACACTGGCCAGTTTCAACTCTAACTGAGCTTTGGCCTTTCATGTTTTCTCCCCGCATAAACGAGCCACGGCTCTGTAATCTTCCTGCAAAGCCTGACCTTGCTTCCAGAGAGTGTACAACTCATTTTTCCTCTTGAGCTCCACGAGGAGTTCCCTCTTCAGCCAAGCTGGCCTTCTGCCCTGCTTGCTTGGCTTATGACACAGTGGAATTGCCTGCTCCTGTGCTTCTCAAAAGTGCTTCTTAAAGACTGACCAGCACTCGTGGACTCCTAAGCCCTCAAAAGCAGATTCCCAGGGTACTCTGCTGAATGGCTTAAAGTTTGCTCTCCTGAAGCCCAAGGTAGCAACTCTGCTGTCCTTTTCTCTCATTACACTGAAAATTTTAAACTCAACCATTTCGTGATCACTGTGGCCAAGACAGCCACCTACCATCACATCCCCCACGAGTCCTTCTCTATTCACAAATAGCAAGTCTAGGAGGGCATCTTTCCTAGTTGGCTCACCGAGTACCTGTGGCAAGAAGTTCTTTCCTACAAACTTCAAGAATTTCCAATACCTGCTTCTCACAGCAGTACGATATGCCTAGCTGATGTCTGGGAAGTTGAAATCTCCCATAAGGACAAGGGCTACCCATCCAGAAATGTCTCCTAATTGCCTGTAGAATAACTCATCAGTGCTAACATCCTGGCTGGGCGATAGGTAGTATACACCCACTACGACATCTCCTTTGTTTTCTATCCCCCTAATCCTCACCCAGAGGCTCTCAACTGCATCATCACTAACTGTAAGGGCTGTGCAATCAAACCTCTCCCTTACATACAGTGCAACACCTCCACCTCGCCTGCCCTGCCTACACCTCCTGTACAGCCTGTAGCCCTCGATCGCAGCACTCGAGGCATGGGACTCGTTCCACCAAGTCTCACTAATACCGATGATATTGTAGTTCTGGGAACGGACCAAGGCTTCCAGTTCATCCTGTTTGTTTCTCAAACTGCCTGCGTTGGTGCACAAGCATTTCAGATCTGCTCCTGCGCCCTCTGTGCTCCCAGGAGCAGTGTAACTGTTCCCACTAGCACTGCCACCCTCAGGTGATGCCACACCAACCCTCGGCTTGCCTACTGCAATCCTGTTGGTATCCCCTTCCCCCATCGATTCTAGTTTAAAATGCTCTCGATCAGCCCCATCAGTTTATCCCCAAAGACCCCTTTTCCCCATCGGGATGGGTGGATCCTGTCAGGCCCCAACAGACCTTGTCTCTCAAAGGCTCTTCCATGGTTTCAAACGCCCAAGTTTTGGTGGAGGCACCAGTCCTGGAGCCAGGTATCGATATCCTGGGCTCGCCTCTTGCTTCCAGAGTCTCCCCCCATTACTGGGAGGACTGAGGAAAATACTACCTGTGCTCCCGAAGTTTTTAGACTTCTTCCCAGGGCTCTGAAGTCTCTTTTGATTGACCTCAGACTTTTTGTTGTGACATCATTCATACCCACGTGAAGGAGCAGAAAAGGATAGTAGTCGGACGTTTGAACTAGGTTCTTCAGTCTTGTGATGATGTCCCTAATTCGGGCCCCAGGGAGGCAGCAATCGTCCCTGAAAAGAGGGTCTGGTCTGCAAATGGGTGGTTCCATTCCATGCAGGAGGCAACTGCCAATGACCATAACTCGCCGTTGTTTCTTCTCGGCACTGGTGTTCATGCTACGAGAGGTTGGTCTCTCTGATCTTGGCAGGACTGCTTGCACAGGTTCCTCCTCTTTCTCACTATGCACTTCATCTACCGTACCCAGGGCCTCGTACCTGTTCTGTAAGGGTATGGTAGAGGATAGCTTAAGGGTAAGGAGGGGTTTCTCTTACTGCTCCGTGCTGTAACCTTCTTCCACCCCTCCTTATCACTGGTGACACCGCCTTCCTCCCGGCACAAAGCAAATCTAGGACCTGCCTCTGTAGTGGCCACGCTGAGTTGGATTCTATGCATCATAGGTGGCAGAGTACGGCTCCATTGATGCATCTCCCTCTCAGACTCTCAAATACTCCTCAATGTGCTCACCTCCTCCTGCAGCTCAGCCACCAAGCAGAGCAGTTCATCTATGTGGTCACACCTCCTACAGTCTTGCTTGCAATCACTTTCCACCTCTAGGAATATCCCTTCACTCATCCCACAGCCAAAAACTGGGTGGTCGCATGCTTGAGCAGGAGCTCTGTCCGTGTGGCTGCATTGGTTCTACCAGGTGCTAGAAGCTCAGGAGAAGCAGGGGATGCTGCTTTTTGCTGGCAGCTCACCATGCTGCTGCACACCTGCCCGCTGCCATGCGCCTGCCCAGTGGGAAATACATATGCTCTGGCGTCCGTTGCAATCAGCTGGGCCGATTGTTTTCACCTGCTTAAATCTCCCGTGCTGTTCGGCGCAGGCTCTGCCCCTTGCTGTCTCTTCCAGTCAGTGGGTCCAGGCTCAGTTGCTCGGGGAACGTCCCCTGTTCAGACACGCCGCTTGTCTGAGTGTCTGATACTTGTCCAGGTGTATCCCTCCTCGCGTGTCCTGCCGCTGCTTGCTGCCGCCGCTCTGGGCAGGGGAGCCCAGAGGGCTGGCCAGCAGTGCTGGAGTGTGGGGAGAGCCTGTGGGACTTTGTCCTGCAGCCTCCCAGGGAGGCACGAGGTGTTACCGAGTGAACCCTCTTGCCATATGTGCCTGGAGATGCCTGCCACGGCCAGAGCGACCTGACGGGGTCCTGGGAAGACACGGGCGAGGCCTCGGTGACTGGTGTGAAACACTGATGCCGAGAACAAGACAAGAGATGGGGGATGGAGCGGGCAGTGGTGCTGCAGTAACCCCAGATGCGTGTGCTGGGGCCACAGCGCTGCCGGGGCGAGCGCCGTCAGTGAGGATGGCCCGTTGTGACGTCCCTGAGCGATGGACAGTGATGTCACCAAGTGATGGGTTCTGATGTTACCGCGTCCCCGAGCGATGGGTTCTGTTGTCCCCGAGAGATGGACTGAGATGTCTCCAAGCGATGGACTGTGATGTCACCTAGCAATGGACTGTGACATCCCTGAGTGTTGGATTGTGACCAGGCGTCCCTCGCTGCTTATATTTGGACGCTGAGTCTCACCCAGCTGGCTCGTGCCTACACTCCAGCTGAGCGAGTTTGCAAGGTTTGGAGTGTTGAGAGAGGCCTTGGGACTGGTGTCGTTCCCGATTCTCTCCCCCATCCCAGTATCGGGGGAGAGTGAGCAAACGGCTGTGTGGTGTTTAGCTGCTTGCCGGGTTAAACCACAACACCCCCAACCAGCTTGACCCACCAATATCTCACGCCATCACCCCTCTTCGCTTCCCCCAACAGAGAGGTTCCCTCTCTGGCTGCTGATGGTGTCGGAGCTGCCCAGCGTGCGCTTCACCACCCTGGCCATGCTGCCACCGGCCACTGCCTGCGTGCTGCCCTCTCTCCCGGGGCTGCCGGTGTCCTCTAAGCATGCCCAGGTCCACACCGTCACCTACCAGCCAGCACAGGCCACCATCTGGCAGGGGGTGCCAGGGCCCCTGGGGGCCCTGGGGCAGGTGGTGCAGCTCCCCCGTGGGGTGCCGCTCCCCACCATGGTGCAGCTCCCCTGTGTGCCTGCTCCCTCTCCCCCTGCCTACAGCTGGGGACAGCAGGTGGTGACGGGGACGCTGGTGCCCCACCAGCCGATGGGGCTGGGGCCATGGGCTGTGGTCCAGGGGGAGCCCCTGTACCCCACAGGCTCCTGCCTGCTGCATGTCCCTGCCCGCCCCGGCAACCCACCACCCCGCCGCCCGACAGCTCAGCATTGGGTGCGGGGCCCCCCTGTGCTCCATACCCTGCCTGGCAGCGCCCAGAAGCCGTTGGAGGCCTCCAACGACGACGGGGCGGCCATTGAGGACAGTGTCCCTGCCGCCAGCCCCCACCAGACCGCCTTGGCTCCACCAACTGGCAGAACCACGACAAAGCCCAAAGGTGAGTTTTTGGGGGTGGCAGAGCCCACAGGTGGGCGGCCAAGCTGAGGAAAGCTTGCATCAGCCCGGGGTCGGGTTGGCTTTGTTTGCTTTTTCAGCAGCGGTGACCACCCCGGCAGCCCTGGGGAAGCCCGTGGACCTGCCCGAGCAGGGGCCAGCCTCCTTTGCCGAGGCCTTTCCTGAGCAGGCAGAGGACACCACCGTCAACCAGATGCTCGCCTGGCCTGACAACACGGACGGCGAGGACACCGTCCTTGATGTCCCCGACAGCCCCAGCTTGACCGCCTTCCTCCATGAGCTCCCCGACCTCTCTGAGTATGTGGCGGAGGACGGCTGCCCCAAGGAGCAAGCAGTGGTGGCGGGACTGTGGGACAGCGAGGACACTGTCCCTGATGTCCTCGACTTGACTGCTTTCCTCAATGAACTCCCTGACCTCTCCAAGTATGTGGTGGAGCACGGCTGCCCCAAGGAGCGAGCGGTGGCAGTGGGGTTGGGGGACAGCAAGGACACCGTCCCTGATCTCCCTGATTTCCCCAACAGCCTCGACAGCACCGCTTTCCTCAATGAGCTCCATGACTTCTCGGAGTATGTGGCAGACGGTGACTGCCCCCAGGACCAAGCAGCGGGGGCACGGCTAGGGGACAGCAAGGACACCATCTTGACTGCCAGTGTCCCCATCTTGACCGCCAAGGTCCTCGATGAGCTTCCCGACATCTCTGAGTATGTGGCGGAGGGCGGCTGCCCCAAGGAGCAAGTGGTGGCAGCAGGGTTGGGAGACAGTGAGGACACCATCCCCAATGTCCCCGACGTCCCCAACTTGACCACCTCCCTCAACAAGCTCCCC
The DNA here is from genome assembly GCF_965638725.1 of Aptenodytes patagonicus. Taxonomy (NCBI): domain Eukaryota; kingdom Metazoa; phylum Chordata; class Aves; order Sphenisciformes; family Spheniscidae; genus Aptenodytes; species Aptenodytes patagonicus. The sequence goes on from NW_027472016.1 coordinate 542,368, forward strand.
CACCTCTTGGAATACAGGGCAGAGGGCAGTTGGAACAAGGAGCAAGTGGTGGCGGTGATGCTGGTGGACGGCGAAAATAACTTCCCCAATGTCCCTGACAGCCTTGCCAGCACTGCCTCCTTTAACAACGTCCCTGACTTCTTGGAGGGCGGGGTGGAGGGCAACTGCCCTGAGGACCGCCTGGCAGCAGTGATGCTGGGGGACGTTGACCCCTTCTGGGGGGTGGCAGCCTCCCCCTTGCAGGACCCCAAGGGGAAGCAGGGTGGGGTGACGGCAGACCTCCCCACTTGGCTGCCTCTGAGTCCCTTGGAGACTTCCGAGGAGAGCTCTCTGGACAGTTCAGAGGAGACTTCAGAGGAGACGTCAGAGGTCAGTCCTGTGGAGAGTCACCCAAAGGATCCCCTGAAGGGTCGTCCAGAGAGTCCCCTGCTGAGCCCCCTGCAGATCCAGCTGCTGAGTCCCTTGGCCAGCCCCACAGCTGTCCCCCAGCATCACATGGCCCAACTGGTGGAGGAAGCACTGCAGAGGCAGCCCCGATTGGTTCTTACCTGGTCGCCGCTGCCGCCAGGCGTCGTCTCCAGCCAGGTGGTGCCCAGATCAGGCAAGGCGGGCGGCAAGCAGGCCAAGCGCTCCACACCAGCCAGCACCCCCAACACGCAAGAGATCTCCCCGCGGGACAACATCCCACCCAAGAAGAGGAAGAAGATGGTGGTGTGCCGGGCGGTAAAACACTCAAAAACCCTGTGGGAGGGGAAGCCGGACGGGGACAGTGTGGCGGTGGGCAGCAGCAGGCAGCAAGCGGGCAGCAGCAAGCGGAGGGCATCCGACGGCAACAACGTGCCCACCAAGCGAGCTAGAACCCAGAGGGATGGCGGGGGAAGAAGTGTCCCACGCCCCCCCGACCACTGTTGATAGGTTGATAGAGAAGGTGTGGAGCACGGATCCCCGCAACATGCCACCTGCACCCACCCACTCCAGCCCCAGCCCTCTCCCATATCTCTATTTCTTTCTTAATTCATTAAAGGTTTGATGTTTGTTTCACAGTGCCTCTGCCTGCGGTCATTCGTGCAGCGAGAGGCGGGGGGGTTAACGCAGCCCCTGCCGCATACGTAGATCTGACCCTCCACCTCTTCACCCCAGTATATGAGGAACCCCCCGTGATTCCGGATGGAGACATTCAGTCAGAACCTTGCTTCCCAGACTTGGGATAAACAAACTAGAAAGAGCTCTTAAAAATCTATCTGCTACCATGGAAGCCACAGACAATCGCACAGTAGATGCCACTTTAGCCTTGCAAAAGGAAAATTCTTCTTCAGCTTTGACAGTAGGACAAAATTGTCTAGTACTTGCTATGCTTACCCTGCAACAAGGAGGTGTCTGTGCATTGATTCATACCACCTCTTGCACCGATGTTAACAAATCTCGACAAATCAAACACGATGTCCATGCCATTTCCAAACATTTACAAATGTTACACCAAATCACAGTATCTCCTGGTGGATTTTCACTTTCTGACCTCTTTAGTTGGATACCATCCTTAAATTTGCAAAAAATATTAATGAGAACTCTTATTATTGTAATAGACTTTATCCCATTTGACGTGTGGAATCAAACTTCACAACTCAAAAGAGTTACAAAGCAGGTATGTTTATTACGGCGCCGGGTGCAAGGGGGATAGCTCCTCCTAGCTTGCACACTGTACGTTGCATTAACTGTCCCTTATATGGTTCTGCGGTGTACATATTCATTACCATAGGCTGGGTTAGTACAACTAGTTCTAAGAAAAGGCGGGGATATTTTAATTATTTCCAGGAACCTATTATCATAGGCTCCCTCCTCCTGGCGCACGCGTACTGCCGTCTGGTGGTTGTCTATTGGGGTCTTTTGGAGGAAGATTCACAGTCTTCTTCACCGTGTACCTTCACCTTTGGCCCAGAATGCTGAGCTGGCTGAGCTTCAGACCGCAAGGCTGGTTTCAACCAGATGGTCGCTGAGTGTATACATTTAAGTTTCTGTTATCTACCCAACTTCTGTAACTTCTGCTAACAATACGGTTACAGTGTCTTTGCCAAACATGCTGTTATGCTTGCAACAGCATCTATGCTATCGGAGTTGCTAGCTACAATAGTTTATGCTAACAATTACCCATTTGTTCCCTAATTCACCATTAATAACTTTTGTTTGGATTGTGATTAAGCTTTGCTTTGCCATATGTCATAGACCCAAATGATCGAACACACCGATAGCGATTAATCTCGCATTTGCCCCCCGCGTGGGAAAGTCCTCCTCCTCCTCCACCATCTCTCCGTTCACGCCCAGCCATTTCACACATGTAGAGGCAAGAGAGGCTCGCACCCTCACTCTGCAGGGCTGTTACCCCAACCACTGCATCACGCCATTACCCATGCCATAAGGGGCGGAGTGTGGCGAGATGCTCCTGACCTCGAGTATGGCATGGGACAGTGGGAAGCGCTTACATAGCGTGCTTGCACTGCTCACACAGCCGCATGGACCCACTCACACACAGAAACCTGTGACCAACCACGTATAACTACTTGCGGATCACCAGCCCTTTTGAGACACATCCAGCTTTGTACGTAAAGGACATGTCTACGTCAACCTGTCAGTCATAGGACTGACCAGAGAAAGCGCAATCCCATAAATAAGGCGCTCCAATGCTAACTCGGGGTAGCTCTCGTTGCCTGGTCCGGGGGTGCTGCCCGGCAAAGGAGATGCGGGTACAGCCCATGTCCATGCCCCATTCTCTTCCATGCTCACAAACTACTTTTAATCTGCAAAACAGTCAGTACTACAAACTGGCAGCCAAATGCCTCTGCTCTCAAAGATGTGACAACTGCAGTGAGAGACAACACAGGTACCACGACAAGCCTTCTGGTCTGGGTCAGGTTTTAGAAAGCAAGGTCTTCTGAACCTCTGCTTTTCAGCTGCCGCCAACAGCTGGAGAAAGGGTCTGGTTTGGATCAGCTGGATGATCAATGCTAACTACCACAATCCCGTACAGGGCGTTACACCTCTGGCTTCAGATTTTGAGCCCAACCCCAAGGCCTGAATAACCTCTCTCCTGCCACTGGGCTGACTGCAGTATCGCACATCCCCTGGCCTCTCAAGCTCTTCCCCAGCCGTCTCCTCCTGGCCACTGTGCTATAGGCCGCTATATGGTCTCAGGGAACCATATGCTGGATCCACTCTGGCATCTCCCGTCAATGAGGACGCAGAGATGCTCTCCCAACACACTGTGCTCCTCTCACCTGCTCTGGTCTCTCTGCAGTGGCCTTTCCTCATCTCCAGACACCGGGTTTGACCTTCACTCAGATCTCCACTGCTTCTCAAATTCCCCCATTTCGGGGAAATCAACAAGATGACCACGTCCCCCTGACCCTTGTCTCTCACGGGAACGTTGGTCTGGCAACCAATACAGAAAATGGCAGTGTGATCACAAAAACACCAAGGCTTGCCCCACAGGTAGGCGGGATGAGATTTGCTGTTGTTCTGCAGGGAAGCACAGCACAAAAAAACCTGGTGAGCTTTAAGCATTAACAACTTTACTGGGCTTTACTGGGATTTCGCTGCCTTCTGCAGACCTCTCGCCTGTTAACATGGCAAACTTCCCAGCCCCCTGAGTTTTGAGACGGCTTATTTTGGCTGGGACTAGAGCATCAGTTAACACCTGCACTGCCAAACCCTCCTAGACCTGAGCGTGCTCCTCACAGCTCCGTACCGCTGTACCCTGCGGGAAGTGAGGCTCAGGGGGAAGCAGTGCTGCACAGATATATGCTGAAAAGAGTGCAGTGGGAATATATATACGAGACTGGTGGGGGAAAGGTCGGGTATCGACACTGGGAAACGTGATGCCACTTCAGCATCTGCAGCAGGGTCCGGGCAGCCACAGTACTGAGCAGCGACTCTCTTTGGAGACCATGAGGCAATGGGTACCCTCACTCCCGCAACCCGCTCTAGATGACATCCCACTCCTCACATCCTTGCCCTCCCTTTCCCCTCCAGCTTTCCAGACTGTGGGAGTCGTCCTCCAAGGGTAAGACAAGAGAAAGTGCCCCTTGCTGAACCGCCACCATTTCCTCCACTGAAACCACCCGGGGTCTGCACGCAAGGACATATGGCAGGGGCAGCAGTTCACTCCCGTTCTGCTCCCTACGTACCCCTTTGATGACTTGAATGAAGTCTGCTCCTGGGATCTTCCTCCTGCCCACACCAGCCTCCTTGAAGAAGTCGACTATCGGCCACTTCTGTTTGCGCAGGAGGTTATGCAGCCTGACAAGATCCTGGGGTGCACAAAGAAGGGGGGCGCCACCCTTCCCCCAGGGCCAACAGCTCTCCGGTGGTGAGCACTGGAAAAGGTTAGAAAACACCCTGGGAGCACCCTTACCCAGAGTCACCGTGCCAGGAGGGCTGACACCGTCTGGGGTAAAGCAGCGTAACTCGACTGATCTGTTCTTCTCTCTCCAGTCTTCCCTTTCTCCTGAGGGTTTCCGTCGGCAGGGTTTGCTCCCGAGTTCCTGCAGGTGCAAACAGAAACCCTTCTCTTATGGCCTAGGAACTAACTCGCCCAGGAGCTATTTTTCAGAAAGGGCTACGGTTACTTGTCTGACATAAGCAATGCCCACGCAGAGTTGCTGATGCCCCTCCTGAGCACAGGGATGCAAACAGGGATTGCTAAGACTCAGAGGAACTCCCATCACTTCAGAACCCACAACAGGCAACGAAATGGGAAAATGAGCACAAAGAAAGGGGTCTTTTCAGAATCACCATCACTTTCTTTTTCATTTCCCTATTTTCCTCACCACGGGGAGGAAACACAGGCTCTGCAGCCCCTGCCGTCAAATACGGTTCTGCGGGACATGGGGGAGAAGAAAGCAGAGAGACCTGAAGAGGGAATTTTCAAACCTGTGAAGAATCAAGTAGAAACAGTTGCAAAGTGTAGCATCAATTTACAGAGATTTAAACCTGATGGAGCCGAGTAGCAGAAGTGAGCGTTACAGAGAACTGGAGGAGAGGACTGCAATCAAAAGGGTAAGCAACGCAGACAGCTCTAACTGCACATTTTCACCTGATTGCCTTCAACAAAACAGGCTTGGGATCCCGACTGCTCACTTCACCTTGGAATAGTCCCGCTCCTCGCCTGAAAGCTGCTGTGTGCCTGGCTGAGGACAGATACAATCCACACAAGGAGCAATCAGGCCTAAACACTGTACTTCCCTTGGTGAAGTTTCCTTGGCAAAAATACTTTTTTTTTTTTTTTTTTTTAAAAAGTTACTTCAAGAACCAGGAAGAAAAAAACTCCCTCACAGGTTGACTGGAACTTTCCGGCTGTGGTAAAACCATCCACCTTCTGTACCCCCATTTCCCAAAAGCCGGCAGCACAGCTTGGGTGTGGGGAAAGGCTCGTATCAGACCTTGGGGCTGAGAGGGAGGCACAAGCATCTGCCAAGGGAGCTGCATCCAACCAGGGGCACTCCCCACTTGCTTCTCTGACAACAAAGCCCCGGAGCGTGCTCCCACCAGGAGGCAGAAACAACTTCCATGTCTGGAAATCCCCATTTAGGAAAGGCTGTCAACAGAGATGGGGTTGTCCCTGAGCACGACACCCACATGAAGGCCTGGGGACAGGAAAGGCACCTGCTCTGTCCCCACCAGAGCACGCCTGCTCCAAAGCTTGGAGCCGCCTGTCAGACAGGAGGCCACTCTACCTTCCCCTGGCCTGTGGACATGAAACACCGACCTCCAGCTGCCAGGCCTGGGGCTGGTGACCCTCGGGGCACCAGCAGGAACCGCTCTGACCCTGGCTGTGGGCTTGGCCCTGGGGCTGAGCACTCGGGCCCAGGGCTGCTGAACTGGGCCATGGCAGGGCCTGTGGGTGATGAGGTCTCCAGGTCCCTGCCCCCAGGCCCATCCGCACTGGCAGATACCTGCTCCTGCTCCTGCAGCACCCCTGGTCCTGGTCCTGGTCCTGGTCCCTCCCCTGGCCCTGGCCCTGGCCCTGGCCCTGGTTCCCCCCTCACCCCGGCTGCCCCCAGCCCATCTCTCACCCATTTCTCCTCAGGCCACTCGGCCTCTGCCCCCTCTGGCCCCGCCCCAGGCCAGCTGTGACTGACAGGCTGCCTCCAGCTCTGCTGATTGGCTCAGCCGTGGCCAATGGCGTGGCCGTTGCTGGGCGGGCACAGGCAGCCCGGGCCTCTCCTGACAGAGCTGCCCTGTGCCCGCTGCCCCGCCGCGCCGCAGCTCTCTCCTCAGCCAGCCGGGACACTGGGCCTGCGGAGAGACGGCCTTCAGGAAGGGCCATTGCAGCGGGAGCTGTTCTCTCATCAGCACAAGGTGTGTGCACAGCTCAGCCGTCCCTAAGTACTCTCATGGGGTCTGGGCCTGCTCAGGGAGGGAGGGGAGGGAAGGGAAAGGGAAAGGAGGGAGGAGAGCGGAGGAGAGGGAGGGTGAGGGGAGAGGACAGGAGGGGAGCTGCCGGGAGGGAGCTTCCCTGGGTTGCTGTGGATTGGCACGTCTTTCCAAAAAGTGGGTCTGCCTGTGCTGCCAGCCACAGCCCTGGCAGGAGGAGCTGCGTGATGGGAGCCCCCACGGGGGCTGACCACTGTCCTTCACTTCTGTCCCTGGGGCTCCCCAGCACTGGCAGGCCCCACAGAGCTTCAGGGCCAAGCAAATGCCAGGGTGCCAGGGGCCCCTGAGGCTCAGGGCAGCTTTGGGCACCTCTGAAGCTGAGGTGCAGCTGCCCCTTTGCTTCTGCAGCTGCAGTTGTTTGCTACTCCCTTAGTGGTCAAAACTGTTTCTCTTCATGGCACATGGACTGGACAGAAGCCACTTCCCTGTTAGTCTGGGAGGACTTCAGGGAAACGAGGAAGTCACAGCATGCACGCAGGTATGAGGAAAGTGAAAAGGAGCCGTGTCAAGGATTTTCTGCAGTTTCAGGTCTGAACTCAGACATTTGTGTGCATCCCAGTGTTGTCCTGAATGCGGGCTTGTTACCTGGTGCGCAACGCCAATTTACACACAGAGGCGAGGTATTTCCATTTCTTTTATTCTAGTTGGCGCAAAGTAGGGAGCTCGGTGGTAGCCCACAAAAGACTAGCTCCCCAATTATCAAAACGTCACACTATTTATATTCTATCTCCGATTGGTTAAATGATTCTCTTGCTTCTTATGCTAATTAGTCCGCATGCTCAGCCTTCCTCTTCTTTTGGGTCGGAGGGTTTCTTGAGTCAGTGGGCCGTGAGTCAGTGGTCGTGATCTCCCCTTGTTGGAATTAACTCTCCTTCACCTTTAGTTTCATGCTTCAGCTGTTGCAGCCAAATTCCTGTGGTTTTGCTGATAAAACAAGTTATCTCCTAACAGCCTGATTTATACAAGCCAGGATGCCCAGTTTGTCCAGGATATTTCTGATCGATCTCCCTTGAGATTAGATGCCATGCCAAGTATTTACTTTGAACCTCCCCGACCTTGAATAGTTAACAAAGCACTGGACAAAATAATTGCAACATAAATCAATGGCAGCCTCCTGCAAACTTACATCACCAGCACCAAAGTCAGTTTTTTTTCCTCCAAGCTGCACAGCTTTTCACCAGCCAAAGTGAGTTGGGCTGAGCTGGCCTTTGGGATAACTCGGCTCCTTTCTTTATGAATTGTGTGCCTACAGTTTTCTTTTTCCCCAGCAATTTCTTTCTTTCTTCCTCCCCTCTTCCCCCCCCCCCCAGTTCCATCCTCTTTCGAAGGATAATAATCATAATCATCATAATTAATGATTTGACTTTCTGGACAGATCATCGAGTAGGTAGACACAGGATATAAGTGTAGGCTGGTCTGTACCTCCAGAGCTGTAGGCTGAGCTGTTCTACCTTTAAAGGCTCAATAGGTAGGACCTCTGGGTAGAGTTACCATTTGCCAGTTATTATTTCTTTTGGGGACCTGTGACAGTGATGGTAAGGTTGTCAGCCTGCAGCTGAACCACCAGTTCAGTGGTAAAACTACCACTGAGAGAGTTTTGATGGTGGGTGCTGTTCTGTGTGTTTTGTTTTCAATAATCATTTCATTGAGCGAGAGTTATTTCTATGCGATTAGGTGATGGGGATCTTCTTGCACTGGTCTTCTGTTTCTGGAGCGCGTCCTGAGACCCTTTGTCATCCAGAGCTTTCCCGTCTGTTCCCGAGATGAGTGATGGCCGTGATGTGGAACGACTCCTGTGAGTAATGGCTTCACCAGTAGGCTTGGATTTAGTGAATCCCCATGGACAAACGGATGTAGCAGGTGCTCCATCCAAGAATTTTGATGTGCTGACACTCTAGAGTGAATTTGGAGGTGTTTCCTCCTCCTCCTCCTCCTCCTCCTCTTCCTCTTCCCTGTTCTTCTTCCTCCTTTTCCACGTCCTCCTGCTCCTCCTCCTCTGGTTCTTCGTCATCGTCATCCTCCTCTTCGTCCTGTTCTTCCTCCTCCTCCTCCTCCTTCTCCTGTTCTTCTTCATCTTGTTCTTCCTCCTCCTTCTCCCGTTCCTCCTCCTCCCTCCTCCTGCTCTTCTTCCTCCTCCTTTTCCCCCTGATTCTCCTTCTCTTCCTTCTCCTCCTCCTCCTCCTGCTGTTCTTCCTTCTCCTCCTGTTCTTTCTCTGCGTCCTGTTCTTCTGCCTCCTTTTCTTTCTCCTCCTGTTCTTCCTCTTCCTCCTCCTGTTCTCATTTCTCCTTGTCCTCCTCCCCCTTTTCTTTCTCCTCCTTTTCTTTCCTCCTCCTGCTCTTCTTCCTCTTCCTGTTTCTCCTCCTCCTGTTCATTCTTTTCCTCCATTTCTTCCTCCTCTACCTCCTGTTCTTCCTCCTCCTCCTTTTCTCCTTCCTTCTTTTCCTTTTTATGTTCCTCCTCGTACTCCTCTCTTCCTGCTCTTGTCCTTCCTGTTCTTCTTGTTCTTTCTCATGTTCTTCATCTTGTTCTTCCTATGGCTCTTCCTCCTCCTCCTATTCTTTTTCTTCCTCCTCCTTTTTGTCTCCATCCAGTTCTTCCTCGTTCTCCTTCTCCTCCTCCTCCTCATATGCCTCTGCATGTTTATCCTCTGCGTGTTCATCCTCCTCCTGTTCTTCTTGTTCTTCATAGTCCTTCTCCTTATATCCCTGTCCTCGTTTCAGCTGGGATAGAGTTAATTTTCTTCCTAGTAGCTGGCACAGTGCTGTGTTTTGGATGTAGGATGAGAACAGTGTCGATAACACACCGATGTTTTAGTAGTTGCTAAGTAGTGCTTAAACTAGCCAAGGACTTTTCAGTTCCCATGCTCTACCGACTGAGAAGGCTGGAGGCACACAAGAAGCTGGGAGGGAGCACAGCCAGGACAGCTGACGCAAACTGGCTAAAGGGACATTCCATACCATGGGACGTCATGCTCAGTACATAAACTGGGGGAAAGCTGGCCGGGGGGGACCGCTGCTCGAGGACTGGCTGGTCATTGGTCAGCGGGTGGTGAGCAATTGCATTGTGCATCACTTGCTTTATATATTCCATTATCGTTGTTGTTGTTGTTGTTATTTTATTTCAATTATTAAACTGTTCTTATCTCAACCCACGGGTTTTCTCACTTTTACTCTTCCAATTCTCTCCCCCATCCCATGGAGGGGGGGGAGAGTGAGCGAGCGACTGTATGGTGCTCAGTTGCCATCTGAGGTTAAACCACGACAACCCCTCCTTCTTCTCCTCCTCCTCCAACTCATCCTCCTCCTCCAACTCATCCTCCTCCTCCAACTCATCCTCCTCCTATTTCCTTCTCTTTTTCTTCCTCCTCTTCCTGTTATTCTGTTTACTCTCCTGTTCTTTATCCTCATCCTCCTGTTCCTTCTGTTCATTTTCCACCTTCTCCTCTTCTTCTACTTCCTCTTCTTCCTTCTCCTCCTCCTCCTGTTCTTCACCCTCTTTCTACTCCTCCTCCTCTTTAACTTCTCCTGCCTCATATTCCTCTTTTTCTTTCTCCTCCTCATCATCCTGTTCTTTCTCCTGTTCTTCCTTCTCCTTCTCCTCCTATTCTTCTTAATTTTCTTCCTCTTATTCCTCCTCCTCCTCTTCTTCTTTCTCTTGCTCATTTCTCATCTTTCTCCTCCTCCTCGTCCTGCTCCTTTTCATCCTCATTCTATTTTTTGCTCCTCCTTACCCTCATCTTCCTTCTTGTGTTGCTCATTCTCCTCCTTCTCCTCCTCCTTCACCTCTTCCTCCAACTTCTCCTCATCCATTTCCTTTATTTCTCCTCATCCATTTCCTTTATTTCTCCTCATCCTTCTCTTGCACTTTCTCCTGGCCAATTGTATGGGGTTCAACAAGGCTCAGTGCCGGGTCCTGCACTTGGGTCATAACAGTCCCATGCAACGCTGCAGGCTTGGGGAAGAGTGGCAGGGAAGCTGCCTGGCGGAAAAGGACCTGGGGGTGTTGGTTGACAGCTGGCTGAATATGAGCCAGCAGTGTGCCCAGGTGGCCAAGGTGGCCAATAACATCCTGGCTTGTGTCAGAAATAGCGTGGCCAGCATGTGCCTGTATGTCCAACACCCTGTCCCCGTCCTCCTCTTTCTCTCTCCTTCCTTCTCTTTCTCTCTCTCTCCCTCTGCCCTGCTCACTGTCTCTGGGTTTTTTTTCATTCTGTATCCCACTGTCCCTGTCCTTCTTCCTGTCCATCTCTTACTCTTGCTGTCCGTCTCTGCGGCTCCCTGACCCCCTTTCTTTTTTGTCTTCCATTTCTTCACAGGGCTCCTGGTCCCTCTCTTTCTTTCTCCATCTCTCTCTGAGGCTCTAAAACCCTGTCTTTCTCTCTCTGTCATTATTCTTGTGTGTCACTCTGTCCTGCTCCCTGACCCTATTCCTTTTTTGCTCCCTCTCTGTCCTGCTTATTTCCCCAGATTATTTCTCCATCTCCCTCCTGCTCCCTGTCCTTATTTTCCTTTCTCTGTCCTGCTCCCTCTTTCTGCCTCTCTTCCCCTGTCCCTGCTGCTTCTTTCTCCATCTCTGCCCAGATCCCTGTCCCTTTTTCTTTCCTCTCGCTATCCCTCTGTTCTTTTTCTTGTCCCCACCTTTTTTGTCCTGCAGCCCAGCGTTGTCTTTTCCTTCTCCATCTCTCTTGTCCTGTTGCCCATCCCAGGCTTTTTCCCCGTCCATCTCTGTCCTGCTCCCTGTCTCTTACTTCTGCCTGTCTGTCACTTTGTCCTGCCTCCCTGTCCCTTTCTCTCTCCCTATCACCCTGTCCTGCTTGCTGCCTGTCTTTCTCTGACAATCCGTGTCCTGCCCCTCTCCTTGTCTTTCCCTCTTTGTCCCCCGTCCTTCCTGTCTCTTTTTTCTTTCTCTGTCCCTCTCTCCCTGCTTCTTTCTCCACCTCTGTCCTGCTCCCTGACCTTTTTTCCCTCTCGCTGTGCCTCTGTCCTGCTTCCTCTCCCATCTTTTTTTCTTTATATCTCTGTCCCACTGCCTGTCCCATCATTTCTTGCTATATCCCCCTGTCCAGCCGGCTCTCCCTTTTTTCCATTCTCTCTTCCTCTGTCCTGCTTCTTGGCCTTTCTTTCCTCTTCCTCCACCTCTGTCCTCCAGCCCGTTGCTGTTAGTTTTCCTCTTGGTCTCTTTGTCCAGGTCTGACCCTCTCTTTATTTCTTAGACTGCTCTGTCCTCTTCACTGTCCTTTTTCTCTCTCCATCTGTATGCCCCATTCCCTGTCCCCATCTTTCTCTATCCCTCCTTCCTTATTTCTCTCCTTCCCCCCAGTTCTCTATCCCTCTGTGCTGCTCCCCAACCCTACTTTTTCTTCCTCCATCTCTCTGCAAGACTCCTTGTCCCTATTTTTCTTGATTTCTCCATCTGTCTGGCCTTTTCCGTGCACCTTTCTTTCTCTCTCGGCTCCACAGTCTTTTCCCTCATCTTATTTTTCTCTTTCTAGTCCTTCTCCCCATCAGCTTAACCTGAATGACCAGGTGTCCCTCTGCTCTGGTATTTACCTATGTTGTGGTTTAACCCGGCAGGCAGCTAAACACCACACAGCCGTTCGCTCACTCCCCCGCAGTGGGATGGGGAGAGAATTGGAAAAAAGGTAAAACCCATGGGTTGCGATAAAGGCAATTTAATAGGACAGAAAAGGAAGGGGAAATAATAATAATAATGATAAAAGAATATACAAAACAAGTGATGCACAATGCAATTGCTGTGCCCCCTCCCAGCTTCTTGTGCACCTCCAGCCTCCTCGCTGGCAGGGCAGTGTGGGAAGCTGAAAAGTCCTTGACTTAGTGTGAGCACTGCTGAGCAACAACTAAAACATCAGTGTGTTATCAACATTATTCTCATCCTAAATCCAAAACACAGCACTGTACCATCTACTAGAGAGGAAATTAACTCTGTCCCAGCCGAAACCAGGACAACCTACCGTTGCCTTGGGGAAGATCTGTGTTTTTAGGGCTGTGGATCATTTGGGAGCTGATCTCCTTATGTAGACAGCGGAGCTAGGTGTAGTTAAAGCAGAGGTTATTCTCAGCTGGTGCTCTGTGCATCTTGTTGAAAGAGCAGGCTGTGGGCCTTGTTTTGAAGGAAGGTTTCTTGTTCTGTTCTGTGCTTATTGCTCCTCGGGAGGCTGCACAGGAGTGGTATGGGGGTCTGCAGGGACGGGTGGGACCTGCTGTGAGTCCTCCTAAACGTGAACTGGACTTACCTTAATGGACTTGAATGAAAGCAGACTGACTGCCTATGGTTTTCTTCCCCAGCTCCAATTCCAACCTACGTGCTTTGTGCTAATAAACAGGAGACCCTGAGCTATTTTCCAGGTGTCGGTGGCTGCCAGTTAGCGGAGAACATCGCTTACTCAGGTAACGGTGCAGTTGGTCTGTGATCAAGGATGTGTACTTGCATGATGGGGCTTTCATGAATGTTCTCTGGTCTTGCCACTTCAAAGCCCTTCTTTTTTCTGGAGATCTTTAAGACGGCATTTCTTATTCTGGGGTTCAGACTGGAGCTGGACTTAATGTTGAACGGCTGATATAATGGGCTCCATAAAACATGAGAGAGAACCTTGCTTTTTTGCTGTTGTTTTCTAACACACTCTGAACTTTGGTAAGCAGGAGGAAGAGTGGTTGAAAGAGCCTGTTCTTTGAGAATAACACGCTCCTGTATGTTGTGGTTCCCGTCTTTGTATGGTGAAGGTTTCCTACCTGCAGTATGATTTTGCTGGGCTGTGAGGCTGTATTGGAGTAGCAGAGGTAAGAAGTGTTGTCTCTAAAGGTAATAAAGCTGTAGCAAAGCAAGCAGGAGAAGCTAGTTTCTTCCTAGAACAATGCCTGACAAAAATAGCAACAAGTAAAGGCACTTGCAACTGGCTTTTTTATGCAATCTTCATACGGAGCTTTTGGTATTGATTGATTTCTGGGAAGCAAGGCAGCAGTGAGGAAAGAAAACTGGGGCTTGTCTAAACGGCTTCTTCGCCGTAGGCAGGGTTTGAGCCTTTGTGCTAGAAGAGGTCTTTAGTACAGTTTACGACCACAGAAAATGAGCTGCCTGTAAGGAAAGTTTCAGCAGAAGTAAGGCTCAATTTGCTAAATTGGGTCCTCTGTACGTGATGCAAATGAGAGATGACTTGGTAGTGTTTACATCCCAAGTGCGTGCCGGTGTGTTAATGCAGACCGCTGAGGTCTTTTCAGGGGTACTTCTGGACTGGTAGGTTGTGTGCCTGAGTGGTACCGAGTCCCAGGATGAGCCGGCTCCTCCCGACAGTTTTATCTCCTGGAGATACATTTCATTTGGACTCATTATTTTCTCAGCTCAGTCTATCTGAGTCTGACAGACTTGAGCCCCTTGGGATCATGATGTTGTAGTTCACATGCTCAAGTGGCAATGTTTGGTTTGCCATTGTTTTGCCAAGGCAAAGCCCCTTCCAGAACAATGGTCCCACAAAAAGCCTGGGACTGCAGTCTTCCCAGTAGTCTTCTGTAGCCTTCACGCTGCCAGGGTGTTGATGCTGTTTCCTCAGAAGTAAAATTCACCCTAATCCTGGGATGTCTCTCCTGCCCTCTCTGGACGGAGTAATCCCTGGTCATTCCTTAACTGGTCATGCTCTACCTTCAACCTAGGCAGGTTATTTTCCCTCATCCCCATCTTTTTCTGAAGTAAACATCACACTTGTTATAATAATAAAAAAGCTGTTGTTTTTTTTTTCCTTGTACAAATATTACTTTATATAATAGCCTCCTCATTTCCCTGTTCTATGTTGGTAGCTCTAAGCATTTAATCTGGTCTACCTGAGCCTCCTGAACCCTGAAGCTGTGTTCTGAGTGAGGCCTTATTAGGGATTTCTTCAACAGGGTTAAAATAAAAGCTGCTTGCTCTGCTTTAAATCGTGATGACGGAAAAGGCCGCTCTGGTTTTTGAGTCCTTTTTTCCCTTCAATTTTTTGATCGGCAGAGGAAACTTCTGTCGGGCTTTCTCTTTGCGTACATCCTGGTGCTTCTCTCGCCAGCTTTCTTTGCCAAACACGGGCTATTGATTAGAACTTCCATCAGAGGTGGATGCCTGTCACACGACAAGGCTTCTGTGGGTATCAGACGATAAAAGGGCAATGGTCTATGGACCAAGTCTGATCAACCTTATTATAATAATAGAAGTTGACAATCAACGTAATTAAGCCTGAGTGGAGTGCAAGCAATCTAGGCATGAGTGAAAGAGAGAAGGGGAAATCTCACTTGCCGTGTAGGCAAGGTACAACAGTATTAACGATTAATCTTACCCGCTGATGAGCAACCGTCGAGGAAATTGTGGACCTGTCGTGTTCTCCACCACGACGTAAGGACTTCTCCTTTGCCGCGCAGCACCCCCGGACCAGGCAACGAGAGCTACCCTGAGTTAGCGTTGGGGTGCCTTATTTATGGGATTGCGCTTTCTCTGGTCAGTCCTATGACTGACAGGTTGACGTAGACATGTCCTTTACGTACAAAGCTGGATGTGTCTCAAAAGGGCTGGTGATCCGCAAGTAGTTATACGTGGTTGGTCACAGGTTTCTGTGTGTGAGTGGGTCCATGCGGCTGTGTGAGCAGTGCAAGCACGCTATGTAAGCGCTTCCCACTGTCCCATGCCATACTCGAGGTCAGGAGCATCTCGCCACACTCCGCCCCTTATGGCATGGGTAATGGCGTGATGCAGTGGTTGGGGTAACAGCCCTGCAGAGTGAGGGTGCGAGCCTCTCTTGCCTCTACATGTGTGAAATGGCTGGGCGTGAACGGAGAGATGGTGGAGGAGGAGGAGGACTTTCCCACGCGGGGGGCAAATGCGAGATTAATCGCTATCGGTGTGTTCGATCATTTGGGTCTATGACATATGGCAAAGCAAAGCTTAATCACAATCCAAACAAAAGTTATTAATGGTGAATTAGGGAACAAATGGGTAATTGTTAGCATAAACTATTGTAGCTAGCAACTCCGATAGCATAGATGCTGTTGCAAGCATAACAGCATGTTTGGCAAAGACACTGTAACCGTATTGTTAGCAGAAGTTACAGAAGTTGGGTAGATAACAGAAACTTAAATGTATACACTCAGCGACCATCTGGTTGAAACCAGCCTTGCGGTCTGAAGCTCAGCCAGCTCAGCATTCTGGGCCAAAGGTGAAGGTACACGGTGAAGAAGACTGTGAATCTTCCTCCAAAAGACCCCAATAGACGACCACCAGACGGCAGTACGCGTGCGCCAGGAGGAGGGAGCCTATGATAATAGGTTCCTGGAAATAATTAAAATATCCCCGCCTTTTCTTAGAACTAGTTGTACTAACCCAGCCTATGGTAATGAATATGTACACCGCAGAACCATATAAGGGACAGTTAATGCAACGTACAGTGTGCAAGCTAGGAGGAGCTATCCCCCTTGCACCCGGCGCCGTAATAAACATACCTGCTTTGTAACTCTTTTGAGTTGTGAAGTTTGATTCCACACGTCAAATGGGATAAAGTCTATTACAATAATAAGAGTTCTCATTAATATTTTTTGCAAATTTAAGGATGGTATCCAACTAAAGAGGTCAGAAAGTGAAAATCCACCAGGAGATACTGTGATTTGGTGTAACATTTGTAAATGTTTGGAAATGGCATGGACATTCTGCCAACAGTCTGGTAAGGATTCTGTTTTCCGCTGGAATGGTTCTCCAGATGGATTTAACAGACGATTGCCTTTCTGCTTGCTGTGGTGATCTGCAGAAGGGCCCTGTTGTTCCTTTGGATTTACCAGTGCAAGGGCTTTGGAGGAGAACTGGCTAAACCACCTTTCCCTCTCTATGGAGATCACTAGCATTTGTGTAGAAAAGTAGAGGTTCAGTCGAGAAAGCTTATAGTGTAGTGCTGTGCTCAGAGCATGGGCATCCTGTTCATTTGGACTCATTATTTTCTCAGCTAAGTCTTTCTGAGTCTTACAGACTTGAGCCCCTTGGGGTCATGACGTTGTAGTTCGCGTGCTCAAGTGGAAATGTTTGGTTTGCCGTCACAAATCATCCAAGTCCAGGCTCCCCCCAGGCCCTTCCCTTTGCAGCCCAGGTCAGGCCAGAGTTGGGAAGTGCCCCATCTTCCCAGAGAAGCAGAAACAAGAACCAGAGAAAGTCCTTGCTGCCTCCTTTCCTACTCACCTGCACTGCACAGTCTTCCCCAACCTTGGAAAAAAGGCTCCTCCTCCAGTTAGGGTAGGACTTTGCTAGCGGCTTGGTACAGCTGGAGCAAAGGACAGCACGGGCCATTTGCAGATGCAGACCCGGGTCGGTCCAGGACAAAGGAGTTCCTAACAGATAGGCGGGCAAGGCCAAAGGAAACATCCCGCCTGTGATTAGCCAAGGCTTGGTGGAGGGGAGGGAGACTGTAAAATGAGAGGAGGGATGCTTTAGTCCTGGAGAGGTGGTTGTTGCAGGAGGGCAGGAGAACCAAATAAGCAAAGCCTTTCAACAGGGAAAACCAGAGCACAAGTGAAAGGTTTGTGTGGCAGGAAGCGGAGGTTTGGTCTGAAAAGAAAAAGACCTTCTTGGTTTAGGTTTGGTGGTTTTTTTCCCTCCTTTTCCCCAAAAGGCACATTATTTTTACAGCATGGGATGGCATGCACGTCAAACTCTGCCAGAGTGGCAAACAATTTTCAGCTTAATGCTGTTCAGGCATTTTCATTTTGACTCCTGGCCTGTTCTCCTTATTCACAAACTACTTGTAGCTGCTGCTCATGTTTCTCCTGAGATATTTCACAACCTTCTCTACAAGAGAAGCACCACTTCCTGCTGATTCAGGACTTCTCCTTTAAGCTCTCTTGCCGCTACCTCTTTTAGGCCAATTCTCCCTTCTCCTGAGTATTTCACCCAAATACTCAGTCCCAGGGACAGCAGGTAAAACGGGGATCAGAGGGGTGTGCGGCACGTTGAGGACACCCGTGGTAAAATCAGCTACAACCCCCTTTCCCTTTACCCCACCCCTCCCTGCCCCCTTTTTCCTTATAAAGCTCTGCTTTGCCATGGCTGGGAGAGGGCTGCTTTTCTCACCAGTAAAAGCACGTGACTGTGCAGCATTTGCTGGTGATCCTCCCATCTGAGCTGCTGGGAAAGCAAAAAATCACACAAGAGTTCTTTACACGTGCTTCAAGTTAGCTTACCAGCTGCTTATAGGGCTAAAATACTTCATAATGAGAGAATAGCGGTGATATTACAATTAATTAGCAAGTGCCTACATTGGTTTTGGGTTTTTTTTCCTTTCTCCATGGTTATGACTGGAACCAGGCTGGCAGGAGGTCCAGTTTCTTTTTAAGATTATTTAGCGATGCAGTTGCACAACCGTTTGTTCTTAGAGATTGACTCTTGGGCACTACAAGGCACTGTATAGCTCGCATTTATTACTCGTGGAGGAAAAAGTCCCCCAGGAAGGGAATTTCATGAGCTGGGCAGCTCAGTCTCCCCCAGTTACAAAGGAGCTTTGAAATGCAGCTGCCTGCAGGTGTCCTTTCATATGCTGTTCTTCCTAGGTTACCTGAACCACAATCCCACCAAAGCCAAAGCCCCCGCTTACGCATGTAAAGGGGCAAAACCTCCCGCAGAAGGCAGCTGCTCTCCAGGTCCTCGTTATTGTGTGGAGCCCTCCATGACCAGGAATGGGAAGTATGTGGCTCCAGCCTATGCCATCTGTGGACTTGCCAAGATAAACACTGAGATCACGCCTGGACCAAGTGAGTAACATTTCTCCAGCTGTTTGTTTGGACAAGACAAGCACACTTTCATGTTTCCCTGTGAAAGTGGGGTACAAAAGACTCAGCTCACCCCTTGAATGAGCTGTAGATGTTTTCAGACAGCTGGCTCTTCTGCAGCTGTTAGGGAGAACACGTCCTGGAGAAGTTGCCTCCTTGGCTTGAGTAAAAGGCCAGAACTTCACTGCTTTTGTGCTGTTGTCCTCTGCCCTAGGTGATTACTTCCCTGAGAAGTCCAACAGTCACATCTATAAATGCCTGCCTGTGCAGTCCACGTCCTTCTGGCACAGGGCCGTCAAAACCGACCTCCCTCCAGGTAAGTGACCTCTGGGAGATGCATACCCTTGCAGCCCGAGTGTCCTCTAGTGACCATCTGCTGGTCACCTCTTTCACCAGGGCTAGTTCAAAGCCCACGCAGCAGGACGCAACGGTTTCCTGACAGGTTTCCTTTATGTCCCATGGGAGCTCAATGGTGATAACGCCATTTCTAGCTTTGCTTGGGAGACAGGGGGACCAAAGCCCTTGTGTCACCGCTTGGCCACATGCACCCCCTCCTCACGGCTCAAGGTTAACAAACAAAAACTCTGGGGGGTACGTTGTTTTATGAAACGTGTATCAGACATCCAGTATCAGGGGAGTTGTGTCCAGTGAATGGCGGACTCCAAACATGGCTGCAGGTGCCTGGGGCTTGATCAGCATCGCCTGGACAGGGACAAGGGAAAAAGGACCTCTTGTGCCACTGGCAGTCGTACTGGCTGACCCTGGCTTGTTCTGTCCTCTTGCAGGATGGTATGTGTTTGTCTAATGACAGGAGCCACAAGGGATTTCCATTTCCATTAGGTACATTATTGTCAGAGTTACGTGATGTTCATTCCCCTATAATTCACCGCTTTCCTCTATAATACTCACGTCTACTACTTGACTCCATCAGGTTTAAACCTCTGTAAGTTGAAGCTGCTCTTTGCAGCTGTGCATTTGTACTTGATTCTTCACAAACTTGAAAATTCAGATTGTACAGAGCTCAGCCTGTAGCCTGATGCGCTCAGGTTTCCTCCTGCTTTACAGCCAGTACCACTATCGACTTGATAGCTGGGAGTGATCTGTTACTTGCAGGAGGTCTTGTACATGCTCTGGTGAGCCTCTCTTTTCATCCCCCAAAGGACAAACTTGGTCACTATGCCTGCAGCCGAGCCATTTACGCCTTCTAATGTTTTGTGAACATCTTTTTTTCCCAGTCCAATCGTTCCTATTAACCCAGGATTTCCTAGCACAGCTCCTGTTTGGGTGCCCACATAATGCTCTAGGAGCTGGGTTACAAATTTATCCCTGTGGGCACATTATCAAGGGATCAGTCCCCCATTGCATAAGGATTATAGGCACGCCATCTTGGGAATGCTCACGGCTCGACCAGATCCTGCCAACTGTGAAGCTGTTAAGGGATGTCGGGAGCAGACGCCTCCTCCAGCAGCCCCATCCCGGGACCCCCCTGCCCGGCCACTGGAGCCCAGCCCACTGCCCGGGGACTCCTCCTGCGTGTGCAGGATCTGGCGTGTTGTTGGCACATCTGAGTGTTACAGCTCAGGGTTATCCCTGTCTCTGTGATGGGAAGACCATTAGGTGCAGAGACTTTGTTCTCCTGCAGAAGCACCTTCTGCTTTGGGAGGAGGTGATCAGCGTGTGAGCGCAGAATGGAGAAGAAACTCCTCCTGCGCTCAGACCGACTCACCCTGGTGTGTGTTTTCAGACTGCTCGCACAATGCCTGCTTTCAGTTCTTAGTTCAGACCCGGCCTGGGGCTCCCAACTGCCCCTTTTGGTGACCAGGACTCCCCGTAAGAGAGCAAGAGGACATCTGGAGTCACTGGAGGGATCCAGGGACAGGCTGACCTGAAAAAACCATGGTCGGGCAAGGCATCGTCAAAAAAAACCCCACAGTCAAACGTGCCAAAGGCACATGGCTGGTAAGGGAGACTGAGAGTTGGCTCATTGTTTGGAGATCTGGTGAGGAGCATATTAACTGACGATCTTGGTAAGAGCAGCTTTAATACAAGGCATGGGCAGTCTGGAGGGAGGAACTAGATGGCTTGGTTCACGTGTGTGCATATCGGGGAGCTGGGCAGGAGAGACTTGTAGGAAGCAAACCTAAATATCATGTTGAATGGGAAATAGGAGTACGGGGCAATTCATTCAGGAGCAAAGTGAAATCTCTGGAATTTTGAAGGCGCAAAAAGCTAAAATATACCGGTATAATGAAAAGTATTCCAGAAAGAAGAGAGAAAAGTGTGTCAGTGTTGGTGTGAAGGAGATCGGTGCCACTGATCACTGATTGCTGATAGAAATGGGAAGCGGGTCCATGCCCTATAGCTCCCCGTGACTCCTCACAGGCATCTGCTAAAATGTTTTGTTCTGCTCTGGAGGGAGCTGAAGTCCTGGGTAGCAGCCCCAGACTCCACCAGGGGAGATACCCAAAGAATTTGGTGTATGTTGGAGGCAGGTCTGTGCCCAACAGCACTCTGGAACTCCTCCCACGAAGTTCCCGGACTCTTTTGGTTTCCTCCGGAGACGAGCGAATTCCCAGGCAGCAGCCCCAGAATCTTCTAAGGTAGCTACCCGAAGAGCATTGTCTATATTGGCAGCAGGTCCATTCCTGTTTTGGCTTCAGGACTTCTCCTTTACAGACAGCGAAAGTCCCAGGTAGTATCACCACAGTTTTCCTAGTTAGTTGAAGAGTTTTCTTTGTCTTGGAGGCAGGTCCGTACCCAGTACCATGCCTTCAACATAGACAAAGAAAAGGAATAGACCTGTATGCCTCCAACATATGCCTCGCTTCAAAGCAATGGCTAAATGTAAACAGGTTAAAAAAACAGTCCCCTGGTAGCGGGGTGTGTGTGTCAAAGTCCACCTGACCCTCCACGCTTACTCAGCATGTCACAACTTCATGTGGGTAAGGGTGGATGGAGTCAGTGTAAGCAGGTGTTGTAACTGGCCAGGCAGTTGACCTAAAGAAATGAAAAATTACCTTTGAAGGGAGCAGCATGCCTTTAGATGAAGGGGTGTATTGCCTTTTCCTTCCTTGGTCTGAGCACAGAGAACTGAGAGGTGTTTCCCTCTTGGGGAGGGAAACCCATCCGACAGCCACCATCAGCCTCAGGGCTTGTGGTCCTTGATGGAGGCGTAAGTGCTTGGGACAGTTTTACTTGTGTGGTGTTTCTCATTCTGCTCCCAGGTTTTCCCATTAACGTTTGCTCTTTGCTTTACTTGTCTTTATCATGTTTTGTAAATGTTCTCCATTCATAGCCCTGAGCCCTGAACTACGTGTTCCTTTCTCTGAAAACCCATCAATAGCTCTGGAGTTTACCTTGGGAGCGGAGAAAAGGGGGATCCTTTAGAGTAGAGAAGAGAATTTATTATGAGAAGCACTTCAATGATATACATCTTGTGAGGATGAAAGTACCTGCTTTGACTTTTTTTGGTTGCTTCTGAAAACTGATGTGAAGAGCCATTGTTTGTCATTATGGGATACCACATCTGACTTGTAGAGCTTTCCCTGTGCGTAGGGTGGTGTTTTGTACATGGCATTGTGCAGTCCTCTTTTTGAACTGAACAAGTTACTCTTTCAGAATTTTTTTCGTAGTGTTTCACTTGACGTGCAACTTCCTGCTCTTTACGTGTCAGCTAATGGCTTCCAAAAAGACAGGAGATGGCTCAGCGAGG
Organism: Aptenodytes patagonicus; assembly: GCF_965638725.1. NCBI lineage: Eukaryota > Metazoa > Chordata > Aves > Sphenisciformes > Spheniscidae > Aptenodytes > Aptenodytes patagonicus. The sequence continues at coordinate 564,287 of NW_027472016.1, forward strand.
AGGTGGGGCGTTCCTGCATCTGTTTCTGGTGTCTGGTCTGTGATGCTGGGTCCACGTCCCCATCAGTTGCCGGTTTCAAGGCAAAAGGTTTATCCTCATTAAAATTACTTGTCTAATTTGAGGAACTGTCCACATAGACTTCAAAATTAAACTTTTCATAATCTGTTTGTGCACTGGTAGAGAAGCAGTGGGTTTTTTTTCCAGGGCTGTGCCTGTGAAAGAGCTTTTAGGAGCTTGTGTTCTGTCCCTCGACTCTCAGATGGGGCAATGAAGAGTTTGTGAAAGCCATGCATGTTTTTTGATGTTCACCAAAGTAGTATGTTCTTATGTAGCTTCTAGCCAGAGGTTGAATATTTGCAGTCAGATTTTCCATCAGCCTTGGTACAGTAACCTTTTTTTTCCTGCATGATCTTGTGTGCAGGAGTTGTCTCTTACATTGAAGTGGTCATCTCTGTAGGTAATGCTGCACACGTTTGTACAGATGCTGGACAGACTAGAAGCTGTAATGCCAGTATGGCAGGGCAGCTTGACGCTGGGCTCATACTGTAGCCCTCACAGCCAAGGAGATTTGTGTTTGTTTGTTAGTGTTGTGTTAGAGGAATGTCCCAGGTTTGGTATCCAGTGTGAAACCACAGGGATCCTCCAATGTTTCAGGTCTGGTTAAATGATGGTCCATATCAAGGTGGCTGCCAGAGTCTGGGAGTTTCAGTCCACGCTCGCTAAATTGCCTGCAGGCAATTAGCGCCCTCGGGGGGAGTGATGCAGTTCAGGCCGTGTTGGATCAGGGTGTACAGCAGCTGCAGAACCTGGATGTTCAAGCCTTGGGTGTAAATGCTGAGTAAGAACAGAGGAGGGGAAAAAGGGTCTTCAGAGGCTGTAGTCATGATCAGTTTTCTTCCCAGGGGCTCTGGTGCTTTGTGGGCAGAAAACTCTCCCTGAAACTCCTCCTCCTGAAAGGTCTGTTATGCACTGTACCTCCTGCTTCCTTTTGGATCTTTCTTGCAAAAACAATTGTTTTTTGGTTTGGGGTGTTTTTTCCCCTCTCTAGGATGTGACATGCCTCTGTTTTGGAGAAAAACAGGTGAAAGAGAGAAGGTGGGACAGGACTAGGTAAGTGGGAGGAGTGGTAGAGTATTATGGGCAAAAGTGGGTTTGGATTTTGATCTGCTCAGAAATTTTCATACCAGCCTTGAAACTCGTTTATTAATGTGAGGATGATAGTGAATGAACGGGAGGCGGGGGAAGAGACGAAGAAATGGAGGGAGCGAGGAAGGGCTCAGAGGATTTGCAACACCTCGTGCTGTATTAATCCATTCAGGCAGAGGTCCTCCCCACTGCTCCCAGAGCATGAATGTGCTGCTCCTCGAGTGTCAGAAGGGGTGACTTGCCAGTGACACAGCTGTCACTCCTTGTCCCTGACTTTATAATTCCCTTGAAAGCCAGGGATACAGCCTTCCTCTTAAGAATATATGTTAGAGGTACGAGTGCCCAGGGGCAGCGATGTGAACAGTGGGCAGCGAGAACAGGCAATGTCTCAGTCCACGGACAGGGAACTTGTTATTGCTGTCTTTGATGGTGGGATGTCGTGGGCTTTAGCATCTTAGAGAAGGATGTTCTTGAGAGGACGAGAAACAGGGAATTGCTCGTCTGTCTTCCTAAGATGCGGCATTAGGGAGCTACCGTTGGGCTCCCAGTGTATGGGAAAATCTGCTTTCATACTAATTAGCTAGTATGTATTAAAATGAATTTGTCCTATCTGCATTTGCCGATGGAAAATCAAAGTGGGCTGGTCCCCACGTGGAGCTGCTCCAGGCAGTGTTGTGGTAGCCCGGTGACTTCATCACCAAGGCTTTTCCTTATTTAGCTTTTTGGTTCAGACTTCCCACCTTGTTTCCTGAAGTTTAAGACCCATCCCAGGTCTGTGTTGCCATAGCTGTGGTTTGACGAGTACGCGGTGTTCTTGCAAGTGGTTGCCGAAATCGTTGAAGCGATGTCAAGCTTCCTTGTTCAGGGCTGTTCTGGCTGGAGTAAAAGGGGAAAAAATGACGATTCCTGTCCTGGAGTTTTCCTGGGGGAAATTTTCAAAACCCCACATTTTAAGGTTGAAAATTTTCATGGTGGAAATTCATTTGCAGATAATTGCGTGCTTCTGAAATCAAAGGACTTTGTGTTATTTGCTACCTTCTCACACTTTCCCCTCCTGACCCCAGGCTGTGCTTTCCTCCCTGTTACCACCTGCGTGAGGGTCCCTGCAGCAATGTCCAAGGGAAACGGTGTGTGGGTTTGTGTGTTACAAGCCCTCCGGCCAGCCTGGCCCGCAGTGGTGGGTATGAGCCACAACTGTAATTTTCATAAGTCTATGTAAGTGATGGGGAAAAAAAAAATCCACTTTTTCATGAAACTTGATATGAAATTTTCCAAGCTGTTTCAGGAAGGGAAATAATTTGAGTTGGAGCTACTGTGTCAAGTATTTCTTACTAATGGAAATCTATTGATTTTCCCTCAAATGTAAAACTTTCCCACCAAAAGCTTAAGCTTTGCAGACACTAAAATCTATCAGGGAGATCTTACCGGTTGGTAATCTGCTGCTGTGCGGTGCATATACACCCTCATAGCAGAAATTAACTTGTCTCAGTTACGATCCCAGGTGGAGCAGGTCTTTGCAGCCGAGCACCAGTGCTGTAAATCCAGCTCTACCTCCTGCCTGGTCTGTCTGGCCGTGGTCAGGTCTGGGGCAGGAGCCTCAGTTCACATTTGGGGGGTTTGGGCAGCTGGGTGCAGGCTTTCTGTCCTGGCTTTGGGTGAGACGTGACATGCAGGAGGTTTCAGCCGCCCTGTTTTAATGTCTTGGCGGCTGCGCCCCCGCGAGCCAGCCCCGGTCAAGAGCAAACATGTGCAGTCCGTGCATCTGGACTCTGCTCTCCTTGCCTGTCCTCTTGCAACATGGAGGAAAGTTACTTTCGTAAAGTGAGAACTGAAATTCTGTGTTGTCTTTAATCAATAAAAAGAGAATTCTGTAATTATAGGATTTTTGAATACTTCAGATCCTTGAGATAAAAACACGGATCACCACATTAGAGGATTTTTGCCTCTGTTCTGTGGATCATGCAACCTTAATATAGGTCTTTTATATTCTAATTTTTCCAAGTTATTTCCAAGTCTCATGTGGGACAAGTGATGCAATCCTCTAGCGGGCGGCTGGGTGCCATTCGTGTGCTCTGTGTGCTGTTGGGCTGCAGGTCCCTCGAGGCCCGGGGCTCCTGCCCTTCCTGCCCTGTTGTGGGACGTTGCACCCGAGGCAGGTCTGTGGTTGCTGGCCCTGCAGCGGTTCTGCAGCGGGGCTGTCCCCTGCCCTCAGCTGCAGCCCTGGTCCTATGGAGAGCTGGACCCTGTGAGCAGTGGGGATGGCCATCACGTGCATCCTGCAAGTCAACAGTGTGGCCAGGGGACCAGAAACATCCGCTCCCGCAGTTTGGGCACCACTGTGGTGGTGGGGATGCACCGGCTCAGGCTGGGGAGGGGAGTGTGTTACTGGGGACCTGCTTCCCAGGAGTGCATTGCCTGCTGCGCTGCTTTTCTTGTCATTCAGCCCTGCTGAGCAGGAAGACCTAGAAGCTGGGGAGTTGATTTTTGCATTTTTGCATTTCTGGTGGAGGGGGGGATGGGCGTAACTGTGTGATGGTTCAGTTTGTACTTCTGCCTCCTGTGGAAGGGAGTGAAGGCATCGCATAGGAAAAGCAGCAGCACTTCCTGGCTGCAGGGTACACACCACAGTGGGATCGTCTCTTTTCTCCAGAGCTTGCCAGTACATGGCATTAGACAGAGCTTTAGTGTGGGACAGCTGCGGAGAGAGGGAGGAGGAGGAACTTAATCCATCACTAGGATTGCTCTGACGTGCCCTGGCACTCGGGAGATATTGATGTTGGAGGAACTTGCACCAGACACCACATGCAGGATGCAGAAACTCAGCATTTCTGACCGCTTTTCAGACTGAAAGCATAGGAAGGAAAATCTGGGTGATCACTGCCTACCTCTGTTTTCTCTATTCCCCTTGTCCTCTTTTGTCTGAAGCATTTTTTGTCACTGATTTGTTTTTCCCCCTTTCTCCTTGCCTTCTCTCACAGGCTTTGAAGCGGCATCGTGGCAGATGAAGCAAGACTGGTGGCTTCTTTTTTCCTGCATGTGTTTTCTTCTGCTTGTGACCACCTTTATGTGCTGGCTGTTTCCCTGGCAGATGGTGTCATACACAGGGTGCCTACTTGCTCGGGGCAGACCTTACTCTAACGCTTTCCTGTGGAGGGAATTCAGCCCTTAGTGCCACATGCCTGTTGCACGCAGCTGTTCCTTGTGAAAGGCCATTCAGTTTCGTAGGATCCTCTAGTTTTGCTCCTCGGGTATGGGCTGCAGCGCACCCTTCTGTCTCTGCTCTCCTCGTGTCCATTTAGCGGGCAGTCTTACCTGAGCATGAATCAAAAGCTGGGGGCACTACAAAACTCTTTGGATTTGACGAGGATTTGGTGGTTTCCAAAGGAGCTATTGAATTGATATCCTCTCTGACTTGACATTTCAGCAGTGTCCTTACTAACTCCTGTTTGGTGCAGGTAGTGCCCAGGCTGAGGACCCATGAACTGCCAGCACTCAGTGCTGCTTGCTCCAGCGCTGGGTGTCTGGGATAACCAGCGTCAGGAGTGCAGGCAGGATGCCTGCTGTGATTTTTGGGATAGCACGTAGGCCATGAGTCATTGCTGACTTTTGCTTTGCTTCTCCCACCAGCTGGGACAATTTACCCAGTACGAGGGTAAAGAAGGAAAGGGAAAAGTCCGATGCAGGTCCAAGCACCTCCTCTGCCTGTACGGGCATCTCTGCCTTGGGACAGGCACATCAGGAAGCACTGGGCGGACATGTGCTGGCGCTCTGTGAGCAGACGCTGGTAAGCTAGCGCCGCATTCCCTCTCTCCATGCACTAGTATTTTCTAATTTCTGTGGCAATATCTCTGTAGCAAGTAGAGGAACGGAGATGATTTCTGAAGTCTTCCGCTGGCCTGCTTCACCTCTTCCACTTGCATGTACCTCTTCTTTGAGGAGACTCTGCTTTTATCATTTGGCCTGCTCTTTCTTAGATCAAAATGAGCTGTTCAATAGTGGTTTGTTTCGGTCACTTCTGGTCCTCCTGGCTAGATCCTTCACTCTGCGCTTGATTTGCTTGGGACAGTATTTAAAGAAAAAAGAGAAGAGTAAACTTGCCTCAAAAGGCTGAAACCAGGTTTTAGTTCGAGCCGCATCTCTGGTTTCTCTCCCAGTGGATTTTAGCTTTCTAGCGCAACCGAAATCCAATGAATATCCGATAAGCTTGATAGCAGTCATATTTGCCACCACACATTTGTAATGGATTGTCCTCTAAATGGTGTTTTCCTGCTGAGCCCTGCTCCAAGAGTAAGGGTGTTTAAAAACTGGTGTGCTTTTCTTCAACAGCTGGATACGAACCTAAGCAAGGAGAAGCAGCAGCCTCTGAGGGAGAAGGACACTGTGGTCAAGAGGGAGGTGGCATCCTGTTATCTTCACACATCCAGAAATACTCAGTGAGTATTTCTGATCCTCACTGCTGCCTCTGTGCTGGGGTCCTCGGGAGCAGGCGCTGCAGGCTCTGCAGTGGCCCCAGCACAAAAACTCCAGCCTGGCTTCTAAACAAAAATTTCAGAAGTTTTTGAGTTAAAACATCACCTAAAATGGAGTCCCTCTCAATAAGTCAGAAAAAATGTGGACAGTAACTGTCAGTAATCTTTTTGGCGGTAGTATATAACACAATTATTTATTTGGTTGCTTTTGAAGACTTGCAGGAAGCTTTCAGTGAAGTGGTTGATCATGCAGTAATTAAACCAATATTAGATTGTAATAAAGATTCACTTGTGATTTTTTTCATCATTTGGCCAACTTTCAAAGCTTGGTTTTCACAGGAACAGAGGGGGAACTATGGTGTTCTGTAGCTAGTGATGGCTACAGAGCTTTTCTTTAATTCTTTTAATTTATTCTTTTAATACAACTTTTTATGAGTTCCTGAAAAGTCTTTGTTATTCAGACTGAAGTTTTTCTGCAAAGAAAATAGGTTTTAGATAATAAGTAGTTTTTATATATATATATATATATTAAAAAAGATAAATGAAAAATCTTGGAGCAAGATTTCTAGTGACATTTTCAAGTACTTTCTGAGGTTGGGGACTAACCTATGTGGGCGTATCCTTCCAAAATTTCACTTAATGGTTTCTTTGACAGTCTCTCTGAGCAGTTTTCACTGAGATGTGACCTTTGAGAGCTAAGTATTTATACGCTACCGGACAAAATACCTGTACGAATACCCTCTCCTCTTACTTGACTGTTTTCAACTCACCCACTCCCTCTTTACCTCATCTCTCTTCCTCTATAAGCTCTGTTTGTGCAGGTTCCAGCTCGGCCCTTTCTTCCCGCTCCTGAGTCTGGCAGGCAGTCCCTGCCCTGGGTTTAATCTTGGTTCCTGCAAGTGCTTCCTCTCCTCTTGCTGTTGCTGCTACCCCATCCCTTGGGCTGTTTGCTTTTTAATGGCAGCTGATGACATTCACACATCCTCTCTCCTGCAGTTCTTGGGCTTGACTTGCTGTCTTGGGATCCCACCATTTTTTCTCCACAAGACTTCTGGAACGTACTAAGATTCCCAGTTTCAATGTGATGCTCTGTTCATGAAGAAAATGTGCCTTTTTTTTCTTCCCGCCCCTGTCTTTTTGTGGCGTAAGCGTGCTCAGCTTACCAACAGATAGTATTTACAGTTTGCCACATGGCTCCTCAGGACTGGTTACACCTGGGATCAGGCCAAGAACTGTAGCACCTGGAGAACCTGGTTCAGACCTGGGCTTTTCCACGGTCCGATGGCAACCCCTTTCCTCTCCACGTGACTGTTCTCCCTGTGTGTTCAGCGGGGTGGCCATCCTGGTCCCAGGGTGTAAGGAGAATGGATGACGACTACATCAATGACGCACACCAGGACACAGTGGTGAGGCTGGGGAAGACCGGTCCCTGGTGACCACAGGCATTTTTCATATGCAGGATTAGTACTGTGTCTGTATGTGATCTGGTTGTGTGAGGAGGGAACGAAATACCAGCTCAGTGTGGTATGGCCAGGGAGGGAGGAAAAAGGAAAGAGGATCAGGGCAGGTTGCTCACGTGGGGATGAGGCAGTGGTTTGTTGGGGGGCTTAAAGATCTCTTCCGAGATGGAGGTGGTGGGAGGAGGTGTTTGGGATTGAGCTGAGGGATTCTTGTGAGTAGGTGGGGCAATTGATGGCAGTGTGAATATTGGCTGTATTGGAATTCAGTCTGGTGGTTTCCTGCATAAACAACCTTTTCTACTGTCTTTTGAAGATCCATTAAGGTGGAATCTGGAAAGAAGAGTAATTATGCAGACTCAATAGTCTTACTCTTGTAGTTTTCAGTTCTCCTTAAACAGCAGGTGTGTGTTTTTTCACTTGTGCTGTGCAGTGATTAAACAAAAACCACCCGTGAAACTTCCTCCGAAATTAAAGGTGGGTGAGACACATCACATTTTCTGCCTCTTCCACTATCCTTTCTCTTGAACTTATTTGTATCAGTATCATAAATTCTTTGCTTTCACTAGAGCCAAAGCAATGTAAGGTTTGTTTTTTTTTCCCCAGGCCGGCCATCTCCTGTCAAGCAGAGATGTCCATGTAGACATGCTCGGCCACAGAGGCCTTGCTGCAAGAGGACGAAGAGGTGGGTGCCTGGTTAGTGATGGTTCTTATCCGCGCTTTGGAGGGTTTTCAGGTTGGTGGTAATTACAGAATAAATAGTATGATAATTACTGCAGTAGTCTGTGGGTATGAAGGACACAAAGATTTGGAAGGAGGAGAGGATACTTTTTAATAGCCGCTAGATTTTTTACAACACAGTGTTTGTGGGCCACTGACAAGATGATCATGGAGGGGGTGGCTGAGATTCTGTAACGGAAATTCTTTTGCTCTGGAGTTGAAGCCCAGATCGCCCTCTTAACAGTCAGACTACTGAATCTGGAAGCGTACGGTTCTCTTCTCAAACCTGAAGATAATTCAGTTAGAGGGAGAGCCGTTTGGAAGTTGTAGCAGTTTGGGGGCAGAGGCCGGTTGGGGGCTGGGGCCCTCGGGGGTGGGGGCTGTTTCTGCCCCGTGCCCTTGGCCTGGCGCTCACAGCTGGGAACGGGCTTTCCAAAGTCCTGCTGAAAAGTGCTACATAAGAAAAAGCTACAATGTGAAGATGGCTTCCAAGAGAACTTGACTGACCGTGACCTCTCCTATGCAAGTGGGTTTGCTGCTAGAAGAAACCAGACCAAACTGGCTGAAAGCAGCAAAGTTGCAACAAAATGGTGCAAACTCAGCTAATAAATATGCACTAAGCACACTTGCACAGAGGGTTTGCATGTACAAATACTCAAAAGTGAATGGTAACAGGTGATACCTTGGCCAAAACTAATAGGTTTTGTAAATTGTAAAAATGAGTATATGAATAGTCTTGAGATTGCCTATAAGGAATCAAGAGTTGTAACACAGCGTCCTTCTCATGCTCCCAGCTGAGAGCACCCTTATTGCTAGCAATAAAAAGGGGTTTTAGCTAGTGCATACTTCTGCTGCCTTTTTTCCCAGTACCTGTGCGCAAACTAGAAGAAAAGAATGCAAGCAAATCCCTTTTGGTAACAAGAGAGGCGGGTGTGGGACCTGTGGCCGAGCTGAGGGGCAGGGAGCACCCCTGGACCAGCCTTGGGGCTTGCTGCCAACCTGCCTTGCTGCCAACCTGGGAGAGCTGCTTTCAACTCAGTTCTCCCAGCAAGACATTGCCCAGGAGTTACTTTGAGTTTTGCTTTTCTCCTTCAGGAACCATGTTCCACACCAAGCACACCCAGAGCTGAGCCTGTGCCAGGAGAAGACTTCAAGCACAGCTGGGGCTGATGGTGACAATTCCCACTAGCTGTCCAGGTCAGAGAGGTGCAGGTAGGATTCCATGGCGGACACACTGGCTGATTGTCACTTCTCTTGCAGGAACAGGGTTTAACAGCAGGAGGGAGCCCGGGCACAAGGGCCTATGGGGTCAAAAAATGCATCAAACAGCCAGGGCGCAAAGCAGAGGGAGAAGAGAAATAGGTGCAGGTCACATAGCTGGGACAGTACTTTCAGGGTAACATCTGTCACAGAAGCACAATAACAGTAAAAGGCACTGGGAAGTCATGGAGTGACTGAGAAAAGTGCCTGGCAGAGAGAAGAGCCCGGAGAGACAGGAGACAAGATAGAGATGGAGGTGAAAAAGATGGCCTGTTGAAACTGAGGATGCTCATACTGTGCAGGTCCTTGTGAAGACACTGGTGGCTGAGCAGCTGATGGGGAAGGAGCAGGAACCTGGCTTCTGCTGCAGGTACTTGTGGTGTCACCTGCTGCTGAGTAGCTGATAGGGCAGGAGTTTTCAAATTACGTGTGCAGATGCCAGTGATGTCACTTGTGACTGAGTAACAGATAGATAAGAGAAGACGCATGGCCTGCTTATGTGTCTGTGATGTCATTCGTGGCAGGAACTAGCCCATTGCTTTTTCAGGTGCTTGTGCTGTTACTGGTGGCTGAGGAGCTGATAGAGCAGGAGTTTTCTATGCGATTTGTGAAGTTGGTTTTTGATGTCATATGTGCCTGAGAAGATGATAGGGCAGGCATAGAGAACTGTTTCATGGTGCAGTTGCAGGTGCAATACGCAGATTTAAATAAAAAGAATAAATTCCCCTGGTAATTCTATACTAAAGTGTCCTTGCCTCTCTCCTAGGCCGGTGAAGAACTGACTTTTACACAGGTCACCAGAGCATGACTGCTGCCAAGAAAGATCCCTGCGCTTGGCTGCTCACCTGGACCCTGTTCCTGCTCACGTCCCCATTCCCAACGCCTCTCTTGCTGGATTCGATTTCTTGAGGGCACAGTAGTCCCAAGCGCTGGCATTTGGAGATGAAAGAGGATGCCGATGGAGAAGCGCCTTCGCTCATTTTGCAGTGAGTCTTATGGTAGGCTTGGGAGCTGGGTGTTTTATACTTTCTGTGAGGAGAAATGCCTACATGTTTCTGCCTCGCTTTTGCCTCAGAAACTAATTTCATATCTAGGATGCCTTGTGACAGGCTCAGAAATGGGCCAGAAGGCACATGAACTGCAGCTCTTGTGGGACACTGCAGAAGCATCTTCAAGGTGAAGTGTTGTCTTTTTTACTCAAACTCCACTGCCCAAGCTTACCAGGAAACCAGCTTCTTCACCAAAACAAGGAGTGAAAAGAGTGGAAACCCATCGTCTTAACAAGATGACCCTGTTGATGGGGACCGTCAGTGGCAATGTTTGTAATGCCTTGGTTTCTTTGTCTCTCTTGCACCAGATGTCACACTTGGGAGAAGACAACATGAATCACACACAGGGGACCTGAGCCTCTAACCGAGCAGCACTGAAGATGCTCTTTTCCTGGGCATTTTTTTTCCCTGAGATCTCTACGTGCTAATTTAATACACTCAGCAAGTGTAGAAAGCTTCCACCCTTCTGCATCACAAGGGTGCTTTCATAAAGGGAGTCTCGAGTTAAAAAATTTCAAAAAACCCCCGAACCCCTCTGTTCTTTCTTGCGTGGTCAAACTCTCTACAGAACTCAGAAGCACCACTTAGGACTGGGTTTGGTTATGACGGCAATTTTATTGTTTCGATCGTAAGTGTCAAGTTTGATGGTTAGCATGCTTTTGATACTGTTTGTCTGCGGCCCTTGATGGTAAATTGCAGGTTGTGATGGCAAGCTCAGTCACAAGTACTGAACGCTTCTGTCCATAAGCCACGGACCTGAAACACCTGGCAAAGAGTGACACGTTTGCTGGTGATGCTGCAAATTTTGCTTACTTTTTAGTCCTCCTCTCCAGAGTTCTCCTTGGGTTTCTTTTTCTTCTTCACTTTCTTGCATTTCTTTTTCAATTCTAGATCACCAGAATACTCGCTTCTGTCTTTCGCCGCTTTCTTTCGGGTGCACTTTCACCCCCCTCTGCACAGGACTGTTTCCTCTTTCTGCATGTTTGTTTTCCGTTTGCCTGGCAAGAGCCTGCAGACTCCGGGTGAACTGGCACTGGTGGGAGCGCACGTTGGTCAAGTGAGTATTTCCCTGGCTGCTGCTCGCCTACCAAACCAGGATGCAAGTCTGTTCTGTGGCTGCTAGAGCCATGCACACCTTCCCCTCCTGGGCTTCTGCCATCACCAGGGCTGTTTCTCTCCCTGTGGGAAGAGCTGCGCAGGTTCCCACTGCCATGCGCCAGCTGACGGCGAGTACGCTTCTGCGTTTCCACGCTGCAAGTGCGCCTCCGCCTGGGAGGCAGAGAGTCTGGTTGGCTTCTGTTCAGCTTCTTCTCCTCCTCAGTGTCAGAGTGCGCTCTCTTCCTGCCGCAGGGCTGAGGTGGAGTTCCTGCAGAGTCCCGTGTTTTTCTCTTCCCTTGGATCCTCTGCATATTTTCTCCACCTTCTTGATTTCTCAGTCCTGCAGTGCCTCGAGAGAATGGACTCTTCAGCACTTGATTCAGCTTTGCCATGGAAGTGCTCTTTGTCTCTCGGCATTCAGCATCTGTGCCAGGGGTCAAATCATGGTGCCTGCAGAAACAGCAGTGATCTTAGTCTAGGGTTGTTCTTGCAGCCTCCTCGTGGCTTCAGTCTCATCCGGTCATCTTCTGGCAGCACTTGATATGACATGCATAAGACTGAACCAGCACTAGAAGCTGGAAATGAGATCATGGTCTTCCAGCCATGTCTGTCCCTTTCAGAGCAGTAACTCATTTATATACCCTCTCGGACCTCCATTTCACCTCTTTTCGCAGCTAGCCAGTCTCGGAGAGCAGGCAGCTAGCAATTTGCACAAGCACAACAGTTTAGTGCCAGACAAGGAGGGAGAAGAAAGGACCTGGCGAAATGCAGAACAGACAGAACTCAACTGGACAAACAGTCATTCTCTCCTAGGACAGAAAGGAAAACCCGCCGGAGGAGAACAGCAACAACAAGATCAGTAACAGGAGAGGGAGTGTATTCTGAACACCCTTGCACCTTGTTATTACCTGGCATAGAAGAGTAAATAAGCACGCTGGCAGAGAACTGTCTTGATGTCACAAAGACCTACAGAGGCATCATTCATCTTGTACCAACGTCCATCACTGGCCTGCAAGGAAAGGCAACGCTATCTTCAGACAAACTGCAGGGGTTTTGAAACAAAAACACAGGCAGGACACCCCTGCAGGACACAATACACCAACGCAAATCACAGAGTTGACTTTTACCTTTACGAAGCAGTAATAGTGTCCTGCCTGACAGCCGTAACCTTCATGTACCAGGACGGCATACAAGGAATAGAGGAGTGGTTCTCCAGCCGCTTGCGACATGTATGTGCCAAGGTCCAAATATTCCGGGTACTGCACAACCTGAGGAGGGACCAAGAAGACTCAAAAATTATCCTGAGAGTCTTTAGGAAGCAGCCTGAGAAAACCTTGCCACCAAACACAGGCTAGAGGTGTAGAAATAGATCTTCTTGGTTCATCCAAACCAGGTGTTGCCATTTCATCATTGAAGTGGCAGAAAACTCTTCTCAGCCAAACCAGCTCTTCACGATCACTGGAGGTGCTTGTCTTCACATTGGAACTTTCCTCTTACCACAAGGGAAAGAGCAAGGCATAGCTGTTGCATTGATTTTTCTTAGACGGCTGCACTCGATAGCCGTCGTGTGCAGACTTTCACAATTTCCAAAAAAGGATTCTCCTTCGGAAAAGGTCTTCTTCCAAGCAGACAAAGTTGCAGTGCACTTGTATACATACCTTGCTGATCTTTCTGCCAGAGAAAGCATCAAATCTCTTCAAGCACACTGTCAGGACATTGGAGGAACGATGTATTGTAAGCCTCTTGGACGCAGTGGCCAGCTGTTCACACCTTGAAAACAAGCACAGACCCAGCTGTTGCAACCTGTCTTCTCCCTGCTCCGCCACCCATCCATGTATGGTTGACTTAAGGCTTGTTTTGCCCAACTATCGTATGCACGTTTGCATTTCAGACCCCTTAAGTCCATACGCCATCTCTGAAGGTAGCTTTGGTCTAGGGTGGCTCACTTTGGAGAGCAGCAGTCTGCAGTCTTTACAATACAAGAACTAGCAGCCAGCAGGGGCTGCTACGGCTCTGAGGACTGAGGTCTCCTGGACAGAGACCCCAGCATCCAAAAAGCCTTGGAAATGAACCTGTTGATTGCTTTCTCGAGGAAGCTGCTGCTGCCGAAGCACTGTCCAGAGCTCCTCCTCGCTTCGGCTCACCACTGCATATGGGACATGTCTTTTCCCTTCTGGCCATAGGGGTAGTTCGGTGGGCAACTTCATAGCTAGGAGGGTTGACCACCTCCAGGGCAGACAATGCCAGGAATAAAATTCTAATCAAAGCTTTCCAAATAGTCAGGCAGAAGGGAAAAAAATTACCTGTCTTAGAAACAAATGCGTTATTTTCCAAGTTCTAGATGATTCGGGTGGATTACTTGTACAGGGAAGAAAACAAAAGAAAAAAACCCCAAGATGTCTCATGACTGGGTTTCTCAATTAAGTCAAAACATAACTAGTGCTCCCAGACATGCAATACCGTAACCCAGTGTCCTGGTTTCAGCTGGGATAGAGTTAATTTTCTTCCTAGCAGCTGGTACAGTGCTGTGTTTTGGATTTAGGATGAGAGTAATGTTGATAACACACCAATGTTTTAGTTGTTGCTAGGTAGTGCTTACACTAGTCAAGGACTTTTCAGCTTCCCATGCTCTACTGACTGAGAAGGCTGCAGGTGCACAAGAAGCTGGGAGGGGGCACAGCCAGGACAGCTGACGCAAACTGGCCAAAGGGACATTCCATACCATATGACGTCATGCTCAGTATATAAAGCTGGGGGAAAGCTGGCCAGGGGGGCCGCTGCTCGGGGACTGGCTGGACATTGGTTGGCGGGTGGTGAGCAATTGCATTGTGCATCACTTGCTTTGTATATTCTATTATTATTATTATTATTATTATTATTATTTTATTATTTTATTTCAGTTATTAAGCTGTTCTTATGTCAACCCACGAGTTTTCTCACTTTTACTCTTCCGATTCTCTCCCCTATCCCACCGGGTGGGGGGAGAGTGAGCGAGTGGCTGTGTCGTGCTCAGTTGCCGGCTGAGGTTAAACCACGACACCCAATATCTACTATGAAGATGTCATTAGTAATAATCTTACTTGCTACATTTATAGCCATTTTCACCATCCAGCTGCTCAGGTTTGACAAAGTCTTCCAGAGCTTCATTGAGAGATGAGGCTGCCTGGATGAGAAAGAAAGGGGAGCACTAAACTCCTGGAAACTCAAAATCCCAGGAAATAGCTACCCGTGTGGTACCAGTGTTATCCCAATAAACAGCTACCCTGGGCAGTACCAGAGTTGCCTGTGGTACGCATGGTCAAAACTAGCATAAGCAAATCAACCCCATCCATACAGCAATCAGACGTGTATTGAGGTAGTCCAGAGCAGGGTGGTATGACAGTGTCATCGTGGCTGTAGATACCATCCTTACTCTTCGCCCAGCTGACACCCAGCACACAGCACAGGGAGAGTATTGCCAGGGCTTCCACAGAAGGAGCACAGAAACCCAGTTCCCTTCCCACCCACCACCAAGCTCTTGCATGGTAAGAGCCCACAGTTTTAAGTCAACGGAGTTTACTGGAGTTAAACTAGGCCCCCTTCAGGGGCCTTGAAACATTTTGCACCACAATTTCAAGCCATCTTACCTTGATATCCAAAGGAATATCAAGGAATGCCTCGTAGGTGTCGGAAATGGCTTTGCAGCTCAAGCATGTTACTGGAAGGCAAAGAGAAATGCTTCTCAGGTTGGGAAGGAGACTAACTCTGCCCATTTCAACGACTAACACATGCTATTTTAGACACACTGGACATACTGCTGCATACTAGAAGCTGTTTACCACAAACAGAGAAAGAGCCACAGATCATTCTAAGGACAGTAATATTTTTAAAAAGTACCTCTGGATCTTAGAGAGCCCCCAAATATTTGATGGACGATGGTAGTTGCTTGAGAAGAGATGTCCAAGCTGGAGACAAATGGTAAGGCAGAGAGTTATCTCCTCCAAGAGTTTTGCTTTGTCTGAAAACCCTGGGCGTAGGGTTTCCTTGATGGGAGTACATCAAGGAGTCCCAAGGGCTCAGGAACATTGAAAAGGTAATTTGCTCGTGCTTACTCGCTGCTTCCACTCAGACGAGCTCTCTGCATGGCATCGACAGTATAGCGTAAGAACTCGTGGGCGTCTTCCTGCATGCCAAGCTGGAAATGTTCTCCTATTCCTAAGAAAGAAGAAGTTAGTAGTTCTCTCCTACAAGAAGGGAAGAAAACATGTAAAAGCACCTGAAATGACTTACGTGTGAGGACATTGACCACAGTCCAAGGCTGGATGGCACTGGCTGAGGAATGCAGGACCTTGTTAACGTGCGCCTCCATTACGCACATCATGCAGAAGCCTTGCTGACGACCTAAAGAGGGAGGGAGGGAGGGAGGGAAGGAAGCTTCTCAGGTGAGCAAAATATCCATAGCGATGGGAAACCTACGGAGATCTTGAAGTTATAAGAACAGTCTCTACTCCTCTTCTCCCAAGGTGCCAGCATCCCAACAAGCCCGGGACATTTTAGTGCATAGAAAACTTTCTTCAGAGGGATGCTTAACTGACAGAAGTTTTCTGTGCAATAAGCAAAGAGAGTTTAACTTGCAGGAACAGGGACCGAGACCCGGGGCTAGAAAGAGGTGCCTTTCTGAAGATGAGCACACCTAGACACGACAAGCGGCTTCTAGGCTTGAGTGTTCAAAGAACACCAACTCGGGGGGCTGACAAAGAAGGGCTGCTTTTCTCCTAAATCAAATTCCAGATGCTGGGAATCCTCGGGAAGTGCCCAGCTGATGTGCAAGGAGATGTTCCTAAAAGGACTCACAGGACCGGCTGTGCTCCCGAGAGAGCAGGTAGTTGGCCAGAGGGGGTGTGTACGTCAGGCACTGCAGGACAGAGTTGAGGAAGCACGTATTGCCCAGGTTGTGGAGTCCTGCTCCAGGTCTCTGTCTTTGCTGCCAGGCCATGCAAATCTTCTCCAGGGGAAAGAGGATCCTTTGTGGCGGAGCCATTCCCTCGGCAAGGACTGCAGGGAAATGACATTTGAAAAGAGAGGAGACGATATTGTTGCCCGAAAGCATATTTAAAAGTCAGGTTCTCTACAGGAGCATGCAGAAGAACCAGCTCTAACCTCCAACACAGAAACATCGGGGGAAGCCTAACACTGCCATTGACATTTACTGGTCAAGAAGTGGTTTTGGAAAATAGTCTGTTCCGCTCCTTGCTTTGCCGAAAGTCCAGCGAACCCACACTCTGATTTCTGTGCCTCGGGCTACCTTCCTTTCCCCCTAGAGTCATGAATTGGATTATCAGGTCAAGTCTTCCCTTTTCCCGATTGTAACTTGATGAAAACAAGCAAGTACCTAGCACAGAAGGTAACCCTACTGATGTCAGATCTTTCTACGAGCAATGATATCTTTCCAAGTCTTGTACATAGTGGCAGAGGAGTGACAAAATGCGTTTTCCTGTGTCTAATCGAAAACACCTGGGTAGATCTGGCTGCTACCAGGAAACGCCCCAGAATTCACTCGAGGCTGCCAGCACATCAACGTTCAGGGATGGAGCACCAGCCACGTCCGTTGCCTTTGGGGATTCACAAAGTCCAAGCCTGCTGGTGAAGTCGTTACTCACAGGAGTCGTTCCCCATTGCGGCCATCGCTCCTCTCAGGAACAGAGGGGAAAGCTTTGGATGACAAAGGATGACAGGATGCGCTCCAGAAAGAGATCAGTGCCAATCCTGTCACCTGATGGCAAAGAAATAATTGTAGCTCAACAAAATGATTAAAAAAAACCCCAAATGCAACTACAGAACAGCATCCGCCATCAAAAGTGTTTCAGTGGTACTTGTAACTGCTGCAGAGCTGCAGGCTGATGGCCCTACTGTCCCTGCCACAGGACTCCAATTGACAGCCGTTACCAAGGCCCTTTTGAAAGACTGCATTGTGTGTCACCTTCTCTGAAGAGGAGCTGCTGCTTACCTGTGGCTAGCGTTAGCAGCAGAGGCCTCTGGCTCTCCAGCCCAAACTTTCTCACCTTGTATGCCGGAGTGACGGGCTTTTGGCTGCTACTTTAATGGCTGCCTTTGCCGTCTTCCTTTTCTGTCTCCCTTTCTACCGCATCAACCAGAGTGGGCCTCTTGTCATTCTAGGCTGAGCCCAACGCCTCAGACTACAGTACCACCCCCCTACTTATCTATCTTAGGGTATGGTAAAGAAATAAGAATTAGCAAATAGGAACTCTACCCATAGCCCTGGCCAGCCTATAAAGATGTAATAGCTTAGCCTACAGCTCAGAAGGTATAGACCAGCCTATACATTTATCCCGTACCTACCTACTCTATGATCTGTCCTGAAAGTCAGATCAGAATTACCTTTGAAAGAGGATGGAAGCTGGGGAGAAGTGGGCAGTAAACGATAAATGGTTGGAAAAAAGTAGGCACGCAAGTAGCAAAGGAAGGAGCCAAGTTATCCCGAAGGCCAGCTCAGCCCAACTAGCTTTCGCTGGCCCGCTTTTCAGATCCCAAGCCCTGGCCAGGTGAGGTCACAAGCACCGGGCGGGTGCTGCATCACTGCCCCTTTGTGACATGGGCCCGCATGGGGACATGTCCCCTTGAGGCCACACAGCTGCCACAGCCCGGGCACTTCCCACACGCCAGCAGCCACTGGACTTCCCCACGCACTGCTGGCGAAGGGCTGTTCATCCGCTGGCAGAGCTCCCATCTCTTTCCTGAACCAGACCAGCTGGATGAATAAAAACCTGCCCAGGGCTGTAAGCGTGCCTGTTCACAGCTTTGGCTGGCACATGCGGGTTGCTGAGGGTTTCTTTTCCACTATTCCCAGGTACAGGACTGTGTCTGTGAGACTCGTGTAGCAAAGCACCTGGTCTCTTACAGGTTCATTTCCAATAAATTTTATCTGCCCCCCAAGATACAGCCACAGACTGACTCTGAACTAGAGCTACCAAAGAAACACCTTCAGCAAGTCTGCTGGGTGGACCTTGGCTGGCTGCCAGGCCCCCAGCCAGCTGCTCTCTCACCGTGGAGCTCTGAAAAATGTTTGTGGGTGGCTTTTTAGCATCTAGTTTAACCCCCTGACTCGCTTGAAGGGCAGTGAGTATTGCTCCTGCCCCGACGAGGCAGCCATTTGTTATTCCTGCCACACTTGAACTGGCCAGTTTGGCCCCTGCCCTGCTTGCGGCATCTGGTTTTCCCCAGTCCTGCTCAGGGCAGTTGTACTCCTGCTCAGCTCAGGGCAGTTAGTTTTGCCCCTGCTCCACTCGGGGAGGCTTTTTCTCTTTTTGTGTTTTGCTTGAGGCATCCGGTTTGGCCACAGCCTTGCTCAGGTGGCTTGCTTTCATCATGACCCTCGGGACGGCTGAGTTTTTCCCCTCCTTTGCTTGCGGAGGCTCATTTTTCCCCTTCCCCACACAGGGTGCCTGGATTTACTCTAGCGCTGCTCAGGTGGCCTTTTACGCCCCTGCCCAAATTGGGGTGGCTAGTTTTGCCCCTGCCCTGTATGGGGCATTTAGTTTTGTCCCTGTGCTGCTCAGGGCATCTCTTTGTGCCCCTGGCTCCCCATGGGGCATGCCATTCTGCCCCTGCCCCCACCCTGCTCAAAGCAGATATTTTTGCCCATGCCCAGCAGGGGTCCAGGTTTGCCCCAGCCTTTGCCTGCCTCACAGTCCCTCCTGCCCCGGCACCTCTTGTTTCCTTCCAGTCCTGGCTTGGGCATTTCTCCTGACTAGGCAGTGTCCCATCGGGGCAGGGGCCGGGGAGGTTGCGCCATGGTCCCCTCCCAAGTGCAACGCCCTACCTGGCTTTGGTCTATGGTGGCACTGTGGTTGTGGGGCTGGCGAGGATGGGGCAAACACCCGCCTGTCCCTGGGGGCTCCTTGTCCCTCAGTTTTGTTCCCAGTGAAAGGCAGCCCCTCTGCAGGCAGACAACTGCAGGCAGCTCTCTGTGTTTTCTGCAGATGCTGCTGCCTGGGTCCTCGGAGGGCTTCATGGTCCAAAAGGTGCCAGCCCGAGTGCCAGGGGTTCCCTGGACGTGCAACACTTAACGCTCTTACCAGTCCCACCAGTTACCAGCTTCCACCAATTGACTCCACACCTACAGAGAAAAACTACCCCGTGAATTACATATGCAAGTACAACACGTGTTTTTAATTCTGGCTTTGGCTTTTCAGCCTGTAGGTACCAAATGAGGATTGTTTCTCCATGGCAATCCCAACAGCTGAACAGGGATTAAAGTTCTTCCTCGAGGGACCTGTGGGCAGGCAGGCCAGCCGGCAGAGCTGTCCGTGTCTCTAGAAAGTCTCTCTGAGCTCTTCCTGGCCAGAGGTGGCTCTGGGAGGAGCGACGGGATAGGCTGCTGGTGCCCTTTGTGCAGCTTGGTCCAAAGCTGCTTGGGGGCAGTTTTAGAATCATAGAATCATAGAATCATTAAGTTGGAAAAGACCCTTAAGATCATTGAGTCCAACTGTTAACCTAACACTAGCAAGTCCACCACTAAACCATGTCCCTAAGCACCACATCTACACATCTTTTAAATACCTCCAGGGATGGGGACTCAACCACTCCCCTGGGCAGCCTGTTCCAGTGCTTGATAACCCTTTCAGTGAAGAAATTTTTCCTAATATCCAATGTAAGCCTCCCTGGTGCAACTTGAGGCTGTTTCCTCTCATCCTATCACTTGTAACTTGGGAAAATACTGACACCCACCTCGCTACAACTTCCTTTCAGGTAGTTGTAGAGAGCGACTATGTCTTCCCTGAGCTTCCTTTTCTCCAGGCTGAACAACCCCAGTTCCCTCAGCCACTCCTCAGAAGACTTGTTCTCCAGACCCCTCACCAGTGCTGTTGCCCTTCTTTGGACATGCTCCAGGAACTCAACGTCCTTCTTGTAGTGAGGGGCCCAAACCTGAACACAGTATTTGAAGTGTGGCCTCACCAGTGCCGAGTACAGGGGCACGATCACTTCCCTACTCCTGCTGGCCACACTAGTTCTGATACAGGCCATGATGCCATTGGCCTTCTTGGCCACCTGGGCACACTGCCGGCTCATGTTCATCCGGCTGTCAACCAGCACCCCCAGGTCCTTTTCTGCCGGGCAGCTTTCCAGCCACTCTTCCCCAAGCCTGTAGTGTTGCATGGGGCTGTTATGAGTTGTGGCTGAGTACCTGATAGAGCAGGTGCAGGAACCTGGCTTGTGGAGGTGTTTATGTCACTGGTGGTGGGAATGCTCATAGGGCATTGAATGGAACCTGGCTTGTGCAGGTGCTTATGTCACGCCTGGCAGATTAGCTGATAGGGCAGGCATGGGTACCTGGCTTGTGACGGATACACTTGTCTTCTCGCTGTACTTTGGTTCAGGCTGACTAAGGAGCAACAGGCCTCACATCCTTGTGGTGAACCGGCGAGCTGGAAAGCCCCTGGCTCACGTACAAGGGAGTGAAGGTGCCTTGAAAAATATTTCGAAAGGTGGTTTCGAAACCCAGAAATGCAGGATAACCAAAGTACAGAACAAGATACCAGAGCTAAAACAAAGACATCTTGTCTATACTATTGACTAGCAGCCAACTACTTCACTCTGTAAATATTACCATCAGGATGGGCCCAGTTTGAGCTCTCCCTGAATGGCAGCTGGACTGCATGCCAGGTGACTCTCCCCTTGAGCAGGGATGCCTCTCAAGGTTAGCGATTCCTTACCTGAGACTAAGAGATCCTTCCTTATCCAACGTGGAGAGATCCCTTACCTGCGACAGATCCTCAGTAAGTGACTGGTAGCATGCTGAATTAATACTATGAAACATTACTAATCCATGTAGCTACTCAATATTATTATAAGCATTGTATGGATGATTCCATTAGACATAAACCGTTGTCCAAGACTGAGACTAAGATTGGACCTAGCCACACTTAGGCTCCATAAGGAGTTTAGAAAGCAAGGGGGTCCACTCTGAACCTCATGGCTCAGTGGGAGGGTCCTCCTTACTCTTTACATTTCCGGTCTCTGTGTGAATCATTCTAACTCGATTCTAACTTGGTTTTCCTTTGTATGTTTCTTCCATGCAGTAATTAATAAGGTGAACATTGCCATCAAACTTATTGAACCTTGTCAAACCACTGTTAAACTTTATTAAATTCCATCAGATTTATTGAACTCTGTCAAATTATTATTTTACCTCAATAAAACATATCGCTACTTCTCTCTTTTGCGTGAGGTGCATTCCACTGCTCCACGACAGTGCCTGCTCCTGCCGTAAGAGTTACAGAGCCGCCAGTGAAATCACCAGCACTTAAACACTGCAGGGGCCTGTACCTGCCCTAACAGTCAGCCACCAGTGACATCACAAGTAGCTGCATAAGTCAGGGGCCTCCTCCTGCCCTATCCCCTACTTGCGATCGTGTGACCTCACAAGCACCCGCACAACCCAGTGGGGCCGCTTCCGCCCTGTCACTTACCGAGGCACATGTGACATCTCAAGCAGCTGCACAAGCCAGAGGCCTCCTCCTACCCTATCACCTACTCAGGCAAATGTGACATCAGAACAGCTGCACATGTTGCTGTCCTGCTCCACACCTATTGGCTACTCAGCCAACCAGTGGCCTTCCAGGAACCTGAATAAATCAGGGCCGTGTTTCTGTCCTATCACCTCAACAGCCATCAGTTACGTCACAAGCTGCTGCAGAAGCCAGGGGCATGCTCCTGCCCTATGACCTGCTCAGGCATATTTGACATCATAAGCACCTGGACAAGCTTGCTGCATGCTCCTGCCGTAACTGCTACAGAGACACCTGTGACATCAGAAGCTGCTGCACAAGCCGGGGGCATGCTCCAGCCCTATCATCTACTCAGGTACATGCGACCTTGCAAGCTGTCCTGGTTTCAGCAGGGATAGAGTTAATTTCCTTCCTAGTAGCTGGTACAGTGCTGTGTTTTGGATTTAGGATGAGAACTAAGTTGATAAGGCACCGATGTTTTAGTTGTTGCTAGGTAATGCTTACACGAGCCAAGGACTTTTTAGTTTCCCATGCTCCACCGACTGAGAAGGCTGGAGGTGCACAAGAAGCTGGGAGGGGGCACAGCCAAACTGGCCAAAGGGACATTCCATACCATGTGACATCATGCTCAGTACATAAACCGGGGAAAGCTGGCCAGGGGGGCCGCTGCTCGGGGACTGGCTGGGCATCAGTCAGCGGGTGGTGAGCAATTGTACTGTGCATCACTTGCTTTGTGTCTTACCATTATTATTATTATTATTATAATTTTATTTCAATTATTAAACTGTTTTTTATCTCAACCCACGAGTTTTTCTCACTTGTGCTCTTCCAATTCTCTCCCCCATCCCACTGGGGGAGAGGGGAAGTGAGCAAGCGGCTGTGTGGTGCTCAGTTGCCGACTGAGATTAAACCACGACAGTCCTTTTTTGGCGCCCACCGTGGGGCACGAAGGGTTTGAGATAATAACAGATTAACGGGAGTGTATTAAGGAACTTATATCTGTTAATAGTTGTGGGTCACAATGTTGGTTTCTCTGTTCTCGATTTGTGTAATCTGCATCGTGCTCCTTTTTTTGCTGTACATGTTAAAGATTGGTGTTGGTTTTTTGCAGTTTGCTGTGGTCTGCAGTGAATAGTGATGTTTCACTTGTGAGGTTTGTTTTTAGAACATTGACCTTGACCTTAGTGTGGTATGTAAGTTTTGCAATGAAGCCATTACTGTACCACGGAGACCATTTCGTGGAGACAACTAGCAATTGCAGTAACTTTTCTGAGAGTTTTTTTACGGAGGAAATACAGAATGGCAGTGTCACCACCTTCTTCTATGATGTTTCCTCCATCATTACAGTAACTTTTCAGTATTTTGAACAGCCTTGGGTAGTTAAGATACTTCTATTGGTATTTCTTTGGAATATTGTTTTGGTTCTGTCTAAAGTTGGTAAGCAATTTAAGAATATCATCCAGAGATCTGCCCCAAGGCTGAATAGTTATGAGTGGCAGGGTGTGTGGTACAAGATGGGCAAGTACCTAGGCCAATGGGCACCCCCAGTGTTTTGGAACTTCACCCCTGAGCAAGTGCAGAATCCTGAAAAGTTAGTAGAATATTTGGACAAAGTATGCTGTCACCCTGGCAACTCCAGAGAGATGCAGATCATTGCAACGTGCTGGGGCCTGGCCCATGCCTACCGAGCCCTGTTCAACACCATTCAGTACCCTCAAAGGGAAGAGAAGGTCTCTGGATCTGACGGTAAAACGATACGCACTCCGGCCACTCCGACCCCGGCAACATGCTCTGCGGCCACTCAGACCCCAGTGACATGCTCTGCAGCTACTCAGACCCCAGCGACAGGCCCCGTGGCCACTCAGACCCCGGTGACATGCACTGTGGCTACTCAGACTCTGGCAACAGGCCCTGCGGCCACTCAGACCCCGGCGACAGGCACTGCAGCCACTCAGACCCTGGCGACACGCCCTGTGGCTGATCCAAAGAGCCAACCTGTGCCGATATCAGTCGCCCCTGTACACAAGAAGAAATCTTGGAAGCTGAAGTCAGCTCGTTTAGTAAGGGAGGAAGAAACTTCTTCTAAAAGGGAGCCGGAGGAATAAGTGTACGAGGCAGACTACCCTGGAGAAGGGCCATCACGAGAAGAGGAGGAGGAGAGCCGGCTGCTGATGAGGGAGGAAGAAGAGGAAGAACTCATAAACGAGGCAGTGACCACCCGACCTCTATCCCTGAGTGAGCTGCGAGATATACGAAAATATTTCAGCTATCGTCCAGGTGAGCATGTTGTCACCTGGCTGCTCCGATGCTGGGATAATGGAGCCAGTAGCCTGGAATTAGAGGGTAGGGAAGCCAAGTCCAGTGCACATGACCCATGTGGCGGAAGTTTATAAGGAGCGCACCATCGTCATATGCCAATTCATTGGCAGTGATGACCTGGAAAGATGGAGAGGAACAAACAGTGGATGAATTGGCTGGTCAACTCCAGCACTACGAGGAAAGTCTCTCTTCCTCCCTCATCTTGGCTGTGGAGAAACTGTCCCGGGAGATCCAGCAACTCAGAGAGGGTAGGTCCTACTCCTCACCTGTACGGACCAATATCTCGGCTATTAGGAGTCAGCATTCTTTTGCTCAAGAGAGAGAATATAAAGGGTGCACACCACGGGGCACCCTATGGTTTTATCTGCGTGACCACGGAGAGGACATGAGGAAGTGGGATGGGAAACCTACTGCAGCCCTAGGGGCACGGGTACGTGAATTGCAAGGGAAAACAATCACAGAAAGAGGTTCTTCCAGGAAAATTGCTGCTCCAGTTTCCAGCGGGCAGTTCCCCAGAGAGAGTAGAAGGGCTGATCTTACTCCTGATCTTAATGAATAAACTTCTGACTTGTATGTACAAGAAGTACGGATCTCATTAGGTCGTGCAGAGAAGAAATGAGAAAGGCAAAAGCCCAGCTAGAATGCAATCTGGCCGCTGTTGTTAAAGACAACAAAAAAAGTTTTTACAAATATATTAATGATAAGAAGAGAGCCAAGGAGAATCTCCATCCTTTATTGGATGCAGGGGGGAACATTGTCACTGAGGATGAGGAAAAGGCTGAGGTACTCAATGCCTTCTTTGCCTCAGTCTTTAACAGGCAGACCAGTTATCCTCAGGGTACTCAGCCCCCCGAGCTGGAAGACGGGGACGGTGAGCAGGATGAACCCCCCGTAATCCAAGAGGAAGCAGTCAATGACCTGCTACGCCACCTGGACACTCACAAGTCTATGGGGCCGGATGGGATCCACCCGAGAGTGCTGAGGGAGCTGGCGGAAGTGCTCACCAAGCCACTCTCCATTATTTATCAGCAGTCCTGGTTAACAGGGGAGGTCCCGGATGACTGGAGGCTTGCCAATGTGACGCCCATCCACAAGAAGGGCCGGAAGGAGGATCCGGGGAACTACAGGCCTGTCAGCCTGACCTCGGTGCCGGGGAAGATTATGGAGCGGTTCATCTTGAGGGCGCTCACAAGGCATGAGCGGGACAACCAGGGGATCAGGCCTAGCCAGCACGGATTCATGAGAGGCAGGTCCTGCTTGACCAACCTGATCTCCTTCTATGACCAGGTGACCCGCCTAGTGGATGAGGGAAAGGCTGTGGATGTGGTCTACCTGGACTTCAGCAAGGCCTTTGACACCGTCTCCCACAGCATTCTCCTAGAGAAGCTGGCGGCTCACGGCTTAGACAGGTGTACTCTGCGCTGGGTCAAAAACTGGCTGGACGGCCGGGCCCAGAGAGTTGTGGTGAATGGAGTTCAATCCAGTTGGCGGCCGGTCACGAGCGGTGTTCCCCAGGGCTCAGTACTGGGGCCGGTCTTGTTCAATATCTTTATCAATGATCTGGATGAGGGGATTGAGTGCACCCTCAGTCAGTTTGCAGACGACACCAAGTTGGGCGGGAGTGTTGATCTGCTCAAGGGTAGGAAGGCTCTGCAGAGGGACCTGGACAGGCTGGATTGATGGGCTGAGGCCAACTGTATAAGGTTCAACAAGGCCAAGTGCCGGGTCCTGCACTTCGGCCACAACAACCCCATGCAGCACTACAGGCTTGGGGAAGAGTGGCTAGAAAGCTGCCTGTCAGAAAAGGACCTGGGGGTGCTGGTTGACAGCCGGCTGAACATGAGCCGGCAGTGCGCCCGGGCGGCCAAGAAGGCCAATGGCATCCTGGCCTGTATCAGAAAGAGTGTGGCCAGCAGGAGTAGGGAAGTGATCGTGCCCCTGTACTCGGCACTGGTGAGGCCGCACCTCGAATACTGTGTTCAGGTTTGGGCCCCTCACTACAAGAAGGACGTTGAGGTGCTGGAGCGTGTGCAGAGAAGGGCAAGGAGGCTGGTGAGGGGTCTGGAGAACAAGTCTTATGAGGAACGGCTGAGGGAACTGGGGTTGTTTAGCCTGCAGAAAAGGAGGCTGAGGGGAGACCTCATCGCTCTCTACAACTCCCTGAGAGGAGGTTATAGCGAGGTGGGTGTCGGTCTCTTCTCCGAAGTAACAAGCGATAGGACGAGAGGAAATGGCCTCAAGTTGCGCCAGGGGAGGTTTAGATTGGATATAAGGAAAAATTTCTTTACTGAAAGAGTGGTGAAACATTGGAACAGGCTGCCCAGGGAAGTGGTGGAGTCCCCATCCCTGGAGGTATTTAAAAGACGTGTAGATGAGGCACTTAGGGACATGGTTTAGTGGGCATGGTGGTGTTGGGTTGACGGTTGGACTCGATGATCTTAGAGGTCTTTTCCAACCTCAATGATTCTATGATTCTATGATTCTAAGTGAGAAACGAGTACTGTGATGAGGATTAGAGGGGCCCTGCCTCCAGTCAGGGGGAGGAAAGGGACAACCGGGTTTACTGGACTGTGTGGATTCGGTGGCCTGGCACATCAGACCCACAGAAGTATAAGGCTCTGGTAGACACCGGTGCACAGTGCACCCTAATGCCATCAAGATATATAGGGGCAGAACCCATCTGTATTTCTGGGGTGACGTGGGGGATCCCAACAGCTAACTGTATTGGAAGCCGAAGTGAGTCTAACTGGGAATGGGTGGCAGAAGCACCCCATTGTGACTGGCCCAGATGCTCCGTGCATCCTTGGCATAGACTACCTCAGGAGAGGGTATTTCAAAGACCCAAAAGGGTACCGGTGGGCTTTTGGTATAGCTGCCTTGGAGATGGAGGAAATTAAACAGCTGTCCACCTTGCCTGGTCTCTCGGAGGACCCCTCTGTTGTGGGGTTGCTGAAGGTCGAAGACCAACAGGTGCCAGTCGCTACCACTACGGTGCACCGGCAGCAATATCGCACCAACCGAGACTCCCTGATTCCCATTCATGAGCTGATTCGTCAACTGGAGAGCCAAGGAGTGATCAGCAAGACTCGCTCACCCTTTAACAGTCCCATATGGCCAGTGCAAAAGTCTAATGGAGAGGGAGACTAACAGTAGACTATCGTGGCCTAAATGAAGTCAGGGCACCGCTGAGTGCTGCTGTGCCAGACATGCTAGAACTTCAATACGAATTGGAATCAAAGGCAGCCAAGTGGTATGCCACAGTTGATATTGCCAATGCATTTTTCTCAATCCCATTGGCAGCGGAGTGCAGGCCACAGTTTGCTTTCACTTGGAGGGGCGTCCAGTACACCTGGAACCGACTGCCCCAGGGGTGGAAATACCGCCCCACCATTTGCAATAGTGTCCATGGTCAAGTCCACCCCTCGATCACAGCCCATCTGTATGTTGCATCTCTTCCTTGGTGACCTGAGGTGTCATGGGCCCACCGAGCTAGAAATAATTCACCCTTATGTTGCCAGTCCAGATCCACCTGAGCCACTTCAATCTTAGCAGCCTGATCCACCTGCTGGTTGTTTTGATGTTCTTCAGTGGCCCGACTCTTGGGTACGTGAGCATCTACGTGACGGACTTTTACAACCAGGTTCTCCACCCGGGCAGCAATATCTTGCCACACTGCAGCAGCCCAGATGGGTTTGCCTCTGCGCTGCCAGTTGCTCTGCTTCCATTGCTGCAACCACCCCCACAGGGCATTTGCCACCATCCATGAGTCAGTATAGAGATAGAGCACTGGCCACTTTTCTCGGTCAGCAATGTCTAAAGCCAGCTGGATGGCCTTTACTTCTGCAAATGGGCTCGATTCACCTTCTCCTTCAGCAGTTACTACAACTTGTCGCATAGGACTCCATACAGCAGCTTTCTACCTCCGATGCTTTCCCACAAGACGACAGGACCCATCAGTGAACAGGGCATATTGCTTCTCATTTTCTGGTAGTTCATTATACATTGGGGCCTCTTCAGCACGCGTCACCTCCTCTGGCAATATTCCAAAATCTTTGCCCTCTGGCCAATCCATGATCACTTCCAAGATTCCTGGGTGATTGGGTTTCCTAATCGAGCCTCTCGTGTGGTCAGTGCAAACCACTTGCTCCATGTAGCATCAGTTGCATGATGTGTACAGGGGACCCTCCCTCTGAACATCCAGCCTAGCACCGGCAGTCGGGGTGCCAGGAGGAGCTGTGCTTCAGTGCCGATCCTTCTGAAGCAGCTCGAACCCCTTCATATGCTGCTAATATCTCTTTTTCAGTTGGAGTATAGCGGGCCTTGGATCCTCTGCACCCCTGACTCCAAAACCCCAGGGGTCAACCTCGAGTCTCCCCTGGTGCTTTCTGCCAGAGGCTCCAGGTAGGGCCATTCTCCCCGGCTGCGGTGTAAAGCACATTTTTTACATCTCATCCTGCCCGGACTGGCCCCAGGGCTACTGCATGAACTATCTCCTCTTTAATTTGTTCAAAAGCTTGTCGTTGCTCAGGGCCCCATTTGAAATCGTTCTTCTTCCGGGTCACTTCATAGAGAGGGTTTACAATCAGACTGTAATTTGGAACATGCATTCTCCAAAAACCCACGACGCCCAAGAAAGCTTGTGTTTCCTTTTCGCTAGTTGGTGGAGACATGGCTGTTCTTTTGTTGATCACATCCATTGGGATCTGACGACGTCCATCTTGCCATTTTATTCCTAAAAACTGGATCTCCTGTGCAGGTCCCTTGACCTTACTTTGTTTTATGGCAAAACCAGCCTTCAGCAGGATTTGGACTATTTCCTTCCCTTTTTCAAAAACTTCTCCTGCTGTGTTGCCCCACACGATGATATCATCAATATATTGCAGGTGTTCTGGAGCTCCACCCTGCTCCAGTGCAGTCTGGATCAGTCCATGGCAAATGGTGGTGGGGTTGTGTTTCCACCCCTGGGGCAGTCGGTTCCAGGTGTACTGGACGCCCCTCCAAGTGAAAGCAAACTGTGGCCTGCACTCCGCTGCCAATGGGATTGAGAAAATTGCATTAGCAATATCAGTTGTGGCATACCACTTGGCTGCCTTTGACTCCAGTTCATATTGAAGTTCCAGCATGTCCAGCACGGCAGCACTGAGCAGCAGCGTGACTTTGTTCTGGCCATGATAATTTACTGTTATTCTCCACTCTCCATTAGACTTCCGCACTGGCCATATGGGACTGTTGAAGGGAGAGCGAGTCTTGCTGCTCACTCCTTGGCTCTCCAGTCGAAGAATCAGCTCATGGATGGGAATCAGGAAGTCTCAGTTGGTAGGTAGTGGGGGGCGTGCATACTGTAACAGGCCTGGAGGTGGGGCGCATGCATCGAAACAGGCTCGGAGGTGGGGCGAGCTCATCAAAAAAGGCCCTGGATGGGGGTCACACACATCTAAACAGGCTTGCCGTGGGGCCCACACTACCAAATTATCCGGGTGGGGGCGCGCCCACCCAAACAGGCCCGGGGGGAGGGGCACGAGCAGAGAAACAGGCCTGCAGGTGTGGCGCGTGCATGGAAACAGGCCCTTGAAAGGGGCCTCTCAAACAGGCCAGGCAGGGGGGGCACATGCTCCCTAACAGGCCCATGGTGGGGCACGCGCACCCAAACAATCCCGGAGGGGTGCCATGCACACCCAAATAGGCCCAGGGGTGGGGTACGCGCTCCAAAACAGGCCCGGAGTGGGGCACGCACTCCCAGGCAGGCCCAGGGGAGGGGCATGTGCAACCAAAGAGGCCCAGAGGGGGTGAGTGCACCCAAACAGTCCTGGAGCGGGGGTGCGCACACCCACACAGGCCCGGTGGCGAGCCGCGCGCATCAGAGGCCTGGAGGTGGGGCACGGGCACCCAAACTGGCCCGGCAAGGGGGCCACACAACCAAATAGTACGAGTGGGGGTGCCCAAACAGACCTTGAAGCACGGTACGCACACCCAAACAAGCTGGGGGGTGGGGTGCAGACACCCAAAGAGGCCCAGGAGGGGGGTGCTTACTCCCAAACAGGGACACATGTGGGACACGCGCACCCAAATATGCCCGGTGGAGGGGCGTGCACACCAAAATTGTCCAGGTGGGGGCACGCAAGCCCAAACAGGCCCAGAGGGGGACTGTGCGCAATGAAACAGCTGAAGAGCAGCACAAAGGAACTCCAGGCAGTAAGACAGCTTCATTGGGGGCCCAACTTCAATGCCTCTATGCAAACGCACGTAGCATGGGTAATAAACAAGAGGAGTTAGAGACATGCACACGCCTGCAGGGCTACGACCTTATTGGCATCACGGAGACGTGGTGGGATGGCTCCTGTGACTGGAGTGTTGGGATGGAGGGATACAGGCCCTTTAGGAAGGACAGGCAGGGGAGACGAGGAGGGGGTGTCACCCTCTATGTCAGTGACCAGCTGGAGTGCATGGAGCTCTGCCTGGGGATGGATGAGGAGCCGACCGAGAGCTTGTGGGTCAGGATTGAAGGGAAGGCAGGGACAGGTGACATTACGGTGGGGGTCTGCTACAGGCCACCCGACCAGGAAGACCGAGCGGATGAGGCCCTCTATAGACAGACAGGAGCAGCCTCACGCTCACGAGCCCTGATCCTCATGGGGGACTTCAACCACCCCGACATCTGTTGGAGGGACAACACAGCAGGGCATAAGCAATCTGGGAGGTTCCTGCAATGCGTCAATGACAACTTCCATCTCCAAGTGGTAGAGGAGGAGAGGAGAGGTCCTATGCTGGACGTTGTTCTCACCAACAAGGAGGGGCTGGTAGGGAATGTGAAGCTCAAGGGCAGCCTGGGCTGCAGTGACCACGAAATCGTGGAGTTCAAGATCCTTAGGGCACCGAGGAGGGCGCACAGCAAGCTCACTCCCCTGGACCTGAGGAGAGCAGACTTTGGCCTCTTCAGGGATCTGCTTGGTAGAGTGCCACGGGACAAAGCCCTGGAGGGAAGAGGGGCCCAAGAAAGCTGGCTAAGATTCAAGGATCACCTCCTTCAAGCTCAGGAGTGATGCATCCCGACAAAGAGGAAGTCAGGCACAAACGCCAGGAGGCCTGCATGGATGAACAAGGAGCTCCTGGACAAACTCAGACACAAAAAGGAAGCCTACAGAGGGCAGAATCAAGGACAGGTAGCCTGGGAGGAATAAAGAGAAATTGTCCGAGCAGCCAGGGATCAGGTTAGGAAAGCTAAAGCCCTGATAGAATTACATCTGGGCAGGGACATCAAGGGCAACAAGAAAAGATTCTGTAGGTACACTGGGTATAAAAGGAAGACGAAGGAAAATGTGGGCCTTCTCCAGAATGCAATGGGAGACCTGGTTACCCGGGATACGGAGGAGGCGGAGGTACTCAATGATTTTTTGCCTCGGTCTTCACCAGCAAGTGCTTGAGCCTCACCGCCCAAGCCACAGAAGGCAAAGGCGGGGACTGGGAGAATGAATAGCCGCCCACTGTGGGAGAACACCAGGTTCAAGACCATCTAAGGCACCTGAAGGTGCACAAGTCCATGGGACCCAATGAGATCCATCCGCGGGTCCTGACGGAACTGGCGGATGAAGTTGCTAAGCCACTATCCATCGTATTCGAGAAGTCATGGCAGTCCGGTGAAGTTCCCACTGACTGGAAAAGGGGAAACATAACCCCCATTTTTAAAAAGGGAAAAAAGGAAGACCCGGGGAACTACAGGCCAGTCAGTCTCACCTCTGTGCCTGGGAAGATCATGGAACAGATCCTCCTGGAAGCTATGCTAAGGCACATGGAGGACAGGGAGGTGATTCGAGACAGCCAGCATGGCTTCACCAAGGGCAAGTCCTGTCTGACTAACCTAGTGGCCTTCTATGATGGAGTGACTACATCAGTGGACACGGGAAGGACTACAGATGTCATCTATCTGGACCTCTGAGGCCTTTGACATGGTCCCCCATGGTCTCTAAACTGGAGAGGTATGGATTTGATGGGTGGACTGTCCGGTGGGTGAGGAATTGGTTAGATGGTCGCAGGCAGAGGGTAGTGGTCAACGGCTCAGTGTCCAGATGGAGACTGGTGACGAGTGGTGTCCCGCGGGGGTCCGTATTGGGACTGGTACTGTTTAATATCTTCATCAGTGACATAGACAGTGAGATCCAGAGGGACCTGGACAAGCTTGAGAAGTGGGCCTGTGTGAACCTCATGAGGTTTAACAAGGCCAAGTGCAAGGTCCTGCACCTGGGTCGAGGCAAACCCCGGTGTCAATACAGGCTGGGGGATGAAGGGATTGAGAGCAGCCCTGCCGAGAAGGGCTTGGGGGTACTGGTGGATGAAAAGCTGGACATGAGCCAGCAATGTGTGCTCGCAGCCCAGAAGGCCAATCATATCCTGGGCGGCATCCAAAGCAGCGTGGCCAGCAGGTTGAGGGAGGTGACTCTGCCCCTCTACTCTGCTCTGGTGAGACCCCACCTGGAGTACTGTGTCCAGCTCTGGAGCCCTCAGCATAAGAAAGACACGGACCTGTTGGAGCGGGTCCAGAGGAGGGCCACGAAAATGATCAGGGGGATGGAACACCTCTCCTATGAAGAAAGGCTGAGAGCGTTGGGGTTGTTCAGCCTAGAGAAGGCTTCGGGGAGACCTTCTTGCAGCCTATCAGTACTTAAAGGGGGCTTCTAAAAAAGACGGCAGCAAACTTTTTAGCAGGGCCTGTTGCGACAGGACAAGGGGGAATGGCTTTAATCTAAAGGGGGGTATATTTAGACTAGATATAAGGAAGAAATTTTGTACACTGAGGGTGTTGAAGCACTGGCACAGGTTGCCCAGAGAGGTGGTGCCTGCCCCATCCCTGGAAACGTTCAAGGTCAGGTTGGACGGGGCTCTGAGCAACCTGATCTGGTTGAAGATGTCCCTGCCCATGGCAGGGGGGTTGGACTAGATGACCTTTAGAGGTCCCTTCCAACCCAAACTATTCTATGATTCTATGAAACAGACCCGGGGGCATGCTCAAATAACGATACCCAGCAGTGGGTAGCGTGCACCCAAGCAGGCCTGGAGGTGGGGTGCGTACATAGAAACAGGCCCTTAAGAGGGGCGTGCACACCCAAACAGGCCCGGGGGGGGGGGGGGGGGGGGGGGGGGGCACATGATGCCAAAGAGGCACGTGTGGGGGATGCGTGCTCCCAAACAGTACTAGGGGGCACACGTACACAAACACGACCAGGGGTGGGGCGCGCGCTGAAAAACAGGTCCAGGTGGGGGCACGTGAGCCTTTTGGGGGGTGGGGGTGGGGGGGCACACACACCCAAACAGGCCCAGAGGAGAGCACAAGCACCCAAACAGGCCCCAGGGCGGGGGGCGTGTGCTGCCAAACAGGCCCGGAAGGGGGCCATGTGCACCCAAACAGCCCTGGGGGGGGGAACGCACACACTCAAACAGGCCCGGGAGGGGCACGCGCACCCAAACAGGCCCAAGGGCAACAGGGACCTGGAACAAGGGAATCTAAGAAAGAAGAAGTACCTCTAGAATACAGGGCAGAGAGAGAACAATTAAAAAACATGGACCTGGAGCCAGGCAGAGTTGGGGGATGGGAATTGTCAAGGGCTAAAGGGCAGATGGGGAAAAATTAAATAAATTGGGATAGGAAGGCAGACAGATAGATGAAGAAAGACAACAATAGTGATGGGCTGCAGGACAGAGGATGAAAAAAAGAGGGACAGGGAACAGGACAGAAGCACAGAGAGAGAAGGGAAACAGAGAGGTAGAACGACAGAGACAGAGGGGGACTTGGAGAACGAGAGAGGGAGAGGTGCAGGGAAGCGAAACAAAATGACCGCAGTGAAAGAGAAGGGGCGGGCAGGGAGGGACCAGGATGCAGAAGAGACACGACACAACCCCAGGTGTCCAGGACTCACTGCAGCTCCCGCTCTCAGAGCTGCTGGGAGAATTTGACAGTTCGGATGCATCTTTGTCTGTCTCTCTCTCTCTCTCCCCCCCTCCCTTCCTCCTCCATAGCTGTGGTGGCTTGACTGTCATCCACCAAAGAGAATAGATTGGTGTCTTACAGCTCTTACAATATGAGGCTTCCCAGGTACATAGCCTCACACGTGCACACACTACGTGGCTGTACTGTGATTTTGGTAACGCATACAGACCCTGCCGTGCACGTTGGTGATCAGATCTGCTGAGGACTACGCTAAGAGGCATCCTTCCTCACCTGGAGAGGCAGGCAGCCTCCTGCCTGCAGTGGGAGGCAGCTGCCAGCTGGATCCTCTTTATTTTATTCTTCAGCTGCTTTACCTTTTTCTGGCCTCTCTAGCTTCAGCCACGGCAGCTCCTGCCCACAGCCAGTAAGTGCTCTGCCTGTGCCTTTTCACCCATGCCGCTAGGAGAATGAGGCCAAAGGCCCACACAAACCTGAGCCAGCTGCAGTCAACAGCATCCCCAGAGAGGAACCGGCAACTGAGTCCTCAGTGCTGCCTCTGGGAGAGGGAAAGAACAAGCAACTGTTACCCACAGTGATGACTGTAGCTCTCCTCAGGCAGGAACCCCTCCTTCTGTGGGTGCTTCTGGAGACACCACTCTTTCCCCAAACTGATGCTAATGGCACCTGCATTTATGGAGAATAAAGCATATTCAAGGGCCAGCGTGCTGCCGTGAGGACAGGGTTTGGGGGCAGCCTGTGGCTACGGGACAGGCTTCAGGGGAGGTGCTGGAGCTGGGGGCAGCTGCACGGGGTGAGCAGGGCTGGAGGAGCTTTGTTGAGTTGGGGAGGCACCCAGCACCTTTTCCAGGAGGTGGGAAGGTCTCCAGGTACCCAGAGGGGTGGGGACAGCCATCTCCTGCCCCTCTCCCTGCTTCCTCTCCACCAGCTCTCAGAAAATCCCTGGGAGCTGCCCTGATGGGGCCCGACTCCAACTGACTGTCATCCTGTTGCACCGGTGGGTTGGAAACATCCTTGCAGCTCATCATCACTCTCAGGCAGGCATGCCCCCAGCAGCACCATCCCCTGGGGCTGCAGCCCTTTTACACAGAGGCGCCATCACCATCAGCCTCACTGCCCCTCCCTGGGGCTCCTCCAGCCCCAGCCCACAGCTGCAGCCATGGCCCCTGACACCCACTGCGTAACCTGCTCCCCTGGACTCTCTGACAGCCACTCACCAAGTACAAAGGACTACAAACGCAGCCATGAGTGCAAAGGAGACAGCAAGTGTTTATTCGTTAATATGTAAATTCCCAGGAGTGAGTCTGCTCTGGGGCTCGGTGCCTGTACACTCACCCTTCCCCGGGACAACTCGGCAGTTGCTACTGGAGTGGCAGATACAGAGAACGAAAATACAGAGATGGGGAGCAGGACAGAGGAACAGAAAGAGAAAAATAAAATGAGGGAGAAGGACTGAGGAGCAGAGAAAGAAAGGTACAGGGAAAAGGACAGTGAGAAGGATAAGGCAATAAAAAAGAGATGAGGAGCCCTTGTTGTGGTTTAACCTCAGTCGGCAACTGAGCACCATGCAGCCGCTTGCTCACTCCCCCCCACCCCAGTGGGATGGGGGAGAGAATTGGAAGAGCACAAGTGAGAAAAACTCGTGGGTTGAGATAAAAACAGTTTAATAATTGAAATAAAATTATAATAATAATAATATGATAATAAAAATAATAATGATAATAATAATAATACACAAAGCAAGTGATGCACAGTACAATTGCTCACCACCCGCCGACCGATGCCCAGCCAGTCCCCGAGCAGCGGCCCCCCCCCCAGCCAGCTTTCCCCAGTTTATGTACTGAGCATGACGTCACATGCTATGGAATGTCCCTTTGGCCAGTTTGGCTGTGCCCCCTCCCAGCTTCTTGTGCACCTCCAGCCTTCTCAGTCGGTAGAGCATGGGAAACTAAAAAGTCCTTGGCTAGTGTAAGCATTACCTAGCAACAACTAAAACATCGGTGCGTTATCAACTTTGTTCCCATCCTAAATCCAAAACACAGCACTGTACCAGCTACTAGGAAGGAAATTAACTCTATCCCTGCCGAAACAAGGACACCTGGTCAGCCTGTTCCAATGCTTGACAACCCTTTCGGTGAAGAAATTTTTCCTAATATCCAATGTAAACCTCCCCTGGCGCAACTTGAGGCCGTTTCTTCTCCTCCTAGCGCTTGTTACATGGGAAAAGAGACCGACACCCACCTCGCTACGACCTCCTCTCAGGGAGTTGTAGAGGGCGATGAGGTCTCCCCTCAGCCTCCTTTTCTCCAGGCCAAACAACCCCAGTTCCCTCAGCCGCTCCTCAGAAGACTTGCTCTCTAGACCCTTCACCAGCTCCGTTGCTCTCCTTTGGACGCGCTCCAGCACCTCAATGTCTTTCTGGTAGTGAGGGGCCCAAAACTGCACACAGTATTCGAGGTGCGGCCTCACCAGTGCTGAGTACAGGGCGGCGATCACTTCCCTAGTCCTGCTGGCCACACTATTTCTGGTACAGGCCAGGATGCTATTGGCCTCCCTTATCTAGGGAGGAGTTTCAGAGAGAACAACGGAGACTTAAAGAGGAGTAAGTATTTGGCTCAATGAAGTTGCGTTGTTTTTCATTTTTGTATTTCGGTAGCATATCGGACTGCAGTTACGCTAAAGTGCATCTGACATAAGCAAAAATGACACAGTGGTTTTTCCAATATACTTTTTTGTTGCGGATGGCAAACATCCCAAACTAAAACAAGACAAATGTAATTCTAAAACTTTCCCTAAAACTTGTCGGAATTCTAAACTGGTTTTGTTTAAATAGGCTGTTCACCTTCTGCATTTGCACGCAGTATCCATTTTCTCATATTGGCCATGTTTTGTTTCTCGGTGTCTTTTTGTAATAAGGTTCTAACTATAATTGTAATAAAGGTCAAACTTATTTTAACAGGGAAAAGAAAAAGTCCAAACTTGATGAGTTTACAAATGGTTTTGCTAAGGAACTGATGGGCTATAAAAAGATTCAAAAGGAGCGTAGGCATTCGTTTTCCAGGTAACTGCTTTACATGTCCGTAACAGAGAAGCAGATTGTCTCGAAGAATCAGGAGGAGTTCCACTCCACCTCTCTATCGCTAGGTGGATTGGGTGATTCGAGGGATTAGCAGTGATGGGAGTTTCACATGTAGGTTACTAGCTCAAATATGGCAGAGATGGCAGTTGACTGAGGCTAGAAACTGAATAGGTGTAGTTGCTGGGTTTTCTGTGTCTCCCTATTCTGATTGTAACCCTTACCTCAAAGCACTTTGGAGGAGGTATGTGAGAGAAACTGCCGCCTTTTCCTCTGTTGTTTCTCTGATGTGGATACACAGAGAGATTTCAACCTGGACTGCAAACTGGTGGCTTTCGCTAGGATGTTGTTGAGATTGTTGAATTTGTCTTAGGAATTAAAAGATCAGACTTGTTTGTAAGGAAATCTTCAATTGGTGAAGGACTTTGAGAGGAGGAATGATGCTAATGAACATACGCGGAATAATGTGAAATGGTTCTTTCAAAACTAATCAAAGAAAAACTGGTGAAGAAAAAACTCAGGGTACCTGATGTTTTCTATCCCCAAAAATCACTTGGTCAGGAGTCTGAATGGCTCTCTGTTAGTAATGCTGTCAGTATCTTTCCTAGAGTAATGGCATTGAGTCCTATTACTAGAGGCTGAGGTTAGAAGCTTTTAGACAGGACTTTTCTTGAAATGCGGTCACTGTCCTTGGTTAGAGCTGGAGGTATGTGCAAAATTTTGCCAGGACATCTGGCTAGAAGTGTTGACTAAATAGTCCTACTATACTCTCGTTCTAGGTCAAGGTCACATGGTTATCACCATCCAAGGTCACGGTCACCCCCACACAGAGGATACCATTCACGGTCAAGGTCTCCAGTATTCAGAGGCCAGTCTCCCACTAAACGGACTACACCTCAAGGGGAAGGAGAAAGGGAGTATTTTAAGAGACGCACAAGTTCCACCATATGCTATGAAAGCTAACTACGGCAGATCTGTTGACTGTAGAGATCCATTTGAAAAGGACAGCTACAGAGCCTGGGAACGGCACTACAGAGAATGGAATAAACATACAAAACACCGGAAGAGAAGGAAAAGGGATGAGAATGAAGGATTTCCCAGTGCTGAGTTGTTAGAAGGTGCGAGGAAACCAAGAGAGCCAGGTACAGCAGAAGATGGTAAAAGGGTCTCTCTGTTCATGCTCCCAAGCAGAGATGATGCCACCCCTGTGAGGGATGAGCCTATGGAAGCAGATTCTGTTGCTTTCAAACCGGTGTCTGAAGAGGAGAAAACAGAGAAGGATAAGCCAAAAGCAAAAATGGACAAGGCGAAGCGGAAAGTAGAAGTGGCTGTTCCTCCTAAGAAAGACGATACAGTCGAACCAGCTAAAGCTTCCCAAGAGAAGGTGGACACCGATGGTGAAAAATCTCCTTGAAAGGAACCGCCTGTGAAAAAAGTGAAGGAGGAGTAGCTATTTTTCTCTTTTTTTTATGAGCATGCGCATAAACAGAAATCACATGTTCACAAATAAAGTTAACATTCTTTTAGCCTCGTGTGCTCCCCGGCATGTCTGTATGGCATTTCTGAGTAGCATCTTACCATAAGCTAACATAGATGTCTCAAAAAAACCCCCAACCAAGCAAAAAAGGAAAAATCCTGGAGTGGGACTAACACCTGGCTTCTGCCTTAGTGTTAGTTAGAAGTAATTAAAGTAAATGGAAGACAAAGCAAAACCATTCCCTTCTTGTGTGCTCTGACTGTACCTGATTTGGGTTGTGGGTAGCCATAGGGAGGGTGGAAGCCTTGCACCTCTCTTTACAAGTCCTCTCCCTCTCTCTCTCTCTCACTGTAAAAGCACTGCAGCATCAGGTGCTTCTCGTGTTGGAGACACAAGGAGCTTTATTCTTAAAGCTAAATCGGGTCTTGGTCTAAAGTGTGGGGGTTTTGTTTTGTTTAATACCCATATTAATAATTATAATGACAGTTCATAGTTTTTAGTATTTCATATAAACCAAATATCATAGAATCAGAGAACCATAGAATCATTAAGGTTGGAAAAGTCCTCTAAGATCATCGAGTCCAACCATCGACCCAACACCACCATGCCCACTAAACCATGTCCCTAAACGCCTCATCTACACGTCTTTTAAATACTTCCAGGGATGGTGACTCAACCACTTCCCTGGGCAGCCTGTTCCAATGTTTCACCACTCTTTCAGTAAAGAAATTTTTCCTTATATCCAATCTAAACCTCCCCTGGCGCAACTTGAGGCCATTTCCTCTCGTCGTATCGCTAGTTACTTGGGAGAAGAGAC
Source organism: Aptenodytes patagonicus (assembly GCF_965638725.1). Lineage (NCBI taxonomy): Eukaryota > Metazoa > Chordata > Aves > Sphenisciformes > Spheniscidae > Aptenodytes > Aptenodytes patagonicus. Next base: position 603,620 of record NW_027472016.1, read on the forward strand.
CAACACCCACCTCGCTACGACCTCCTCTCAGGGAGTTGTAGAGAGCGATGAGGTCTCCTCTCAGCCTCCTTTTCTCCAGGCTAAACAACCCCAGTTCCCTCAGTTCCTCATAAGACTTGTTCTCCAGACCCCTCACCAGCCTCCTTGCCCTTCTCTGCACACGCTCCAGCACCTCAACGTCCTTCTTGTAGTGAGGGGCCCAAACCTGAACACAGTATTCAAGGTGCGGCCTCACCAGTGCCGAGTACAGGGGCACGATCACTTCCCTACTCCTGCTGGCCACACTAGTTCTGATACAGGCCAGGATGCCATTGGCCTTCTTGGCCGCCTGGGCACACTGCCGGCTCATGTTCAGCCGGCTGTCAACCAGCACCCCCAGGTCCTTTTCCGCCGGGCAGCTTTCCAGCCACTCTTCCCCAAGCCTGTAGTGCTGTATGGGGTTGTTGTGGCCGAAGTGCAGGACCCGGCACTTGTCCTTGTTGAATCTCATACAATTGGTCTGGGCCCATCGATCCAGCCTGTCCAGGTCCCTCTGCAGAGCCTTCCTACCCTCGAGCAGATCAACACTCCCGCCCAACTTAGTGTCGTCTGCAAACTTACTGAGGGTGCACTCGATCCCCTCATCCAGATCATTGATAAAGATACTAAACAAGACCGGCCTCAAAACTGAGCCTTGGGAAAAACCACTCGTGACCGGCCGCCAACTGGATTGAACTCCATTCACCACAACTCTCTGGGCCCGGCCATCCAGCCAGTTTTTTACCCAGTGAAGAGTAAAACTGTCTAAGAAAAACAGAAGGAAATAGGAGCAGAATGAGTTGGAGGAGGAGGAGAAGGAGGGGTATAAGGAGAGGGACTATGAAGAACAAGAAGAACAGGAGGAGGATTGACATGCAGAGGATGAACATGCAGAGGCGTATGAGGAGGAGGAGGAGAAGGAGAAGGAGAACGAGGAAGAGGTGGAGGAAGAACTGGATGAAGACAAAAAGGAGAAGAAAGAAAAAGAACAGGAGGAGGAGGAAGAAGCGTAGGAAGAAGCGTAGGAAGAACATGAGAAAGAACAGGAAGAAGAGGAAGAACAAGAGCAGGAAGAGGAGGACTACGAGGAGGAACATAAAAAGGAAAAGAAGGAAGGACAAGAGGAGGGGGAAGAAGAACAGGAGGTAGAGGAGGAAGAAGTGAAGGAAGAGAATGAACAGGAGGAGGAGAAACAGGAGGAGGAAGAAGAGCAGGAGGAAGAAGGCGGCGAAGAGAATCAGGGGAAGAAGGGGGAATAGGAGGAGGAGAAAGAACAGGAAGAGAAGGAAGAGTAGGAAAACCAGGAAGAACCAGGGGAGGGAGAGGAGGAAGAACATGAGGAAGAGAGGAAAAAAGAGGAGGTGGAGGAAGAGGAGGAAGAACAGGCTAAGGAGGAGGAGGAGAATAAAAAAAGCATGAGGAGGATGAAAAGTTGCAATGGCCCTTCCTGAAGGCCGTCTCTCCGCAGGCCCAGTGTCCCGGCTGGCTGAGGAGAGAGCTGCGGCGCGGCGGGGCAGCGGGCGCAGGGCAGCTCTGTCAGGAGAGGCCCGGGCTGCCTGTGCCCGCCCAGCAACGGCCACGCCATTGGCCACGGCTGAGCCAATCAGCAGAGCTGGAGGCAGCCTGTCAGTCACAGCCGGCCTGGGGCGGGGCCGGAGGGGGCAGAGGCCAAGGGGCCTGAGGAGAAATGGGTGAGAGATGGGCTGGGGGCAGCCGGGGTGAGGGGGGAACCAGGGCCAGGGCCAGGGCCAGGGCCAGGGCCAGGGCCAGGGGAGGGACCAGGACCAGGACCAGGACCAGGGGTGCTGCAGGAGCAGGAGCAGGTATCTGCCAGTGCGGATGGGCCTGGGGGCAGGGACCTGGAGACCTCATCACCCACAGGCCCTGCCATGGCCCAGTTCAGCAGCCCTGGGCCCGAGTGCTCAGCCCCAGGGCCAAGCCCACAGCCAGGGTCAGAGCGGTTCCTGCTGGTGCCCCGAGGGTCACCAGCCCCAGGCCTGGCAGCTGGAGGTCGGTGTTTCATGTCCACAGGCCAGGGGAAGGTAGAGTGGCCTCCTGTCTGACAGGCGGCTCCAAGCTTTGGAGCAGGCGTGCTCTGGTGGGGACAGAGCAGGTGCCTTTCCTGTCCCCAGGCCTTCATGTGGGTGTCGTGCTCAGGGACAACCCCATCTCTGTTGACAGCCTTTCCTAAATGGGGATTTCCAGACATGGAAGTTGTTTCTGCCTCCTGGTGGGAGCACGCTCCGGGGCTTTGTTGTCAGAGAAGCAAGTGGGGAGTGCCCCTGGTTGGATGCAGCTCCCTTGGCAGATGCTTGTGCCTCCCTCTCAGCCCCAAGGTCTGATACGAGCCTTTCCCCACACCCAAGCTGTGCTGCCGGCTTTTGGGAAATGGGGGTACAGAAGGTGGATGGTTTTACCACAGCCGGAAAGTTCCAGTCAACCTGTGAGGGAGTTTTTTTCTTCCTGGTTCTTGAAGTAACTTTTTAAAAAAAAAAAAAAAAAAAAGTATTTTTGCCAAGGAAACTTCACCAAGGGAAGTACAGTGTTTAGGCCTGATTGCTCCTTGTGTGGATTGTATCTGTCCTCAGCCAGGCACACAGCAGCTTTCAGGCGAGGAGCGGGACTATTCCAAGGTGAAGTGAGCAGTCGGGATCCCAAGCCTGTTTTGTTGAAGGCAATCAGGTGAAAATGTGCAGTTAGAGCTGTCTGCGTTGCTTACCCTTTTGATTGCAGTCCTCTCCTCCAGTTCTCTGTAACGCTCACTTCTGCTACTCGGCTCCATCAGGTTTAAATCTCTGTAAATTGATGCTACACTTTGCAACTGTTTCTACTTGATTCTTCACAGGTTTGAAAATTCCCTCTTCAGGTCTCTCTGCTTTCTTCTCCCCCATGTCCCGCAGAACCGTATTTGACGGCAGGGGCTGCAGAGCCTGTGTTTCCTCCCCGTGGTGAGGAAAATAGGGACATGAAAAAGAAAGCGATGGTGATTCTGAAAAGACCCCTTTCTTTGTGCTCATTTTCCCATTTCGTTGCCTGTTGTGGGTTCTGAAGTGATGGGAGTTCCTCTGAGTCTTAGCAATCCCTGTTTGCATCCCTGTGCTCAGGAGGGGCATCAGCAACTCTGCGTGGGCATTGCTTATGTCAGACAAGTAACCGTAGCCCTTTCTGAAAAATAGCTCCTGGGCGAGTTAGTTCCTAGGCCATAAGAGAAGGGTTTCTGTTTGCACCTGCAGGAACTCGGGAGCAAACCCTGCCGACGGAAACCCTCAGGAGAAAGGGAAGACTGGAGAGAGAAGAACAGATCAGTCGAGTTACGCTGCTTTACCCCAGACGGTGTCAGCCCTCCTGGCACGGTGACTCTGGGTAAGGGTGCTCCCAGGGTGTTTTCTAACCTTTTCCAGTGCTCACCACCGGAGAGCTGTTGGCCCTGGGGGAAGGGTGGCGCCCCCCTTCTTTGTGCACCCCAGGATCTTGTCAGGCTGCATAACCTCCTGCGCAAACAGAAGTGGCCAATAGTCGACTTCTTCAAGGAGGCTGGTGTGGGCACGAGGAAGATCCCAGGAGCAGACTTCATTCAAGTCATCAAAGGGGTACGTAGGGAGCAGAACGGGAGTGAACTGCTGCCCCTGCCATATGTCCTTGCGTGCAGACCCCGGGTGGTTTCAGTGGAGGAAATGGTGGCGGTTCAGCAAGGGGCACTTTCTCTTGTCTTACCCTTGGAGGATGACTCCCACAGTCTGGAAAGCTGGAGGGGAAAGGGAGGGCAAGGATGTGAGGAGTGGGATGTCATCTAGAGCAGGTTGCGGGAGTGAGGGTACCCATTGCCTCATGGTCTCCAAAGAGAGTCGCTGCTCAGTACTGTGGCTGCCCGGACCCTGCTGCAGATGCTGAAGTGGCATCACGTTTCCCAGTGTCGATACCCGACCTTTCCCCCACCAGTCTCGTATATATATTCCCACTGCGCTCTTTTCAGCACATATCTGTGCAGCACTGCTCACCCTGAGCCTCACTTCCCACAGGGTACAGCGGTACGGAGCTGTGAGGAGCACGCTCAGGTCTAGGAGGGTTTGGCAGTGCAGGTGTTAACTGATGCTCTAGTCCCAGCCAAAATAAGCCGTCTCAAAACTCAGGGGGCTGGGAAGTTTGCCATGTTAACAGGCGAGAGGTCTGCAGAAGGCAGCGAAATCCCAGTAAAGCCCAGTAAAGTTGTTAATGCTTAAAGCTCACCAGGTTTTTTTGTGCTGTGCTTCCCTGCAGAACAACAGCAAATCTCATCCCGCCTACCTGTGGGGCAAGCCTTGGTGTTTTTGTGATCACACTGCCATTTTCTGTATTGGTTGCCAGACCAACATTCCCGTGAGAGACAAGGGTCAGGAGGACGTGGTCACCTTGTTGATTTCCCCGAAATGGGGGAATTTGAGAAGCAGTGGAGATCTGAGTGAAGGTCAAACCCGGTGTCTGGAGATGAGGAAAGGCCACTGCAGAGAGACCAGAGCAGGTGAGAGGAGCACAGTGTGTTGGGAGAGCATCTCTGCGTCCTCATTGACGGGAGATGCCAGAGTGGATCCAGCATATGGTTCCCTGAGACCATATAGCGGCCTATAGCAGAGTGGCCAGGAGGAGACGGCTGGGGAAGAGCTTGAGAGGCCAGGGGATGTGCGATACTGCAGTCAGCCCAGTGGCAGGAGAGAGGTTATTCAGGCCTTGGGGTTGGGCTCAAAATCTGAAGCCAGAGGTGTTAACGCCCTGTACGGGATTGTGGTAGTTAGCATTGATCATCCAGCTGATCCAAACCAGACCCTTTCTCCAGCTGTTGGCAGCAGCTGAAAAGCAGAGGTTCAGAAGACCTTGCTTTCTAAAACCTGACCCAGACCAGAAGGCTTGTCGTGGTACCTGTGTTGTCTCTCACTGCAGTTGTCACATCTTTGAGAGCAGAGGCATTTGGCTGCCAGTTTGTAGTACTGACTGTTTTGCAGATTAAACGTAGTTTGTGAGCATGGAAGAGAACCGGGCATGGAGAAGCAAGCGCTTCAGGCAACTGCAAAGTAGGGATGGGGGCAGTCTGTAATACTTCTGTCAGGATGCAAAGCTGAAGGATGTGTCCGTTCAGAGAGCCGAGGCTGTTGGGAGCTCCAGTCTCCAAAATGCCAAACCTCGTGTGTTAAACAGTGATCATCCCTGACGTTTCTTTCTGCTACTCTCTAACACAGTTTCTCTTTTTTTTTTCTTTGGTTGGTGTTTACTCTCTGGTAGGGGTACAAGCTCAGTTCCATCAAACCACTTGCAAACCTGCCACTTGCCCACCTCCTGCTGGGGGCCAAGCCAAAGGGATGAAGCCTCATGCTCATACCAATCCTGAAGCAAAGTTAAAGCACTGAGAAGTTGCCCCAGTCAGCCCTGAGCCCGAGTGCAGTTCTCTAAGCTGCTGGAAAAGAATTCATCGGCAGGAGGCGATGGAAGAAGGTACCGTGTGTGTGGCACCTGGGATCAAGTGATCCGCTCAGTTTTGTGCCTGGATCAGTGCTGTGCTTGCACATGGAGTGAGCCCCAGTTCAGAGCAGAAATTCTTGTTAGTCATTGTGGGTGCCAGAGGGCTGTTCCTGCTCTCTCCTCCCCGGTGCATTAATTTCATCTGTTGCGTATACGCAGGGCCTGGAGAATGCTCCTGTGTGGGCACCGTGTATGTGAATGGCAGGTTTTCTGCTTATTTGTGACTGATCTTTCTTGTTTCTTTTAAACAGGGAAATCTTGCTGTGTACTCCCCAGGAACTAAAGAAATGCAAAGAACTGATGAAGAAAGAGGTGCCAATCAAGGAGGGAGTGTAGGTTAGTTCTGGTTTTAAATTGTCTTGCCTGTGTTCTAGCCAAAAGCCTTGTCTTAAACAATTGAAACGAGCTGAACTACTGGGTATTTTTCATCCCTGCACAATTCTGTATTGCTACGGACTTTACCAGCCAGAGTCATGGACTCTGGGCCTGTACTGTAGTGAGGTCAAAGCAGGTATTAAAAAAAAAAAAGTGTGCTTTTCCAAAATGCTTGCAAGATTAAAAAAAAAACAACACCCATCTGGCTGTGGGCAGGTGGGAATACACAGAACTGGGCAGTGTCACTCAGCATGAGGAACAGTGATGTGGGTACAGCCGTAGCGTGACAGTTCTCATGGCCTGAGCAGCACAGCGAGGATTTTCAGGCAGCAAGGCCGGCTGCCAGGGGTGTGTGAACACCTCCTCCTGAGCATGGAGATGGCCATAGGAGAAGCCAGTGCTGTTCCTGTTGGTGTGTAGCAGGGGACAGTGGGTGGAAGCTGCTCTCAGGGCCTGTCATTAGGAGCTGTCATCATGGTACTCAGTGGGAAGTAACACAAGGGAGGAGGCTGAGTCATGAAAGGCCATATTAACTGTATGTGTGAAGTGACGGAAACAACTTCAGGGTGTTAAGGAGACAGTGAGTTGCGATTAAGGCAGTGAGTGAGATGATCCTTGTAGGAGCTTTCTGAGTGGGTCAGAATGGGGCAAGACTGCACGGAAGGACAGAACAGGCTGTGGCAGTAGTTGAGCCGATCAGAACTCAAGTAGGAGATGATTTGGTCAATGTCTGGTGAAGTCAGCGTCTTATACATGTTGCGCAGACTGCGTAAGGCCTGACTGCTGGCGAGGGAAGGAGTGTGAAAGGAGTGTTGGAGTGGGGGCCTGGCTGATGGGACCCATAGGGCATGTTATGAAAATTCCCTTCCCTAACATCAACCAGTCTTTATATTCTTATTAAAGCGTATTTACTTTGTTTATATACATATATGGTGAGTTCCCATGATAACCGGTGATGTGATGAGATAGTGGAATTTTACTGGAGACTTTGGTGTTGTTCATGCTGAAGTAAAAGAAACGAAAGGACAGCCCGGCCCTGGAAAGAAGGAGCTGTCCATGAAGGATAAAGGATACCCCGGGTCAACCAAGATAACGCCAGCGTCCTAGCTCCTCTGAGACGTCTTTGAAACCCTTCCAGCATCGTCTGGCATCATAGATCAATAACTCCAGCCAGACTGACTCCCGGGACATCTGGATCGATAGACGAGCAGCAAGGATGCTGCAAAACTAGAGTTGCTTTGCAAAGTTTGACGTTGATTAGTAATGGGTGGCGTAGTTGCTAGTGATTAGTCAAGTGGTCTTGTCCCTGAACGATTGAAGGGTATAAGAAGGCTGTGTAAAGGCACATTCGGGGTGCCCCAATTGGGCTGGAATATGGCATGTGCACAAGAAAATATTTGCCCCTGTAATTCCATACTTGGCATCCTAGTCTCTCGCGTCGGTCGTCGCGTGCCGGTTGTGAATTGTTTGTGACACCGGCTCAGGTTTCACCCGTGGGCAGGGGCTTTTGCTGGATGAGATCCAGGCAGCGCTGGACAAAGCCGTAGGGGGAGAAGTGAGCTGGGCAGCCGGTGCAGCGCCAGCTCCAGGATCTCGGCGTGTGAGTCCTGGCCAGCGATGCCTGCTTGCCGGCCAGGTGCAAACTGAGTTTTCTGTGCTCAGCCAGTCCCTGCCTGGCCGCCCGGGGTGTCTGCGGCTCCTTTCCAGGGCCGGATCCAGCTCTCCAGCAGTGATGCTGGTGCTGGGGCAGTGGTGGTAATGCCGGTTCCAGCCTGCGGTGAGGATGCCGGTGGTGGGGCTGTGAGCAGCAGGATGGGGTAGAGATGGCTGTAGCGGGGGCGTTGGTACCAGGCTGGGGTGGGGATGCTGGTTCCGGGGCGTGCAGCAGGCAGGAGCGCATGGGGTACAGGGGCTCCCCCTGGACCACAGCCCATGGCCCCAGCCCCTTCGGCCGGTGGAGCACCAGTGTCCCCGTCACCACCTGCTGTCCTCAGCCATAAGCAGGGGGACAGGGAGCAGGCAGGCAGGGGAGCTGCACCACGGGTGGGATCTGTACTTTGCGCGGGACCTGCACCCCGTGGGGGAGCTGCACCCTGTGGGGAAGCGGCACCCCACGGGGGATCTGCACCACCTGCCCCCGGGTCCCCCAGGGGCCCTGGCACCCCCTGCCAGACGGTGGCCTGTGCCAGCTGGTAGGTGATGGTGTGGACCTGGGCACGCTCAGAGGACACCGGCAGCCCCCGGGAGGGAGGGCAGCACACAGGCAGTGGCCGGTGGCGTCATGGCAAGTGTGGCGAAGCTCACGCTGGGCACCTCCAATGCCATCGTCAGCCAGAGAGGGAACCTCTCTGTTGGGGGAAGGGAAGAGGGATGATGGGGTGAGATGTTGGTGGGCAGAGGTGGCGGGAGTGTTAGCCGGAGGGCAGGAGCACCACGAGGAGCAGGAGCCTGCTGCTGTACCTGCCATGGCGTTTGGTCAGTGTGGGGTTTGTTGGGGGCAAACAGCCTCCGTCCCCGTGGCGATCATTCCGCCAGCACCTGCTTCAGCCAGCCTTGGCGAGGGTTTGATTTTTCATACCACAACAACTTCCCATCACAATGATTTCCCATCCTGCTGATGATTTCCTGTCCTCAATGTTGATTTCCCATTCCCATGATGGTTTCCCCTCCCAATGATGATTTCTCAGCCCCATCATGATTTCCTATCCCAACAGTCTCCCATCCCCATGATTTCCCATCCCAAGCATGATTTCTGGGGGGACGTGAATTTCCTGTCCAAGAGGAAGGGATGGGGCCGGCACCGGTGACCCTGCAATGCCAACATGTGTGTGCTGCTCCATCCTGTGCGGGTGGTGGGGATGGGCGGGGGGTATGCTTTTGGGTTGTTTTTGTCCTCCCCCTCTCTGCCCCAGGGGGCCAGCTGCTGCTCCCAGCTGTGGTGGAACTAGTGCTGGTACCGGTACCGTGCGGCCATGATGGGGAGCTGTCAGGAAAATTTGGCAATTGGCCCGTGTCGACCGAGGAGAGAGGCTGGGACGCAAAGTATAGCATTACAAGAGGAATTCTTGCATTCATGCGCCTGAGCTGTCCCATTCAAACTGGGGCACCCCGAATGCGGTCTTACACATGGTTCTTATATCTTTCAAGCATTCAGGTCCAACACGATTTGCCCAATCACTACCTAACACGCACACACACGCTGCTGTTCTGCAAAGCAACTCTAATTCTGTGGTGTCATCACCCATCTGATTCTTTCTTGATCCAGCCGTCCCCGGGGTCGGTCTTGCTGCAGTTCCTTATCTCCGATGCCAGGTAAGGGGAGGGTTTCACAGGGGAGTTGGAAGGGCTGGGATGCTGGCGTGGTCTGGGTAGTCCAGGGGTATCCTTTCTTCTTCAGGGTGGTCTCCTTCTCCTCCTTGCAATGAGCTGGGGTCCTTTAGTCATGCTGACTGAACCATGGCTATGCAGTATACAATGTAAACTATATATATCTCTCTCTTAAGAAAGTTCATACAATTGCATACTCTCAAGACGAATTGGTGCAATAGTTAGGGAATGAGATTTTCCTAACAGTCCCTCCTTTTCTTTTGACCATCAGGGTCACACTATACTACTGTTCCTAACTGAAGTCGTAAGTCGAGTGCACAAGGTAATACAACACTGTAAACACACACATCTAATTACAAAGCAAACCAAGACAGTGAATACAACCACCCAAATCCTTTTAGTTCACAGTGCTCTACCTAAGTGTGGGAGCCAAAAGGTTAGCCACCCAAATAGATTTAGGGGAGATCCCTGCCTTACTTCAGGTAATATTTGTAAATGAGTCTTTACCTTGTTTCTATCAGTTTCATTTTTCTGGTCTTGATTTACATAAAAACCCCAGCAGCTGTTATTCCGTAATGCACATACTCTGTCCTGTGCTGCTCAACGGCGGTCTAGGGCTAATCGATTCTGTATTGCCATTTGTGATGATAATTTGATTTCTTCCTATAGGGCTGGAATACTATCTGCAATTTCATTGATGGCTTTTTCTAATTCTCTTGACACATTTGCAATAGCTCCTTCTCGTTTTGCAAGCCCTAACCGTGGGATAAAAGCTGTTGCAGACAGGTGGAACTTAGTGCCGCATTCTATCAGAGGGTTGTAACACTTTGTCCCGTAGAGATGGGTAGCTAGGAGCTACAGAGGCAGAAGAGGTTCTAAGGGGTTCTAACCTGTGCGGAAGGTATGAATGCACTTAGAATACACTTTTCAGCTCAGGTTGAGGGTAAATCCTCGAATGCCCTTTCTTCACCTATCCAATATTGCCCTGGTAGTTGTGCAAATAGGGTAGTATAATCTTCAACTCAGTCTGAATCATGTCGATTATTTCCTGTCAAAGGGTTAGCATGTGCCGGATTTGGTTGTTTAGGTAAACCAGTAAGGGTCGCACCCAGAGTAGTTGACTCAGAGCAATCGGGATCCTATAGGCCCGTAGTGGCAACCAAACTTGTAACGTTTAGCTTGATTATGGATTCCTGCAGAATACCACGTTAATCTATCTGTGAATATCCCCATTGTCTCGGAGTCTGCAGGGCCTGATAAACTCCGTCCAGGAAGAAATTGACAGCGTGATGGCTTATTACCACAGGTTTTATGTGGTATACAGTAAGGTTTTGGAAGAATCTGTGGAGGAATACCGATTGCCTTTAGGCCTAGGAAGAGTTCTATGGAACGTTCCAGGCATAAGACTCCCCTTTTCATCTGTATGGTCATAAGATCTGAATTGTCCATGTCCGTCCATTTTATTAATGTTAAGGCTCTATTGGCATTTCCAGTTCCCAGCCTGTCATGGTTTAATTTCAGTCGGCAACTAAGCACCACGCAGCCGCTCGCTCACTCCCCCCACCCGGTGGGATGGGGGAGAGAATTGGAAGAGCACAAGTGAGAAAAACTCGTGGGTTGAGATAAAAACAGTTTAATAATTGAAATAAAATGATAATAATAATATGATGATAATAATAATAATAATACACAAAGCAAGTGATGCACAGTACAATTGCTCACCACCCGCCGACCGATGCCCAGCCAGTCCCCGAGCAGCGGCCCCCCCGGCCAGCTTTCCCCAGTTTATGTACTGAGCATGACGTCACATGCTATGGAATGTCCCTTTGGCCAGTTTGGCTGTGCCCCCTCCCAGCTTCTTGTGCACCTGCAGCCTTCTCAGTCAGTAGAGCATGGGAAGCTGGAAAGTTCTTGAGTAGTGTAAGCATTACCTAGCAACAACTAAAACATCGGTGCATTATCAACTTTGTTCTCATCCTAAATCCAAAACACTGTACCAGCTACTAGAAAGGAAATTAACTCTATCCCTGCCGAAACCAGGACAATGTCCACCCCTTATTCTATACCTTCTGCGTCATGCTCAAGTCTCATATTTTCCAGTACATTTTCATTAACCACCACCCCCTTTTTTATATATATATATATATATATATACACACACACACACACACACACACACACACACAGAGATATCATTCCCTTCGTCTGTGGGCCATCCCTCTAAAATGTTCGGTGAGTTCATTTAGTCCATGACTTCGGGCTCCATCTGTCATAATAATCTTTCAGGGCAGGAAAAATGGAGATGGTATGTGGTGTTGGATTGTTTCATGTTGAAGTCAGTTCTGGTACCATCATCGCTGTGCTTTGCTTGGATTCACTGAAGTTATTCTTCATTAGTCTGGGTGATTCTTATTGTAATAACATTAGTATGGCATATAATATTATTAGTGTTATTAGTATATCTGTGTATTATTAGTATAACTATTATAACTATAATTAGTACTTAACATCACATAATTCAGATCATTGGCTATTCTCACCCAAAATCAAATCCCCTTGAGGTACACATTGGACTTCCCCATCCTTCCGCATTATCCACCAAGTGCACCCAGGTCCTTGAGCAAAAGCAATCCCACGGATGGGTCTGCCTCTGCCCGAGGCAGGAATAACCCTGACTGTCTTCCCCAGCATATTTTTTATGTGCACTACAGGGACTTTATTCCCATCTACAGTACGTAAAAGTTCTGACTGGGCAGGGCCTGCTCGATTGGCAGATCCCCGAGTGTTGACTAACCAGGTGGCCTTTGCTAAATGCGTATCCCAATGTTTGAACGTCCCGCCACCCATTGCTCTCAGTGTAGTCTTTAACAGTCCATTGTATCATTCAATTTTCCCGGAGGCTGATGCATGACAGGGGATGTGATACACCCACTCAATGCCGTGCTCTTTGGCCCAGATGTCTATGAGGTTGTTTCGGAAATGAGTCCCATTGTCTGACTCAATTCTTTCTGGGGTGCCATGTCGCCATAGGACTTGCTTTTCAAGGCCCAGAATAGTGTTCCGGGCAGTGGCATGGGGCACGGGATATGTTTCCAGCCATCCGGTGGTTGCCTCCACCATTGTAAGCACGTGGCGCCTGCCTTGGCGGGTTTGTGGGAGTGTGATATAATCGATCTGCCAGGCCTCTCCATATTTATATTTCAACCATCGTCCTCCATACCAAAGAGGCTTTAACCGCTTGGCTTGCTTGATTGCAGCGCATGTTTCGCATTCATGGATAACCTGGGCTATAGTGTCCATGGTCAAGTCCACCCCTCAATCACGAGCCCATCTATATGTTGCATCTCTTCCTTGGTGGCCTGAGGTGTCATGGGCCCACCGAGCTAGAAATAATTCACCCTTATGTTGCCAGTCCAGATCCACCTGAGCCACTTCAATCTTAGCAGCCTGATCCACCTGCTGGTTGTTTTGATGTTCTTCAGTGGCCCGACTCTTGGGTACGTGAGCATCTACGTGACGGACTTTTACAACCAGGTTCTCCACCCGGGCAGCAATATCTTGCCACAATGCGGCAGCCCAGATGGGTTTGCCTCTGCGCTGCCAGTTGCTCTGCTTCCATTGCTGCAACCACCCCCACAGGGCATTTGCCACCATCCATGAGTCAGTATAGAGATAGAGCACTGGCCACTTTTCTCGGTCAGCAATGTCTAAAGCCAGCTGGATGGCCTTTACTTCTGCAAATGGGCTCGATTCACCTTCTCCTTCAGCAGTTTCTACATCCTGTCGCATAGGACTCCATACAGCAGCTTTCCACCTCCGATGCTTTCCCACAAGACGACAGGACCCATCAGTGAACAGGGCATATTGCTTCTCATTTTCTGGTAGTTCATTATACATTGGGGCCTCTTCAGCACGCGTCACCTCCTCCTCTGGCAATATTCCAAAATCTTTGCCCTCTGGCCAATCCATGATCACTTCCAAGATTCCTGGGCGACTGGGGTTTCCTATTCGAGCCCGTTGTGTGATCAGTGCGACCCACTTGCTCCATGTAGCATCAGTTGCATGATGTGTACAGGGGACCCTCCCTCTGAACATCCAGCCTAGCACCGGCAGTCGGGGTGCCAGGAGGAGCTGTGCTTCAGTGCCAATCACTTCTGAAGCAGCTCGAACCCCTTCATATGCTGCTAATATCTCTTTTTCAGTTGGAGTATAGCGGGCCTCGGATCCTCTGTACCCCTGACTCCAAAACCCCAGGGGTCAACCTCGAGTCTCCCCTGGTGCTTTCTGCCAGAGGCTCCAGGTAGGGCCGTTCTCCCCGGCTGCGGTATAGAGCACATTTTTTACCTCTTGCCCTGCCCGGACTGGCCCCAGGGCTACTGCATGAACTATCTCCCGTTTAATTTGTTCAAAGGCTTGTCGTTGCTCAGGGCCCCATTTGAAATCGTTCTTCTTCCGGGTCACTTGATAGAGAGGGTTTGCAATCAGACTGTAATTTGGAATGTGCATTCTCCAAAAACCCACGACGCCTAAGAAAGCTTGTGTTTCCTTTTCACTAGTTGGTGGAGACATGGCTGTTATTTTGTTGATCACATCCATTGGGATCTGACGACGTCCATCTTGCCATTTTATTCCTAAAAACTGGATCTCCTGTGCAGGTCCCTTGACCTTACTTTGTTTTATGGCAAAACCAGCCTTCAGCAGGATTTGGACTATTTCCTTCCCTTTTTCAAAAACTTCTCCTGCTGTGTTGCCCCACACGATGATACCATCAATGTATTGCAGGTGTTCTGGAGCTCCACCCTGTTCTAGTGCAGTCTGGATCAGTCCATGGCAAATGGTAGGGCTGTGTTTCCACCCCTGGGGCAGTCGGTTCCAGGTGTACTGGACACCCCTCCAAGTGAAAGCAAACTGTGGCCTGCACTCCGCTGCCAATGGGATTGAGAAAAACGCATTAGCAATATCAACTGTGGCATACCACTTGGCTGCCTTTGATTCCAATTCGTATTGAAGTTCTAGCATGTCCGGCACAGCAGCACTCAGCGGTGGCGTGACTTCATTTAGGCCACGATAGTCTACTGTTAGTCTCCACTCTCCATTAGACTTCCGCACTGGCCATATGGGACTGTTAAAGGGTGAGCGAGTCTTGCTGATCACTCCTTGGCTCTCCAGTTGACGAATCAGCTCATGAATGGGAATCAGGGAGTCTCGGTTGGTGCGATATTGCCGCCGGTGCACCGTGGTGGTAGCGATTGGCACTTGTTGGTCTTCGACCTTCAGCAACCCCACAACAGAGGGGTCCTCCGAGAGACCAGGCAAGGTGGACAGCTGTTTAATTTCCTCCATCTCCAAGGCAGCTATACCAAAAGCCCACCGGTACCCTTTTGGGTCTTTGAAATACCCTCTCCTGAGGTAGTCTATGCCAAGGATGCACGGAGCATCTGGGCCAGTCACAATGGGGTGCTTCTGCCACCCATTCCCAGTTAGACTCACTTCGGCTTCCAATACAGTTAGCTGTTGGGATCCCCCCCGTCACCCCAGAAATACAGATGGGTTCTGCCCCTATATATCTTGATGGCATTAGGGTGCACTGTGCACCGGTGTCTACCAGAGCCTTATACTTCTGTGGGTCTGATGTGCCAGGCCACCGAATCCACACAGTCCAGTAAACCCGGTTGTCCCTTTCCTCCCCCTGGCTGGAGGCAGAGCCCCTCTAATCCTCATCACAGTACTCATTTCTCATTTCTTGTACGTACGAGTCAGAAGTTTCTTCATTAAGATCAGGAGTAAGATCAGCCCTTCTACTCTCTCTGGGGAACTGCCCGCTGGAAACTGGAGCAGCAATTTTCCTGGAAGAACCTCTTTCTGTGATTGTTTTCCCTTGCAATTCGCGTACTCGTGCCCCTAGGGCTGCAGTAGGTTTCCCATCCCACTTCCTCATGTCCTCTCCGTGGTCACGCAGATAAAACCATAGGGTGCCCCGTGGTGTGTACCCTTTATACTCTCTCTCTCTCTCGAGCAAAAGAATGCTGACTCCTAATAGCTGAGATACTGGTCCGTACAGGTGAGGAGTAGGACCTATCCTCTCTGAGTTGCTGGATCTCCCGGGACAGTTTTTCGGACAGTTTCTGCACAGCCGAGACGAGGGAGGAGGAAAGACTTGTCATATTGCCAGAGTTGACCAGCCAATTCATCCACTGTTTGTTCCTCTCCATCTTTCCAGTTTATCACTGCCAATGAATTGGTGTATGACGATGGTGAGCTCCTTATAAACTTCCGCCACATGGGTCGTGTGCACTTGACTTCGTCTGGATCTTTGGATAGATGTTCATTGTTCAGGTCATCATAAATCACCTCCAGCACAGCTAATTCTCTCAGAAACTGGATACCCTTCTCCATGGTGGCCCACTTGCTTGGGCGACATATGACATCTTCCTTAAAGGGATACCTTTCCTTCACGCTTGACAAGAGTCGCCTCCAAAGGCTGAGGATACGTGTCCCTTTTCCAATTGCTTTGTCAATGCCCCCTTCCCTAGAAAGGGATCCCAGCTGCTTGGCTTCCCTACCCTCTAACGCCAGGATACTGGCCCCATTATCCCAGCATCGGAGCAGCCAGGTGACAATATGCTCACCTGGACGACGGCTGAAATCGTTTCGTATATCTCACAGCTCACTCAGGGATAGAGATTGGGTGGTCACTGCCTTGTTTATGAGTTCTTCCACTTCTTCCTCCCCGATCAGCGGCCGGCTTTCCTCCTCCCGTTCTCGTGATGGCTGTGATGGCCACTTCTCAGCACAGCCAGAGCCCAGCTCCGAAATTCGAAACGTCCAGCCACTGCTCCCACACCAAAGGGGCTAGCACTGAAAGCTCTTGCTGGCCATCACCTGCCCTAGGCAGCCCTTCCACAGCCCCACAAGCACTGGCGCTCTGAGCTTCCTAGCCACATCACTCTGCGGACGTTCCTTCACAGCACAGCCAGAGCCCGGCTCCCAAATCCGAAACGTCCAGCCACTGCTCCCACACGAAAGGGGCTAGCACTGAAAGCTCTTGCTGGCCCTGACCTTCCCTAGGCAGCCCTTCCACAGCCCCACAAGCACTGGCGCTCTGAGCTTCCTAGCCACATCACTCTGCAGACGTTCCTTCTCAGCACAGCCAGAGCCCAGCTCCCAAATC